>NC_044390.1:95297753-95900296 GCF_006542625.1 Nomascus leucogenys | reverse complement strand
TTGCTTTCTGATGCCATGAGATTCTGTATTCGCCATTAGAATGTGAGCACCAGGATTTTGCTCTGTTCTCTGCGTTGCATCTGTGGCACAGGGTAGGTGCTCAATAAATATTTGCCTGTGTGAATGAATGAACAGATAAGATCCAGATCTTATACGCTGTCTGTATTGGTTAACTATTGCTGTGAAATGTGTAACAAACAACCCTCACATGTCAGCAGCTCGTGGAGACGCATGTTTAAGGGTCTGGGAGTCTGCTGGGAGGCTCCCCTTCAGCTGGTGATAAAGTTCAGGTTGGTTCCACCTGTCTCTCTTCCCAGAACTCGGGGTGAAGGAGTTGCAGACACCCAGGATGCATTCTTCTCACTTTGCAGGACAGGAGCCCAGGAGACCACGCCAACCACGTGGGCCTGTGGAAAGCCTCTGCTTGGAACCTCCATATGTCCAGTTGGCCAAAGCACTCAGGGCTCATGGCTGAGCTTCGTATCATGGGTTGAGAAAATATACTGCCATCCCGGGAAAGCAATAGCATGGGTGAGGAAGGATGGAAGGGTTTCGAATACACAGAAACTACACCGTACTGTTGATGATCTAGTGGTGGTACCGCCAGCTCTGGAGCTGTCACAATTCATGGGGAGAAAGAACCCAGGCTGGCCCCTGTCACCGGAGCAGTGAGCTGGGGGAGAGGGAGGAGAAGAGGTGAGAGAGCCAGAGGTGCGACGGGCTCACACAGGGATTTGTTCTGGAATGTGATTCTTTTAATTTTTTGAGACACAGTCTCGCTCTGTTGCCTAGGCTGGAGTGCAGTGGTGAGATCTCAGCTCACTGCAGCCTCCTCCTCCCCCTGGGTTCAAGTGATTCTCCTGCCTCAGCCTCCTGGGTAGCTGGGATTACAGGCACCCGCCACCATACCCATCTAATTTTTGTATTTTTAGTAGAGACAGGGTTTCACCGTGTTGGCCAGGCTGGTCTCTAACTCCTGACCTCAGGTGATCCGCCTGCCTTGGCCTCCCAAGGTGCTGGGATTACAGGCATGAGCTACTGCGGTCAGCCTGGAATGTGATTCTGACTGAGCTGGGGACCACTGGGCGTCCTGGAGCAGAGGAACGAGGTGGTCTGACTGAGGCTGCTGGCTGGATGGAGAAGAGACTCTAAGGTGCAAGGGTGGAATCAAGGAAACACGGGGTGCTGAGAGCAGATTGAAGAGGGATCATTTCCATCATCGTGTGACGTGAGGTTACCTGGATGCCCGGCCCTGTGCCACCTGAAGTCAACCTGAGCACCTGCAGTGGTGCACAGCCCACAGTTTGCCTTAAAGGATGATGGCGTTTCAATCCCAGGATGTTTGATGAGAAAAGAGAGAAACAGTGCATTGCTGATTAGGGCAGCACCACTAGCCAAAGCTCAGAAGCTGAAAAGAAGCACTTTGGGAGGCCGAGGCGGGTGGATCATGAGGTCAGGAGATCGAGACCATCCTGGCTAACACGGTGAAACCCCGTCTCTACTAAAAATACAGAAAAATTAGCTGGGCATGGTGGCAGGTGCCTGTAGTCCCAGCTACTTGGGAGGCTGAGGCAGGAGAATGGCATGAACCCAGGAGGCGGAGCTTGCAGTGAGCCGAGATCACGCCACTGCACTCCAGCCTGGGCGACAGAGCAAGACTCCGTCTCAAAAAAAAAAAAAAAAAAAAAAAAAAGACGCTGAAAAGAGCATGGGAGATAGATTACGTGATGCAGGGAAGCATTCCCGCTAACAGGGAGCACTTAGCTGTGTTTCTCCTGCTTCTGGAGAGGATGGGAATCTCTGTTCCTCTCTCCAAGAATAGGGTGACGGTATTACCTACTGTCCAAAGCAAAACACCTTTGAGAATGGGAGTTTAAAAAATATATCAAAACACCACATGGTACTCCATAAATACATACAATTAGTATCTGTCAGTTAAAAATAAATTAATAATAACACTATACCTTAAGAATCTATACCTTAAGAAATATTTTTATGGTGTGATGAATTAGTTTTATTATATTGATGGGCCTATAAAGTCTATTTAAAAACTGTTTTAAAAAATGTTTGAAAAACTATTCCAAAAAAAATCATACCTGTGTACATTATGGAAAAGAATGTTAAATTCTTTATGTTAACTAAAATACTTTGGCCTGGCATGGTGGCTCACGCCTATAATCCCAGCACTTTGGGAGGCCGAGGCGGGTGGATCACTTGAGATCAAGAGTTCGAGACCAGCCTGGCCAACATGGTGAAATCCCATCTGTACTGATAACAAAAAATTAGCCGGGCATGGTAAATTGTACCTGTAATCCCAGCTACTCAGGAGGCTGAAGCAGGAGAATCGCTTGAATCCAGGAGGCAGAGGTTGCAGTGAGCTGAGATGGTGCCACTGCACTCCAGCCTGGATGACAGAGCAAGACTCAGTCTCAAAAAAAATTTTTTTTAGTATTAATTTAAAATAACAGACCAGGCATGGTGGCTCATGCCTGTAATCCCAGCACTTTGGGAGGCTGAGGCAGGCAGATAACTTGAGGTCAGGAATTCGAGACCAGCCTGGTCAACATGGTGAAACTCCATCTCTACTAAAAATACAAAAATTAGCCGAGTTTGGTGGCATATGCCTGTAATTCCAGCTACTCAGGAGGCTGAGGCAGGAGAATCACTTGAACACAGGAGGTGGAGTCTGCAGTGAGCCAAGATCGCACCACTGCACTCCAGCCTGGGCAACAGAACGAGGCCCTCCCTGTCTCAAAATAAATAAATAAATAAATAAATAAATAATAAAATAACATAAGCTGACTAATTATGCTTATTGCAGATTCGCACTCATTATTTTCTTAGTCATGCATGTCTCTAATACTATACCAGTGTTATTTTTCTAGAGAATACATTTTTTCAATGTAATCTGTCTAATATAAGCTCAGAACAAGAGCTACTACATAAAGTTTCTTTCACTAACTTTTAAAATATTTAAATTAATAATAAAATATTCAGCCCAAATATTTTCACAGGCAAAGTTCTTTTTGCCTCTATTCAGGGAAGCTTTCTCGGACAAATATTTTTACAATACAAAACCTATCAAACAAATTACCTCTATTTAAGGTTTCTTGACACATTTTACCAAATTTAGATCCAGCTGAATTGTAAGCTTTCTCAATTATACTTCATTCTGACACAGAATCTAAATTTATCTAATTAAATATAGGAACTCTTTCAAAAGATTCTTCCTGCAGGTCAGGATATTTCAAACACAATCCCATGATTTCAAAATTAGATCTCGCTGCAGTTTTACACCCTCATCATTCGATTTGTTTTGTTCCTCCTGTCCTTCCGCAGGGATAAAATTCAATGTTTTTCTGCTTTGCAGCTTTTTTTTTTTTTCTCAAGGATTGTTATTTGCTAAAAGCTCCAAAAAGCTAAGGTTTGTGATGTGTCATTGTCTGAATACTCTGATGAAAGATTTCCATCTGATTGTGAGCAGAATGCAATTCTAATCTCAAGCTTTTACAAAACAGTTCTCTATCATTGTAGGACACTTAGGTGGATTTACAAAGTAGCTCTTCAAAGACTCAAATACTTCTCAAATCTGATTGAATCATAGCACCAAACAGAAACTGATCACTGTTTTGACATTTTTTTTGTATCCACCTCAACTTTATTGAAACATTTTGAGGCCCACTTATTCTGCGTGTATAGAAATATAACTAAGCTGGCCACAGTGGCTCATGCTTGTAATCCCAGCACTTTGGGAGGCCAAGGCAGGAAGATCACTTGAGCCTAAGAGTTTGTGATCAGCCTGGGCAACATAGTGAGGCCTCATCTCTATTAATAAAGTAAAATATTGTTTTAATATGTATATATACCTTTAAAAGAGAAATATATCTTTTACAGCTAGAGCTTTCTATTTGTTATCTATTATTGTGTAACAAATTACTCCCAAATTTAGCAGCTTAAAACAGCAGGCATTCATTATATCACAGTTTCTGTGGGTCAGGAATCCAGGGAGAGCTCTCAGCTGGGTTCTCTGGCTTAGCGTCTCTCATAGGTGGCAATCGAGATGTTGGCTGAGTCTGCACCAGGTTCAATGGCGGGGAGGATCCGCTTTCAAGCTCACTCACAGAGCTGTTGGTAGGACACAGGGTCTCCCTGGCCGGTCACTGAAGACTCCGCCTCCTCCGTAGGTTATTCCCAACGTGGTGGCTTGCTTTCCCCAGAGCGAGAGATGGGAAAGAGATACAGCCCAAGGAGTACTGAGAGAGCCTGTGCAACACAGAAGCCAGAGACTGACTGTAACCGACTTCAGAAGTCATATCCCATCACTTTTGCTAGGTTTGATTATTAGAAGCAAATCACTCCATCCAGCCCATAATCTAGAGGAGTGAATGGTACAAGGGCGTGGACACGGGGGGGCGGGGGGGGGGCAGGTGGGAGCCATTTGGGGTCCACCTTAGAAATCGGTCTGTCGCAGCTTTTCCTTGCTAGACCACTGCAACTCAGTTGGACATAATTATGAACAGTGTATGCACCTCAATCAAACCAACTAAGATCTGCTCTGTAAGGGTTTGTAACATTAATTTCAAAGAACAAACATTATATATAGTTATTATGTAACAATACGATGTTTTGAAATAGGTATACATTGTGAAATGGAGTCGGAGTCTTCAGTCACTGGCAAATTGGGCAATTAACATATGCATGACCTTGACCTCACATACTTAACATTTTTGTGGTGAGAACACAAAATCTCTCAGCAATTTTCAAGAATATAATCCATTGTTAACTCTAGTCACATGTTGTGCAGTAGATCTCTTGAACTCACTCCTCCTATCCTCCTATCTAACCGAAACATTTTATTTTTTGAGACAGGATCTCTTTCTCACCCAGGCTGGGGTAAAGTGGTGCAATCATGACTTACTGCAACCTCGAACTACTGGGCTCTGACAATCTTCTTGCCTTAGCCTCCTGAGTAGCTGGGACTACAGGTGCACGCCACCATGCCCAGCTAATTTTTTTTTTTTTTTTTCTTGGAGACAGAGTCTTGCTCTGTCGCCCAGGCTGGGGTGCAGTGGTGCAATCTCAGCTCGCTGCAATCTCCGCCTCCCAGGTTCACGCCATTCTCCTGCCTCAGCCTCCTGAGTAGCTGGGATTACAGTGCCCAGCTACTTTTTAAAAAATTTTTTTGTAGAGACGGGGGTCTCTCCATGTTGCCAGGCTAGTCTAGAACTCCTGGGCTCAAGCAATTCTCCCATATCCTGGGATTACAGGCCACTTGCCTAACTGAAGCTGTATAGAAATATATCTAAGCTGGGCACAGTGGCTCATGCTTTTAATCTAAGCAAGCCTGGACAACATGGAGAGACCCCCATGTTGCCGGGACTACAGGCACCCACCACCACACCTGGCTAATTTTTTGCAGAGACGGAGTTTCACCATGTTGGCCAGGCTGGTCTTGAACTCCTGACCTCAAGTGATCTGCCCGCCTCAGCCTCCCAAAGTGCTGGGATGACAGGCGTGAGCCCCCGTGCTCGGCCTTTTTTCCCTTTTGAAAAATCAGGCCAAGACTTTGACTGCGGGTCCTGGGCTGCGTCAGGCCTTGAAGGTCCTGCCAGCGACTTGTCTCTCTCCGGCACCAGAATGTTTCGGTCCAGCAAAGGGATGTTCCCTCTCCCCAGAGCAGTGGGTGCACTGTGGCTGGGTTGTTGTGTTTTGTTTTCGTCTAACCTAAATATTGACTCTCTCTAGAAGCAGCAGATGCTAGAACAACCTTCTTTCCTATCACTTCAGACTAAGGAAGCTCTTGGAAATAGAGAGCAAATATTTTGTTGAAGTGCATTGAGTGAAAACAGAGAGAGAGAGAGAGAGAATGTGCTTCAGCTGGAAGATTTCTTTGTCAGACTGGCAATTCCCAGAGGTCCTAAGGCCTGGGAGATGAGGCTGGACAAATTTCAAATACACATGAGGGGCTTATACACCTCTGGGACCAGCCTTTTCCATTCAGGTGGCTTTGAATAAATTGGGAAGAAAAGTGAATAATCAGAGGAAAAGCCTCAGCAGGCAAAGTTGCTCTCAGAGAAGTGACAAAGCAACATACACATCAAACCGCCAATGCTGACAGAGGACGGGCTGCAGCAGGGCTGCCAGCATTCCCGGGTACCTCATTGGTGCAAGACTTTTACAGGCAAGAGTGTGTTTAACTCTTAATGACTATATGATGTGGATATTGTAACCTCTATTGTTTATACGCAATGCTAGAGGTCAGGAGTATCCATTTCAGGAAACCAAAGAAGACATTTGAGCACAGATAAATTTGCACAACCTTTATTCATTCAATAAGTATTTGTCCAGCCCTTGTGATATGCCAGGCACTGTGGAAGGTGCAGGAAAGAACACAGTTTCCAATTCTGCTTTCATGGAGCTTAAAATCTAGTCGGAGGCTGAGGGAGGGGAGCTGGAGAGACAATGAACCAGGAAAGAGGTAAAACCAGACAACGTCACAGAGAGATTAGTGCTTCGTGGGAGGCTAAAAAGGCGCCAGGATGGTAGTGCAGGAGTGACTCCCTTAGATTTGGGGAAGCTTCAGAGGAGAGGGGAATGGGAGCTGAGAAATGGCGAGAACCCATAAAACTGACCCCCATTTGCCCCTCCCGGGGGGAAGAGTCTACCAGGCAGATAGAAGAACAAAGATCTTCTGTCAGGTCTGTTTGAAGGATACAAAGAAGGCAAACGTGGCTTAGTGAGGAAAGGGGAAGTGGTAAGTGTTGGGAGGGCAGAGGCAAGCTTGTAATCCCAGCACTTCAGGAGGCCGAGGTGAGATGATGGCTTCAGTTTGGGAGGTGGAGGCTGCAGTGAGCCATAATCATGCCACTGCACTCCAGCCTGAGTGACAGAGTGAGACCTTGTCTCAAAAATTAATTAATTAATAGAATTCTGCAAGGAAGCGTACTGGCCCTATCACTTTTATGAGATGAAACTCAGCCCCACGGCCACACCTCATTGCAAGGGGGCCAGAACGTGCCGTCTATTTGTATGCGTGTGTGGCAGACGAAAGATGGTGGCAAATCTTTTGACACTTCCATTGCAAGGGAACTGTTTCCCTTCACCTGGGGTCTGGGCTGGCCTGTGTTTGCGTTGACCAGTGGGGTACAGTGGAAGGGATGCTGTGCTTTTTCCGAGTTCAGTATGAACAGGAAAGACAGCCTCTGGCTTGACCTCCATAGAATAAACCCAACTGTTCTGTGGTTGCCATGTTGTAAGGAAGCTGAGGGAGTGGGAGCTGCTCGGTGAGACCCAGCAGGTTCTGCCCCCACTGTCTAAGCCATCTCAGCGGTGCCTTGAAGGCACCCACAGACACATGAGGTATGATCATATTAAATGGTTTTCTGAGGGCACTGAAGTTTGGGATGATTTGTTATGCAGCAACAGGTGACTGAGACAACAAGGAAGGAGAAGGCGCTGACAGTGGCAAGCATCACCAGTCTCCGTTCCATTTCACATTTCCTCTACCTTGGATGGCACATGTGCAGGAAGCACTGCAATGGCCAGTGCGGCAGCTCACTCCTGCAGTTCCAGCACTTTGGGAGGCCAAAGTGGGAGGATCACCTGAGCCCAGGAGTTCTAGACCACTCTGGGCAACATAGTCAGACCCCACCTGTATACAAAATTAGCCAGGTGCGCTGGCATGCGCCTGTAGTCCCAGCTACTCAGGAGACTGAGGTGGGAGGATTACTGGAGCCCAGGAGTTTGAGACCAGCCTGGGCAACCAAGTGAGACCCCATCTCTACCCAAAATTTAAAAAATAGCTGGATGTGGTGCTGCACACCTGCAGTCCCCTCTACTCAGGGGCTGTGGGGAAAGGATGGCCTGAGCCTGGAGGTCAAAGCTGCAGTGAGCTATGATCATATCACTGTACTCCATCCTGGGGATCAGAGTAAGACCTTGTCTCTATTTAAACAGAAACAAGAAGAAGAAAAAGAAAAAAAAAATGCAAACTCTTTGTCCCTGCACTGAAGCTAGCTGCTTCTTTTCCCTGATTTTTCTCCATAGCACTTACCACCTTGCACATACCATTTAAGGTGTTATAGGATTTGTTAATTTAGCGACCGTTTCACCCCACTGGTGGATTTGAGAGTGTGGACTTAGGAATGCAATCCATGGCCAAGTGGCCTTCCCTACTTCCTTCCCTCAAACGGAATTCTCTGGCTGCAGCTCAGACCCATTTACCCAAGCAGCCGCAGGGGAATCCTCTGCAGGGGGCGAGTGAGGAGGGCAGGGAGAGGACGGGTGCATCCTTCCTTGCTTTCTGTCCCGGAGTTAGACATTAGAAGCCCAGGAAGAAACTCGGGAAGAGGAAGAAAATTGTCTGTTTTGCAAAAGCCGAATTGTTTGTATTCGATAAATTGAAAAGAAATTTTAGAAAAACAAACGAAGAGAGGCATTTCTTTCTTTTCACTTCAAGAATTTATTCTTCCTTAGACTCCCCGTGGCCTGGTCTTTCTCTCAGCGATCTGGATGCATCCTGGACACACGGCTTTGCTTCAGCCCTCTCTGTGGCTAAGCAATTTTACAATCAGTTTACAGCTATCCATCTTAGTTTCTTCCAAAGAAAGCTGTTTTGCAAGCACAGCTGCTAGTGGCAGATTCCCCATCTTGAGAAGACAACCGGAGAAAAGTAGTGGTTTGATTTAGTTGAGGGAGCGCAGGGCGGTGGGGAGAGTCTGGGGTGAGGTGGAGACAGAGCCATCCGTCTCAGTCTGAGACTGGCCGCTGCACCCCGGGGGACGGCCCGTGTCAGCAGAACCACTGCTCTTTAATGAATTCTGAGCCGAGGGACATGTCTACAGGTTTGTAAACAGATTATTGCTGTGTTGAAGACAGCTTTGATGATTTCAATCTGGGACAGAGGTCCACACTCAAATAAGAATGTACACTTTGGAGCCGGTTAATCTTTTAGTCTGAGACCCACCTGCAAACTCTAGGCTCTCTCCTGAGCCCTGCTCAGAATTTCATGAAAGACCTTGCCTCTAACACAAAGCAACTCATTCTCTTCCCTTTCTTTCCTTCCTTCCTTCCTTCCTTCCTCCCTCCCTCCCTCCCTCCCTCCCACCTGCCTCCCTCCCTCCCCCGCCCTTTCTCCTTTCTCCTCTCCTCTCCTCTCCTCCCCTCTCTTCTCCTCTCCTTTCCTTTCTGTTCTCTTTCTTTTATCCCTCTCTTTCTTCATTCCTTCTCACTCTTTTCTTCCTTCTTTTCCTTCCTTCCCCTATTTCTTTATCATTCTTTTCTTTATTTCCCTCTCTCTATCCATTCCCTCTGTCTTTTCTCTTGCTTTCTCTTCCTTTTGTTTTTCTTTCCTTCATCTTTTCCCTTTTTCTTTTGTTCTTTCCTTTCCCTTCATCCCTCCCACCCCCAACTTTCTTTCTAATTAATTGTCATCTCCCTGCTCCACCCCACTGCACTGGACCTTCCGGAGCAGTGCCTGTCTCTGCTCACCGCTTCTTTCCTCTCCCATCGTGCCATGCCCACAGTAGGAGCTCACCACATCATTGTTAAGATGTTCAGGCAGGAGCCCTCAGGAAGGTGGGGCACCTTGAGCACAGTGTCCGCCTTTTCTGGCTGAAGGCTTGGGGAGCGTGGGGGGCTTGGGCATTCCTCAGAGGGAGATGTTGTGAGCTCACAGTTATTTACAAAACCCGTGTTCCCAGCACCATGCAAAGCACTTGGCATATCGTCTCGTCTCATCCTCATAGCAGCCCAGTGGGAAAAGACTTGTTAATATCCCCAAGTTAGGGATAGAGAAACTGGGGGCACAGGTGGGTGCAGCAGCTTTCTGAAGGTAGCAAAGCTGATGAGGGGGCAGCCCGGTTTTTGAACTGAGCCTTCAGATTCCAGAGCAGATTCCCTTAGGCACTAGAGAGAGAGAGAGAGAGGGATTCCACACCTAGCCATCAACTGTAGAAGTACTCATCTTTTCTGCCTGTATTTTGAGACGGGGTCTCACTATATTGCCCAGGCTGGTCTTGAAATCCTGGGCTCAAGTGATCCTCTCACCCTGGCCTTTCTAGTGGCTGGGATTACAAGCACATGCCACTGCACCTAGCTCTTTCTGTGTGTTTTTGTAAAATCAACTTTATTGAGATGTAATCTACATATAACCCATTTTAAGTATTCCATTCCATGTAGTGTGTGTGGTTCCACGCCGTGTCTACCACCTCTCCTGCGTGGTTATGCATGGATTAGTTCATGTGTATTCCTGTCAGAAGGCTTGCGCGTTATTACCTCCACATTAAGGATGGGGAAACTGAGGTTCTGAAAAGGCGGGTGACTTGCTCAGGGACATACAGCTGGTAGCAGGGCTAGGGTGCAGACCCAGGTTCATGTCAACCTAGATTCCATTCCTGTCTCCTGTGATCATCTGCTCTTCACCCCACGGGTGAGGGAACTGCCACCCTTAGGTATAAGGATGGAAAACGTGACACCCAGCACAGGATGGATGGGATAAACGATGGTTTGTCAGCCACTTGTACTCCCTGCAGGCGAGAGGGCATCACTTGCTACATGGGGCCACATGGAGGTTGTCGTTGGAAGCAGACTGTGCCAGCGGGGACTGGGGGCCAGCTCTATAGTGACAAGAAGATGTGGGTCCCCTGGTTCCCACAGGAGGGTGTCATTGTTTCTGTAATTCCACGGGGGCAGGGAATGGAACAAAGCCCAGGGCTCGGGGAAGGGCAGGCATCATGCCTGGTCTCCATGGTAAGGAGGGTGGAGTGGCTGCGGGGCCTGATCTGTGGGAGCAGAGTGGGAAGGGGGGCTTGCAGTTAGGCAAGTTCCCGCACAGTTTCCCCAGAGGTCAAGGCAGCCCATAAGCTCGGGCCTTTCTTTTAGAGCTCACACTGCCCTGTCTTGCAGCGGCCACGACCTCTCATGCTATGCACATGGACTGTTGTACTTCTGGAATGCTCAGCCAAGCCCCCTTCTCCTTGACACTTCCACCTAATAACAGTGACTCTGCTGCATTTACTCTATGTCAGGCATCTTCTATAAATCCTGCAACAGCAGCATGGAATGGGTCCCACCAGTGGGTCCCACTTTACAGGAGGAAGCACTGAGCCTCTGGGAGTTTGAGTGGCCTGTTCGTGGACACACACAGCAAGGGGTGGGTGGCACTTGCACGCATGTGTGTTCACTGGTTCACCTCGGCCCTGTCTGCCAGCCCTGCCCCCTCCTCCGCTGCAGGTGGCAACCAACAGGGTGGCATCTGGACATATCCAGAGCCACAGCCCTGCTGCCTTCAGAGCCTGAATCCCAAACATCTTTGAAATGGAGTTGTTTCTGCCCAAATCAGTTTCTTCAGGTTGGTTGTACACTGAGGATTTGCAAGATGAGGTTAGCTAAAGTGAGAAATGATTGAAACCATCACTCAAGCTTTAAACTGCTGCTTGCTGTGGCATCGGCCACTTGCTTCTCCCGGTTGGGGGTTTCTTTCTTTTCTCTTTCTTTCTTTCTTTCTTTCTTTCTTTCTTTCTTTCTTTCTTTCTTTCTTTCTTTCTTTCTTTCTTTCTTTCTTTTCTCTCTCTCTCTCTCTCTCTTTCTTTCTTTCTGAGATGGAATCTCACTCCGTTGCCCAGGCTGAAGTGCAGTGGTGTGATCTCGGCTCAGTACAATCTCTGTCCCCTGGGTTCAAGTGATTCTTGTGCCTCAGCCTCCCAAGTAGCTGGGACTACAGGCCTGCGTGACCACACCCAGCTAATTTTTGTATTTTTTGGTAGAGACAAGGTTTCACGATGTTGCCCAGGCTGGTCTCGCACTCCTGACCTCAGGTGATCTGCCTGCCTCGGCCTTCCAAAGTGCAGGAATTACAGGCGTGAGACACCCCACCCAGCCTGGGGTTCATTTCTACAGAACTCTCCAGGATAAGCCCTGGCTGAGCCTCAAGCCAGCTGTGTGCAGCTCGTGTGGGGGTGCGGTGATGGCTCTACCTCCTCCCCACACCTGGATGGCGAGAAGCCTGAGGGCAGAGTCTGGCTCTGCTCACGTCTGTCCCCACAGTGCCCAGCCCAGCACTGGCCACACAGGGATGCTCCAGATAACATCCCTGTGCAGACAATCAAAGCACTTGCTTGTTGGATGCTCACCAGGCACTAAACCCTTTGCCATGGGCTAACTCACTGAATCCGCCTGTCGACCCCATGAGATACAGCCTCTTATTACACACGTTTTCAGAGGGGAAACTGAGGCACCAAGTGTCAACACAGCCCTCGCCACTTCCTGGGTCTGAACCACACATTTCCTTTTGGGTGAGATTTCCCTCTGCTTGGAGCTTTCTCTGCATTTCTTCCCCATTTAGGAGGAGGAGCGACCGTTTCCAGCTATCCTAAGTGGGAAAAGGGAAGATGCTGAGAAGCTGGATCACGCATCAGCGAAGCCTTGATTTTGGGCTTCTGGCTTCCGGAACCATGAGGCCATGCACTTCTGTCATTTAAGCCGCTCAGTTTGTGATAATTTGTTCTGGCAGCACTAGGAAACTATGCACAGGACGAAAGCCACGATGTCAGCAGGGCTGGCTTCTCCTGGAGGTCCCAGAGGAGGCTCTGTCATTCCCTCTTCCAGCTTCTAGCAGCTGCCGGCATTCCTGGGCTCATGGCACCTCTGCTTCCGTGCTCCATCTCCTGACTCTCTGCTGTGCCATTCATCTCTCTGCCTCCCATGTGTGAGTTCCCTTGTGACTAGGTCCTCCCATGTCCCTTGCCTTGGATAATGCAGGATAATCTCCCAAACATTGTCCCTTAACCCAATCACACCTGCAAAGCCCCTTTTTTTCCCCCATATAAGGTAACCTATCCGCAAGTTCCAGGATTTAGAGGACATCCCTTGGGACCATTGCGAGCTGACCACACTCACATTCTGCTGTGATGATTATGGAGACCACGTGCTCTATACAGCGCAGCCATAAGCACGACTTCCTGTCTTGCACTGCGTGAGAGTGTGAGCCGCCTGAAGCCCCCAAGGTCAGGGGTTCACCCCCACAGCATAGTCTGTTCTCGCCTGTGCTCTACGAGCGACCCCTCCTGGTGTTCTTCATCATATTCAGCAATATCTGTGAAATCCAAGAGGTTCACCTTGAATGGGTTTCTCTAGCAAAGGGCCAGAGTCTCTTTTTTTTTTTTTTTGAGACAGTCTTGCTCTGTCGCCCAGGCTGGAGTGCAGTGGCGCAATCTCGGCTCACTGCAAGCCCCGCCTCCCGGGTTCACGCCATTCTCCTGCCTCAGCCTCTCTGAGTAGCTGGGACTATAGGCGCCCGCCACCACACCCGGCTTATTTTCTGTATTTTTAGTAGAGACAAGGTTTCACCGTGGTCTCGATCTCCTGACCTCGTGATCCGCCCGCCTCGGCGTCCCAAAGTGCTGGGATTACAAGCGTGAGCCACCGTGCCCGGCCCAGAGTTTCAAATGTCTGGGGTATCAGGGTATACCCCAAGTATCCAACATGGATACACCACATGAGAGCAAAATATGGGGAACTTGCAAAAATTATGGATAAAATTTTATGGTTATAAAGTAGAGCTGGGTGCGGTGGCTCACACCTGTAATCCCAGCACTATGGGAGGCCGAGGTAGGTGGATCACCTGAGGTCAAGGGTTCGAGACCAGCCTGGCCAACATGGCAAAACCCCATCTCTATTAAAAATAAAACAACAACAACAACAAAACTAGCCGTGTGTGGTGGCAGGCACCTGTAATCCCAGCTATGCGGGAGGCTAAGGCAGGAGAATCACTTGAACCCAGGAGGTGGAGATTGCAGTGAGCTGAGACTGCGCCACTGCACTCCAGCCTGGGCGACAAGAGCAAAACTCCATCTCTAAATAAATAAATAAAATAAAATAGGATTGAGGTCAAATTTAATCTTTTTCTCTGAAGGACAGTGGGGTTCAGCTGCCATCTGGATTCCATGTGAAATGCACTTAGCATACAGTTGATTTTTTTTTTCCTCCAAATACCAGCTATTTCTAAATTCAACCCCTCTCTTAGGCCAACCCCACTCTACTATTCTTACAGCAGGGGAAGCCCTGAGGTTTCCTGCTCATCAGTGAAGAGGGGCGATTTCTTTCCCATGACAATGACAACTCCATTTCCAATGTCTAATTTCTTCCATTGTCATCACCACATCATTTTCTTTCTTCCCAGGGAGCAAGCTTCTGCGATTGTTTGCCGATGAGTTACTTGGACACTGCAACACTGCTATTATTGGGTCCTCCTCCCCCAATAATTATTTTCCCAATACTACATGATCCTTAATTACCTCTTGATCGATTTCTCTCCCTGCGAGCTGGTTGTTACTGCTAAGGTTAAGCTCAAGGCTGATGGAAAATTCAATCAGATGCACATAGTCCCCAGTCCTGCTAAAGACTTTCATAGATAAGAAAGTGTCACTGTTTGGGTACTTAAGTTAAACAGTGCAGTAGTCTGTGGACATCTGATCAAGGTTGGTAAAATGCTGACCACAGGCAAACATCTTGAGATGTTGGTCAGGAAAAACTATCAGAGGCCACAAGTGGGGAAGAATGGTTTAGGAGTTTTTAGCCTTAACAAGTGTCAACAGAACTCACCACTAAATAGTTCTCCCAGGACCTTTCATCTGCGTTAGGCTCATTATTCAGGGACCAGCTCAGCTACCACCTGCATGAAGCCTTCTCTCATCTCTCCTCGGAGCACCTGAAGGAATCCACCTAAAATCACTGTGGCTGGGTGGGGTGGCTCACGCCTCTAACCCCAGTGCACTGGGAGGCTGAGGCGGGTGGGTCACCTGAAGTCAGGAGTTGGAGATCAGCCTGGCCAACATGGTGAAACCCTGTCTCTACTAAAAATACAAAAATTAGCTGGGTGTGGTGGTGGGCACCTGTAATCCCAGCTACTTGGGAGGCTGAGGCAGGAGAATCCCTTGAGCCCAGGAGGCGGAGGGTGCAGTGAGCCGAGATTGCGCCACTGCACTCCAGCCTGGGCAACAGAGCTAGACACTGTCTCAAAAAAGAAAAGAAAAGAAGAAAAGAAATCACTGCAAACAGCCAACTCCTTTCTAAAGGAATCTTAATGTTACTGGATTAATGCGCAGCCCCCTCTCCGGAGTCAGGTGCTTCCCTAAGCCAGTCATGGGAATCTCATTTTAATCACCAGGGACGGGTTGAGGAAGTAGAGTGTGAAATGTTTCCAGCCGAAGGGGGCCACGTGAGGCTGCTTGGAGGCACCTGAGAAATGCGCCTATTTTTTTAAAAAGAGGGAAGCACAGGAATGAACAGTCCCTCCTTTCAGTCAGACCCATCAGTGATGCCTGAGATCTTGGCTGCCGTCCTGAGACCAGGAAGGGAGATTCCAGAGGGGAATCCACGCTCGAACAGCAGTAGAGCAGAAAGAGGGAAGGGCTGCTTCCTCAGTGGCATTGCTGGCTGTCTGAGTCAGGAATCCTGCAAACTTCGGGTCTTCTTTCCTAGACAGCAATGCATTTTTCCTACTGTTCGAGCCACTTGGAGCTGGAGGATAATGCAGGAATTCTGAATGCGCTTCTCCTTGTTGGAGGGGACACCCCTCTGCACTTGCCCGGTATGGAATCACCCACTTTTGACAAATTGAAAGGAGACGTTTATTTGTTGTTTTTGTTTTTCTTGGCTGAAAACTTCTTGAAAGCAGTTTTTGGAATCTATTTTCCATCTTCTCCCAAGAAGTCTCAGGAAGCAACTCTTTAAATGATATTTTTTTCTGGGTGCAGTGGCTCACACCTGTAATCCCAGCACTTTGGGAGGCTGAGGTGGATGGATCACTTGAGGTCAGGAGTTCAAGACCAGCCTGGCCAACATGGTGAAACCTTGTCTCTACTAACAATACAAAAAAAAAAAATTAGCTGGGCATGGTGGTGTGTGCCTGTAATCCCAGCTACTTGGGAGGCTGAGGCAGGAGAATTGCTTGAAACCAGGAGGCAGAGGTTGCAGTGAGCTGAGATCGTGCCATTGCACTCCAGCCTGGGCAACAGAGTGAGACTCTGTCTCAAAAAACAAACAAACAAACAAAGAACCCTCTTTATACCACATGAAATAACAACATCTTGTATAGATTGTCTGAAGTGTACTTCCTTAAAAAAAAAATCTGACTATTCTAGTTACTGTGGTTGCATAATGGATTACCATACAAAGTGGCATCAAACAACCATTGGTTATGCTCACAGATTTCTTCACTCAGGAATTTGGAGAGGACACAGTGGGGACTGCTTGTCTCTGCTCCATGGATGGCTGGAGCCTCACCTGGAAGATCCGAAGCTGGGCGGCTGCCATCCTCTGAAGGCTCTCTCACTTATGCATCTAAATGTTCAAGCTGGCTGCTGGCTGTGAGCCTCAGGGGCGCTCCTGGGGTCTCCCCATGGGTTCTCTTTATGTGGGTCTCTCTCTGTGCGGGTTTCCCTCTGTGTGGGTCTCTCCATGTGGACAAGTTTGCATGTCCTTAAACCATGGCGAAGCAGCTGTCATCCTCCAGAGCAAGCATTATCCAAAGAGGGAGCCAGCTTGGAGCTGTATCATTTCCAGGACCTGCACTAGGAAGTCACATGACTTCACTTTTGCCATACTCTGCTGTCTGGAGCAGTCACTGAGTCACACCAGGATTCAATGGGAGGGGCGTAGACCACCAATGAGTGAAAGCGGTGTTTGTCACACTATAAGAACAAAGGGGGTGGAGTGACTGCTGTGGCCTCCAGCACGTGTGTTCCCTGAGTGCCTAGGGATGGATTGGGTTTAGCAGGGGCCTGGAACCTATATTTTCAGGCTGCTTTACAGTTGGCCAGATGCTCACCCTCACATCCCCCATCCCTCATTTCACAGAAGAATAAAGCTCTTAGAGGGCTGGAGAGTTACCTGAAGGTCACAGCAAAACACCAGACACAACCCCAATGTTTAACTACAGAAACTGGTCAAAGAGGTGATGGCTCATCCACACAATGTAATGTTAGGCAGCTATTGAATAAAATCAACTTTATGTCCAACGATGAGAAGATTACAAAGTTACAGTGTTAATTTATTTTTTAAAAGACGTATAAAAATAGGATGATGGCTACTCTTAGGGGCAGGTAGAATAATGGTGTGGGTGCACAAAGAGTGTTTCTGTGTGAGTGGTATGGCAGTAGTTGCCAGGGTATTCATGTTATAATAATCTATTATTTATAATTTATATACATTGTTAATTATTAATAAATTATAATTTATATAATTGTTAATTTAATAATAAATTAACAATTTATCAATTTTTTTGGCATTCTGTATTTGTGTTATATTTAACTATAAAAAAATTTAAATTAGCTGGGTGCAGTGGCTCACACCAGCACTTTGGGAGGCCAAGGCAGGTGGATCACTTGAGGCCAGGAGTTCGAGACCAGCCTGGACAACATGGTGAAACCCTGTCTCTACTAAAAATATAAAAATTTGCCAGGCATGGTGGCTGCCACTGTAATCCCAGCTATTTGGAGGGCTGAGGCATGAGAATCATTTAAACCCAGGAGGTGGAGGTAGCAGTGAGCCGAGATCACATCACTGCACTTCAGCCTGGATGACAGAGTGAGGCTCCATCTCAAATAAATAAATAAATAAATAAAATAAAAAATAAAAAGTTTTAAATTAAAAAAGACCAAAACAGTTTAGCAGGCCCTCAGAAAACTGGACAAAACTACCTTTTGACCTAGCAATTTTACTCCTAGATTCACTCCCCACCAAAATATGGAAAACAAATGTTCACATAAAAACTTGTACATGAATATTCATAGCAGCTCTATTCATGATAGTCAAAAAGGTGAAAACAGCCCAAATGTCCATCAATGGTTGAATGAATAAACAAAATGTGACATGTCCATACAGTGGAATATTACTCAGCCATGAAAAAGAATGAATGATTGACATGAGCCACAACATGGATGAGCCTTGAAAACTTTAAGCTGAGGGAAAGAAGCCAGTCAGAAAAGGATACATACTATATGACTTCATTTGCTTGAACCATCCAGAAGCATTAAATCCATAGAGATGGGAATTAGATTGGTGGTCGCCAGGGGTGAGGGAATGGGGAGAGACTGCTTCATGAGAAATGTTTTGAAACCAGATAGAGGTGGTGATTGCACACTATTGTGAATGTCCCAAGTGCCACTGAATTGTTCACTTTAAAATGGTTAATATTATTTTATTTAATTTTACCTGAAAAAAAAGAAAAGGGCCAAGTATGTTAAGGGCCCTACCATGGCAGAAGAGATCCTGTTGGATGAGGGAAAGCAGTCACGAGCGCTCATTAATTGCCCTGCGAGGCTGGAGGAATCTGTCTCCAGCCTGACTGCCCTGCTGGGAGGTGGAACAGGTGCCTTCTCTGTAGGGGGATTGGGGGGCAGCCTCCCCAGTACCCATGGGCTTGGGCAATAGCTGCCTTTCCCTAATGCTTTGTCCTCCACAGATCCCACCCACATGGCCAGGGTCCTTGATCTGCCACAGTTTCCTAGGGGACAGGGCTCCAGGAAGGAAGGCAAGGTGGGAACAGTATTCTTGTTATTTTTTAGGATCTAGGGATTTCATCTGATTTGAGCCTTTCATTGAGAAGTCCACACGATCAATAGAAAAACAGCACTGGGTCCCAGGGAGTCCAAATTTTAGCTATAGTCCATGGTAATAGACCCAAGGTGGAATGCCACATCCCAGCAGAATGATCACATCTATTTTGTGAGACCTGGGGAGGTGTGGTGGGGAGAGGAAGCTGTGTGTGTGTCTGCGTGTGTGGATGTGTGTTCCTAAGTGCATTGTATGGCTCTGCCTATGTGTGTCTCTGTGTGTTCATGTGTATAAGAGTGTGTACATCCGTACGTATCTATGTGTGTCTCTTACTGTGCATGTGTGTCCATGTGTGTATGCCTGTGATGCACATGTGTTCATGTGAGTGTGTGCATGCATGTGTATGTGTCTGTGTGCGTGTGCACATTCGTGTGCACAAACCAACTAAGCAGGAAGCTTGAGGACAAACCTCAGGGTCTGATCATGCCCTGGAACATCTCATCCAGCTTCTTACTTGAGTTGCTACAAAGCCTCAGGGGAAGGCAGTTGAACGACCTTCCCAAGTCCCAATAAGTCTTTCATTGTCCTTGACCAAAGGAATAAAAATGCAGCCCACCCAAATATTAACAGCATCTTTTTGTCATCTCAAACCAAACTGCTTTATAATAAAAAAGAAAATTACTTTATTGTGTGCAGACCTCAAGTTATTCACTTTCATCCCTCAAAAATTTTTATATGCTCCTAACATATGGAAAGTGGGCATCAATGGCCCATAATCCTGTAAAATGAGAAATCATATATTTTCTTTCCTACGATAAAAAGGCTCAGCTCTGTGAGGAGAGTGGCGCGAGCTGGCTGCTTTTATTTTTTAAGCCATCATGATGAAGGTCACTCATTTGCAGGTGGAGAAATATGATAACCCATGTCGGGGAGTCAAGCTGAGAGGGGGCTGTGGCCTCTGGGGACAGGATGGGTATTGAGCCTGTGGTCAGCAGGGTTTAATCCTAGACTTTCTCCAAAGCCCTGTCTGTGGTCCTTCCCTCTGGCTTCCCCCTCCTCTCCCCTCTCTGGAGGCTTTGTCTCTCTGCACGCTGGTCCCCAGGCTGGCTCATTAAGAAGCCGTCTCCTTCCCTGTAGCCCAGTCTTGGGCTTTGTTGTTAAAGAATCTGACTTCCTTTCTTTTCTTTTCCTTTCTTCCTTCTTTCTTCTTTCTTTCTTTCTTTCTTTTTTTTCTCCTTTTTTTTTCGAGATGGAGTCTTGCTCTATTGTCCAGGCTGGAATGCGGTGGCACAATCTTGGCTTACTGCAACCTCTGCCTCCCAGGTTCAAGCTATTCTCCTGCCTCAGCTTCCTGAGTAGTTGGCACTACAGGTGCCCATCACCACACCCAGCTAATTTTTGTATTTTTAGTAGAGATGGAGTTTCACCATGTTGGCCAGGATTGTCTCAAACTGCTGACCTCCAGTGATCCATCCACCTCGGTCCCCCAAAGTGCTGGGATTACAGGCATGAGCCACTGCACCTGGCCTATTTCTTAAATAATGGAATAACATGGTGGATTAGTTTTCTAGGGCTGCTGTAACAAAGCACCCTGTGTGCCATAAAACATCAGAAGTGTATTTCCCCACCGTTCTGGAGGCCGCAAGTTAGAAATCCAGGTGTTGGCAAGCCAGTTTCCCTTGGCTTGTAGACACATCACTCCAATCCCTGCTCTGTCTTCACGTGATGTTCTCCCATTCTCCCAGGTATTTCTGTGTCTGTTTCTCTCTTCTTTTTCTTTTTTTAGAATCTTTTTTTTCTGTTGAAACAGGGTCTTGCTCTGTTGCCCAGGCTGTTGGAGTGCAGTGGCGTGAACATGGCTCACTGTAGCCTTGACCTCCTAGGGTTAAACAATCCTCCCATCTCAGCCTCCTGAGTAGCTAGGACCACAAGCACGCACCATTACACTCTAATAATTTTAAACATTTTTGTAGAGATGATGTTTCACTATGTTGCCCAGGACGGTCTCGAACTCCTGGGCTCAAGCCATCCTCCTGCCTTAGCCCCCCACAGTGCTGGGATCACAGGTATGAGCCCCCGCACCCAGCCTGTTTTTCTGTCTTCTTAGAAGAGCATCAGTCATTGGATTAGGAAGCACCCTAATCTAGGAGGACATTATCCTAACATGATTATAACTGTGAAGATCTTGTTTCCAAATAAGGTCACATTCTGAGGTTCTGGGTCTTTTGAGGCACTCACTTTTCAACTCAGTACACACAGTGATAGCTGTATAGATGGTGCATAAAGCAAAAATCATGCATGGTCAGAATGACCCTCAAAAACCCTTCGAAAAGGAGACAAAAGGTGCAGCTCTTTCTCTGCGAGGGAAGAAACGCTTTCTCAGAGACTCTGGCAGACTCTCCTTACTCGTCATTGGCCAGAACTGTTTCACATGTTTCCTGTGGATGAGTCATTGGCAAAAGGAATGAGACGGCCTTGCTTGGCTTTGTCCAATCATGATTCATTGCCTGGGACTGGGAACATTGTCACCTGTAACAAAATCAATGCAAGGAAAAAGCAGTAAATGAACTGATGCTGCTGGGTAGACTGTTTGCCAAAATGGCCTCAACTCTCCCCCTTTCTGTATCTACACTCCTTGCAATATGACTTTGCAGCTCCTTCATAAACACGTGGAGCCTATTTCAAAACTATGCACCTCTTAAATGCGAGGCATCCCTACAATGGGATATTACACATAGCCCTAGAAAGAAGGAAGCATTGATACATGCCACAGTGTGGATGCACCTTGAGAACATCATGCTAAGAGTGAAGAAAGCCAGACACAAAGGGCCTCCTATTCTATGATTCCATTTATGTGAAATGTCCAAAATATGCAAATACGTAGAGACAGAAAGGAGATTTGTGGTTGCCAAGGACTGTTGGGGAGAGCCGGGGGCATTGGGGAGTTTGGGGGTAATGACTAGAGGTGAAGGGTTTCTTTGGGGATAATGAGAAAGTTTCCAAGTTGACTGCAGTGTTGTATGCATAACACTGAATTTACTAAAATCTGTTGAATTCTATTCCTTAAATGAGGGAAATAGGTGGTATGTGAATTACACCTGATATAGTTTGACTATGTCACCACCCAAATCTCATCTTGAATTGTAGTTCCCATAATCCCCACGTGTTGTGGGAGGGACCAGGTGGAGATAATTTAATCATGGGGGCAGTTTCCCCCGTCCTGTTCTGGTGATAGTGAGTGAGTTCTCCGGAGATCTGATGGTTTTATGAGGGATGCTCCCCCCACGTCACTCTGCACTTCTCTTTGTTGCCACCGTGTGAAGGACATGCTTTCTTCCACTTCTGTCATGGTTGTAAACTTCCTGAGGTCTCCCCAGCTCTGCAGAACTGTGAGTCAAGTAAATCTCTTTCCTTTATAAATTACCCAGTCTCAGGTATGTCCTTAGAGCAGTGTGAGAAAGGACTAATACAACACCTTAATAAAGGTGTTGAAAAATAGTCTACACCTCTTGTCTCAGAGCTGGCCTTGTGACTTGCTTTGTGCTAGAGGATGGGGCAGAAGTGATGCTGTGTCTGTTCTGAGGCCTCCAGAAACCTTACACACCACTGGCATTTCTCAGACTCCGGGGGGTGTCATATGCACAAGCCCAGACTGGCCTGGGGACAATGACACCTGGACCTAGTAACCCCGCTTGCCCCAGCAGAGAGCAAGCCAACCAGCAGGCATGTGAGTGAGCCCATCCTGGGTTACTCAGCCATCTCTCCAGATGACTGGACTGTGAGCAACCAGCCAAGACCCACCGAGCCACCCAGCTGACCCATATTCTCAGGATCAATAATGAGCATGTGTTGCCGAGTCACTACACCTTGGGACAGTAGGTGACCCAGCGATAACTTACACAGCTACCATCCTAACTCTTGCTCAACAGCTTCATCCAGATATAACTCACAGACATCACAGCTCATCTATTTAACCAATTAATCAATTTTAGAACCATTTTCATCACCCAAGAAAGAAGCTCAGTGCCTATGAACAGCCACTCCCTGTTTCTCCCTTTCCTGTCCCTGAAAACCGTGAATCTACTTTCTGTCTCTATGGATTTGCATGTCTTTGGCGGTTCATGTAAATGGTGTCGTTCGATATGTGGGTTTTTTTTTTTTTTTTGGTGACTAGCTTCTTTCACTTAGTGTAGTGCTTTCAAATTTCTTCCACATTGCAGCATAGCCTCATAACTTTTTATGGATAGTATCAGTTATTTATTTGCTTCCTTATTCTCTTTCTGTAGTAAAATTGAAGATCCATGACCTCAGGAGTTTGCTTGTTTTACTAATTGCGGTTTCTACCTTGCTTAGAACTGAACTTTGCACATAGAATGCTTCTGGAATGAATGAGTGAATGAATGAATGGATGGATGAATGAATGAATGAATAGGAAAATCAGTTTGTTTCCCTCCTCCTATTAAAAACAATGTGGAATGACCAAAGAACCTGAACAGGCACCGAGTTAAAAGCTTGTCTGGGTCAGGGCATGTCTCATTGTCATGAGGGGCAGGCCAGGGACTCAAATCCAGCTCCACCAGCTCTCTGTATTTTCATGAAGCTACGGGGACAACTGCTTCTTTCCCCAGCTTCATATATTTTGATTCCAGGCTTTTGCAAAGCAATGTTCTTTTTGCTGTTGCATAATAACAACAAAAAAATTCTTCTTTTTGCTTCTGGCAAAATCAACAAAATTGACAATGGAAGACAAAGGAAATTTTCTTACTTGATAAAGAAACTGGTTTTGCTTTAGGTGGGAAAGGTTTCCCCAGCTCCATTCCCTCTCAGTGTGTTAACAGGGACAGGGAAGGCCTCACTCCCTACTGACCGCTCGTGCATTTACTTTAATTCCAGGGTCCTGGGTGGGAATGAATTACAGGGTTATTTAAGCCTGTCTTGCCATAAGCCTTGACAAAGTCTTTCATTTCATAAAAATGTCCTTCATTTTCAAAACTCTGTTTGGCAGTGGAGGGTGCAGCCTGTAATCCTTTTATGCTGTGGTGGTGTCTGTTCTCCATGTGACTAGAAACGTCTTTATTGGCAACATTTTGTCTAACTGGGGAAGAGAAAGAGACCCTGGTTGCAAAGGGTAGTCCTATCTGTACTAACGCTGAGGCCCTGGGCTTCGTGACAGCCCGTGGCACGTTCCCAGTTGTTTCTAGCATGTCCAGCAAACCTCCAAAAGTTTGCTCAGGGGTGTTCACTTGGAGAAGGACAAACACGTTGGGGAGAGTAATAATTTGCAGACCTCTGGAGAACCATTCAGTGCTCCAGCGCTGACAAATCCCCCATGCTGTGACTTGCCAAACCATTTTGTAATGGATGCATGCGGTGCACATCTATAAGAAGCATTTTCAGGCCTAGGGCTAAAAGAATACATCACAATGAAGAAAGATGGTGGCAATATATGTGCGCCAATAGCCGGTAATTCACCAGCGTTGAAATCATAGCCAGCCATTGAGGACTCTGTGAAGGAAGGAGAAGGGAATTGGAACTGCAGTGCGGTCTCTTAGCTAAGTGTCTCCGGGGCTGGCCCAGAGGTGTGAATGCCTTAAACCTCCCAATAGCTTTGCCTGGTGGGTAGGACTCGTGGCCTAGCTGAGGACACTGAGACAAGGAGGAATTGGTGGAATTAAAAAAAATACCTATTTCCATTTTTTCTTTGCACACAATACCTGCTTGCTGTAAAAACACCATTAAAAAAATATATGTATATATAAAGTAGAAGCAAAGCCATTCCTCACCACAGCCAACCAAGAGATAGCCACTGAGAGCTGCTTGTCATCTTCCTGGCACACTTCTACAGCACATGTACACGTCAGTGTGTGTATAAAATGCATTATTGTTTTAACTCAAATGGGATTATAATCTTTATATTGTTATTCATCTTACTTGAAAAAAATCTTTGTATAACTAAATTTTTTACACCTACACAAAAGTAGAGAGAAGAGTATGATGATGTTCACCCACTGAGCTTTAACACTTGTCAGTGTTCTGCCAAGCTAGTTTTATCTGCCATATCTCACTTTAAAATTTTTTCTGTTTTGGAAACTGTTAGATACAAAGGTAGAGAGAAGTGTATCATGAGCTCTCCTGTGTTCCTCACTTAGGAACACAGTTTCAGCAGTTTTTATCATACAGCCAACCCTAAACCCTTCTTACTAAACCTCCACCCTTGGATTTTTCAAAAAGCAAATCCAGGATGTGGCACAGTCTATAATCCCTGCAGTCTCAGTGCTCTGGGAGGCTGAGGCATTCGAGACCAGCCTGGGCAACACAGCAAGACCCCATCTTCACAAAAGATAAATAAATTAGCTGGTGTGGTGGCATGCACTTGCGGTCCCAGCTACTTGGGAGGCTGAGGTGGGAGAATTGCTTGATCCTGGGAGTTTGAGGCTACAGTGAGCTGTGATTGTGCCACTGTACTCCAGCCTGGGTGACACGGTGAGTCCCTGTCTCAAAAAAAAAAAAAATCAAATCCTATTTCACCCATAACTTTCTTTCTTTCTTTTTTTTTTTGGAACAGCTTTATTGAGATATAATTTACATGCCATACATCTCACCCATTTAAAGTGTACAATTCAATGGTTTAAAGCATATTCACAAAGCTATACAGTCATCACAATCAACGAACATTTCATCACCCTAGAAGGAAACCCCTTGCCCATTAGCCCTTTCCCATTTCCCCTCTCCCAGCCCCTGGCAAGCACTAATCTCCTGGATTTGGGTATCCTTTATATTTTACATGAATGGAATTGTAAACTATGCAGCCTTTTGTGTCTGGCATCCCATATCTCATATCTTCAAGGCTCATCCACATTGTGGCGTGTGCCGGTGCTTCATTCGTTTTTATGGCTGAGTCATGTTCCATTGTATGGATACCCCACTTTTTGCTGATCCATTCATCAGTTGAAGGGCACTTGTGTTGTTTTCACTCTTTGGCTGTTGTCAGTAATGCTGCTGTGAACATTCGTGTACAGGCTTTTATGTGGATGTATGTTTTCATTTCTGTTGGGTTTATACCTAGGAGTGAAACCGCTGGGCCATATGGAAACCTTTTGAGGAGCTGCTGGGCTGTTTTCCACAACAGCAACAAACACTATGCTACATCTCCATTAAGCTGTGTGTGAGCATCCCCATTTCTCCACATTCTCACCAACACTTGCTAGGATCTTTTAATTAATTAATTAATTATAGAGATGGGGTCTTACCATCTTGCCCACCCAGGCTGGTCTCAAACTCCTGGGCTCAAGTGATCCTCCTGCCTTGGCCTCCAAAAGTGCTGGGATTACAGGTGAGAGCCACCCCACTGATATGTCTTTTCAAATAAAGTCATATTGGTGGGTATAACTTTCTTTTAAATGTATCGACTTATCATGGAAATATTAATGGATCAGTATATATCCATATATACTCACATATTCACTGGCTGCTTCCTAATCCATTATATGAATGTAGCATCCTATCTTTATCCTTTTGGCTAAGCATTTATGTCAGTCATTTCCCATTTTTCAGCATCACAAACAAGGTGACAATGAGTTCCTAGGCATCTACAGTTTTCTCAACCAGTGTTCCCAAGAGAATTACACTCTCTTGCCCTGAGCCATCCATTGTATGTCAGGAATGAACTTTTCTCCCAGGGGTCTAGAAAGGTGTTAGTTATGTAACCACCCTCGAGAGAATTGATAAAATAGTCTCTCAAGCCACTTTCTGTGTTGCATGATTCACATGAACACCCCTGGTTGGGAAGACTACATGTGTTCAAATACCATTTCATATTGTTAGAGTAGAATTGTGAGTTGAAGTTTTCCTTTGACATTTGGGGCTATTCCTAAATTGCCCTCCAAACTGGTCACATCCATTCACATGACCACAGTGTCCAGCATATGCCTGGAATATTGTCATATTTTACATTTTAATTTTTTATATTTATATAAGTAGAGATGGTGTCTCACTGTGTTGCCCAGGCTGGTCTTGAACTCCTGGCCTCAAGACATCTTCCTGCTTCAGCCTCCTAATGTGCTGGGATTACAGGCATGAGCCACCACACCTGGCCATGTTTTAATCTTTGGTAACCCTAGAAGCCCCAAATTATTTGTTATAATTTTTCCCTCCCATTCTTAGTGCAATTGAAAATCTTGTCAAATGTTTAATAGCCACTAGAATTTCTGCATTTAAGAATTTGTGTTAGAATTGAACATAATTACTCTTTGAGGAAACATGGATTTCCAATACCTGGGTATACTTCAACATTTAATTCAAGACATTCCTGACAACTGTTGGGGGCTAATTTTGTCCACCTGGTAAAATACGGTACCAAAATGTGTCAGTAGACAGCAGGCAGGTCTCAATGGACTTTATCTGACAGCTTTAAATTTATGTGACTCCTGATAAATTTTTGACTTAAGGGATTATATTTTTAAAAATTTTGCTGATAATTGATCCACTTAACTTTTTTTTTGTATTCACATAATTCTAGTTCATGTTACTTACAACCCAAACTCTAGCACTCTTAAAATAACCAGAGAGTTGTGGGGCTTGATGGAAACATACACCCACTGGACTCCAGAACTTTCCATCATTTCATCCCAGGCAGCCCTGCATCCTCCTACCTAATTACTGAAAATATGGTCAAAAGCCAAACAGTAGACTTATGCGTCAGTAACCTGGGACCTGGGGAATGTGTATTCTCCGTTAAAAATCATCACATGACATTCTAGGATCTGTAATTACAGCTCACCTGCCAGGTACCGTCTTTATGATGTATTTGCAGCAATTATTCACATACCTGAAAACAGTCACCTGTCGTCGCCTCGATTTTATTAAAAACATGTGTCTCGTCGCCATATAGTAACCATATTTTGCATTTTTAAAAACCATTTTCTCTATTTCATAAAGCAAAGGCAAAATATACTCTAGAAATATCAAATAATTGCTTTCACTGCATGGCTCCAAATAAAGAACTTTTTTTTTTCACTTCCATCCTCTTCCATCTACAGAGAGTTCTATTTTTTCCAAGCGAGTTCCCAGCTGGCACGGAGGAAAGGCTGGAGAGAAACATGGGAGGGCGGAGGGGTTCAGGGGAGAGGGCTGTGGTGGAGAGAGACTGATTTTAATCATGTTGAGGTCCCAGATGTGCCTATGAAGTGGAAGATCCAGCAATGGAGAGGAGCAGAGAGCCCTGACTCAGCCTGGAGGAAATGGGTCCCCCTCACCTGGGTCTGTGCCTCTGTTTCCCTCCAGAGCAAGGCAAGGGCACCTTCCAGAATGATGCCGCTGTCCTGCCCACCTCACAGGCCCTGAGCGGCTTGCACTTTCTAGTTTTTGTTTTTGTTTTGTTTTGTTTTTTGTTGAGACAGAGTCTCGCTCTCTCCCCCAGGCTGGAGTGCAGTGGCACGATCTCGGCTTACTGCAACCTCCACCTTCCGGGTTCAAGCGATTCTTCTGCCTCAGCCTGCCGAGTAGCTGGGACTACAGGCGCCCGCCACCATGCCCAGCTAATTTTTGTAATTTTAGTAGAGACAGAGTTTCACCATATCGGCCCAGCTGGTCTCGAACTCCTGAGCTCACGATCTGCCCGCCTCGGCCTCCCAAAGTGCTGGGATTACAGGCGTGAGCCACCACGCCCGGCCTGTGCTTTCTAGTTTTTATGCATTATCTCTCGAGTAGCCTTTTTACATTTAGGGGATGTCTGAGTTTCCCATTGCTGCTGTAACAGATACCACCAACTGAAGTGGCTGAAGATGGCACACATTTATCATTTCACAGTTCTGCAGGTCAGGAGTCAGAATGCATCTCAAGGGGCTGCTCATCCTCAAGGTGTCTGTGGGGCTGCGTTTCTTCACGACGCTCTGGGCAGGAGCCCTTTTCTTGTCTTTTCCAGCTTTGAGAGGCTGCCAGCGTTCCTGGGCTCATGGCCCCTTCTGCATCCTGAAACCAGCTAAGTGTCCTCTCTCTGTGTCCTCCTGCGGGAGTCTTACCTTCCTCTGATTGATGCATGTGCTTCCGTTTATTGCAAGGACCCCTGTGACTGCACCACGCCCACCTGGGGAACCCAGGAGAATCTCAGAATCCTGAACTCAATCGCAGCTACCCAGTTCCTTTGGCCATGAAGGTGACATTTTCATAAATTCCAGGCTGCAGGACATGGACGTCTTTGTCCAGCCTCCACAAGGGAAGCCTCACATGATGAGTCTCACTGTCCTACTTTAGGGGTCAGAGCCCGCACGTCCCGACTCCCCCACCCTGCGCTGTTGCTGAGACGCTGGCCATCGGGGAAGGGCCCCAGCCTCACCGAGGAGAGGAGTGGGAACTAGGCCCCAATGTCAATGTGGAGGCTGGCCAGCAAGTTGCCAAAAATAGACAACAAGCTGGAATTGGCGCAAGGCGTTTGTCACTCACAGGGCACAGGAAACGGAGAGAGCCTCAGCGTCACAGAGCCCGCTTCTCTGTCCCAAATGCCACGGTGCAGTGGCTACCCACAAAGCAGGATGGGAAACGCAGGGCTGCAGGCCTGTGGTAGCGTGCAGCCGACAAGCCAGTCCCCCTCCCTATGGAGTTCGCAGGTGCCTGGCAGTCACTCTGTGGGCACCTCGGCCTCCTTGGTTGCCTCCATACCATCTGCAGAAAGTGCTCAGTATCAGGGGACGCTATCCTTGCAGCAAGGACACACAAAGATGCCCCAGGACCACCGCAGATTGCTTGCCCCAGCCAGCGTGAGCCTGAGCTGATGGAATTCCCTGGGATGAGACTTTAGTTCTAAGGGGAACAATGTGAGAAGGAAGCCCAGCCTGGCACTGCCATTTTTTGTTGGCCCCGTTGGTTGAAGATGGGTTTGGCTTTTGGTGGTGGGAGAAGCAGTGGCTATTCTCTCAGTGACTATATATATGGCCAAGTTCCTGGTGCAGAGGTGATGTCGCTAGGGTTGGGGGTCTTCACGCCTGTGCTAGGGGCCCTGTCTGTGACCAGCGGGTCAGTAAGAGCTCTATAGCTTTCCCCATCTGGCCAGGCCTGCTGTGTGATTTCGGACACGGTTCCTGGAGATCGGCTTCAGTGTAAGTTCTCCAGTCCTGCCAAAGATTTCACAAACTCCCCAGTATGCTCGAAAGAAACTTTACCAAGCTCAGCAGCTGGAATCAACCTCTAATCTTGGCAACAACAACAAAAATTTGATCTTAATTAAAGCTGTTCTTAAAACATTACCTCTAGCTGCTGGACTGTTTTATCTTCCTTTGCTTATTTTTGCTTGTTAGTGTGTGGCCCTGGAGAAGCTGAGCTGTCTGGGATCCTAAGATGTGTGTGTGTGTGTGTGTGTGTGTGTGTGTGTGTGTGTGTGTGTGTCTGTGTGCTTGCATGTGTATAAATTTAGCAAAGGAAATTCCTGAAAAATTAGCCAGATTTTATACCATTTTGGTTCCTGATAACAGTGTAAAGTGTGTCTCAAGTCCTGCTGGTTCAGAATGTAAAACTATCTTCTTAAATGCACCTGTCTCTGTGGGGCAGGGTGAGCATTTCTCCAAAATGCACCATTTTCTCTGCTAACTCTTCTAAACCAGTGTCTGCAGAAATGTAAAAGGGAATCTGAGAGGAGCGTGGCATTAACATTGTCTTTGAACCAGGAAAACCCAGTCTTCAGCTGCTATTGATTTACTTTCCGTTTGGAGAGGTTGTTATTTGCTCTGATGAAGGCTGAACACGGCTTTTATAAACTATTTCAGCATTGCCCAGGTGAGCAAATGCGGACCCACTACCCCACTGATCTGACAACATCCCAGAGCTGTCCACCCAGAAAGACCCCGTACATTTATATCATATTAAAGACCCTCTTATCTTTTCCAAGCACCTTGGGCTCACAAACAGTTGGGGCTGAAGAGAAGGGAAATAGAGATCGATGTGTCATTTTCTTCAAGACAGGGTGTCAAGACCACAAAAATATTAACTAGGGCAAGAGGAAATGTAAAAATAAATATAGCCACTTCTGAATCCCTTTTCCAAATAAACAAACATTTTGTTGATACCAGTGTGTGTAGGGTCCAGGATTGAATGAGATGCAGATGCTTAAAATCACTCCTGCTCCAGGTGCTAGTTGGGAAAGGGAGGCAAACGCAGCTAGAGTCATTCACAAACATTTGTGGGGTTGTGGAGGTGAGCAGTATCTGGCCTCTGAAACATCCTGATTCTCTGAGGGTTGAGTCATTAGGTAAAGCCCTGTCGTCTTCATCTCTTCTGTTCCCAGTCCTGCATGCATTCTCTCTTCTCTTGGTCACAAAACCGTGTGATGTTTTGGGGGATGAACGCACCCCACTTTTAGTGTATGAGGTTTTCTTTGGCTCTGGAGGTAGAGACACTTGACTAGGCAACCAGAACACCAAATACCCTTAGCCAGTGCTGACTTTATAAGTAGACACGGGATGCAGCGATCCAAAAATATTCAATTATATGTGGTTTTTTTTTTTTTGAGACGGAGTCTCGCTCTCAAAAAGGTGAGAGTAGCCCAGGCTGGAGTGCAGCGGCGCGATCTCGGCTCACTGCAAGCTCCGCCTCCCAGGTTCACGCCATTCTCCTGCCTCAGCCTCCGGAGTAGCTGGGACTACAGGACCCCGCTACTGCGCCCAGCTAATTTTTTGTATTTTTTGTATTTTTAGTAGAGATGGGGTTTCACCGTGTTAGCCAGGATGGTCTCTATCTCCTGACCTCGTGATCTGCCTGCCTCAGCCTCCCAAAGTGCTGGGATTACAGGGGTGAGCCACCGTGCCTGGCAATTATATGTATTTTTTTAATGGTTAGGGAAAATATGGTTCTTTTTCCTGGAAGTATGGAGGGGCTGTGAAGCAAGCCGAGCATTCCCGACAGCCATGGTTCTGCCTGCCTGGAAATGGAGGTAATGCAGGAAATGACAGAACTGAGAGGCAGAGAGAGTGACCACACTCAGACCTTGTATGACCACCTGGATCCAGCTATGCCTGAAGCTTCATGGATCTTTAATTTCAGCTAGCCTCCTCCCTCCACCCCCAAACTTTCTTTCCTTTAGGTCACTTCGAGTTGAATTTCTTATGTCTTGGAACCAAAAGAGTCCCGGCTCATATAGAAATCAGGTAATACTTTCTGTTCTTTATCCCCTCTACTCCTTGTCTCCCTTTCTGTCTTATTTCATCTTCTCCAGTTCTGCTGTTCTTACGTGTTTTCCCTTCCACTCCATTTCCTAGCTCTCTGCTGATAATATCATCATGTTTCCTTCAGAGACAAAGTGGGTGAATGGCCATTGGCGTTCTTAACGGCATTAAAATGAAGACAGGCAGGGGGTTGATCCTTGGTCCAAAAGCTCTGCAGAGATTTCCAAATTAGGCTTTATTTATCAAGCATGAATCTCTCCCCTTAAAAGCCAATTTTTTACACACAGAAGGACATGCACTGAGGAGCCCTGAGATATCTGGGAGTTAATTTTATTTTTGCCTACTCACCAAGGTTTAATATTTATACTCAAGTTTGTGCTTCCAAAGGGAGAAAGGTCATCGTTCTCACTGTCTGCATTTCTGTGATTCTCATGAAATGGAATTATATAACCCTGAAGCCTGCAGTTATGAGTGAGTATGTTCCAGTATTATTCCGGGCATTTGTGTAGTAAATGTTCTGCTGGGAAAAATTAAGCAAGCTTAGTTTAGAATTTCTCCTCCTTTCTTACGGTAGAAAAGCCCTAATGAGGGCCTGTAACTACAGCCTCACTCAGGGCACCTTCTGGATAATGCACATCTGCTGTGCTTATTCTCTGAAGAAAAGGAAAAAGAACTTTGACCCTCTGTTTTGGGTAGATGTCGATGAAGCTATCGATGAACTTGTTTCTGAAATAGGCATAATTACACTTTGGCCAGGAAATGCAGGGAAATTGTGTTCTTTTACATGAAAATCAATTACGGAGGCAGCAGCTTCAGAATAATTAGAACATATGAAAATTTTTATGAAATACCAGTTCAGACTTCATGCGTGAGAAGAGCCTGAGTCCGGACCACAGAGCCTGAAAGAGGTTTCCATGGTAACACCGCTTCCCTCGCAGTGCTGATGAGCCCTGGCCATTGCGAATGAGAGGCACGCTCTTTTGAGTTCCCCACTTCCCTGATTGAAATCCCCCTTTTCTGTCTTGCTCCTGGAGAGGCCATCCCAGGTTTACTTTTTAAAATAGCCCTTCTGCAAACATCACTTGTGACTCCTCAGATGCATTGGGCTTTTCTATTCAAGTGGCTAGAAGAGGCAGCCTGAAGGTTCCAGAGTGTCTCTTGGCCCAGCTCACCATCAGTATCAGGAAGATGAAAACGGGGTTGCCCAAGGGCTAATGGAGTCTCAAACTCCCATTCGATTGGGTACCATTGGCCTCACCCCTGACATTTGTGAGGCCCAAAGTGAGAACATCAGTGGAGGTCCTCCTGCCACAGATGTAAATGCTTAAAGGTTACTAATCAGGCGAACAAACAAAATGTGTTCCCTATCGTTGCCTTCAATGTAGGACAGGTGAGCCCCAAAGTTGGGGCTTAGGTTGGAAGCGTTCTTGGCTTTGCCTAGGAAAGAATTCAAGGGCAAGCTGGTGGTGTTAGACAGGAGTGTTTTACTGAATGGTACTGCTCCTTGTGGGGCAGGACTAACTCAGGCAGTGCACCCAGAGTTGACAATGTATGGGCTCTTGGCAATTGCATTTATACCTACTTTTAATTATATGCAAATTAAGAGGAGGGCTAAAGCAAATTGAGGGGTGAGTGAGTTAGAACTTTCTAGGAAAGGGACAGTAATTTCTGGGTTGTTGCCACAGAAAGGGGTGACAACTTCCAATGTGTTCCCATGGTATTTGTAAACTGTCACGATGCTGGTGGGAGCCTCTTATGCCAATGAACAATGAGGGCAGCTAGGGATGGCTTTTGTCACCATCTGCTGGTTCTGCCAGTTCTTTCACTTTATCCTGACTGCACCAGATCCTGTTTTGGTCAACGGGGTTGTCACCAGAAAACAAATCCTGCTGGTCTCTTTCCTCACTTTGACACTATGTCTGCATAACAACCCAGAAAGCCAGGCTCCAGTGGAAAACCCTTTGACTCCCTGTAGTTGCATAGGACATGGTACATACAACAGGGAAAGCCAGCCTCAGCCTTGATGCCCGGTGGTGGTTTGCTCACCTTCCCTCCCTCCCACGTCTTTCTCCTGCAATTGGAGAGGCCTCACCTGTCTGCATGCAAACACCTGTCCTCAGAAGCCAGCTCTGCTTGGCCTCCCTGCAAACAGCTACTTCCTGGGTGCCTCTCTGGGCCAGGCTGGGTACATGGGCTTCATGGTCCTCTCTTGGGAGGTCAGCCTCAAGGTAGAGGCCCTTACTGGTCTGGAAATAGTCCTGGGGCCACTGTGCAGAGGATTCTCGGGTCCAGCTCTGCGGAGCACAGTCTAGAAGTGGGTACCAAAGCCTTGGTGGACACATCCCGTCGGCCTGTGAATTAGTCTGCTGGGGTTGCCATAACAAAATGCCACAGACTGCATGGCTTTAATAACAGAAATTTATTTTATCACAGTCTGGGGGCTAAAAGTCTAAGATTGAAGGTGTCAGCAGGTTTGGTTTCTCCAGAGGCTCCTCTCTGGGTTGGGGTCAGTCTCCTTCTCTCCTTTTCTCTGAGGCCTCTCTCTGGGTTGGGGTCAGCCTCCTTCGGTCCTTTTCTCTGAGGCCTCTCTCTGGGTTGGGGTCAGCCTCCTGTCTTTTTCTCTGAGGCCTCTCTCTGGATTGGGGTCAGCCTCCTTCTGTCTTTTTCTCTGAAGCCGCTCTCTGGGTTGGGGTCAGCCTCCTTCTGTCCTTTTCTCTGAGGCCGCTCTCTGGGTTGGGGTCAGCCTCCTCTCCTTTTCTCTGAGGCCTCTCTCTGGATTGGGGTCAGCTTCCTTCTGTCCTTTTCTCTGAGGCCTCTCTCTGGGTTGGGGTCAGCCTCCTTCTGTCCTTTTCTCTGAGGCCTCTCTCTGGATTGGGGTCAGCCTCCTTCTGTCCTTTTCTCTGAGGCCTCTCTCTGGGTTGGGGTCAGCCTCCTTCTGTGCTTCTCACTGTGATCTCTCACGGTCTTTCCTCCATGCTCACGCATCACTGGTGCCTCTGTGTGTCCAAACGTCTTCTTACCACCACACCAGTCAGACTGTATTAGGGCCAACCCAATGGATCCATTTTAACGTATTCACCTCTTCAAAAGGTCCTATCTCCAAACGCAGTCACATTCTGAGATACTGGGGGTTAGGGCTTCAACAGATGCATTTTTAAAGAGATATAATTCAGCTCATCACGGCCTCCTTCACAGGGAGGAACACGGGTAAATGTTAATACATGGGCAGAGGAACGCTGGAGCGGGGTCCTCCGAAGTGTGGGGCCAGGGCAGAGACCCACCGCGCCCACGTGTAAGAGCCAGACTGCACTTTTTGTTTGCTGCTGAAGCTAATGGTCTGGCTTCCCTGCTTTCGGTGACCTCTTTTCACTGCTGGACCATTTAAATGGCATCCTCAGATCCTAGGATCATATCTGTCCATTGCACTAATTCCGTGATGAGCTCTCTCTGGGTAAATCACAAAGCTTTCTTCATAGATCCCCCAGGTGGGAGTGCAGCCAACGTTAGGCCAGTATTAATGGGCCATCAGCACAATTGAACATGGTCAGCTCATAGAAAGTCACCGAATCTGTTGTTAGATTAATCATTTTCAGAACTAAAGAAAGGAAAAAAAAATCTGCCGGTGATATTGATGAGAGAAGCAGATTTCCAGCGGTTTCCGAAACAAGGGAAATGCAGAAAACGGTCGTTTTGTATAGAAAGGCTTTTCTTGATTGATCAAACGATTTAGAGTTTACAGTTTAGGCCAAGGGAGCACTGAATTGAGGTTGTTTTTTTTCCTCCTCTCAAGAGACAGCTGAGTTTGACCCTTTGCTAATATGGAAACATTAGCGAACAGTGGATTTTCCTTTGCAGACGGCCGGCGAAGTGAAAACCGGTCCAGCAGACACATGCTTAACTTGTCAGTCTGCACCGGTCAGGTACCGTTGTCTAACAAATCCCTCGCAATTACATCTTGTCCAATTTTTCTCCCCAGTAACAAAGAGAATATGATAGAATTTGCTGAATGTGGATACTCAAAGAAAATGCCCCACTTGGAGACATGCCTGTGCATTCGTGAGGCCCACTGCAGAGGTTTCTCATCCAACTTCAACACAGTAAAAAAGAACAAATAAGCAATTCTTCGTTGTAGCAATTAGGGATGCTACTAGTAATACCAATAACTGTACTGAGTAGTTTCAAAGAGCTGAGCAGTGGGCGAAGTGTTCTGCTTGTATTTCGAGAATATCTACCCAATGACATTTGAAGCGAGCCATCACTCCCATTTGACAGCTGAGCAAACTGAGGATGAAAGTCACTAAGTAACTGGCTAATGGCCACTCAGCTTATAGGAAGTCCCTGAGCCATCCAGATATTGTTTTCTTTCCTTGTTTGTTTTTTTGAGATGGAGTCTCGCTCTGTCACCCAGACTGGAGTGCAGTGGTGTGATCTCGGCTCACTGCAACCTCCACCTCCCGGGTTCAAGCAATTCTCCTGCCTCAGCCTCCCGAGTAGCTGGGACTACAGGTGTGCATCACTATGCCCGGCTAATTTTTGTATTTTTAGTAGAGATGGGGTTTCGCCATGTTGGCCAGGCTGGTCTTGAACTCCTGACCTCAGGTGATCCACCCTCTTTGGCCTCCCAAAGTGCTGGGATTATAGACATGAGCCACCGTGCCCAGCTAGATTTTCTTTTAAGTGTACAATTAAATGGTTTTTAGTATATTTATGGAGTTGTGCAACCACCACCATGGTCAATTTTAGAAAATTGTCATCACTCCCCAAAGAAACCCCATACCCTTTAGCTATCACTTCCCTAATCACCATTCTCCCCAGCCCAAAGCAAAAAACACTCTACTTTCTATCTCTATGGATGTGACTATTCTGAACATTTCATACAAATGGAATTGCACAGCATTTGTCCTTCTGTGTCTGCCTTCTTTTCCCTCAGTATCATGTTTTCAAGGCTCATCCATGTGATAGCATGTATCTGATTCTGATTCCTTTATTATGACTGAATAATATTCCATTGCAGGGATTAGACCACATTTTGTTTTTCCAGTTACCCACTGATGGACATTCAGGTTGTGTCCACCTATTGCTACTGTGAATAATGCTATGAACATTATATATAAGTTTTTATGGGAGCACCTGTTTTCAGTTCTCTTGAGTATATACCTAGGAGTGGAATCTGAGCCAGGGCTTGAGCTGGGTTTGTCTGGTTGCTTATTTTATTTTTATTTTTTGGAGATGGAGTCTTGCTCTGTCGTCCAGGCTGGAATGCAATGGTGCAATCTTGGCTCACTGCAACCTCCACCTCCTGGGTTCAAGTGATTCTCTGGCCTCAGCCTCCCAGGTAGCTGGGATTACAGGCACCTGCCATCATGCCTGGCTAATTTTTGTATTTTTGTAGAAATGGGGTTTCATCATGTTGGCCAGGCTCGTCTTGAACTCCTGAGCTCAGGTGATCCACCCACCTAAGCCTCCCAAACTGCTGGGATTACAAGTGTAAGCCACCACACCCAATTTGCTTATGTTAGTAACCAATAACTTTGGGAAAAGCAAAGCTCTTCTGCCTATGAAATAGCTCGGGTGGAAACTGGTTGACTCCTGAAGGATCTGGTCAATATTGGCTATCCAGATGATATGGTTTGTCTCTGTGTCCCTGTCCAAATCTCATCTTGTAGCTCCCATAATTTCCATGTGTTATGGAAGGGATGCAGTAAGAGGTGATTGAATTATGGGGCCAGGTCTTTCCAATGCTGTTCTTGTGATAGTGAATGAGTCTCATGAGATCTGATGGTTTTACAAATGGGAGTTTCCCTGTACAAGCTCTCTCTCTGCCTGTCGTCATCCATGTAAGATGTGACTTGCTCCTCCTTGCCTTCAACCATGATTGTGAGGCCTCCCCAGCCACGTGGAACTATAAGTCCATTAAACCTCTTTCTTTTGTAAATTGCGCAGTCTTGGGTATGTCTTTATTAGCAGTGTGAAAACAGACTAATACATCAGATGTGACAAGTGCCCCCCTCATTCTTTTTTTTTTTTCCACAACCTTCCAACTGGACATGACATACTACTGACTTCTGGCCAGAATGTGGCCACCAGGCAAGTTTTGCTTTTCCCTTAGAGTATGTTTACGTAATTGTTGTTGTTAGTAATTGAAACACCTTCAGATGGACTATCACCTCCCTGGTCCCGTACTCCCTATCACTTCCTGGAAGCCCTCATTATTGAAGGTGTAATCCCTGGATCAGCCACATCACATCAGTATCCCCAGGTCGCTGATTCTCAGGTCTCCAGGTGCAGAATCTCAGGTCCCTGCCCCAGCCCCTCCGAATGGCAATCTGCATTTAATTAACAAGGTCCCTGGGCAATGCTTACACACTGGAAGGGTTGAGAAGTGCTGGTTTAAGCAGCTGAGTTTGCAACCCTTGCTCTATGTGACTTCAAAAGCATGAGTTAAGATAGACACCTGGGTTCATGGGTTCTCAGCTTCCTAGATACTAATTTTTCAGCTCTGTCAAGATCTTAGAACAACCGCATCTATTTCTATCTGGCTGGATGAGTCTAATAATCGGCTGTGATGTCCTCAGCTTATCTGAGACAGATAACACAAACTATTCCTTACCTTTGAGTACTTAGCGAGCTCTTCTAAGGGTCTGAAGGGACTGAAAAGTCTTGGACAGAATGTGAAAGAGATCCACCTCATCAGTTTGTTTCTAGAAACAGTCTCTTCCTTGGAAATTTTATAAATAACTTTGTCTGATTATATGAGCAATCCATATTTATTATAGTAAATTTAGAAAATGAAGAGCATACAGAGTTAATAAGAGTTAGTCTTAGTGCCACATAGAAGGCACATTACCTCTAAATAGCTAGTTTTTTTTTTCCTGAAAATACACTTACACACAGCATGTACACACACACACACACACTCTTTAAAAATACAAAATTTAGATCATATGGTAGGCACTGTTTTGTGAACTACTTTTCCCTCAAAGTATATTGTAAAGATTTTTTCAAATTTACAGAGTAATTTTTTTTTCATTCAAATTACTAAGGTAATACTAGTCTGTGGTAGGCAGAATAAAGGCCCCCAAAGATGCCCATGTTGGCCGGGTGTGGTGGTTCACTCCTGTAATCCCAGCACTTTGGGAGGCCGAGGTGTGTGGATGACTTGAGGCCAGGAGTTCGAAACCAGCCTGGCCAACATGATGCAACCCTGTCTCCACAAAAAATACAAAAATTAGCCAGTATAGTGGCACATGCCTGTAATCCCAGCTACTCGGGAGGCTGAGGCAGGAAAATTGTTTGAACCTGAGAGGCAGAGTTTGCAGTGAGCCAAGATTGCACCACTGAACTCAACTCTATCCTGGGCAATGGAGCGAGATTCTGTCTAAAAAAAAAAAAGGAAAGGAAAGAAAGAGACAAGGAAAGAAAGAAAGAGACGCCCGTGTCCTAATCCCTGTGACCTGTGACTATGTTACTTTACTAGGTTTTCCGTGTGAGTCTAATGTAATCACAGGAAAAGAGTGAGACAAGAGTCAGAGATGTGCTGACGAAAGCGGAAAACGAGTGTGATGCACAGTGAGACAGACTTAACCAGTCATTGCTGGCTTTGAAGAGGAAGGAGCTCAGAGTCTGGAGAAATCTTCAGATGGGACAATGCTGGCTTTGCAGGTGGAGAAAGGGGCCATAAGCCAAGGAGTGCGGGTGGCCTCTAGACACTGAAAACATCAAGGAGACAGATTTTGCCCTAGAGCCCCTAGAAGGAATGCTGCCCTGCCAATGCCTTGATACAGCCCAGTGTGACCCATTTCATACTACTTCCAGAATGGTCAGATAATCTAAGCCAGCAGGTTTACAGTAATTTGTTATAACAGCAACGGGAAACTAACACATGGTTTGTGGTGTTACAGTTCAGAAGAACTATTAATGAGAAGCAATATTCTTTTGTACCCACCCCAAACATTCCCTAGTTCTATTGACAATTTTTAACCATTTCTAATTTGTGTGATTTTGTGCCTATCTCTATAAAGCGTCATTTACCTATACTGTGATTTTTGTTTGTTTGTTTTTAATCAACTTTAGACATTATCTAAGAACTCTCAGCTATGCAGAGTGTCACTACCTCCCTTTCCAGGTCTCCTTAAATTGTTGATGGCCATATACTTACTTTAAATTCCTTAACTGGTGAGATATATACATGTATATAACATACAGCAATCTCTACTTCTTGACCCATCAATGCTAAATTTTATCTTGTGATGGCTACGTGATGGGAATATAAGTGCTTTTGATATATTTTCTGCCTTGCTTTTCTTTCTTCTTCAGGCAGCTTAACTTTGGGTTGATCACACAAAGTTTAATAAGATTTATTGTTTGGCATCCTGGATCCAAAACTCTCTGCTTAAATACACATTGATTCTAAAAGTTGAAAATTAGTATAACATGATTACATTATTATGTACATTAAAACTTTTTGCACCATCATAGAGAGTCCTAGAATATAATTGTTCATTCTTCAGTTCTAATAAAATGAGCCTATTCCATCCAGTGAGTCAACCGTCACTTGTGGTCTCAATGTACAAAGAATGTGTTATCTTCACATTGCCATTGAGGACCCATGGATCCTTATTGCTTAATGCAAGGCCGTGATGTTTTTGTACAGTTTGTTGTTTCTTCAGAGTTCATGAATTTCTTTTTCTTTGTCTTAGAGAGAGAAAATGTATACTCTCATCATGTTGCTAAGATCTTCTAGCCTTCTCCTCATTCCAGCTCCTGAAATAGATTCCTCCATTTTTCTTCTTAATGATATTCTCCCATGAGACATTGACTTCTTTCTTCAGTTTCAATAGATGCTTTCTGTCTACTGCAGAGATGTTATTGTTTTCTTTCTGATGGAGGCCAAGGTTAGTCCAACAGTTTCTTGGGTCCCGTATCTTCTTCTCTAGGATTTTTTTCTAAGAATTTTTTTTGTTTTTTTGTTCACCTTCTGCACAATTAAGGTAGGTAGGTCAATATTATTGGCCTGTTTCTTTTTTTCTTTTTTGAGACAGGGTCTTTCTCTGTCACCCAGGCTGGAGTGCAATGGTGCAGTCATGGTTCACTGTAGCCTGGAGCTCCCTGGACTCAAATGATCCTCCCACTTCAGCCTCCTGAGCAGCTGAAACTACAGGAGCACACCACCATGCCTGGCTAATTTTTTTTTTTTTTTGAGACAGTCTTGCTCTCTCGCCCAGGCTGGGGCACAGTGGCGCAATCTCGGCTCACGGCAACCTCTGCCTCCCAGGTTCAAGCAATTATCCTGCGTCAGCCTCCCAAGTAGCTGGGACGACAGGCACATGCTGCCACACCCGGTTAATTTTTTGTATTTTAGTAGAGACGAGGTTTCAGCGTGTTGCCCAGGCTGGTTGTGAACTCCTGAGCTCAGGCAATCCACCCGCCTCGGCCTCCCAAAGTGCTGGGATGACAGGCATGAGCCACCGTTCCCGGCCATGCCAGGCTAATTTTTAAAATTTTTTGTAGAGCTGGGGCTTTGCCATGTTGCCCAGGCTGGTCTTGAACTCCCAAGCTCCAGTGATTTGCCTGCCTTGGCCTCCCTGAGTGCTGGGATTACAGGTGTGAGTCATCACATGCAGCAGGATTTTCATCTGTAAGGAACATCTTCAAAAAAGGGTAGGATCTGGGGGTCTTTTCATGTCTGAAAAGGACCTTACTTTGTACTCCCCGTTGCATGATAGTAGGCCTGAGTTTAAATGTCTAGTCCTGAAGTCATTTTTCCTTGAAGTTTGGAAGAAATTGTTCCACATTTCTGTGGCATTGAGTGTTGCTGATGAGAAGTTTGATGCAAGTCTGATTCTTAATTTCTTTATAGGTGAATTTTTTCCTCTCTTGGAGCTTTTAGGATATTTATTTTATCTTCGAAGTTCTGAAATTTCATGAGGATATGTTAAATTCGTTTAGTTAATTTTAATTAATATGTAAAATTACTTTAGTTCCGAAATTTCATGAGTATAAGTGTTTTAAATGTACTGTGTTCATATGAGGTGACCCATGTCTATAGTTCTGGACACATTTATTATTTCTTTAATATTTTTCTCCCCTCTGTCATCTCTAGTGTCTCTTCTTTGAGCTTCTTATAGTTCCTGTCTTGCATTTTGTTCTAGGAAAATTCCTCCAGTTTATTTTCCGGCCATTCAATTTAATTTTTAATTTTGGCAATGTTATTTTTAAATTTCCAAGAGCTGAGCAGTTAGTCTCCGATTGTTTCCTTTTTTCTTTTTTAAATTTTATTTTATTATTATACTTTAGGTTTTAGGGTACATGTGCACAATGTGCAGGTTTGTTACATATGTATCCATGGGCCATGTTGGTTTGCTGCACCCATTAACTCGTCATTTACATTAGGTATATCTCCTAATGCTGTCCCACCCCCTCCCCCCACCCCACAACAGTCCCCGGAGTGTGATGTTCCCCTTCCTGTGTCCATGAGTTCTCATTGTTCAATTCCCACCTATGAGTGAGAACATGCGGTGTTTGGTTTTTTGTCCTTGTGATAGTTTACTGAGAATGATGTTTTCCGGTTTCAGCCATGTCGCTACAAAGGACATGAACTCATCATTTTTTATGGCTGCTGCATAGTATTCCATGGTGTATATGTGCCACATTTTCTTAATCCAGTCTATCATTGTTGGACATTTGGGTTGGTTCCAAGTCTTTGCTATTGTGAATAGTGCCGCAATAAACATACGTGTGCATGTGTCTTTATAGCAGCATGATTTATAGTCCTTTGGGTATATACCCAGTAATGTGATGGCTGGGTCAAATGGTATTTCTAGTTCTAGATCCCTGAGGAATCGCCACACTGACTTCCACAATGGTTGAACTAGTTTACAGTCCCACCAACAGTGTAAAAGTGTTCCTATTTCTCCACATCCTATCCAGCACCTGTTGTTTCCTGACTTTTTAATGATGGCCATTCTAACTGGTGTGAGATGGTATCTCATTGTGGTTTTGATTTGCATTTCTCTGATGGCCAGTGATGATGAGCATTTTTGCATGTGTGTTTTGGCTGCATAAATGTCTTCTTTTGAGAAGTGTCTGTTCATGTCCTTGGCCCACTTTTTGATGGGGTTGTTTGTTTTTTTCTTGTAAATTTGTTTGAGTTCATTGTAGATTCTGGATATTATCCCTTTGTCAGATGAGTAAGTTGCAAAAATTTTCTCTCATTCTGCAGGTTGCCTGTTCACTCTGATGGTAGTTTCTCTTGCTGTGCAGAAGCTCTTTAGTTTAATTAGATCCCATTTGTCAATTTTGGCTTTTGTTGCCATTGCTTTTGGTGTTTTAGACATGAAGTCCTTGCCCATGCCTATGTCCTGAATGGTATTGCCTAGGGTTTTTATGGTTTTAGGTCTAACATGTAAGTCTTTAATCCATCTTGAATTAATTTTTGTATAAGGTGTAAGGAAGGGATCCAGTTTCAGCTTTCTACATATGGCTAGCCAGTTTTTCCAGCACCATTTATTAAATAGGTGCTGGAAAAACATTGCTTGTTTTTGTCAAGTTTGTCAAAGATCAGATAGTTGTAGATATGCGGCATTATTTCTGAGGGCTCTGTTCTGATCCATTGATCTATGTCTCTGTTGTGGTACCAGTACCATGCTGTTTTGGTTACTGTAGGCTTGTAGTATAGTTTGAAGTCAGGTAGCATGATGCCTCCAGCTTTGTTCTTTTGGCTTAGGATTGACTTGGCGATGCGGGCTGTTTTTTGGTTCCATATAAACTTTAAAGTAGTTTTTTCCAATTCTGTGAAGAAAGTCATTGGTAGCTTGATGGGGATGGCACTGAATCTATAAATGACCTTGGGCAGTATGGCCATTTTCACGATATGGATTCTTCCAACCCATGAGCATGGAATGTTCTTCCATTTGTTTTTATCCTCTTTTATTTCATTGAGCAGTGGTTTGTAGTTCTACTTGAAGAGGTCCTTCACATTCCTTGTAAGTTGGATTCCTAGGTATTTTATTCTCTTGGAAGCAATTGTGAATGGGAGTTCACTCATGATTTGGCTCTCTGTTTGTCTGTGATTGGTGTACAAGAATGCTTGTGATTTTTGTACATTGATTTTGTATCCTGAGACTTTGCTGAAGTTGCTAATCAGCTTAAGGAGATTTTGGGCTGAGACAATGGGGTTCTCTAGATATACAATCATGTCATCTGCAAACAGGGACAATTTGACTTCCTCTTTTCCTAATCGAATACCCTTTATTCCCTTCTCCTGCCTGATTGCTCTGGCCAGAACTTCCAGCACTATGTTGAATAGGAGTGGTGAGAGAGGGCATTCCTGTCTTGTGCCAGTTTTCAAAGGGAATGCTTCCAGTTTTTGCCCATTCAGTATGATATTGGCTGTGGGTTTGTCGTAGATAGCTCTTATTATTTTGAGATACGTCCCATCAATACCTAATTTATTGAGAGTTTTTAGCATGAAGGGTTGTTGAATTTTGTCAAAGGCCTTTTCTGCATCTATTGAGATAATTATGTGGTTTTTGTCTTTGGTGCTGTTTATATGCTGGATTACATTTATTGATTTGCATATGTTGAACCAGCCTTGCATCTCAGGGATGAAGCCCACTTGATCATGGTGGATAAGCTTTTTGATGTGCTGCTGGATTCGGTTTGCCAGTATTTTATTGAAGATTTTTGCATCAATGTTCATCAAGGATATTGGTCTGAAATTCTCTTTTTTGGTTGTGTCTCTGCCAGGCTTTGGTATCAGGATGATTCTGGCCTCATAAAATGTGTTACGGAGGATTCTCTCTTTTTCTATCGATTGGAATAGTTTCAGAAGGAATGGTACCAGTTCCTCCTTGTACCTCTGGTAGAGTTCAGCTGTGAATCCATCAGGTCCTGGACTCTTTTTGGTTGGTAAGCTATTGATTATTGCCACAATTTCAGAGCCTGTTATTGGTCTATTCAGAGATTCAACTTCTTCCTGGTTTAGTCTTGGGAGGGTGTATTTGTCAAGGAATTTATCCATTTCTTCTAGATTTTCTAGTTTATTTGCATAGAGATGTTTGTAGTATTCTCTGATGGTAGTTTGTATTTCTGTGGGATTGGTGGTGATATCCCCTTTTTCATTTTTTATTGCATCTATTTGATTCTTCTCTCTTTTCTTCTTTATTAGTCTTGCTAGTGGTCTATCAATTTTGTTGATCTTTTCAAAAAACCAGCTCCTGGATTCATTAATTTTTTGAAGGGTTTTTTGTGTCTCTATTTCCTTCAGTTCTGCTCTGATTTTAGTTATTTCTTGCCTTCTGCAGGCTTTTGAATATGTTTGCTCTTGCTTTTCTAGTTCTTTTAATTGTGATGTTAGGGTGTCAATTTTGGATCTTTCCTGCTTTCTCTTGTGGGCATCTAGTGCTATAAATTTCCCTCTACACACTGCTTTGAATGTGTCCCAGAGATTCTGGTATGTTGTGTCTTTGTTCTCGTTGGTTTCAAAGAACATCTTTATTTCTGCCTTCATTTGTTATGTACCCAGAAGTCATTCAGGAGCACGTTGTTCAGTTTCCATGTAGTTAAGCGGTTTTGAGTGAGTTTCTTGATCCTGAGTTCTAGTTTGATTGCACTGTGGTCTGAGAGACAGTTTGTTATAATTTCTGTTCTTTTACATTTGCTGAGGAGAGCTTTACTTCCAAGTATGTGGTCAGTTTTGGAATAGGTGTGGTGTGGTGCTGAAAAAAATGTATATTCTGTTGATTTGGGGTGGAGAGTTCTGTAGATGTCTATTAGGTCCACTTTGTGCAGAGTTGAGTTCAATTCCTGGATATCCTTGTTAACTTTCTGCCTCATTGATCTGTCTAATGTTGACAGTGGGGTGTTAAAATCTCCCATTATTATTGTGTGGGAGTTTAATTCCCTTTGTAAGTCACTCAGGACTTGCTTTATTAATCTGGGTGCTCCTGTGTTGGGTGCATATATATTTAGGACAGTTAGCTCTTCTTGTTGAATTGATCCCTTTACCATTATGTAATGGCCTTCTTTGTCTCTTTTGACCTTTGTTGCTTTAAAGTCTATTTTATCAGAGACTAGGATTGCAACCCCTGCCTTTTTTTGTTTTCCATTTGCTTGGTAGATCTTCCTCCATCCCTTTATTTTGAGTCTATGTGTGTGTCTGCACGTGAGATGGGTTTCCTGAATACAGCACACTGATGGGTCTTGACTCTTTATCCAATTTGCTAGTCTGTGTCTTTTAATTGGAGCATTTAGCCCATTTACATTTAAAGTTAATATTGTTATATGTGAATTTGATCCTGTCATTATGATGTTTGTTGGTTATTTTGCTCGTTAGTTGATGCAGTTTCTTCCTAGCCTTGATGGTCTTTACAATTTGGCATGTTTTTTTTTATTGGCTGGTACCGGTTGTTCCTTTCCATGTTTAGTGCTTCCTTCAGGAGCTCTTTTAGGGCAGGCCTGGTGGTGACAAAATCACTCAGCATTTGCTTGTCTGTAAAGTGTTTTATTTCTCCTTCACTTTGAAGCTTAGTTTGGCTGGATATGAAATTGTGGGTTGAAAATTCTTTTCTTTAAGAATGTTGAATATTGGCCCCCACTCTCTTCTGACTTGTAGAGTTTCTACCGAGAGATCTGCTGTTAGTCTGATGGGCTGCCCTTTGTGGGTAACCCGACCTTTCTCTCTGGCCGCCCTTAACATTTTTTCCTTCATTTCAACTTCGGTGAATCTGACAATTATGTGTCTTGGAGTTGCTCTTCTTGAGGAATATCTTTGTGGCGTTCTCTGTATTTGCTGAATCTGAATGTTGGCCTGCCTTGCTAGATTGGGGAAGTTCTCCTGGATAATATCTTGCAGAGTGTTTTCCAACTTGATTCCATTCTCCCCGTCATTTTCAGGTACACCAATCAGACGTAGGTTTGGTCTTTTCACATAGTCCCATATTTCTTGGAGGCTTTGTTCATTTCTTTTTATTCTTTTTTCTCTAAACTTCCCTTCTCGCTTCATTTCATTCATTTCATCTTCCATCACTGATACCCTTTCTTCCAGTTCATCGCCATCGGCTATCGAGGCTTCTGCAATCTTCGCGTAGTTCTCGAAACTTGGCTTTCAGCTCCATCAGCTCCTTTAAGCCCTTCTCTTCATTGGTTATTCTAGTTATCCATTTGTCTAATTTTTTTTTCAAAGTTTTTAACTTCTTTGCCATTGTTTTGAATTTCCTCCCGTAGCTCGGAGTAGTTTGATCATCTGAAGCCTTCTTCTCTCAACTCATCAAAGTCATTCTCCGTCCAGCTTTGTTCCATTGCTGGTGAGGAACTGCGTTCCTTTGGAGGAGGAGAGGTGCTCTGCTTTTTAGAGTTTCCAGTGTTTCTGCTCTGTTTTTTCCCCATCTTTGTGGTTTTATCTACTTTTGGTTTTTGATGATGGTGATGTACAGATGGGTTTTTGTTGTGGATGTCCTTTCTGTTTGTTAGTTTTCCTTGTAACAGACAGGACCCTCAGCTGCAGGTCTGTTGGAGTTTGCTAGGGGTCCACTCCAGACCCTGTTTGGCTGGGTGTCAGCAGCGGTGGCTGCAGAACAGCGAATTTTTGTGAGACCACAAATTCAGCTGTCTGATTGTTCCTCTGGAAGTTTTGTCTCAGAGGAGTACCTGGCCGAGTGAGGTGTCAGTCTGTCCCTACTAGGGGGTGCCTCCCAGTTAGACTCCTCGGGGGTCTAGGTCAGGGACCCACTTTAGGAGGCAGTCTGCCTGTTCTCAGATCTCCAGCTGTGTACTGGGAGAACCACTACTGTCTTCAAAGCTGTCGGACAGGGACATTTAAGTCTGCAGAGGTTCCTGCTGTCTTTTTGTTTGTCTGTGCCCTGCCCCCAGAGGTGGAGCCTACAGAGGCAGGCAGGCCTCCTTGAGCTGTGGTGGGCTCCACCCAGTTGGAGCTTCCTGGCTGCTTTGTTTACCTAAGCAAGCCTGGGCAATGGCAGACGCCCCTCCCCAGCCTGGCTGCCACCTTGCAGTTTGATCTCAGACTGCTGTGCTAGCAATCAGCAAGACTCCGTGGGCATAGGACCCTCTGAGCCAGGTGTGGGACACAATATCCTGGTGTGCCGTTTTCCAAGCCCGTTGGAAAAGTGCAGTATTAGGGTGAGTCTGACCTGATTTTCCAAGTGCTGTCTGTTACCCCTTTCTTTGACTAGGAACGGGAACTCCCTGACCCCTTGTGCTTCCTGAGTGAGGCAATGCCTCACCCTGCTTTGGCTCGCTCACATTGCGCTGCACCAACTGTCCTGCACACACTGTTTGGCACTCCCTAGTGAGATGAACCTGGTACCTCGAACAGAAATGCAGAAATCACCCGTCTTCTGTGTCGCTCACGCTGGAAGCTGTAGACCAGAGCTGTTTCTATTCGGCCATCTTGGCTCCACCCCCCCCCCGGTCTCTGATTGTTTCTTTGCAATGTTCTTATTTTCTGCATATAGTTGCTCCAAATATGATTATTAGTGTTCCTTTAAGCTGTCTTCCATCTTCTAAGAGGCTGTGTCTCTTTGTGAAATATGTCTGTGTCCTACGTGGTCAGCTGAACTGCTTGCTTTTATTATTCTTTGTGTTTCTTCATATGTCTCACCAACGTGCAGCAACGTCAGTGAAACAGTTGCAACAAAAAAAGAATTGCCAGTTTGGAAGGTAACAGATGATGGACTGTTTTCATTGGTCATCATGAACATCTCTTAGATGCTTATTGATTCTTTGTATTTCTCCTTTTGCCAGGGAATGGGTCATTAGATAAAACACAAAAATGAAACTGGAAAGGGATAGCTAAGAAAGAATTCTCTGGCATCACTGAATCCTCATTAAATGCTGCACGTCTTTCCCTGCTACCTAAGTCTGAATCTCCTGGTGCTCTGCCTTCTCCCTTCCCCTCAGTGATAAGAAACAGATCCCCAGGATGAGCTACTCCATTCATCCAGGAAGGGAGATGAATTAGTCAAGACCAAACAGGAAAGAACCACTTCTATGAGGCTTCAGAAAATACTCAGCTAATGAGAAGAGAGACTTTTTGGCAGCTGCCCTCCTTTGTCTTCTCTGCTCTCTTGCCATGACATCAGGCATGTCTACCTTTTTCATTAGATTGCTCCAAATGAAGAGAATTCACAAAGGTGCAGAGGCTCCTCTTTGGAAGTTATGCGGTAAGCTCTTTAGAAATGCAGGCACAGGCTGAATCAGAGAAAAGAGCCCTCATTATTTGGGCATGCTTGCAAGATTTGAACCCTTGTGCATGGATTGGGGTCAGAGCAAATGGACCACGACAGCAGATACAGATTAACCCCCTGTGTTGTGGAGATTCTTCTGCTAGAGGAGTTTCCTGCACCTCCCATAACACAGTACCACCAACTGGGTGATACTTTGCTTAAAACAACAGCAATTTATTCTCTCATCGTTCTGGAGACCAGAAGCTGAAATCAAAGTGTCAGCTGGCCACCTTCCCTCAAAAGCCTCTAGTGGAGAATTCCTTCTTGCTTCTGGGGATTGCTGGCCATTCTGGGCTGGTGGCTGCCTCTCTCCAGCCTCTGCCTCCATCTTCACAATCTGTCTTTCTTTTGCATGTGTCAGTGGCTTCAGATGGTGATGATAGAAGGATGCCAGTCATTGAATTTAGGGCTCTCTTGACTCCAGAATGACTTCATCTTAACTAATTCACCTGCAAACACTTGTTTTGAAATAAGGTCATATTCTGAGGTTTGGGCGACATGAATTTTAGGGAACTCTATTCAACTCAGTATGTATGCCAAGAATGACTTCTTTTCCTACCACCAAAAATTCAAAGCATCACCTCCCCTTTCTGTTCTCTTTATTGTTGCAAAATTCCCATGTATGGTTGATTGCATTTTGCAAAGATGGCTGCACTACTATATCTCCCATCCCACCTGCTCTAATGCTGTGACAGGGTGGGCTCATGGAGTCCATGTCTCCTGCCTTGAACTTGGGTGGACCTTTAGACTAACAGAACACAATGGTTACTGATGATGAATGACTTCCGACACTAGGTCATAGTTATGGTTTCTGCCTTATGCACATGTTCTTGTTCTCTCTCTCTTCTCTCTCCCTCTTTCTCCCTCTCTGTCTCTCTCTCCTTGTGCTTTGGCACCTGAACTGCCATATAAGAAGTCCAGTCCAGCTACCTTGACATCACCATGCTGGAGAAACCTCTTGGATAAACCACATGCAGAGACATGTTCAAATCTTCCAAGCCTCATGATCAAGAAGCTTCAAGACGGTCCTAGCACCAGCCCCCATCCAACTGGACCTACATGGAGGGTCTGACCCAGAACCAGCCAGCTGAGCCACTCCTGAATGACCAACCTACGGAAACCAGAAGAGGTGATAAATGATGATTGTGTTTTAAAGAATGAAGCTTTGGGGTGGGTTGTCATATAGAAAATGGATAGCTAATTCGTTGCCACTTCAGGAAAATGGAGAATCTGCAAGGAGGCTTCTCTTGCAAATCCCGAAGGCCACTTGCCTGCTGAGTTGGTTGAACCTCTTCATTATTAGCTGATTCTGGGCCCCAAAAGAGGAGCTTCTCCAAGACACAAAGAACTTCTCCCTACATGGTTCTCCCTGCCCCTCAACCAAACCTCTCCCATGTGCTGGCGCTCCAGGAAGTGGAGACAAGTGACAAGAGTGGCTTCTCTCCTCTACAAATGGGAAAGGCATGGAGAGGAGCCTTTGTGGCTCAGCCTTCTACAAGCCTTGCTCCTAGAGCAGGCAGCTGAGGGTGGGGCCTAAGATGAAACAGTGGTTTTTCCAGTCTCTCAAGGCTAGACCCTGACCAGCCTGCAAGTCACCTGCTCCACCAACCGTGGCTCTCAGGAAAGCTCAGGGAGACCACGCAGTCTTCTCAGGGCGTACCTCCCCTCCTTCCTCTTCTCACCCTGCCCAGGCCCTACAGATGGGTATGCCTCATCCTCAAAGGGCCTCCCAGGAAGCAGAGGGAGGGAGCAGGGAGCATGATGAGGGAAGAACAGAATTCATCATCACGAGGCTTTATCAAGGTCACAGCTGTGGCAAGGGAAGCTCAACTCTGCAAGGCTTTACCTCACAAGTTTCCAGAATGCATCTCCAAATCGTCCAGCTGAAGACTGGAAGACTGGAGCCCTTACCCAGGGCTCTAACCCCCTTTTGGCTGCAGGGCTTCTGGGGCAGCCAGGCCCCCACTACAGATTGCACTGGTCCTTGTGATAAGTGGCCTCCTAACTCAGAGAAGTCTCTTGGAAGGAAGAGGAGAGGCAGGGAGCACTGGAGCTGCACAGAGTCAAGGCTGGATGAGCCTGTGCTGTGCAGAGCTGCCCTGAAGCTGCAGCTGCTACCAAAGGCAGGTGAGGGCCCCTGATGCTAGAAGCACCCACCATGTTCCATGAGCACACTTTCACCAGCTCCTGATGTTGTTTGGTTTGGTGGTCTAACTCCATGGTCTAGCTTCACTGTCAAACATGTAGGGGAAGAAAAGATTTGTATTTTTCTCCACCTTCTTAGATTCATTGGCTAGAGCTCTGCAAATTAGACCAACAAAACAGATTAACCAGAGAAAAACAAACAGGAAGTTTATTGATGTGTGTGTCCTGCATACACACGGGAGAACCCTGTGATGCATAACTCAAAGGGATGCCTAGAGCTTGGGCTGATGTTGCATCTGCAGTGAACTGAGTGTGTGTCTCTCCCAAATTCATATGTTGAAATCCTAATCCCTAGAGGGATGGCATTCGGAAATGGGGTCTTTGGAAGGTGATTAGATCACAAAAGTAGAGCCCTCATGAATGGGATTAGTGCCTGTACAAAAGGGATCCCCAAAGCTCCCTCTTTGCTCTGTGCCATATGAAGACAGAGTGAGGAGATGGCCATTGTGAACTTGGAGGAGATCCCTCACCAGAAACTGAGGTCATTGACACTCTAGTCTCGGATTCTAGCTCCTAGGACTGTGAGAAATAAATTTCTGTTTTTTTATAAGTCGCCCTGAGCGGGCTAGGACAGCATCTTAACGAAGAACGACAATTTTGTAGAGAAGTGATAAAACACAGGAAAGAACTTTGAGCTTCTGGGGCAGCAAGTGTGGGCAGGTAAAGGTATGAGACAAACAAAAGGACAGTGAGGCTTGTAGGTTTGCTGTGTGGATCTCTTTGATGTCATCGCCGGGCCGATGAGGATTGGAGTTGTGTCTGGTGACAGAGAATCATCCTGCCCTTCTTGTAGAAAGCGAGTTCATGGAGATTTGTCCTGTGTCTGCTTCTCGATTGCTTTTAGCTCAAAATAATTCCCACGTCAGAGTGGCGTATTTGGGGGTGGCGTACTCTGAACTCCTACTGCCTTCAAATACCACCGGACACTTGAGATGTGATGTGGCGAGTCTGAATGGAGATGTGCCCTCAGTATTCTGCACACTGAATTTTGAAGCCTTAGTGAAAAATACAGACTATCTCATTGAAAAATTTTGGTATTGATAGGTGGGCGCAGTGGCTCACACTTGTAATCCCAGCACTTTGTGAGGCCGAGGCAGGTGGATCATGAGGTTAGAAGTTCAAGACCAGCCTGGCCAAGATGGTGAAACCCTATTTCTACTAAAAATACAAAAATTAGCTGGGCATGGTTGCAGGCCCCTGTAGTCCCAGTTATTGGGAGGCTGAGGCAGGAGCATCACTTGAACCTGGGAGCTGCAGGTTGCAGTGAGCCAAAATTGCGCGAGTGCATTCCAGCCTGGGTGACAGAGCGAGACTCCGTCTCAAAAAAAAATTTTTTTGTTATTGATTATATGTAGGAAGGATAATAGTTTAGATAAAGAGTATTAAACAAAATGTTATTAAAATACATTTCACCCCTTTTTTACTTTTTTAAATTATTTATTTTTTGCTATCAGAATCTTTTTAATTTTTATTTTATTATTATTATACTTTAAGTTTTAGGGTACATGTGCACAATGTGCAGGTTTGTTACATGTGTATGCATGTGCCATGTTGGTGTGCTGCACCCATTAACTCGTCATTTAGCATTAGGTATATCTCCTAAGGCTATCCCTCCCCCCTCCCCCCACCCCACAACAGTCCCCAGAGTGTGATGTTCCCCTTCCTGTGTCCATGTGTTCTCATTGTTCAATTCCTACCTATGAGTGAGAACATGTGGTGTTTGGTTTTTTTGTCCTTGTGATAGTTTACTGAAAATGATGGTTTCCAGTTTCATCCCTGTCCCTACAAAGGACATGAACTCATCATTTTTTATGGCTGCATAGTATTCCATGGTGTATATGTGCCACATTTTCTTAATCCAGTCTATTGTTGTTGGATGTTTGTGTTGGTTCCAAGTCTTTGCTATTGTGAATAGTGCCACAATAAATATACGTGTGCATGTGTCTTTATAGTAGCATGATTTATAGTCCTTTGGGTATATATCCAGTAATGGGATGGCTGGGTCAAATGGTATTACTAGTTCTAGATCCCTGAGGAATCGCCACACTGACTTCCACAATGGTTGAACTAGTTTACAGTCCCACCAGCAGTGTAAAAGTGTTCCTATTTCTCCACATCCTCTCCAGCACCTGTTGTTTCCTGACTTTTTAATGATGGCCATTCTAACTGGTGTGAGATGGTATCTCATTGTGGTTTTGATTTGCATTTCTCTGATGGCCAGTGATGATGAGCATTTTTGCATGTGTGTTTTGGCTGCATAAAGGTCTTCTTTTGAGAAGTGTCTGTTCATGTCCTTTGCCCACTTTTTGATGGGGTTATTTGTTTTTTTCTTGTAAATTTGTTTGAGTTCATTGTAGATTCTGGATATTAGCCCTTTGTCAGATGAGTAGGTTGCAAAAATTTTCTCCCATTCTGTAGGTTGCCTGTTCACTCTGATGGTAGTTTCTTTTGCTGTGCAGAAGCTCTTTAGTTTAATTAGATCCCATTTGTCAATTTTGGCTTTTGTTGCCATTGCTTTTGGTGTTTTAGACATGAAGTCCTTGCCCACGCCTATGTCCTGAATGGTAATGCCTAGGTTTTCTTCTAGGGTTTTTATGGTTTTAGGTCTAACAGGTAAGTCTTTAATGCATCTTGAACTAATTTTTGTATAAGGTGTAAGGAAGGGATCCAGTTTCAGCTTTCTACATATGGCTAGCCAGTTTTCTCAGCACCATTTATTAAATAGGGAATCCTTTCCCTATTGCTTGTTTTTGTCAGGTTTGTCAAAGATCAGATAGTTGTAGATATGTGGCATTATTTCTGAGGGCTCTGTTCTGTTCCATTGATCTATATCTCTGTTTTGGTACCAGTACCATGCTGTTTTAGTTACTGCAGGCTTGTAGTATAGTTTGAAGTCAGGTAGCGTGATGCCTCCAGCTTTGTTCTTTTGGCTTAGGATTCACTTGGCAATGCGGGCTCTTTTTTGGTTCCATATGAACTTTAAAGTAGTTTTTTCCAATTCTCTGAAGAAAGCCATTGGTAGCTTGACGGGGATGGCATTGAATCTATAAGTTACCTTGGGCAGTATGGCCATTTCCATGATATTGATTCTTCCAACCCATGAGCATGGAATGTTCTTCCATTTGTTTGTATCCTCTTTTATTTCATTGAGCAGTGGTTTGTAGTTCTCCTTGAAGAGGTCCTTCAGATCCCTTGTAAGTTGGATTCCTAGGTATTTTATTCTCTTGGAAGCAATTGTGAATGGGAATTCACTCATGATTTAGCTCTCTGTTTGTCTGTTATTGGTGTATAAGAATGCTTGTGATTTTTGTACACTGATTTTGTATCCTGAGACTTTGCTGAAGTTGCTTATCAGCTTAAGGAGATTTTGGGCTGAGATGATGGGGTTTTCTAGATATAAAGTCATGTAATCTGCAAACAGGGACAATTTGACTTCCTCTTTTCCTAATCGAATACCCTTTATTTCCTTCTCCTGCCTGATTGCCCTGGCCAGAAATTCCAACACTATGTTGAATAAGAGTAGTGAGAGAGGGCATCCCTGTCTTGTGCCAGTTTTCAAAGGGAATGCTTCCAGTTTTAGCCCATTCGGTATGATATTGGCTGTGGGTTTGTCATAGATAGCTCTTATTATTTTGAGATACGTCCCATCAATACCTAATTTATTGAGAGTTTTTAGCATGAAGTGTTGCTGAATTTTGTCAAAGGCCTTTTCTGCATCTATTGAGATAATCATGTGGTTTTTGTCTTTGGTTCTGTTTATATGCTGGATTACATTTATTGATTTGCAAATTTTGAACCAGCCTTGCATCTCAGGGATGAAGCCCACTTGATCATGGTGGATAAGCTTTTTGATGTGCTGCTGGATTCGGTTTGCCAGCATTTTATTGAGGATTTTTGCGTCAATGTTCATCAAGGATATTGGTCTAAAATTCTGTTTTTTGGTTGTGTGTCTGCCCGGCTTTGGTATCAGGATGATGCTGGCCTCATAAAATGAGTTAGGGAGGATTCCCTCTTTTTCTATCGATTGGAATAGTTACAGAAGGAATGGTACCAGTTCCTCCTTGTACCTCTGGTAGAATTCAGCTGTGAATCCATCGGGTCCTGGACTCTTTTTGGTTGGTAAGCTATTGATTATTGCCACAATTTCAGAGCCTGTTATTGGTTTATTCAGAGATTCAACTTCTTCCTGGTTTAGTCTTGGGAGTGTGTATGTGTTGAGGAATTTATCCATTTCTAGATTTTCTAGTTTATTTGCATAGAGATGTTTGTAGTATTCTCTGATGGTAGATTGTATTTCTGTGGGATCGGTGGTGATATCCCCTTTTTCGTTTTTTATTGCATCTATTTGATTCTTCTCTCTTTTCTTCTTTATTAGTCTTGCTAGTGGTCCATCAATTTTGTTGATCGTTTCAAAAAACCAGCTCCTGGATTCATTAATTTTTTGAAGGGTGTTTTGTGTCTCTATTTCCTTCAGTTCTGCTCTGATTTTAGTTATTTCTAGCCTTCTGCTAGCTTTTGAATGTGTTTGCTCTTGCTTTTCTAGTTCTTTTAATTGTGATGTTAGGGTGTCAATTTTGGATCTTTCCTGCTTTCTCTTGTGGGCATTTAGTGCTATAAATTTCCCTCTACACACTGCTTTGAATGTGTCCCAGAGATTCTGGTATGTTGTGTCTTTGTTCTCGTTGGTTTCAAAGAACATCTTTATTTCTGCCTTCATTTCTTTATGTACCCAATAGTCATTCAGGAGCAGGTTGTTCAGTTTCCATGTAGTTGAGCGGTTTTGAGTGAGTTTCTTAATCCTGAGTTCTAGTTTGATTGCACTGTGGTCTGAGAGACAGTTTGTTATAATTTCTGTTCTTTTACATTTGCTGAGGAGAGCTTTACTTCCAAATATGTGGTCAATTTTGGAATAGGTGTGGTGTGGTGCTGAAAAAAATGTATATTCTGTTGACTTGGGGTGGAGAGTTCTGTAGATGTCTATTAGGTCCACTTTATGTAGAGCTGAGTTCAATTCCTGGATATCCTTGTTAACTTTCTGTCTTGTTGATCTGTCTAATGTTGACAGTGGGGTGTTAAAATCTCCCATTATTATTGTGTGGGAGTTTAAGTCCCTTTGTAGGTCACTGAGGACTTGCTTTATGAATCTGGGTGCTCCTGTGTTGGGTGCATATATATTCATGATAGTTAGCTCTTCTTGTTGAATTGATCCCTTTACCATTATGTAATGGCCTTCTTTGTCTCTTTTGATCTTTGTTGGTTTAAAGTCTATTTTATGAGAGACTAGGATTGCAACCCCTGCCTTTTTTTGTTTTCCAGTTGCTTGATAGATCTTCCTCCATCCCTTTATTTTGAGTCTATGTGTGTGTCTGCACGTGAGATGGGTTTCCTGAATACAGCACACTGATGGGTCCTGACTCCTTATCCAGTTTGCCAGTCTGTGTCTTTTGATTGGAGCATTTAGCCCATTTACATTAAACATTAATATTGTTATGTGTGAATCTGATCCTGTCATTATGATGTTAGTTGGTTATTTTGCTCGTTAGTTGCTATAGTTTCTTCCTAGCCTCGATGGTCTTTACAATTTGGCGTGTTTTTGCAGTGGCTGGTACCGGTTGTTCCTTTCCATGTTTAGTGCTTCCTTCAGGAGCTCTTTTAGGGCAGGCGTGGTGGTGACAAAATCACTCAGCATTTGCTTGTCTGTAATGTATTTTATTTCTCCTTCACTTATGAAGCTTAGTTTGGCTGGATATGAAATTCTGGTTTGAAAATTCTTTTCTTTAAGAATGTTGAATATTGGCCCCCACTCTCTTCTGGCTTGTAGAGTTTCTGCTGAGAGATCAGCTGTTAGTCTGATGGGCTTCCCTTTGTGGGTAACCCGACCTTTCTCTCTGGCTGCCCTTAACATTTTTGCCTTCATTTCAACTTTGGTGAATCTGACAATTATGTGTCTTGTAGTTGCTCTTCTCGAGGAGTATCTTTGTGGCATTCTCTGTATTTCCTGAATCTGAATGCTGGCCTGCTTTGCTAGATTGGGGAAGTTCTCCTGGATAATATCTTGCAGAGTGTTTTCCAACTTGGTTCCATTCTCCCCATCATTTTCAGGTACACCAATCAGACGTAGGTTTGGTCTTTTCACATAGTCCCAAATTTCTTGGAGGCTTTGTTCATTTCTTTTTATTCTTTTTTCTCTAAACTTCCCTTCTCTCTTCATTTCATTCATTTCATCTTCCATCAGCGATACCCTTTCTTCCAGTTGATTGCAGCTGTTACTGAGGCTTCTGCAATCTTCGCATAGTTCTCGAAACTTGGCTTTCAGCTCCATCAGCTCCTTTAAGCCCTTCTCTCCATTGGTTATTCTAGTTATCCATTCTTCTAATTTTTTTTCAAAGTTTTTAACTTCTTTGCTATTGTTTTGAATTTCCTCCCATAGCTCAGAGTAGTTTGATCGTCTGAAGCCTTCTTCTCTCAACTCGTCAAAGTCATCCTCCATCCAGCTTTGTTCCGTTGCTGGTGAGGAACTGCGTTCCTTTGGAGGAGGAGAGGTGCTCTGTTTTTTAGAGTTTCCAGTTTTTGTGTTCTGTTTTTTCCCCATCTTTGTGGTTTTATCTACTTTTTGTCTTTGATGATGGTGATGTACAGATGGGTTTTTGGTGTGGATGTCCTTTCTGTTTGTTAGTTTTCCTTCTACCAGACAGGACCCTCAGCTGCAGGTCTGTTGGAGTTTACTAGAGGTCCACTCCAGACCCTGTTTGGCTGGGTGTCAGCAGCGGTGGCTGCAGAACAGCAGATTTTCGGGAGATCACAAATTCAGCTGTCTGATAGTTCCTCTGGAAGTTTTGTCTCAGAGGAGTATCCAGCCGAATGAGGTGTCAGTCTGTCCCTACTGGGGGGGGTGCCTCCCAGTTAGGCTGCTCAGGGGTGAGGGACCCACTTTAGGAGGCAGTCTGTCCGTTCTCAGATCTCCAGCTGCGTGCTGGGAGAACCACTACTCTCTTTAAAGCTGTCAGTCAGACAGGGACATTTAAGTCTCTGGAGGTTCCTGCTGACTTTTTGTTTGTCTGTGCCCTGCCCCCAGAGGTGGAGCCTACAGAGGCAGGCAGGCCTCCTTGAGCTGTGGTGGGCTCCACCCAGTTCGAGCTTCCTGGCTGCTTTGTTTACCTAAGCAAGCCTGGGCAATGGCGGGCGCCCCTCCCCGAGCCTCGCTGCCGCCTTGCAGCTTGATCTCAGACTGCTGTGCTAGCAATCAGCGAGACTCCGTGGTCATAGGACCCTCCGAGCCAGGTGCGGGACACAATCTCCTAGTGTGCCGTTTTCCAGGCCCATTGGAAAAGCGCAGTATTAGGATGGGACTGACCCGATATTCCAGGTGCCGTCTGTTTCCCCTTTCTTTGACTAGGAAAGGGAACTCCCTGACCCCTTGTGCTTCCCGAGTGAGGCAATGCCTCGCCCTGCTTTGGCTAGCGCACAGTGCGCTTCACCGACTGTCCTGTACCCACTGTTAGGCACTCCCTAGTGAGATGAAACCGGTACCTCAAGCAGAAATGCAGAAATCATCCGTCTTCTGTGTCGCTGGGGCTGGGAGCTGGAGACCGGAGCTGTTCCTATTCGGCCATCTTGGCTCCACCCGCCTCGATGATTTTTACAATGTGGCATGATTTTGCAGTGGCTTGTACCAGTTGTTCCTTTCCATGTTTAGTGCTTCCTTCAGGAGCTCTTTTAGGGCAGGCCTGGTGGAGACAAAATCTCTCAGCATTTTCTTATCTGTAAAGTATTTTATTTCTCCTTCACTTATGAAGTTCAGTTTGGCTGGATATGAAATTCTTGGTTGAAAATTCTTTAAGAATGTTGAATATTGGCCCCCACTCTCTTCTGGCTTGCAGAGTTTCTACCGAGAGATCCGCTGTTAGTCTGATGAGCTTCCCTTTGTGGGTAACCCGACCTTTCTCTCTGGCTGCTCTTAACATTTTTGCCTTCATTTCAACTTTGGTGAATCTGACAATTATGTGTCTTGGAGTTGCTCTTCTCGAGGAGTATCTTTGTGGCGTTCTCTGTATTTCCTGAATCTGAATGTTGGCCTGCCTTGCTAGATTGGGGAAGTTCTCCTGGATAATATCTTGCCGAGTGTTTTCCAACTTGGTTCCATTCTCCCCGTCACTTTCAGGTACACCAATCAGATGTAGGTTTGGTCTTTTCACATAGTCCCATATTTCTTGGAGGATTTGTTCGTTTCTTTTTATTCTTTTTTCTCTAAACTTCCCTTCTCACTTCGTTTCATTCTTTTCATCTTCCATCACTGATATCCTTTCTTCCAGTTGATCGCATTGGCTCCTGAGGCTTCTGCATTCTTCACGTAGTTCTTGAGCCTTGGCTTTCAGTTCCATCAGCTCCTTTAAGCTCTTCTCTGTATTGGTTATTCTAGTTATCCATTTGTCTAAATTTTTTTCAAAGTTTTTAACTTCTTTGCCTTTGGTTTGAATTTCCTCCTGTAGCTTGGAGTAGTTTGATTGTCTGAAGCCTTCTTCTCTCAACTTGTCAAAGTCATTCTCCATCCAGCTTTGTTCTGTTGCTGGTGAGGAACTGTGTTCCTTTTGAGGAGGAGGGGTGCTCTGCTTTTTAGAGTTTCCAGTTTTTCTGCTCTGTTTTTTCCCCATCTTTGTGGTTTTATCTACTTTTGGCCTTTGATGATGGTGATGTACAGATGGGTTTTTGGTGTGGATGTCCTTTCTATTTGTTAGTTTTCCTTGTAACAGACAGGACCCTCAGCTGCAGGTCTGTTGGAGTTTTCTAGAGGTCCACTCCAGACCCTGTTTGCCTGGGTCTCAGCAGTGGAGGTTGCAGAACAGTGGATTTTTGTGAACCGCGAATCCTGCTGCCTGATCATTCCTCTGGAAGTTTTGTCTCGGAGGAGTACCCGGCCATGTGAGGTGTCAGTCTGCCCCTACTGGGAGGTGCCTCCTTGTTAGGCTGCTCATGGGTCAAGGGTCAGGGACCCACTTGAGGAGGCAGCCTGCCGTTTCTCAGATCTCCAGGTGCGTGCTGGGAGAACCAGTACTCTCTTCAAAGCTGTCAGAGAGGGACATTTAAGTCTGCAGAGGTTACTGCTCTCTTTTTGTTCATCTGCGCCCTGCCCCCAGAGGTGGAGCCTACAGAGGCAGGCAGGCCTCCTTGAGCTGTGGTGGGCTCCACCCAGTTCGAGCTTCCTGGCTGCTTTGTTTACCTAAGCAAGCCTGGGCAATGGTGGACGTCCCTCCCCCAGCCTTGCTGCCGCCTTGCAGTTTGATCTCAGACTGCTGTGCTAGCAATCAGCGAGACTCCGCGGTCGTAGGACCCTCCAAGCGAGGTGTGGGATATAGTCTCCTGGTGTGCCGTTTTCCAAGCCCGTAGGAAAAGCACAGTATTAGAGTGGGAGTGACCTGATTTTCCAGGTGCCGTCTGTCACCCCTTTCTTTGACTTGGAAGGGGACCTCCCTGACCTGTTGCGCTTCCTGAGTGAGGCAATGCCTCGCCCTGCTTTGGTTCATGCATGGTGCGCTGCGCCCTCTGTCCTGCACCCACTGTCTGGCACTCCGTAGTGAGATGAACCCGGTACCTCCGATGGAAATGCAGAAAACACCCGTCTTCTGCTTCACTCACGCTGGGAGCTGTAGAGCGGAGCTGTTCCTATTTGGCCATCTTGGCTCCCTCCCCCTCTTTTTTACTTTTTAATACAGCTTCTAGAAAAGTAACATTACACATATGGCTTGCATTGTGTTTCCGACTTTTTTTTTTTTTTTTTTTTTTTTTTTTTTTTTTTTAGATAGAGTCTTGGTCTGTCATCTGAGCTGGAGTGCAGTGGTGCAATCACAGCTCACTATAGCCTGCAGCCTTGACCTCCCAGGTTCAATTGGTTCTCCTGCCTCTGCCTCCCAAGTAGCTGGGACTACAGGCACGCCCCACTAATTTTTGTATTTTTTGTGGAGACAGGGTTTCACCAATTTACCCAGGTTGGTCTCGAACTCAGATGCTCAAGTCATCCACCTACCTCGACTTTCCAAAGTGCTGGGATTACAGGCATGAGCCACTGCGCCTGGTCATTGTATTATATTTCTAAGGACAGTATAGGTTAAATGCCTGTGAGTCACACACACATCCAACACTTGTATTCAGAAGCTATTGTGTGTAAAGTGCAGGGGACCCACGTGGGAGCATGAACAGACAATCTCTGTCTTTATAGAGCTTACAGTTTAGTGCAAAGCTGTGCGCCATGCCAACAGTCTCCCTGTGTTAAGAATTGACTGAGTCAGACTTTTGGCTTGAGCGTGCAGTCAGGCATGGGTGGCCTTGCACATAAGTATGCCCAGCTCAACCTCTGAGGACATCGCTTATGTTAGAGACACTTACAGAGGGAGCAGGCTGGAAAACAGACCCGTCTGCTCCCTCAAACTTTTTCTCACTCCCTTGTCATCTGTTAACCCAGTAGCAGCTCACCTGGCAAAGGCAGTGTGGGGTCAGGTCCCTAGCAGCCTCGCAGGGCAGGACTGTGTTGTTTGACAGCTGGGAAGAATGTTAACCTCATTAGTCACCCAAGAGGAAGCAGACCTCTTTCCCTAAAACCTGCTTGTCTTTGATTAACCAAAGAGGAAAAAAATAGACCGAAGAGGATGGCACTGGGTGTCAGATGAGGATAGGAAGGGAAAAGGAGAGAAAGGATGGAAGGCTAATGTAAAAATGACACAGAGGCTTTGCATCCCAGTTGGTGTAGCCTCTCTGTGGCTGACTCTTTTTTTTTTTTTTTTTTGAGACTGAGTCTTGCTCTGTTGCCCAGGCTGGAGTGCAGTGGCATGATCTCGACTCACTGCAACCTCTGCTTCCCAAGTTCAAGTGATTCTCCTTTCTCAGCCTCCTGAGTAGCTGGGACTACAGGTGCATGCCACCACGCCTGGCTAATTTTTGTATTTTTAGTAGAGATGGGGTTTCACCATGTTGGCCAGGATTGTCTTAATCTGACCTCGTGATCTACCTGCTTCGGCCTCCTAAAGTGCTGGGATTACAGGCGTGAGCCACGGCGCCCGGCTGTGGCTGACTCTTTGGTTCTGAGGTTTTATTTTGGAACTGCAATGGAGCTTAAGCTCTTTCCTACACAACAGGTGCAATTTTGCCATTTATGCTTGGGGCCGTTGGGCAGGTGGCCTTCCCTGCATACAATGGCATGGTAAGCCTGCTTCCTGCAGCGTGTTTCCCAACCTGCAGCTAAATATCTGCCAGGTCATGAGAGAGAGTGAAAGCAAGGAGCACAGGTCTGGGGGTTTGGCTGCCCTTGAAAGCTGCGTAGAAGAAAAAGCCACATCTGCTTGTTGCCTCATCCCTCCCTGACTCACGGAGATCAGAGAAAATGCACTAGGAGTCCATACGTACTGAAAATTTCTCAGTCCATATTCACTGAAAATTCCTCATATTTACTGAAAATTCCTCAGGCATTTGGCATCATATTGTTATAGGAAACAGGTCCCTATTTGGACCCCAAGAGAGGGTTCTTAGATCTCATGTAAAAAGAATTCAGGGCCAGTCCACAGAGTAAAGTGAAAGCAAGTTTATTAGGAAAGTAAAGGAATAAAAGAATGGCTACTCCCTAGGCAGAGCAGGGCCTTCCTGAAAGTAAGAGGAGGAACGCGTCCACCCGAACTATAATACTCATATATATATAGGACTAAAAAAGATCATGGGGAAATATGTTCTGCTACAAGGGTTTGTGATAAAAGATTAATTTTCTTAATTACTATACTTTGCAAGAATCAATATTATTATCTTTAAAGCAAAATCAGGAATGCCTTTGTTCTGAAGATATCAGGATATCAAGACACTCCCAAGTCTGGGCCTGTTTCATAAACGTTATCAATCTGTTCCCTTAACCATAAACATCTCGAGGCTAGCAACACCTAGCTTCCTGGGAATGCAGCTCAGCAAGCCCCAGCCTCGTTTTCTAGCCCTCACTCAAGATGGAGTCGCTCTGGTTTGAATGCCTCTGACAATATGATGCTAAACATTTTGCTTGCAGAATGCTTCTACACTGAGGAATAGTGAGGTGCAGTGGGTAGGGACAGGGCCACTGGATCCAGGCTGCTGGAGTTTGAATGTGGACTTTACCCCTTGATAGCTAGAAGACCATGACTAAGCTGCTTGGCCTCTGGTTGACTCACTTTTCTCATATGTAAAAGAGTGGGAGCAATAACCCTACTGTTACAGTAGGTAGCTAGGCAGACATGAGCAGGGCAGGAGAGGCCCACCCTGCCCCAGGAATGGTCAGAGGGTTGTTAACTGTGTCTCTAAAATAAAAATTGGTCACAGCCAGTGCCAGGGAAAGGCAGTCTCTCAAAGACAGAAACACTGAAACTGGTGATCAGCAGCTTCCCGATGGGATCTCAGGAGCTGGGCGAGTGGACTCAAGCACGCACACTAAGAGGCAAAATGGCGGAGTTTAACTGGCATATGACCTTCCTCTAGGAGGGCTCAACTGGTAAGGAAAAAATGCCTCATGTGAGCATGCACTCAACTTCAGTATACACACTGCACACGCGTCCCCCTGCGAGGGCTGGCAGGCCACTGGGCGTGCGGATGGCTGGCCCCAGAGAAGAATCAGGGGAGAAGGAATGTGGACTCCAGAAGCCTGCCAGTGTATAAAACCCCAAGTCAAAGATCAAACCACGCACTCGGAGGTCAAACCATGTACTCAGATGTCTCGAGTCACCCGCTTGGTCCTCTTTCAAGTGTACTTTACTTCCTTTTGTTCCTGCTTTTTAATAACCTTTCACTCCTGCTCTAAAACTTGCCTTAGTCTCTCACTCTGCCCTATGTCTCTTGTTCAAATTCTTTCTTCTGAGGAGGCAAGAACTGAGGTTGCTGCAGATCCCTACAGATTCACCGCTGCTAACACTACTACCTACCCCATGGGTTTGTTGTAGGGAATAAACCATTTAATATTTTTAAAGCTCTGTGAACAGACTCATATGCAGGTACATCAGCGTCATCTCTTACGTGATCATTTAATCCTCATGGTGACCCTATGACAGAGGTATATGAGTTTCCAATTGCTGCTGTAAGAAATTATCAACTTAGTGGCTTAAAGCAATGCACATTTATTATTTTATAGTTCTGGAGGTCAGAAGTCCTAAAATTAAAGTGTTGGCAGGACTGCTTCCTTCTGAAGGTGTCAGAGGCATGTAAACCATATGCAGTTTTGCTAATTTATGCTTGGGGCTGTTGGCAGGTGGGCTTCCCTGTACACAGTGGCATGGTAAGCCTACTTCCTGCAGAGAGTTTCCCACCCTACAGCTAAAGATCTGCCAGGTCATGAGAGGGCGTGAAAGCAAGGTGCAGAGGTCTTGCTTGCAACTCCATCTTGAATAGGGACTGGATAAAATGAGGCTGAGACCTACTGGGCTGCACTCACAGATGGTTAAGGCGTTCTAAGTCACAGGATGAGATAGGAGGTCAGCACAAGATACAGGTCACAAAGGCCCTGCTGATAAAACAGGATGCAGTAAAGAAGCTGGCCAAATCCCACCATAACCAAGATGGCAATAAAGAGTGACCTCTGGTCGTCCTCACTGCTACACTCCCACCGGTGCCATGGCAGTTTACAAATGCCATGGCAATGTCAGGAAGTTACCCTGTATGCTCAAGAAAGGGGAGGTATGAATAACCCACCCCTTGTTTAGCATATCATCAAGAAATAATCATAAACGTGGGCAACCAGCAGCCCTGGGGGCTGCTCTGTCTATGGAGTAGCCATTCTTTTATTCCCTCACTTTCTTAATAATCCTTGCTTTCACTTTACTCTGTGGACTTGCTGTGTGAATTATTTCTTGTGTGAGATCCAAGAATCCTCTCTTGGGGTCTGGATTGTGACCCCTTTCCTGTAACATCAGCTCTAGGGGCAAATTCATTTCCTTGCTTGTCCCAGCCTCTAGAGGCGCCCACATTCCTTGACTCAAGGCCCTTTGTTTGTATGGCTCTGACTGGCTTCCATCTTCACATCTCCTTCTCCAACTCTGACCCTTCTGCCTTCCTCTTTCCGTTATAAGGACATGTATGATGACATTGAAGCCACTCAGATAATCCAGGAGAATCTCCCCATCTCAAAATCCTTAATTATGTCTGCAAAGTTCCTTTTGCTATGTAGGGTAACATATTCACAGCTTCCAGAAATTAGGACATGACATCTTTGGGAAGCTGTTGTTGAGACTACAGTGGGTAGATACTAATATACACCTGTGACGTTGGTATGTCTTTCTGAAAGATCATAGGAAAGGGTGATTTGGCCCATGTCCTGCTGAAATTACTGCTAGCCAGTGGAACATACAAGTGGTGCATAGGAGATTGTACCAAACAAGTCTGTATTTCAAGATTAAGTTGGATGTGCTAATCCATTCAGAACCACGTGGGACAGGGGTTCGCAAGTGGCTGGATTATTGGATTCCACCATTCCCAAGAGACCAGCGCTTGCTCTAGACTGTTGAGTGTCCACACGGTTATCCCGCTGGTGGCTAAAGGGAAGCCATTCCTGTTCTCTGTGCATGGCCTCTCTTTTCTCCCTGCATGCTCTGTCTCATTTACTCATTATTCCTTCTGCCTTCCCCAGTCTCATCTTTTCTTTAAGTAAATTTCTCAAGGGAGATAGCAAGAAATGATGCCCAAACTCAAGGCTCAAACACTGGTGTCTCTGATCTCAAAGCTTATGCTCTGAAGTCTGAAGAATACTCAAGATAGCTCCCGGGTTTGAGAAAGAAATGTTTTGCCTCCCAGTGGCCATGCAGAACGGGTAACTGACTGCACCGCACCTGTCCTGGGTATGATAAATTCCAAAAAGAATGCCTTGAGCTGAGTCTTTGTTCCTGCCGTCACCCTGATGGCACAAGTTATTTGGGTGATGTCAGCAACAAAAACACTGGACTGACAAACAGCCACCAGAGTTTGTATAAAAACTAAACTGGAGGCATTAGAGTGTGACTTCTGGCTCCACTGGGTGGGTGCTGTGGCTCACACCTGTAATTCCAGCACTTTGGGAGGCCGAGGCAGGCAGATCACCTGAGGTCAGGAATTCAAGACCAGCCTGGCCAACATGGTGAAACTCCATCTGTAGCAAAACTACAAAAATTAGCTGGACATGGTGGTGTGTACCTGTGATCCTGGCTACTCAGGAGGCGGAGGTTGCAGTGAGCCAAGATTGTGCACTACTGCACACCAGCCTGGGCGACAGAGTGAGACTGTCTCAAAAAAAAAAAAAAAAAAAAGAAAAATTTCCCCACTCCTAGTCTTTCTTACAGACAGCAACAGGAGGATGCCAGGGAAATTGTGCGCACACATGGTGAGGTGCACTGAGGCGGAGATAGCAGAGTGTCCACCAAACCACATTCCTGGCACAACCAGGCTGCCTCTCCCTGCTTCCTCTGCCGCCTGTGTTGAAAACGCAGGAGGAAGTGACAGACCTCACGCCCACGCATGGCCCATGGAAATCCCTGACATAGGATCCTTGTTTTCTTTCCTCAGCTTCTGGTTGATTCGAGAGGACGTTGGGGAGCCTGGAGCTGCAAGGTGGAAGGAGCTGAATGAAAGAGGAAACAGGGCCTCCTTCCACCTTCCACCCCATCCCTATGGGACTGTGAAGTGAGTGAGAAATCAACTTTTGTGGGATTATATCAGCGGGATTTGAGGATTATGTGTTGTAGCCCCTGGCTACCCTGACTAATGCATCCAAGTATTTCCAACTCCATGGTCTTCTTTCAGCCTTTCTACAACCTCGTGACATAGGTAATTCCATTTTGTTTTTTTTTTAAGGCAGGGTGTCACTCTGTCACCCAGGCTGGAGTACAGTGGCATGATCATGGCTCCCTGTAGCCTCAACCTCCCGGGCTCAAGCAATTCTCCCACTTCAGTCTCCTGAGTAGCTGGGAATACAGGCACATGTTGCCACACCTGGCTAAAACATAGGTACTACTATAATACCTATAATACAGGCAATATTATAATACCATGGTATTATAATAAATAACACCATATAAGATTAACTTTAAAGATGAGCATCCAAAGACAGGAAGTGAGTGAACTCTGGCAGTCTTCATCCCAGGTCACCTTGTCCTGGTTGCTTTTGTGGGATGGGGCAGAGGCCTTGGGGCCAAGGCAGAAATGTTTCCTAAGCCTGATCTGTGATTCTACAAGGCTTTAGCTCCAGATGACTTAGACCCAAGACGGTCAGTGAGGCAAGTGCTATAGCTCCCCAAACCCCAACCAGGTCACTCCCTGCCCTTTCAGGTCTCCTGGGTTTCCTGGCTGGAAAGAAATGTAGCTGCTGTACTCGAGAAGCAGCTGAGTGGGTGCACCCTGAAGTGGAGGGTGATTGTTCAGCAAGGCACCAGAAATGCAAATGGCTTCAGACACAGTCCTTGCCCCTGAACTGTAACAGTCACAGCCAACACGGACTGAGCTCTCACCTCGGGCTGGGCACTTTGCTGGGTGCTCATCTTGCAATACTTCACGGAGCACACACAAGAGCCTTATTGGGGAGAATCTCCTGCTGGAATCACTTCCACTGTGGTGGAAGGAGAATTGTGTGGTGGTTAAAAGTCTAGGCTCTGGAGTTGGAGCAACTCTACCCCTCTCTAACAGGGCAATGCTATTCATGTTCATTCGCCTCTCTACTCCCATTTTCTCGTACAATAGAGATAATGAAACTGTCTTAAACTATCTTTATCCTAAGGTTATTGCAAAGTTTAGGCAGAATGAGGCTAACGCTGCAATGGAATAAGAACACTGTGTGAGCTACCAAGTTACTAAGGAGACTGGGGTGCAGAAAGATTAAATTGTTTGTCAAATGACACTGAGCTAACATGGTCAGGATATGCACCAAGTCAGTCTGACTCTAGAATCCACTTTAAAACACTTCGTAGGAGGGAAAGGAATTTGTCAGGGTCACGTACATGAAGAACAAAATTTTTCACTGGGGGCCAAAGACTCACCTCAACCAGACTCACCTTATCTGGTGCTCATCTGTTCAGTGGAGGTCTCCCAAGGCGTTATGCTAAGGGTGTAAATGCAAGTGTGCATTGACCATCCAGAATCCACTTTATCCTTCTCGCTGCCTTTTATAACCTGGTGCACCTTTCTCTACGTACAAGCATTTTCTGAATATTGTGTGTGGGGCAAATCACATTTGAAGCATAGCTTGGATGTTTACTCATCAAAGGCTACCCCAGTGAGTCCTTTCGTAGAGCAAAGTTTTGGGGAAGATGACTAATGACCCTCCTGGTAAAAAAGTCAATGTGGTAAATGCAGATCTCAGTAAACTCAGGTCTGTGACCACACACTTTAAGTTTTTGTATAATAATTTAATTTATTTTAAGGCAAGCATGACTTAAAGACCTACATCAAAGAATTCCCTAATACCTGGAATGGTTTGGTAGCAATGGATTCTGATCCACACAGGAACAGCATGAAAATGGGGACTGTCTTAGGTCATGTCACGTGGGATTCTGCAGGCTCAACAAGGTGTAGGAATGCTGAAAGGATCGTGTGACTGCCACAGCAGCTGGGGAGTAAATGAACATGACCTGGACCTAGAACAGTGTTGCGTTGGGGTCAGGAAGGACCAGCTGGGGCAGCAGATGCCTGCACGAAGAGACTCAAGGCAGCACCCGCTCCTCAACTCGTGGTACAATTTCATGCATCACTTTAACCTACTGGAACTCAGACGCATCCCTGGGGAGAAAGGAGGAAAATCTGAATTGTTTGAAAGTGAATTCTTGTTCCTAAAGGTAAAGGACTTCATAAAAAAAAATTTCAGTAAAAAAAAGAAAATTATATTTTTAATGCACCCAAGTCTTTGGCCTGAAGACCATTCTACCAGAAATAAGTTTTCATATCTTGAGGTTTTAAAATTGGGAGCACATTTGCTTTTACTATGGTCATTTATTAAGAAGCAGAAGATTCTAGAAACTTCCATGTCTGCCTGTGGCCACGAGTGTACTTGATTTAAGCAGTGGATAGTAACTTAGGCAGAAAGGAGGAATGTTTTCTTATTTGATACTTCTGAACTTAAATCATCTGGATAATTACAGCTTTTCTTTTTCATGAGATTGATCTTCCTTTACCGGAAGATGTCTGATAACTGTTTAAACACTGCCAGGTGTCCCAGTAATCTCAGTCCTCAAATTTTTATATAATTGCAGGTTCTGTTGCAATTTGTGCCTATTTTCTCCACTAGAAGACGACACCAGGCAAAAAGGCCAAGTGGGGTGCCGCGGACAGAGTGCTACTTATTCAAACCAAGACAAAACGCTCACACTCAATGTATTAATCTGTTTTCACACAGCTATAAAGAACTACCTCAGACTGGGTAATCTACAGACAAAAGAGGCTTAATTGACTCACAGTTCTGCATGGCTGGGGAGGCCTCAGGAAACTTAGAATCATGGCAGAAGGGGAGGCAAGGCATGTCTTACACGGCAGCATGAGAGACAGTTAAGGGGAAACTGCCAAACACTTTTTTTGTTCGTTTTTTTGTTTTTTTTTTGTTTTTTTTAAATTAAAGAAATTTTTATTATTTCTTTTTTCTTTCTTTTTTTATTATTATTATACTTTAAGTTTTAGGGTACGTGTGCAAAATGTGCAGGTTTGTTACATATGTATCCATGTGCCATGTTGGTGTGCTGTACCCATTAACTCCTCATTTAGCATTAGGTATATCTCCTAATGCTGTCCCTCCCCCTACCCCCCACAACAGTCCCTGGAGTGTGATGTTCCCCTTCCTGTGTCCACGTGTTCTCATTGTTCAATTCCCACCTATGAGTGAGAACATGCAGTGTTTGGTTTTTTGTCCTTGCGATAGTTTACTGAGAATGATGGTTTCCAGTTTCATCCCTGTCCCTACAAAGGACATGAACTCATCATTTTTTATAGCTGCATAGTATTCCATGTTGTATATGTGCCACATTTTCTTAATTCAGTCTATTGTTGTTGGACGTTTGGGTTGGTTCCAAGTCTTTGCTATTGTGAAAAGTGCCGCAATAAACATACGTGTGCATGTGTCTTTATAGCAGCATGATTTATAGTCCTTTGAGTATATACCCAGTAATGGGATGGCTGGGTCAAATGGTATTACTAGTTCTAGATCCCTGAGGAATCGCCACACTGACTTCCACAATGGTTGAACTAGTTTACAGTCCCACCAACAGTGTAAAAGTGTTCCTATTTCTCCACATCCTCTCCAGCACCTGTTGTTTCCTGACTTTTTAATGATGGCCATTCTAACTGGTGTGAGATGGTATCCCATTGTGGTTTTGATTTGCATTTCTCTGATGGCCAGTGATGATAAGCATTTTTGCATGTGTTTTTTGGCTGCATAAATGTCTTCTTTTGAGAAGTGTCTGTTCATGTCCTTCGCCCACTTTTTGATGGGGTTATTTGTTTTTTTCTTGTGAATTTGTTTGAGTTCATTGTAGATTCTGGATATTAGCCCTTTGTCAGATGAGTAGGTTGCAAAAATTTTCTCCCATTCTGTAGGTTGCCTGTTCACTCTGATGGTAGTTTCTTTTGCTGTGCAGAAGCTCTTTAGTTTAATTAGATCCCATTTGTCAATTTTGGCTTTTGTTGCCATTGCTTTTGGTGTTTTAGACATGAAGTCCTTGCCCACGCCTATGTCCTGAATGGTAATGCCTAGGTTTTCTTCTAGGGTTTTTATGGTTTTAGGTCTAACATGTAAGTCTTTAATCCATCTTGAATTAATTTTTGTATAAGGTGTAAGGAAGGGATCCAGTTTCAGCTTTCTACATATGGCTAGCCAGTTTTCCCAGCAACATTTATTAAATAGGGAATCCTTTTCTCATTGCTTGTTTTTGTCAGGTTTGTCAAAGATCAGATAGTTGTAGATATGTGGCATTATTTCTGAGGGCTCTGTTCTGATCCATTGATCTATGTCTCTGTTGTGGTACCAGTACCATGCTGTTTTGGTTACTGTAGCCTTGTAGTATAGTTTGACATCAGGTGGCATGATGCCTCCAGCTTTGTTCTTTTGGCTTAGGATTGACTTGGCGATGCGGGCTCTTTTTTGGTTCCATATGAACTTTAAAGTAGTTTTTTCCAATTCTGTGAAGAAAGTCATTGGTAGCTTGATGGGGATGGCATTGAATCTATAAGTTACCTTGGGCAGTATGGCCATTTTCACGATATTGATTCTTCCAACCCACGAGCATGGAATGTTCTTTCATTTGTTTGTATCCTCTTTTATTTCATTGAGCAGTGGTTTGTAGTTCTCCTTGAAGAGGTCCTTCAGATCCCTTGTAAGTTGGATTCCTAGGTATTTTATTCTCTTGGAAGCAATTGTGAATGGGAGTTCACTCATGATTTGGCTGTTTGTCTGTGATTGGTGTAGAAGAATGCTTGTGATTTTTGTACATTGATTTTGTATCCTGAGACCTTGCTGAAGTTGCTTATCAGCTTGAGGAGATTTTGGGCTGAGACAGTGGGGTTTTCTAGATATACAATCATATCATCTGCAAACAGGGACAATTTGACTTCCTCTTTTCCTAATTGAATGCCCTTTATTTCCTTCTCCTGCCTGATTGCCCTGGCCAGAACTTCCAGCACTATGTTGAATAGGAGTGGTGAGAGAGGGCATCCCTGTCCTGTGCCAGTTTCAAAGGGAATGCTTCCAGTTTTTGCCCATTCAGTATGATATTGGCTGTGGGTTTGTCATAGATAGCTCTTATTATTTTGAGATACATCCCATCAATACCTAATTTATTGAGAGTTTTTAGCATGAAGTGTTGTTGAATTTTGTCAAAGGCCTTTTCTGCATCTATTGAGATAATCATGTGGTTTTTATCTTTGGTTCTGTTTATATGCTGGATTACATTTATTGATTTGCGTATGTTGAATCAGCCTTGCATCCCAGGGATGAAGCCCACTTGATCATGGTGGATAAGCTTTTTGTTGTGCCGCTGGATGCAGTTTGCCAGTATTTTATTGAGGATTTTTGCATCAATGTTCATCAAGGATATTGGTCTGAAATTCTCCTTTTTGGTTGTGTCTCTGCCAGGCTTTGGTATCAGGATGATGCTGGCCTCATAAAATGTGTTAGGGAGGATTCCCTCTTTTTCTATTGATTGGAATAGTTTCAGAAGGAATGGTACCAGTTCCTCCTTTTACCTCTGGTAGAATTCAGCTGTGAATCCATCAGGTCCTGGACTCTTTTTGGTTGGTAAGCTATTGATTATTGCCACAATTTCAGAGCCTGTTATTGGTCTATTCAGAGATTCAACTTCTTCCTGGTTTAGTCTTGGGAGGGTGGATGTGTCGAGGAATTTATCCATTTCTTCTAGATTTTGTAGTTTATTTGCATAGAGGTGTTTGTGGTATTCTCTGATGGTAGATTGTATTTCTGTGAGATCGGTGGTGATATCCTCTTTATCATTTTTTATTGCATCTATTTGATTCCTCTCTCTTTTCTTCTTTATTAGTCTTGCTAGCCATCTATCAATTTTGTTGATCTTTTCAAAAAACCAGCTCCTGGATTCATTAATTTTTTGAAGGGTTTTTTGTGTCTCTATTTCCTTCAGTTCTGCTCTGTTTTTAGTTATTTCTAGCCTTCTGCTAGCTTTTGAATGTGTTTGCTCTTGCTTTTCTAGTTCTTTTAATTGTGGTGTTAGGGTGTCAATTTTGGATCTTTCCTGCTTTCTCTTGTGGGCATTTAGTGCTATAAATTTCCCCCTACACACTGCTTTGAATGTCTCCCAGAGATTCTGGTATGTTGTGTCTTTGTTCTCATTGGTTTCAAAGAACATCTTTATTCAGCCTTCATTTCGTTATGTACCCAGTAGTCATTCAGGAGCAGGTTGTTCAGTTTCCATGTAGTTGAGTGGTTTTAAGTGAGTTTCTTGATCCTGAGTTCTAGTTTGATTGCACTGTGGTCTGAGAGACAGTTTGTTATAATTTCTGTTCTTTTACATTTGCTGAGGAGAGCTTTACTTCCAAGTATGTGGTCAATTTTGGAATAGGTGTGGTGTGGTGCTGAGAAAAATGTATATTCTGTTGACTTGGGGTGGAGAGTTCTGTAGATGTCTATTAGTTCCGCTTGGTGCAGAGCTGAGTTCAATTCCTGGGTATCCTTGTTAACTTTCTGTCTCATTGATCTGTCTAATGTTGACAGTGGGTGTTAAAATCTCCCATTATTTTTGTGTGGGAGTTTAAGTCTCTTTGTAGGTCACTCAGGACTTGCTTTATGAATCTGAGTGCTCCTGTGTTGGGTGCACATATATTTATGATAGTTAGCTCTTCTTGTTGAATTGATCCCTCTACCATTATGTAATGGCCTTCTTTGTCTCTTTTGATCTTTGTTGGTTTAAATTCTGTTTTATCAGAGACTAGGATTGCAACCCCTGCCTTTTTTTGTTTTCCATTTGCTTGGTAGATCTTCCTCCATCCCTTTATTTTGAGTCTATGTGTGTCTCTGCACATGAGATGGCTTTCCTGAATACAGCACACTGATGGGTCTTGACTCCTTATCCAATTTGCCAGTCTGTGTCTTTTAATTGGAGCATTTAGCCCATTTACATTTAAAGTTAATATAGTTATGTGTGAATTTGATCCTGTCATTATGATGTTAGTCAGTTATGTTGCTCGTTAGTTGATGCAGTTTCTTCCTAGCCTCGATGGTCTTTACAAATTGGCATGTTTTAGCAGTGGCTGGTACCAGTTGTTCCTTTCCATGTTTAGTGCTTCCTTCAGGAGCTCTTTTAGGGCAGGCCTGGTGGTGACAAAATCACTCAGCATTTGCTTGTCTGTAAAGTATATTAATTCTCCTTCACTTATGAAGCTTAGTTTGGCTGGATATGAGATTGTGGGTTGAAAATTCTTTAAGAATGTTGAATATTGGCCCCCACTCTCTTCTGGCTTGTAGAGTTTCTGCTGAGAGATCAGCTGTTAGTCTGATGGGCTTCCTTTTGTGGGTAACCCGACCTTTCTCTCTGGCCACCCTTAACATTTTTTCCTTCATTTCAACTTTGGTGAATCTGACAATTATGAGTCTTGGAGTTGGTCTTCTCGAGGAGTATCTTTATGGCGTTCTCTGTATTTCCTGAATCTGAATGTTGGCCTGCCTTGCTAGATTGGGGAAGTTCTCCTGGATAATATCTTGCAGAGTGTTTTCCAACTTGGATCCATTCTCCCCGCCACTTTCAGGTACACCGATCAGACGTAGGTTTGGTCTTTTCACATAGTCCCATATTTCTTGGAGGCTTTGTTCACTTCTTTTTATTCTTTTTTCTCTAACTTCTCTTCTTGCTTCATTTCATTCATTTCATCATCCTTCGCTGATACCCTTTCTTCCAGTTGATCGCATCGGCTACTGAGGCTTTGCAATCTTCACGTAGTTCTCAAAACTTGGCTTTCAGCTCCATCAGCTCCTTTAAGCCCTTCTCTGCGTTGGTTATCTTAGTTAAACATTCATCTATTTATTTTTCAAAGTTTTTAACTTCTTTGCCATTGGTTTGAATTTCCTCCCTTAGCTCGGAGTAGCTTGATCGTCTGAAGCCTTCTTCTCTCAACTTGTCAAAGTCATTCTCCATCCAGCTTTGCTCCGTTGCTCGTGAGGAACTGTGTTCCTTTGGAGGAGGAGAGGTGCTCTGCTTTTTAGAGTTTCCAGTTTTTCTGCTCTGTTTTTTCCCCATCTTTGTGGTTTTATCTACTTTTGGTCTTTGATGATGGTGATGTACAGATGGGTTTTTGGTGTGGATGTCCTTTCTGTTTGTTAGTTTTCCTTGTAACAGACAGGACCCTCAGCTGCAGGTCTGTTGGAGTTTGCTAGAGGTCCACTCCAGACCCTGTTCGCCTGGGTGTCAGCAGTGGAGGCTGCAAAACAGTGGATTTTCGTGGACCGCAAATTCAGCTGTCTGATAGTTCCTCTGGAAGTTTTGTCTCAGAGAGGAGTACCTGGCCGAGTGAGGTGTCAGTCTGTCCCTACTGGGGGGTGCCTCCCAGTTAGGCTGCTCGGGGGTCAAGGGTCAGGGACCCACTTTAGGAGGCAGTCTGCCCGTCCTCAGATCTCCAGCTCTGTGCTGGGAGAACCACTACTCTCTTCAAAGCTTTCAGACAGGGACATTTAAGTGTGCAGAGGTTCCTGCTGTCTTTTTGTTTGTCTGTGCCCTGCCCCCAGAGGTGGAGCCTACAGAGGCAGGCAGGCCTCCTTGAGCTGTGGTGGGCTCCACCCAGTTGGAGCTTCCTGGCTGCTTTGTTTACCTAAGCAAGCCTGGGCCATGGCAGGCTCCCCTCCCCCAGCCTCGCTGCCGCCTTGCAGTTTGATCTCAGACTGCTGTGCTAGCAATGAGATAGACTCTGTGGGCCTAGGACCCTCCAAGCCAGGTGCGGGACACAATCTCCTAGTGTGCCATTTTCCAAGCCCACTGGAAAAGCACAGTATTAGGGTGGGACTGACCCGATTTTCCAGGTGCCGTTTGTTACCCCTTTCTTTGACTAGGACAGGGAACTCCCTGACCCCTTGTGCTTCCCGAGTGAGGCAATGCCTCGTCCTGCTTCGGCTCACACACAGTGCGCTGCACCAACTGTCCTGCACCCACTGTTTGGCACTCCCTAGTGAGATGAACCCAGTACCTCAGATGGAAATGCAGAAATCACCCGTCTTCTGCGTCGCTTATGCTGGGAGCTGTAGAGCAGAGCTATTCCTATTCGGCCATCTTGGCTCCACCCCCCTGCCAAACACTTTTAAACCCACCAGCTGTGCTGGGTGCAGTGGCTCACGCTTGTAATCCTAGCACTTTGGGAGGCCAAGGTGGGCAGATCACTTGAGGTCAGGAGTTGGATACCAGGCTGCCCAACATGGTGAAACCCCATCTGTACTAAAAATACAATATTAGCTCAGCATGGTGGCGCATCCCTGTAATCCCAGGTACTTGGGAGGCTGAGGCAGGACAGTCGCTTGTACCCAGGAGGTGGAGGTTGCAGTGAGCAGATATTGCACCATTGTACTCCAGCTTGGGCAACAAGAGTGAAACTCTGTCTCAAATAAGTATATAGAAAAATAATTAAATAAAACCATCAGCTCTTGTGAGAGCTCACTCAGTATCACGAGAACAGCACGGGGGAAACCATCCCCAGGACCCAATCACCTCCCAACAGGTCCCTCCCTCGACACATGGGGATTACAATTTGGGATGAGATTTGGGTGGGGATATGAGCCAAACCATATCACTCATGCACCAGGAAGCTGAAGGGTGAGGGTAGCCACTTACCCTGATCCCACATGGAAACTGCCTTCTGCCACGACTCAGCTGAGAGGATTCCATGGAGGAATTTCTACAGACGCCATCTGAAGAAGGTTTTTTATTTTTTATTTTTTGAAACGGGGTCTTGCTCTGTTGCCCAGGCTGGAGTGCAGTGGTGCAATCATGGCTCACTGCAGCCTTGACCTCCCGGGCTCAAGTGATCCTCCCACCTCAGCCTCTTTAGTAACTGGGACCACAGGCACCTGCTACCATGCCAGGCTAATTTTTGTATTTTTAGTAGAGATGGGGCTTTTTCATGTTGGCCAGGCTGGTCTCCAACTCCTGGCCTCAGCTGATCACCTGTCTTGGCCTCTCAAAGAGCTGGGATTACAGCCATGGGCCACTGCACCTGGCCAGATTTTTCTTTTAAGTCATTTGATCACTACCTCAGTAAATGGATGAACCATTCACTAGTTGCTAAAGTAAGAAATCCCAGGATTCTTTTGTTTTTTATTTTTTTGAGACAGGGTCTTTCTCTGTCACCCAGTCTGGAGTGCAGTGGCATGTTCCTAGCCCACTGAGCCTTGAACTTCCAGGCTCAAGTGATCCTCCCACCTCAGCCTCCTGATTAGCTGGGACTACAAGCACATCCCACCTCACTCAGCGAGTAAATTTTTTTTTTTGGTAGAGACGAGGTCTTGCTCAACAGAGGCCCAGGCTAACCTCAAACTCCTCAAACTCCTCAAACTCCTGTCCTCAAGCAATCCTTCTGCCTTGATGTCTCAAGGTGCTGAGATTACAGGGATGAGCCACGATGGCTGGCCCCAAGATTCTTGATCTATTGGCAAATCCTTATGGTCTTATGTCTTACATTGAATTCCTCCAGAAGTAGAACCTGGAACAAAGGTTTGAAAGCAAACAATTGATTTTGGAGCAGTTTATTCCAAGAAGGCACCACTAGAGAGCTGGGCCGTGAGGTTGGGAAGGGAAGGAAGCCAATGCAGGCGTGTGAACGAGCACATCACCTCTGTGACAAATGGAACTCAGTCCTGCGAGGACTCTCAGGGAGATGGGGTCAGTGGTGTGTTGGTGAACGGCTCTGAAGGAAACTCTGATTTGTAGCTTAATGCATTGAATGGTATCCTCTCCCAAATTCATGTCCACCCAGAACCTCAGAATGTGACTCTATTTGGACATAGGGTCTTTGTACACGTGATTATTAACGTTAAGTCATACTGAATTAGTGTGGGCCCCATATCCAGTGACTGGTGTTCTTATAAGATGCAGCAACATGCAAAACTGGAGGGAAGGCACTGTAAAGATGAGGGCAGAGACTGGAGCAAAGCAGCCACAAGCCAAGGAATGCCGGAAGCCACCAGGAGCTGGAAGAGGTGAGGCAGGATCCTCCTCTAGAGCCTTTGGAGGGAGCACGGCCCACTGACACCATGATTCCAGGCTTCCAGCTTTCTGAACTGTAAGAGATTACTTTTCTGTTGTTTTAAGTTTGTGGTAATTTGTTACAGCAGCTGTAGGAAGCTAATGCATATAGCGTGATATGGTTTGGATCTGTGTCCCCACCTAAATCTCATGTCCAACTGTAATACCCAGTGTGGGAGGTGGGCCTGGTGGGAGGTGACTGGATCAATGCAGTGGAGTTCTCATGAATGGTTTAGCACCAACCCCTAGGTGCTGCTCTCATGAGAGTGAGTGAGGGAGTTACAGCGAGATCTGGTTGTTTAAATGTGTGGCACCATCTTGAGTTAATTTTTGTATAAGTTTACAATAGCAAAGACTTGGGACCAACCCAAATGCCCATCAATGATAGATGAGATACAGAAAATGTGGCACATAGACACTGTGGAATACTATGCAGCTGTAAAAAAGAATGAGTTCACGTCCTTTGCAGGGACATGGATGGAGCAGGAAACCATCATTCTCAGCAAACTAACACAGGAACAGAAAACCAAACACTGAATGTTCTCACTCAGAAGTGAGAGTTGAACAATGAGGACACATGGACATAGGGAGGGGAACATTACACACTGGAGCCTGTCAGGAGGTGGGGGACGAGGGGAGGGAGAGCATTAGGACAAATAACTAATGCATGAGGGGCTTAAAACCTAGATGATGGGTTGATAGGTACAGCAAACCACCATGGCACATGTATACCTATGTAACAAACCTGCACATTTAGCACCTCTATCCCAGAGCTTAAAGTAAAATTTAAAAAAAAAAAAAATGTGTGGCACCTCCCCGCCCCTTCCTCCTGCCCCAACCATGGGAAGTGCTTGCTCCTGCTTCACCTTCCACCACAAATAAAATCTCTCTGAGGCCTCCCCAGAAGCAGATATTGCCATGCTTCCTCTGCAGCCTGTGGGCCCATGAGCCAATTAAACCTCTTTTCTTTAGAAATTACTCAGTCTCAGGTATTTCTTCCTAGCAGTGTAAAAATAGATTAATAAAGAAAGTTGAATCTGTATTAGGGTTCTCCAGAGAGACAGAACCAATGGATCTATGAAAGGGAGTTTATTAGGGAGAACTGGCTCACACAATTACAAGGTGAAGTCCCAGGATAGGCCATTTGCAAGCTGGGGAAGAAAGAAGCCAGTAGTGGCTCAGTTGGAGTCCAAAAGCCTCAAAATCAGGGAAACCAACAGTGCGGCCTTCAGTCTGTGGCCAAAGGCTCAAGAGCCCCCAGCAAACCACTGGTACAAGTACTAAAGTTCAAAGGCTGAAGAACCTGGAGTCTGATGTCCAAGGGCAGGAGGAATGGGAGGGAGCATCCAACATGGGGGAAAGAAAGAAGCCAGGAGACCCAGCAAGCAAGGGCATCCCACCTTCTTCCACCTGCCTTGTTCTGGTTGTACTGGTAACTGATTGGATGGTGCCCACACACATTGAGGGTAGGTATTCCTCTCCCAACCCACAGACTCATGTCTATCTCCTCTGGCAACACCCTCACAGACACACCCAGAGACAATACTTCACTAGCCATCGAGGCATCCTTCAATCTAATCAAGTTGCCGTCTAATATTAACCATCACATAATGTTTTCCAATTTTGATGGTGTAAATATCCCCCCTCTCCATGGCTGATTTTAAGCTGCCAGTGAGATTGGACTGGATAATGATTTGGGAAGTGATGTTTATGGTCATACTTTGTGAGCCAATACCACCTGACTCCAGCTCATGACAGAATGGCATAGATCCTACACTGTAGAACATGCTTCTGAGTTATTCCATCGAGGGACATAAATGCTTACTTACTTTTGCTGCATAACAAATTACCCCAAACTTAGCAGCTTAAGATGACAAACACTTGTCTCACAATTTCTGTGAGCCAAGAATTCGGAAGTAGTTTAGCTGGGTGGTTCTGGCTCAGGTTCTCTTACAATGTTGCACTCAAGGTACCAGCCAGGGCTGCATTTATCTGAAGGTTTGAATGGGGCTGGAGTATGTACTCCTACTTGGCTTTTGGCAGGAGGTCCCAGTTCCTTACCAGCTATGGGCAGGAGGCCTCAGTTCCTCAGCACAGGGGGCTGTCTATAGAGCTGCTTGAGTCTCTTTACAACATGGCAGCTGGAATCCCCCAGAATGAGACAGTGCAAGAAAGAAACCACAATGCTTTTTGTGGCCCAGTCTCAGAAGCCACATATCATTACATCTACCTCATTTTATTCATTGCACAGTGTGGCATAAATTAGTGGGGAGAGACCTATGCAAGGATGTGGACATGAGGATGCTCCTAGATCCTGTTTCCTGACTGTCATTGGCTGAGGGCTGCTCACCAACATGGCAACTCTCTAGCTATTCCGAAAGCATTCAGTCATGTTTTGCATGCTTGTCTTAGGTGCTCTTGGCAGGTACTGCACCTGGAGTGTGGGGGAATATGGGTGGGGCACCAACAGGGTCTGTTGTATTCTTGCTGCAAAATGCATCCTACATTTTAACAGTTCTTTTCATCTCCCCTGCTACTACCTCTGAGCCACTGCAGTCCTTCCCCAGTACAACTGCAAGTAGGCCTCCTAATGGAACACACCTGAACATACTCTCCACCTGGTGGCTCTACTCATCTTTTAAATGAGATTCTGAGAAGCCCTCAGTGGCTTTCACTCTACCCACTCTCCTTGCCATGCCACAGGTTAGCAGTCTCACCCTTTATGATTTTCTCCTGCACTCACTGCCTTCCAGCCACACTGGCATTTTTCTAGTTCTCAAACATGGTGAGCTCGCTCTTGCTTCCAGGCCTTTGCACCTACTATTTGCTTTGTCTGGGATCCTAATCCCCGGGTACAACTGTGTTTATTCATAAATTCTCAGCTTATATGTCATCTCATGACCACCCCACATAAGTAATACCTTTTCCACGCATGGTGCCTGGTTACTGTTTACCACACCACTCTGTTTATATCCTTTGTAGTGCTATTTTTTTCACTGTCTTATATCATCATTGATTAATTTAATGTTTGCTTTTAACTGATTCTCCTCTTCAAGAGTACAAGTTCCATATGGATAGGGACTCCAACTGTCTTGTCTACTGCCATATTCCAACCACTTACACTAGTGTCTCATTCATAACCCATGCTCTGTGAGTATTTGTTGAGTGAACGGATGAATGAGTTGGATCTGCTGTGACTTCACTCCAGTTTGTATCATCCACTAAGCCCACACTGTCACCTTTAATGGAATTGATTTCTCTTTCCATGGCTACAGAAATACTCTGAAGCAGCAGCTGTCTAGAGAGTGTGTCCTCACAATTCAAAACGGCCTGAGTCTTCCAATCACATGCCTCATTCAAAGGACAGTGCATATTACAGAAAATGTAAATCTTGACCCCTAACTTAATCTGAATTTTTTTTAATCAATAAAATTTCATAGTCCGGTAATTTTTTTCCACCCAAATGCCCTCTTTGACAGAAAGAAAAAGGCTTTTTGGACAGAATATTTTGGTTGGTAGAGGATAAATTGAAAAAATGTCATAATTTTCCTCATTCTTTGAAACATAATCTAATGTCTTCCCTAAAAGAAAAATGGTAACAGAATAACCCACTTTCCTCTTCCTCTTAGTTCTACTTTATAAACTTTCTTGATCCACATTTTCAAATAAGCACCTCCACCTCAAAGAACTCCTAAAATAGGACTCGACCATCAGAGCCCATGGGTTTTTGTTTTTGCTTATTTGTTTATTGTTTAGAAGCTGTTAATAAACCTTTTTGATCAGGCAAACACTCAGGAAACCCACCCAATTTAGCTTCTCCAGATGCCAATTTTTAGATGCAAAGACCATCCCAACACCCTAGTGTGACAGTCAAATGTTTGAATACTTCAAGCCACTATAAAGAACTTAGAACAAATGCCCATTTAAAAAGCCAACGTATTACATGGGCATTTGGCCGCTGTTCCCAATAGAGCTGTGACCTCCACAGCTGTGAACAGGGGAAACAGTGACTTTTCATTGCCCCTGGGAAACTCTCTCTCCAACAACTTGGTATTTTTGTTTTCACTTTTGTTTTTCAATGCCCGGTTCTTGGCAAGCTCTCACCTTTCTGTTCTGAGTCTTTGTACCTGTGCTTTTCTCTGCCTGGTAGTTCATCTAGATTCCTAGCATTTCTGATGCATCCTAAGTCTCTGGTCAAGCCACATTTCCTCTGCGTGACCTCCCTGACCACCTGGAGGACCTCCCTGACCACCCGGAGGACCTCCCTGACCACCCGGAGGACCTCCCTGACCACCCTGACCACCTCAGGTACCCTCCTTAGAACTTGTCCTAGCACTCTCTTCCTCCCCTTAACGTTTTCCACAGCTGAAACTTTTTTTTTCTTTTTGAGATGGAGTTTTGCTCTGTTGCCCAGGCCGGAGTGCAGTGGTACAATCTTGGCTCACTACAACCTCTGCCTCCTGGGTTCAAGTGATTCTCATGCCTCAGCCCTCCCTAGTAGTTGGGATTACAGGTGTGCGCTACCACACCCAGCTAATTTTTGTATTTTTAGTAGAGATGGGGTTTCACCATGTTGGTTCAGCTGGTCTCAAACTCCCAACCTCAGGTGATCCATCTGCCTTGGCCTCCCAAAGTGCTGGGATTACAGGCGTGACCCATCATGCCTGGCCACAGCTGAAACTTTTACAGCATCCAGTGTGAATATTTGGTTTGTATTTGTAATGAATAAAGTCGATGTTCTGCCCACATCCAGATCTCTCCATGCCATGCCCTTTGGTGAATGCCTTTTGTGAATTCCTTCCCCCTGTCTGCCTGGCTTCTGCCGGATTTCCTTCCCACTAGCTGGCACCTGCAGCTCTTCCTTAGAGGACTGTTCTTGGGCACTGGAATCCCACTTTGCCTACCTCTGCAGAGGTCAGGAAGAGCCTGGAACTCACATTGTCCCAGGGCAGCTCTCAACCCAGGAGGACGCATGTGGCCCTGGACAGGACCAAGTAGACAAAGGCAGCACATCCCGCCTTTGGCAATACTGTTTCTATCATTAACTGGGTGATTTTTGGAAGGTTGCCAGTTTTGAGTGGTGTCTGGAGCATCAGAGGGCTCTTTTTCAGGCCTAAGGGATGGACAAGAATGACTGTCTCAATTCTTTTCCTTCCCTTACAGAATAATCCAGGGAAAGCTGGGTGGTCTGGATGTTCTGCAGAGCATCACGCTGACCGAGTGCATTCATGGACCACGTTAATTGGATCTGATGAGCAGGAAGTGGCAAGGACTTTGAATGACCTGGAATACATGCTCCAGAGAGTGAGAGACGAACTCTGCAGAATGTTCGAGTCCTGCCACGTTGGTAAAATGCTGAGCGGTCTAAGGCACGTCTACGCGGTTGAAACTTTCCCTATAAGGTACAGTACAAGTTGCTTCTTGTACCTCCCAACACTGAGAAAGAGCACACTGCTTGGCATGTCTCCTCTGGTTTCAGAGGCAGCCTAGCTTTCTTGGCCACACTTTCTTGGCCATATATTGAGAGACTCATCAGGTTGCCAGCTTTTAGTGGGGCTCAGAGTGAAACAAAAAAGTCTTCATCAAGTCCAGGCTGCAGATCAATGGCCTTGTCACTTGGGCCATTTGAGCTGGCAGAGCCCATGGCCATAGAGGTATTGCTGTTAAAGTAGGTGCCCTGTGTGGTTTCTGGAAATCTCCAAAACAAGAAGCCCAGTGGAGTGCCCAGGGTTCTGGAGCACAGCCACCTGTCTCTAACAGAGAAATAGACACCATTATTCAAATAGTAGCTGCGAGCAATGGTGAGAGCGAGCATCTATAGTGGGTTGAATGGTGCCTCCCCTCATCAAGGACACATCTACAGAATGTGATCTTATTTGGGTTAAGAGCCTTTGCCAATGTCTTCAAGGAAAGGATCTTGAGATGAGATAATCTTAGATTGGGTGGGTGCTAAATCCAGTGAGCGTCCTTATGAGAGGCAGGAAAGGAGAAGACACAGAAGGACCTGCCGAGACAGATACAGACACTGGAGTGATGTGCCCACAAGCCACAGGACACCAGGAGCCACCAGAAGCTGGAGGAGGTGAGGAAGCCTCCTCCCCTTGAGCCTTCAGAGGGAGCATGGCCCTGCCCACACCTTTATTTCAGACTCCTGTCCTCCAAAATGGTGAGAAAATAAATCCTGTTGTTTTAAGCCACCAAGTTAGAGGTAGTTGATTGTGACAGCCCTGGGAAGCTAATACAGCATCTGGCTGTGCAACCAGAGCTGCCCATCCTGAGCTGGGAGTCACCAGACCCTGCAGGTCATAAGGCTGCAACTCACATGGGTTCCAGAAGCAATCCACTGAAGATCCACTGTAAGATCCACAGTAAGGTCTGCTGTATGACAGAAGTGGCCTCTCTGAGGAAGATACTCCATCCTGAGGAAGAGCCCAGGCTTGGAGTCAGCCTCCGGTGTTTCCACGATGCCCATCTCTCCGTTGTCACAGATGGCCACCCGAGGGATTCCGAAAGGGCAGATGATAAAGGAGGAGAACCTCAAGCCTGGTAGAAAGATGGGTCTGCTTAGTAAACTGACACAGGCCACAAACAGTCTACACTGCTGTCCCAAGAGGAGCTGGAAGAGCATTGAGTGAAATTCCTTTTAATGGACAGAGCTCTGGACACGTGCCTTCCATCCATGTCACATGGAGAGAGAAGTGGCTTCAGGTGAGGATATACGTGCACTCCCAGGCAGTAACAGGTGGTCTGGCTAGTTGGTTAGGCCCCCTTAAGGAGGAAGATTAAAATTCTAGAGTCAAAGAAGTCTATACAAGGGGCATATGGCTGAACCTGTGGGAGCAGGCACAGAGCGTGAGGTTCACCTATTGCACGTTAACACCAGACTGCAGAAGAGGCACTCAACAAGTGGACAGGATGACCTGTGCATTAGAAGCCAGCCAGCCCTTGTCCTCAGCTGCTCTGCTATGCTCAGTTACGGAATGGACAAAGAGGCAGAAACGGAGGCTGTCCCTGGGCCTAGCAGGATAGTTGGCCTTTGCCAAGGAGGCTGTTGCCACTGTGGCTCCCAAGTGCCTGAGCTGTCCTCTGGAGAGACTCGTCCTGGCCCCCACATGGCTCATCCCAAAGATACTGTGTTAGATTCCCATCGCTGCTGGAACAAACCACCGCCAAATAAGTGGCTTCAGACAACACAGATTTATTATCTTAGGGTCCTAGATAAGCATGGATATTTTCCCTTTTATTTAGGTCTTCTTCAGTTTCTTTCAATAGTGTTTTGCAGTTTTCAATCTTCTGTGTATATATTTTGCAGCTGTTATAATGTTCATACATAATTAGGGCTGTTCTAGCTTCCTTTTGAATAATTTTTATTATGATTATGAAGTGTCTCTTCGTCTCTAGTAATGCTTCTTGCTGTAAGGTGTTCTTTTTCTGACATTAGTATAGCTATGTTAGCCTTTTATTAGTGTTAACATTGTACATTTTACCATCATTCTTTCACTTTCAACCCTGCTAGCTGTGGCCCTGGGAAGGAGGCTCTGCACCTGTTTTTTCATCTATGACAAGCGGTAAACCACCTACCTCAGAAGGAGTTGTAAGTAAATAACTAAAAGATGTTTAACATCGGTCCTGGCATGGATGGAGTCTCTTATTACTGTTGCTGTGGCTATTAATATTAATAGAGAAGTGCAACTCTCCATTCACACTGAGAGAGAAGAGTTTCTTTCATCAGACCTTCGAGTTTCTGAAAGACCATGAGAAGATAGGCTGGGGTATACAGGTAACTTCTGTCGACAATGGGGTGGGAGCAGAAGAGCAGCAGAGTGGAGCCCCTGCCCATTGTGGTGTCAGTCATTCTGTGCCATAGCTTCCCCCCTTCTCTACCTCTTCCCTCTGACTGTGTGCACCTTGAGGTCTCAGCCATTATTCCATCTTTTGCATGTTGCGCTGGGCCAGGCATGTAGCAGGTGTTCCATGAGTGTGTGCTGAGTAAGTAATTGAACCAGCAACCGAGAGACAAGGTAGCCTTCTATTTCATCACGTGCATATGAAGGGAGAATTCCAGGCTTGCAGTTGTCTCTTTCTCTGGTCTCATACTTTAGTGAAAAGGCAGTGGCTTTTGTGAAGTGGCACACACCTGTTTAACATTTGACCTTATTTGCAAAATGGGTTGACACATATCCTGGGAATGAATTAGAGGTTATGAGCCCACAGATCCATCCAGGGGATCACATGTTCACACACCAAGGGGAAGTGGGCTTGGCAGGTGGCTGCAGGGCTGGTGCTCAGGTGGGAAGGTGTGCTGGAAATCTTCGATGACTGATCCAATTTGTTTTAGGGTCTAATGAGATTAGGACTGTGTGCCCTCACTCGGTAAGGTCATTTTAGCACTAAGATTGCAATGAAAGATAAATTTTGAACACCACGAGGCCCCCAAGTGACTGAACTCACCAACAGAAAGTGTTTAATGATAGTGGCCATCACTTACATAGGCCGGAGTTACCAACCATGCAGGTGTCCCCTGGGAGGATTCCTGGAATATGGGTCTTCCAGGTTTAAACGAGGATAGTCCCAGAAGAAATAGAACCACCTGGTCACTCGAACATAGACTCTTATTTGTCTACCAACAAAAATGGCAGGTTTTTCCTTGAGCATCCTGCTTGAGGGAGGGAATTATTTATTTATTTATTTATTTATTTATTTATTATTATTATTATACTTTAAGTTTTAGGGTACATGTGCACAATGTGCAGGTTTGTTACATATGTATCCATGGGCCATGTTGGTTTGCTGCACCCATTAACTCGTCATTTAGCATTAGGTATATCTCCTAATGCTGTACCTCCCCCCTCCCCCCACCCCACAACAGTCCCCGGAGTGTGATGTTCCCCTTCCTGTGTCCATGTGTTCTCATTGTTCAATTCCCATCTATGAGTGAGAACATGTGGTGTTCGGTTTTTTGTCCTTGCGATAGTTTACTGAAAATGATGATTTCCAGTTTCATCCATGTCCCTACAAAGGACATGAAGTCATCATTTTTATGGCTGCATAGTATTCCATGGTGTATATGTGCCACATTTTCTTAATCCAGTCTGTCATTGTTGGACATTTGTGTTGGTTCCAAGTCTTTGCTATTGTGAATAGTGCCACAATAAACATACGTGTGCATGTGTCTTTATAGCAGCATAATTTATAGTCTTTTGGGTATATACCCAGTAATGGGATGGCTGGGTCAAATGGTATTTCTAGTTCTAGATCCCTGAGGAATCACCACACTGACTTCCACAATGGTTGAACTAGTTTACAGTCCCACCAACAGTGTAGAAGTGTTCCTATTTCTCCACATCCTCTCCAGCACCTGTTGTTTCCTTTTTAATGATGGCCATTCTAACTGGTGTGAGATGGTATCTCATTGTGGTTTTGATTTGCATTTCTCTGATGGGCAGTGATGATGAGCATTTTTGCATGTGTGTTTTGGCTGCGTAAATGTCTTCTTTTGAGAAGTGTCTGTTCATGTCCTTTGCCCACTTTTTGATGGGGTTATTTGTTTTTTTCTTGTAAATTTGTTTGAGTTCATTGTAGATTTTGGATATTAGCCCTTTGTCAGATGAGTAGGTTGCAAAAATTTTCTCCCATTTTGTAGGTTGCCTGTTCACTATGATGGTAGTTTGTTTTGCTGTGCAGAAGCTCTTTAGTTTAATTAGATCCCATTTGTCAATTTTGGCTTTTGTTGCCATTGCTTTTGGTGTTTTAGACATGAAGTCCTTGCCCATGCCTATGTCCTGAATGGTAATGTGTAGGTTTTCTTCTAGGGTTTTTATGGTTTTAGGTCTAACATGTAAGTCTTTAATCCATCTTGAATTAATTTTTGTATAAGGTGTAAGGAAGGGATCCAGTTTTAGCTTTCTACATATGGCTAGCCAGTTTTCCCAGCACCATTTATTAAATAGGGAATCCTTTCCCCATTTCTTGTTTTTGTCAAGTTTGTCAAAGATCAGATGGTTGTAGATGTGTGGTGTTATTTCTGAGGGCTCTGTTCCATTGATCTATATCTCTGTTTTGGTACCAGTACCATGCTGTTTCGGTTACTGTAGCCTTGTAGTATAGTTTGAAGTCAGGTAGCATGATGCCTCCAGCTTTGTTCTTTTGGCTTAGGATTGACTTGGCGATGCGGGCTCTTTTTTGGTTCCATATGAACTTTAAAGTAGTTTTTTCCAATTCTGTGAAGAAAGTCATTGGTAGCTTGATGGGGATGGCATTGAATCTATAAATGACCTTGGGCAGTATGGCCATTTTCACAATATTGATTCTTCCAACCCATGAGCATGGAATGTTCTTCCATTTGTTTGTATCTTCTTTTATTTCATTGAGCAGTGGTTTGTAGTTCTCCTTGAAGAGGTCCTTCACGTCCCTTGTAAGTTGTATTCCTGGATATTTTATTCTCTTTGAAGCAATTGTGAATGGGAGTTCACTCATGATTTGGCTCTATGTTTGTTATTGGTGTGTAAGAATGCTTGTGATTTTCGTACATTGATTTTGGATCCTGAGACTTTGCTGAAGTTGCTAATCAGCTTAAGGAGATTTTGGGCGGAGACAATGGGGTTTCCTAGATATACAATTATGTCATCTGCAAACAGGGAAAATTTGATTTCCTCTTTTCCTAATTGAATACCCTTTATTTCCTTCTCCTGCCTGATTGCCCTGGCCAGGACTTCCAACACTATGTTGAATAGGAGTGGTGAGAGAGGGCATCCCTGTCTTGTGCCAGTTTTCAAAGGGAATGCTTCCAGTTTTTGCCCATTCAGTATGATATTGGCTGTGGGTTTGTCATAGATAGCTCTTATTATTTTGAGATAGGTCCCATCAATACCTAATTTATTGAGAGTTTTTATCATGAAGGTTGTTGAATTTTGTCAAAGGCCTTTTCTGCATCTATTGAGATAATCATGTGGTTTTTGTCTTTGGTTCTGTTTATATGCTGGATTACATTCATTGATTTGCATATGTTGAGCCAGCCTTGCATCCCAGGGATGAAGCCCACTTGATCATGGTGGATAAGCTTTTTGATGTCCTGCTGGATTTGGTTTGCCAGTATTTTATTGAGGATTTTTGCATCAATGTTCATCAAGGATATTGGTCTAAAATTCTGTTTTTTGGTTGTGTCTCTGCCTGGCTTTGGTATCAGGATGATGCTGGCCTCATAAAATGAGTTAGGGAGGATTCCCTCTTTTTCTATTGATTGGAATAGTTTCAGAAGGAATGGTACCAGTTCCTCCTTGTACCTCTGGTAGAATTCAGCTGTGAATCCATCTGGTCCTGGACTCTTTTTGGTTGGTAAGCTATTGATTATTGCCACAATTTCAGAGCCTGTTATTGGTCTATTCAGAGATTCAACTTCTTCCTGGTTTAGTCTTGGGAGGGTGTATTTGTCAAGGAATTTATCCATTTCTTCTAGATTTTCTAGTTTATTTGCATAGAGGTGTTTGTAGTATTCTCTGATAGTAGTTTGTATTTCTGTGGGATTGGTGGTGATATCCCCTTTATCATTTTTTATTGCACCCATTTGATTCTTCTCTCTTTTCTTCTTTATTAGTCTTGCTAGTGGTCTATCAATTTTGTTGATCTTTTCAAAAAAACGCCTCCTGGATTCATTAATTTTTTGAAGGGTTTTTTGTGTCTCTATTTCCTTCAGTTCTGCTCGGATTTTAGTTATTTCTTCCCTTCTGCTAGCTTTTGAATGTGTTTGCTCTTGCTTTTCTAGTTCTTTTAATTGTGATGTTAGGTGTCAGTTTTGGATCTTTCCTGCTTTCTCTTGTGGGCATTTAGTGTTATAAATTTCCCTCTACACACTGCTTTGAATGTGTCCCAGAGATTCTGGTATGTTGTGTCTTTGTTCTCGTTGGTTTCAAAGAACATCTTTATTTCTGCCTTCATTTCGTTATGTACCCAGTAGTCATTCAGGAGCAGGTTGTTCAGTTTCCATGTAGTTGAGTGGTTTTTAGTGAGTTTCTTTATCCTGAGTTCTAGTTTGATTGCACTGTGGTCTGAGAGACAGTTTGTTATAATTTCTGTTCTTTTACATTTGCTGAGGAGAGCTTTACTTCCAAGTATGTCGTCAATTTTGGAATAGGTGTGGTGTGGTGCTGAAAAAAATGTATATTCTGTTGATTTGGGGTGGAGAGTTCTGTAGATGTCTATTAGGTCCACTTGGTGCAGAGCTAAGTTCAATTCCTGGGTATCCTTGTTAACTTTCTGTCTCATTGATGTGTCTAATGTTGACAGTCGGGTGTTAAAGTCTCCCATTATTATTGTGTGGGAGTCTAAGTCTCTTTGTAGGTCACTCAGGACTTGCTTTATGAATCTGGGTGCTCCTGTATTGGGTGCATATATATTTAGGGATAGTTAGCTCTTCTTGTTGAATTGATCCCTTTACCATTATGTAATGGCCTTCTTTGTCTCTTTTGATCTTTGTTGGTTTAAAGTCTGTTTTATCAGAGACTAGGATTGCAACCCCTGCCTTTTTTTGTTTTCCATTTGCTTGTTAGATCTTCCTCCATCCCTTTATTTTGAGTCTATGTGTGTCTCTGCACGTGAGATGGGTTTTCTGAATACAGCACATTGATGGGTTTTGACTCTTTATCCAGTTTGCCAGTCTGTGTCTTTTAATTGGAGCATTTAGGCCATTTACAATTTAAAGTTAATATTGTTATGTGTGAATTTGATCCTGTCATTATGATGTTAGCTGGTTATTTTACTCGTTAGTTGATGCAGTTTCTTCCTAGCCTTGATGGTCTTTACATTTTGGCATGTTTTTGCAGTGGCTGGTACTGGTTGTTCCTTTCCATGTTTAGTGTTTTCTTCAGGAGTTCTTTTAGGGCAGGCCTGGTGGTGACAAAATCTCTCAGCATTTGCTTGTCTGTAAAGTATTTTATTTCTCCTTCACTTTGAAGCTTAGTTTGGCTGGATATGAGATTCTGGGTTGAAAATTCTTTTCTTTAAGAATGTTGAATATCGGCCCCCACTCTCTTCTGGCTTGTAGAGTTTCTGCCGAGAGATCAGCTGTTAGTCTGATGGGCTTCCTTTTGTTGGTAACGTGACCTTTCTCTCTGGCCGCCCTTAACATTTTTTCCTTCATTTCAACTTTGGTGAATCTGACAATTATGTGTCTTGGAGTTGCTCTTCTTGAGGAGTATCTTTGTGGTGTTCTCTGTATTTCCTGAATCTGAATGTTGGCCTGCCTTGCTAGATTGGGGAAGTTCTCCTGGGTAATATCCTGCAGAGTGTTTTCCAACTTGGTTCCATTCTCCCCGTCACTTTCAGGTACACCAACCAAATGTAGATTTGGTCTTTTCACATTGTCTCATATTTCTTGGAGGCTTTATTCGTTTCTTTTTATTCTTTTTCTCTAGACTTCCCTTCTTGCTTTATTTCATTCATTTCATCTTCCATCGCTGATACCCTTTCTTCCAGTTGATTGCATCAACTCCTGAGGCTTCTGCATTCTTCACGTAGTTCTTGAGCTTTGGCTTTCAGCTCCATCAGCTCCTTTAAGCACTTCTCTGTATTGGTTATTCTAGTTATACATTCGTCTAAATCTTTTTCAAGGTTTTTAACTTCTTTGCCTTTGGTTTGAATTTCCTCCCGTAGCTCAGAGTAGTTTGATTGTCTGATGTCTTCTTCTCTCAACTCATCAAAGTCATTCTCCATCCAGCTTTGTTCTGTTGCTGGTGAGGAACTGTGTTCCTTTGGAGGAGGAGAGGCACTCTGCTTTTTAGAATTTCCAGTTTTTCTGCTTTGTTTTTTCCCCATCTTTGTGGTTTTATCTACTTTTGATATTTGATGATGGTGATGTACAGATGTGTTTTTGGTGTGGATGTCCTTTCTGTTTGTTAGTTTTCCTTATAACAGACAGGACCCTCAGCTGCAGGTCTGTTGGAGATTGCTAGAGGTCCACTCCAGACCCTGTTTGCCTGGGTGTCAGCAGCGGTGTCTGTAGAGCAGCGGATTTTCGTGAACCGTGAATGCTGCTTCCTGATCGTTCCTCTGGAAGTTTTGTCTCAGAGGAGTACCCGGCCATGTGAGGTGTCAGTCTGCCCCTACTTGGGGCTGCCTCCCAGTTAGGCTACTCGGGGGTCAGGGACCCACTTGAAGAGGCAGTCTGTCCGTTCTCAGATCTCAAGCTGCATGCTGGGAGAACCACTGCTCTCTTCAAAGCTGTCAGAGAGGGACATTTAAGTCTGCAGAGGTTACTGCTGTCTTTTTGTTTGTCTGTGCCCTGCCCCCAGAGTGGAGCCTGTAAAGGCAGGCAGGCCTCCTTGAGCTGTGGTGGGCTTCACCCAGTTGGAGCCTCCTGGCTGCTTTGTTTCCCTAAGCAAGCCTGGGCAATGGCAGGCGCCCCTCCCCCAGCCTCCCTGCCGCTTTGAAGTTTGATCTCAGACTGCTGTGCTGGCAATCAGCGAGACTCCGTGGGTGTAGGAACCTCTGAGCCAGATGCAGGGTATAATCACCTGGTGTGCCATTTTTTAAGCACGTCGGAAGAGCGCAGTATTAGGGTGGGAGTGACCTGATTTTCCAGGTGCCGTCTGTCACCTCTTTCTTTGACTAGGAAAGGGAACTCCCTGACCCCTTGTGCTTTCTGAGTGAGGCAATGCCTCACTCTGCTTTGGCTCGTGCATGGTGTGCTGCACCCACTGTCCTGCACCCACTATCTGGCACTCCCTAGTGAGATGAACCCGGTATCTCAGATGGAAATGCAGAAATCACCTATCTTCTGCATCGCTCATGCTGGGAGCTGTAGATGGGAGCTGTTCCTATTTGGCCATCTTGGCTCCACCCCCAAGGGAGGGAATTCTTCAGGCTCATTGTCTCAGGGCCTTGGAACTGGGGTAGCTCCATTGACCTGAGCGGACCACTGAGGGATTTGCCCAAGGTCAGCAGTTGCCTTGCTGCAGATTCACACAGGATGGGGGTGGAGGTGGCTGTGACCATTTTTTTTAGAGTCAGCATCTCACTTTGTCACCCAGTCTGCACCCAGGCTGGAGTGTAGTGGTGAGATCTTTGCTCCCTGCAGCCTCCACCTCCTGGGCTCAAGAGTTCGTCCAGCCTCAACCTCCTGAGTAGCTGGGACTACAAGTGTGCACCTCCTGCCTGGCTACTTTTTAATTTTTTGTAGAGACAGGGTCTTGCTATGTTGCTCAAGCTGGCCTTGACCTCCTGGGCTGAAGAGATCCTCCCACCTCAGCCTCCCAAAGTCCTGGGACTACAGGTATGAACCACCACACCCAGCAGATTGTGACCATCTTATAGTTTAACTCAGGGCAGAAACTAAACATCCAGCATCACCTCCAACCACAATCCTCCTGTCCCTTGTTTGGAGCACAGGTCTTTTTGAGAATTACAGAGCTAGCCAGGCAGGTACTCAGACACAGGAGTGGATGTGGTATCTAAAGGAAAGGTCTTGAAGCCTCTGTCCTCTCTAACTGTGAACCTGCAACCGTGTGCTAAGGAGGCCGAGGTCTCCTGCAGCTTTGATTAGGAAAATCACAATATATTCCTCTCATCTGCTTCTCACAAGGAGAAAAATTGTTACTCGATGATGTCATGGGGATTCTAATCCCATGTGGAGGATTTTTACGATGGTTTCCCATAATGATATAAATGCCAGCCCCTCTAGGCAAATCCATGCGGACAGAAAATAGTGTGGTTGTGACTTAGGGCTGAGGAGAATGGGGAGTAGGGAGGTGATAGCTAAAGTGTATGGGCTTTCCTTTTGGAGATGATGAAAATGTTTTAAGGTCTGATGTGATGGTGGATGCACAACTTGGTGAATATGCTAAAAAACATTAAGTTGGCTGGGTGCGGTGGCTCACGCCTGTAATCCCAGCACTTTGGGAGGCTGAGGCAGGCAGATCACCTGAGGTCGGGAGTTCAAGACCAGACTGACCAACATGGAGAAATCCTATCTCTACTAAAAATACAAAACTAGCCAGGCATGGTGGCACATGCCTGTAATCCCAGCCACTCGGGAGGCTGAGGCAAGAGAATCGCTTGAATCCGAGAGGCAGAGGTTGCGGTAGCCGAGATCATGCCATTACACCCCAGCGTGGGCAACAAGAGCGAAACTCCATCTCAAAAAACAAACAAACAAAAACCATAAAGTTGTACACTTAAGTGGATCAGTTTTATGGTTTGTGAATGATGTCTCGATAAAGTTATTATTTTAAGAAAATACCTTAGCTTCTACCAAAAAATTTTCTTCCCACAACCAATGAATAATAACAATCTCACCCAAACCTCAAACAACAATAACAATAAATGCAAAACTGTCAAGGCAAAAGTAAACCCTTTCTCCAGGGGAGAGATTTCACACCTGCTCCCAGGGTTTCCCTTCTTCTGTTAAGGACATTGGTAGTTTTCAAAGCTGGGGCTCGGACTGGCAGTGTTGGCATCTGGCATAGCCCTGGAAGTCGTGAAAAAGGCAAATTCGGGAGCCCTGCCTTAGTCCTATTAAATCAGAACCTCTGGCGACAGTGCCCGGTCATCTGCATGTCTTCAAGCTCTCCTGCTCACTGATTTTGGGTACTGGTGCGGATGATGCTGGATCTATGAATAAGAGCCCTCCTGCCTGCTCACTTCGAGCACTGGTGTGGATGATGGTGGATCAATGAATGAACACCCTCCAGCTCACTGACTCTGAACGCTGGTGTGGATGATGGTGGGTCTATGAATGAAGGCCCTCCTTCTTGCTGACTTTGGGCACTGGTGTGGATGATGGTGGGTCTATGAATGAAGGCCCTCCTGCTCTGACTTTGGGCACTGGTGTGGACGATGGTGGGTCTGTGAATGAAGGCCCTCCTGCTCTCTGACTTTGGGCACTGGTGTGGACGATGGTGGGTCTGTGAATGAAGGCCCTCCTGCTCTCTGACTTTGGGCACTGGTGTGGGTGATGATGGGTCTATGAATGAAGGCCCTCCTGCTCTGACTTTGGGCACTGGTGTGGATGATGGTGGGTCTATGAATGAAGGCCCTCCTGCTCTCTGACTTTGGTTTGGGCACTGGTGTGGATGTCAGTGGGTCTATGAATGAAGGCCCTCCTGCTCTCTGACTTTGAGCACTGGTGTGGATGCAGTGGGTCTATGAATGAAGGCCCTCCTGCTCTCTGACTTTGAGCACTGGTGTGGATGATAGTGGATCTATGAATGAACACCCTCCTGCTCATTGAGTTTGGGTACTGGTGTGGATGACGGTGGGTCTATGAAAGCCCTCTGTATTAGGAATCACTGTGGATCAGTCAAGAAACCAAAAGGGAAAAAGTTTTTTTTTTTTCTTTTAAAGATTGGCAAATATAGTCTTCCCTTCAGCCTAAGAGTTTAATTCTTCTGGGGTTGTATATTTTGGGTTGGGAAATAGCAATTAAGTGAAACAAAACACACCCCACAAGACACTGATTTGTCAAGCCATGAAAAGCCTTTTAATGACAATCGGCATCACAGGTATAAATAAATATCTTCTTTCCATCTATAATATGTGCTACAAATATATTTTTCAAAGGTCCAACCCAGGTTAGGAGGCTTCAAGGACCCTTTCTTAGCTACTGATTTTAGTAATTAAAAAAATAAACACAATAAACACCCCTGGAATCTTTGTGAGCGCCCCCCTGCGGAGAGCATGAGGGCTGTCAGGCATCTTCCTCCTGCAGCCGCAGCCAATGGTGCACACGGAGAACTGGAGTCAGGTGATCACGAAGGGGCTTATTTCACTGGCGTGGTCTTCGTTGCCACATATGTGTCACTTTGGATGAATGCGTTTTTGCAATGTGCTGCTACACAATTATGCTGTTCAAAAACACAGTTGATTGACAATCTAACATAGATTTTATCTTTAGAGTTTATGCTGGTATACCCCACCCAACAAAGTAAGAAAAACAACTTAAAAACCCTCCAAACAGTTTTTATCTTTGTTCATGTTCAGCATCAGTTATGTCTTGTGATAGACCCAGCCCACCAGGTTGACTCTGATTACACCTGGGCGTGGCCTCTTTTTTGATTTAACCCAACTTTCTCCTATACAGGAACACCCCCACGATGACAGGGGTGGAATCCCGAGGGGTCAGGTGGTCCGGGTGGGGCTCTGTTCTCCTGGCCAGATCCCGTCTGCACAGCCCCTCACAAGGCCACACCTGTTGGCTTTGCCCTGTGGTAGTGGTGATGGATTAAGGACAGTTCCTCTCCTCCCCCAGAAGGCTCTGAGAGCTCCCTCCAATTGTACAAAACCAGCCACTATCAACAAAGCTGGAAGGATATAGAAAAACACTCAAGTTACTACTTAAACAGTGGATTAATTGACATTGTTCCCAGGAACCTATCTAATGAATAAGGATATAATTTATGTTTCACTTAGGAAAAAATATACTGCTTGATTCTCAGAAATAAACATTAAATATAAATGCAATGGAAGTCCAGGACACAGAGAGAGAGAGAAAAAAGGAAAAAGTGGAAAAGAAAATAAAAGATGACCAAGTAAAGATTTAAAACTCCTTAGTTCTGTCCCAAGAGGCATCCCTTGTTAAGAAATGTCTCCTCCCCAGCCGCGTGGTGACAGTTGAAGGCTTTCCTTGGAAAAGTGAATAGTGAATTAGAATGGAAAATGTCTCTTAGCAGGCCCTATTTTTATATTTTGCTCCTTTATTAGAAATATAAACAGATGATTATTTCTCTTTTTGTCTTTTTACATTTTTTAACAAATAATTTTTGGTAGCTTGTCTGTAGTATGTTTTGACTCATAAAATAACCTTCCTAATTTTGCCTGTGCCGTTCAGTAACTCGGTCTGTACTCCCCATGCCCCAGACTTTATTCCCCTGACCTTTGAAAATCCACCATCATTGACTGCTACAAATCCCTTGATACAAAAATGTCTTTTCCTGACTTCAAAACTTTCCAGCTGGTCTAGCATGGACCGGGGGACCGTCCCTTCTTAACCCCACTGACAACGCCTTCTGCCCCACTTGGGCCAGTTTCCAGTACAAGGAAGGCATCAGGGCAGGGCCCTTTGCCTAGAGGGGCCTAAGCCTTATCTTTGAGTTTCTCCAGATAGTTTCTAAGTTCCTTGGGGGCACCTACAGCCATGTCCTGACACACCCATTTGATGTCCTCATCATTGCTGCTGACGATGGAGTTCACCGTGGGGCAGCTGTCGTCTGGGGGGATGGTGGTAAAGGTGGTAAATTTCACCTTCTTCCTCTTGGAGGTGGGCGAGTGCAGGGGGTCCTGCTTCTGTTCTCTGCCCTGCCGCCCCCCGGAGTCGGCTGACCTGTGAATCTGGCTCTGCACGTGCTTGTGGGAGCCGCCATTGAGCAGGAGATGGTTGCTCTCCTCGCAGGCCCCCGGTCCACGGTCTATGATGGTGGTGTGCTCGTCCTGGGGCGGCGGCGCATCCCCCATGCTCTCCAGGAGCTCAGCCTCATTGCCAAGCCACACCCAGTCGTGAGAATGGGTCATGGAGGCCTGACCTTCCAGGGGCACTTGCTTGTGCCTGTACTTCAGGGCAAAGGTGGCACAGTTGATCAGGAAGACGAGGATGGCCAGGCAGAACACCCCCAGGAGGGCGTACATCCCTATCTCCAGGTCACTCAGGCCCCGTGGGGTCTGCACCAGGTCATTTTCCTCCAGCCCACTCCCGGCCTTGGGGAGGTCCACGTGGGCCGGGAAGTTGGTGAAGTCAATGGGGATGTTCTGCAGCTGCCCCTCTCCTGCCAGCCTACCCCCGTCCGCCCGGCTGTTCTTCACCACTTTGTTGTCCAGCAGGGACCTGGCCGTGGTAGTGGCTCTTCGGAGCGCCCCTTCCTCACGCTCCACGGGAGAGCTGCCATAGAAGTGCCCGTCCTGGCCTGTGCGCTCATGCTGCTGACCCTTCTGCCGGCGGTCGCTGGCGTGGTTCTTGATCTCATCTTCCTCATAGTCCCTGCCGGGGCTGGAGTCAGCATCGTTCTGTCCGAACTTGACCCTGACGTTGCCGACGCCCACGGCCAGGACGCTCTTGCGTTTGGATTTCTGGCAGGCCTCGGCGATCGTCATGTCCACGCGGATCAGTGGGCCCTGGCCTTCCCCTTCGGCCACCACAACGGGCCACCTGAGAGAGCGGGCCTGGGGGACTGACACGACAGCCTCGTTCTGGGAGGTGGCTGCCAGGGAGAAGTCCTTGGTGTCGTAGATGTCCAGGGGCGTCACAGAGCCATCACTGAACTGCAGCCACGTGCTGAATACAGCCTCCTGCAGGGACACAGGCAGTTAGAAGACCACCTGGGGGATGCCTCTTCCCTTAGAAACCCCCTCCTAGGAGGACACCCAGTGAAACAGGGAGCAGGACCTCAAATCCAGACCCAGCAGCTCATGCATCTGGGGAGAAATCATACAGGTTTTCTATCAGGGCAGAGAAACCACCTTAATTTAAACAAGAACAAATGGGGATGTGACTAATAGCGCCCTCATAATCCTTACCAGGAACAAACAAATGGCAAAACAAAAATCCCTAACTGAGATGAGGCTCCAGGTGGCTTTATCCACACCGTCATCGCTTGAATCAGTTAGCCGGTGCATCTTCCCAGACAATGACTGGCTTCCAGGGCAGGCCCTGGTCATTTTGTCACACACTCTGTGATTAGTGGCCTGAGTATGATGAATGGATACAGCTGTTGTCTGTATCCAGCCTGATGACAAATGTTGATGGGCAGGAAACACTGCCAGAACCAATGACATTAGAAAGGAACCTCCCCTCTTCTCCCTGCACTGCCCCCAGTGAATTAAGCTTTGCCTGAGAAACAAGAAAACAAGAGCATTTTGCCCTTTAAGGTTGACCCTGTTGTGCCGTTGCAGATAGATGCTTTGCTTGACTGTAGTTGGGTGACAGTGATGTGTGGGATGCAGTATATGGCACTGGCTGGTGGGCCTGGTTCAATTGTGCTGCCTTTGTTCTGCGTGGGTAGCAGAGTGAAAGAGGAAGCAAAGTGTGAAGGGGTTGCGTTTATTTTGCAGACTCACTATACTTCTGTCGGTGACCCAACAGCTATGTAAAAATTATTTGCCATTGTGGGGACTGATAAAAAAAAAAACTGACTTTATGTGCCTGGCTTATTTTACTCAAAATGATGTCTTCCAGGCTCATCCACGTTGCTGCAGATGGCAATATTTCATTCTTTTTATGGCTGAATAATATTCCAAAAAAACCAGGAAGCTACTGGCCTAGAAATGCCACTCACACCCATGCCCATGTGACTGGCAGATTCTCGTGAGCACAAGGTTTCCTGCTCTCTCGCCTCCTCCCCAGGGCAATAATGCCATCCTCTCCCCTTTGTGTGCCCACAGCAAACATAATCCCACAGAAGGCCTTGTTCTTGACTTAGCCACGGGTACTTCTATTCTGCCTCCAAGAGTGGGAGCTCCCATGAATAGAGGAGGGTGAAATGTGCAATCCTAATCATAAAATAGACAGCCCATATCCACTGGGCGCTTGCTGTGGGTCAAGTCTTGTTCGCAGTTATTACAGAATGTATTTTCTCCCCTTCCACAGAGTAGGTTGGGTTATGCTTCCTGCCCAAAGAGAGGTTAAGAACTGTGCTCACATGCACACATATGTTCATCACAGCACTATTCACAATAGCAAAGACATGGAGTCACAATAGTAAAGACACAAAGTCAACCTAAATGGCACCTGATCCATAGCAAGTGCTCAGTGGATGCAGGCTCTCCACTTTGTGATTAGAATTGCATATTTCCGCCTCCTCCATTCATCTAGGAAAAACTCTCCAGTCCATCAGTGATAAACTGGATAAAGAAAATGTGGTACACACACACCATGGAATACTATGCAGCCATAAAAAGAACAAGATCCCATCCTTTGCAGGGACACAGATGGAGCTAAAGTCCATTATTCTTAGCAAACTGACACAGAAACAGAAAACCCAACACTGCATGTTCTCACTTATAAGTGGGAGCTAAATGATGAGAACTCATGGACAGATAGAGGGGAACAGCACCCACTGGGCCTATTGGAGGGTGGAGGGTGGGACCAGGGAGAGGATCAAGAATAATAACTAATGGGTACTAGGCTTAATACCTGGGTCATGAAATAATCTGTACAACCAACCCCCATGACACAAGTGTAGCTATGTGAGAAAACTGCACATGTACCCCTGAAGTGAAAATAAAAGTTGTTAAAAAAAGAAATATGTCCAGTCATATCGTTAGGAAGAGGCAGGATCAGGGCTGGAACTGGTGTGGCTTTAGAGCTGAGCTCTTGACCACTGTGCTAGGGACCCCCGGAACAGCCACTGCCAGAGCCCATTTTATCAGCCCCACAAAGACCACGATGACTCACCCTCTGCTGAAAAAGTCAAGTAGCTGCCTCCTTTCCTCCCTGCCTTTTTCACAGCAAACCAGGTCTGACCTCGTGGCCTTCCTTTGTCCCCATCCGTCCTGGACACTGTCACTGCAGCCCAGGGAGGCAGCAGCACCCACTCCATGGACGGGGCCTGGGAAAATCCTACCTGCTGAGCCAGAGATACAGCAGCAAAGCTTGTGTGTGCTCTGAGCACTGGATGGAGGTGTCGCCACTCAAAACCAAAAGCCCACACTTGGGTGTGGTGACTACCTCTGTGGTATAGGAATTGGGAGAAAAGAAACTCACTTGAAGTTGGACCTGTGCAAATGCAACCTCCTTCAGAACAAAACAAAGCCCAGCAACCAGGGCTCAAGAGGTGCTCATGATACACAGAAAGAAAGGTTACAACCTGTAGGTGGAAAGGCTGCACCATGAGGGGGTGCATTGAACATTTACACAGGAAGGTGAGCAGACTGATATGTGAGATCATAAAAGACTCCAAAGGCTATAACATAAAGGAGACCAACAAAAAACAATAGTCTATGAAATAAAACATAACATAAAACAAACCAACAGAAATAGTCTAGGAAATAAAAAGAAATTTAAAAATTTAATTAAAAAAATTAGAGATATTAAAAGGAGTTGAAATTGTCTCAATAAAAGCGAACGGGGGCCAGGTGTGGTGGCTCATGCCTGTAATCCCAGCACTTTAGGAGGCCGAGGTGGGTGGATCACCTGAGGTCAGGAGTTCAAGACCAGCCTGGCCAACATGAGGAAACCCCATTTCTACAAAAAATACAAAAATTAGCATGGTGGTGGGTGCCTGTAGTCCTAGCTACTCGGGAGGCTGAGGCAGGAGAATTGCTTGAACCTGGGAGGCAGAGCTTGCAGTGAGCCGAGATTGCACCACTGCACTCCAGCTGGGGTGACAGAGCAAGACTCTGTCTCAAAAAAAAAAAAAAAAAAAAAGCAAATGGAAACAGAGCAGGAAGGAAGGGGTGCAAAGAGCCATGTAGAATTTCTAGAAATGAAAAACACAGTCACTGAAATCAGTGACTCAATGGGTGGTTCGAACAGCAGATGAGACATGTTCGAGGACAGAATTACTGCAGTGGGAGACGAAGCCACCCACGTTACCCCAGATAGAACCACAGGCATATCAAGAAATGACACTGTGAAGGGCAGGTGAAAAGACATAAAGGAGAGAATGAGAATGTCCAACGCTTGTTTGGTAGGAATTCCAGAAGGAAAAATTGGAGTAGCCTGGGAGCAGCCAGTGTTCACAGCAATGATCCCTCTACATCTCACAGGACCGAGGAAGAATGCGCGCAATTAAAGAATTCTGATGACAACGTTTGAGTATCTGCATGTAGCTGTAGCTGAAGATCCAAATGCCTGGACACGAACTGATGCATTCTGCTGTGTGTGAAGGCAGGTTGAGTTGGGTTGGGTCATAGCACTTGCGATGGTAAGCCCTGGCCAACACCAGCTGGCTCTGAGGGGTGAGCCTGTGTAGGAAGTTTTAGGAGGGCGTGGAGCTCTCTGTGGGTGGCTGCCCATTCAGCTCCTGCTAGCTCAACTTTCAATGATCAACTTTGCTTTTTTTTTTTTTTTTAACTTATTTTTTTGCCCAAGGTCACTCTCTGGCTCCTGGAATCCACGTGGTTGTGCCCACAGCAAGATGTGCCAAGGAGTAAATAACCGCTGTGGGCAGCCCTCAATGAAGGACTCATGGAAGTTGTTATATTTATCCCAGATCCCTTGCCCCTCAAGTGCAGTAACTCTTCTGGTCTTTCTAGACTGGCATACTGTCACCCAGCAGACGAGCTCCGGCTGCCATTGGTTGTGGCTGAGTTGGTAACACACTCTACTGGTTGCATTTTTCTTCCTTCCATCACCCCTGACTTCTCTACTGGTGTTGTCTGCACCACCTGAATAAACTACTTGCACCTGAATCCTTGTCTCAGGCTCAGCTTCTGAGCAGACCAAAACTAGGACAGAAGAGATGGTTCAGGGATGTTGGTGCTCACCCTCGTCTCCTCTGTCCATATCAGCTGATGAATCACACAATCCAATAAGCCGTTCTAATGCCTCAACCTCATGCATGAATACCAAGTGATTTCTCCTTTCATTTTTCTATCCTACTTTCTTTAGAGCAAACAAGGCACAGGGGAAAATGCAGGCTACTACCCTCTATTTGTAGGTGTAAAAACCATTCAGATTTTCTATTCCAAAGTTGATAATATCATGAACAAGGTGCCAGCCTTCTACGCTCTAAGGGCTGAGATAAAAGACTGAACAGTGTGTAAGTTCATCATGGCTGACATTTCATCTTGAATAATTTTTCTTCACAAACTAGATGGGGAAAGAAGTTAACATGAAACAAGCCCCTGAACAGCAGACAACCGGAATTAAAGCCTCACAACACCGTTGGCTTGCTAAGATCCATCTCCATCAGCCCTGCGGCATGACTGAGACTAACTTCTTCCATTAGCTCATTACAGAGAGGCTGGAATGTAGTGTTTCATCAGGAGAAGCCAACGCATTTCCCCAAAGATGAGAAATTCTGAATGACTTAAAATAACACATGCTCAGAAATGATTTAGAGCTCTATCCTTTCAAGAGTCGTGTGTGCAAATCAGATGAACTACATCCACAAATCCCCCTGAGTCAGTGCTAGGGGACGCCAATTACTGTCAGCTGATGAAGACAGATGGGCAACAGGAAATGTGGAGCGGCCGGCCATGCCCCATGCCAAGGGGGTTGCAATGCCAGTCGTCCACCCTAATTCATTATCCATTCTCAGCAAATAGCTCCATGCTTTCAGCTTTCTCTCTCCCACTTTCCTCTGCTCTTTTTTCTTCTTAATCCCAAATGTGAGAGTATTACTCTGCTCTTTGTAAACCAGAAAACAACATGTTGATTTCCTGCCCCATCCGCCCCCAAAGAAGACTTGAAGCCAGTGCTGTGGGCTGGATGAGCACCTGCATGCACCCCAGGTCCCTCCTGCTGACACTGTGGGGCATAATCAGGTAGCAACTATCTCCTCATTAGGCAGAATTCCTAGAATGGCCCACCAAAGATGTTCTGCCCCAGTTCCCAGAACATGGGCATGGGATGAGTGACTGCTGTCATGATTATGTTATATTGTTACATGGCACAGGTGATAGAGTGGTCTTCCTGGATTATCTGGGTGAGTCCAGTGAAATCACATGAGTCCTTAAAAGTTGAGCAATTTCTCTAGCTGGTGACAGAAGGGGAAGGTGGAGAGACTGGAAGCATGAGAAAGACTCCATGCATTGTTGCTAGTGTTGGAGCCGATGAGGGTAGGGTGGGGAGTGAGAAGGGATGCAGGTGGACTTGAGGAACTAAGAGAGGATTCCAGCCAATAACCTGCCAAGAATTGGCAACCTCAGTCCTATAACTGCAAAGATCTGGATTCTGCCACCACCCAAATAATTCTGGAAGCAGATTCTTCCTTACAGCATCCTGGTAAGAACTTAGGCAACCAACACTGTGATTTCAGCCTTCTGATACTCTGAGCATGAACCCAGCTGAGCCCACCCACCGCACTGTGAGCTAATAAGTGCGTGTCATTTTCAGCTGCTAAGTGTGTGGCCATTGTTACGTAGCAGCAGATAATGGGCACGTCTCTGAGCACTGAGCGTCATCACTCTAGCTCGTCATAGACCCCACTACTGGACAAGGCAGCCACATGGACTTTGCACAGCCTGCACTGCTTGCTTATAACACCAGCCCAGCCCCTGTAGGCATCTGAGTTTGCAGTCCTTGAACTGCATTGAAATCCTGCACTATGGCTGGAACTTTCCAATCCCCCCTAGAAGAACACAAGCCCCTAGACTTTGTCATCATGCCTGCTCCCTTGACCATCGCCACCCTCTGTTCTCATCATCATGCCTCTGCTTTGTAGCACTATTGTGTTCCTGCTAGTGCATGTCAGGGGATCCCAACCCCTACTACTAACCCCTGGGCCCTGTCGCCTGTCCCAGCCACATGACAGCTCCTCCAGCATTGCTCAGTCCATAATGGGGTGTGAATTTAATCTTAGCTTCCTCCCCAGACCGCCTGCCTGTTGTGGCCGCAAGTCACCAGAGGAAACGGTTTGAAGCAGAGTGTTCCGAGTCAAGACTGTCTGCTCTGAAGGAGCATCCAAGGCCCTGTGTGCTTTCACTAAAATAGTGATCGTAATAACAGCAGCCGTTCCCAGGAAAAGAGCTAACACAGGCTGGCATGTGCCAGGCACTGTTTTTAGCACTCAACATCGTTAAGCCTAATTTGCAAACGGACTCTTCACAGGTGTTGTTACTTTCTCATTAAGGATTGAGACACGGGTGAGGCGTCTTGCCTGAGGTTACATAGGTGGTAACTGACATAGCTGTGATACCATCTAGGCCTTTTGGCTCCTAACTTTGTACTCTTCTCATAAGTATTGTTCTAATGATGACATCAGAAGCAGAAAGTCCTGCAGACAAGGCAAATACCCATATGCAGGTTGGCAGGTTGTTAAGGTCAGATGAGCCTATCCTGGCTGTGTTATGTAGATAACTCTCCCTGCTCTCTTTCTAATTTCCTGTCTTCCAGCCCAGTTCTAAGAGTCATTAAGTCACTCAACCAACATTTACTGAGCACCTACTATGTGCTGGCCCTGTGATGGTCACTAGGGATGGAGCGATGAACAGGGGGCTTGTCTTGTAGAAGCTTATATCCCATGGAGGAGAAACATGCTTTATGTGGTAAGAAATGGGGCTGATTCAGACCCATTCGCTGTGAGTGAAGGCATTTATGAGAAGAGGGTATCACAGCTGGGTATGAAAATGAGAAGGAGCCATGCTCAGTGGTGAGGGTGGTGTGTCCCAGGAAAAAGCAACAGCAATTGCAAAACCCCTAAAGAAGTGCAAGGGGAGTGTGTGCCTCAAATAGGATGAGAGAGATGAGGGCTGCAGAGGATAAAGTCAGAGATATAGCCAGGGGCTATGTTGTGTGGGGTCATGTGGGCTGTCAAAGGAATATGGTCTCTTTCTAAGTGCAGTGGGAAGTCATTGGAGCATTGTAAGCCAGTAAAAGTCATGATGTGATTTATGGTTTTAAAGGCTTACTCTGCTCTTGAGAAGAGAGGGGAGTGCAGGGGTAAGAACAGCAGCCAAGAGACCTGGTGAGGAGGCTGGTAAATGGTCTGTGTTGCTCAAAAGCTATGTGGGTAAGATGAGCACTTTGTCTGCAATAACATGGCTTCCATTGTGGAATGTGGTTCTGCTAACCTGCCCCCATTTCTCACTCCACCCTGCCCCTTTGCTGAAGCAGGCACAGTGGCTGACCCTGCTCCCTCTGAACCTCTGGCATTTGGCCCCCTACCTGTTTGGGGGTCCGCAGCACCTCCTCAGCTGTGACCACAGCTGTTATGGCCTTGCTGTTTTCTGCGTTGGGGTAAAGGGCGACAGACAGCCCAGCCACGAGCTGGATGGCCAAGTCTGTCACCGACACTTTGTCATCTAGCACGGTTATTGTCTTCTCTGCCAGGATGGAGTCAGACAGTGGAGACAACACCTGTGGAATTGGCAGGACACAAGGAAAATCCATCACACCTGTTTCCAGATGTTATCCCCTTTCCCAGCAATATTTCTTCCATCCCAACAGGCCTGAGGTCCAGAATACAGGGCAAAGGAGTTACATATCTACTTCACTCTATACACTGGCCCATCCCATGCCTTCGTGAGAATCAAAGTTACCCTTTCCCCAAGACACCTTAATTCTACCTGTTGAAAAATTGGAATAGATATTAAAATCCATTCTGTCTTTAAAAGGGAATGACCCCTCCTATTTAGATGAAGTATGCTTGTACAGTACACAACCTGGCTTACTGTACATGGTGATCCTGTTGAACAGACTCATGAAGAGTTGAATTATAAATTTATAAAAGTGAATTATAAATAGTTCACTCCTCCCGCCACCACCACAATGTATCGTCTGCCAAAACATTGCTTTCTGCCTCATCTTGTAAGCCAAATGTTGGGCTTGAGATGTCCAGGGGAAATGATGGGAATGTGCTAACCATTTCCACATATGGTGTAAGGATCCTGAATGACATTCCAGAAAGGTGGATTCAGTAGGGTGGGACTTGAGGGATTGAGGAAAAGGCTGTTCATGCCCCATCATGAAATTTTACGATTCTATACACTTCCTCGAGTGAAAAAGAGGGAGCAGGATTTCAAAGAGAGTTGTTGAATAAGTAAATGGCAGGAAGACAGAATGACTGAAAGAAGGAAGAAATGAGAAGAAGAATCCATGCTTTTTCCCTGGGCCACTGGTAGAAGTGGTACATAGAGAAGACCATGGCTATTTCTAAGAAGGCATAGGGGGAATAAGTTAGCAAAGTGTGGACTAAGAAGGAGAATCAGAGGTAGGATGGGGGTGCTGGGAGGTGGTGGGAATGGTGGAGGCAGCCATTGAGAACGAGGTCACATGGGGAGCTAAGAGGGTGCAGCTGCCACCTTCTCCATTCTGTTTGGAAGGAGACTGGACTCAAGATCTGGCCTGGGCTCATCTTCCTGTGTTTCCATGATACCATCTGGAGCCATCATAGGGTTGGGGAATCGGCCACAATGACCTGCCCACCCATTGACTCTCCCTCAACACTGCACACATGCCCAGTGCTGGGGACACAGAGATTCCCAGCTCCCTACCTGGATGGTCGTCATCCCAACCTCTCGCCCAACCAGGACCCGGCTGTCCTGGAGGGTGGCCACGTGAGGTTCCTCCAGCTTCATGAAGTCTGCCACCAGGTGAGTGATGTCGAACTGCCAGTTAGGACTAAGCAGGTAGTTAGGCTGGCCCCATGGGCCGGCGCCCTCGGACACAAACTGGGTGAGGACCCGCACGGTGGCGTGCTGGTACTGCAGCGCACAGCCCCGGCCCCGCCGCTCCTCCTCGTCCTCATCCTCGCTCTCACGAGTGGGCCTTGTGGGAAGGGACAAAGAGCTCTCAGATCCAGGGAGAGGAGTCTAAGATGTTCTTGAAACAGACAGGCGCTCGCCTCAACCTCAAGGAGACCACACTGAAGACATGAGCCCCAGGACCATGCAAGGGGCACCAAGCCTATCTCTAGGCTACACTAAGCGATGGGCATCTCTTTCTCAAATACATTTATTGAAAAATAAAAGACAAGGGCTAATATGTACCAAGCCTGCACTGTCTCATAAGTAGGCATTGGCCACATGTGGCTATTTTATTTTTTATTAATTAATGAATTATTATTATCTTTTTAGAGACAGGGTCTTGCTCTGTTGTCCAGGCTAAAGTGCAGTGGTCCATCCTAGCTCAATGCAGCCTTGAACTCCTGGGCTTAAGTGATCCTCCTGCTTCAGCCTCCTGAGTAGCTGGGACTACAGGCATGCACCATCATGCTTGGCTAATTAAAAAAAAAAAATTCTCTAGAGATGGGGTCTTGCTGTGTTGCCCAGGCTGGTCTTGAACTCATGGCCTCAAGTGATTCTCCCACCTTGGCCTCCCAAAGTGCTGGGATTACAGTCATGAACTATCACACCCAGCCCTAAATGTTAATTTAAATAAATAAAAATTAAATAAAAAATGGAACCTCCTCATCACACTGGCTACAGTCCAGGCACTCCATAGCTACTTGTGCTAGGGATGACCATATTGGACAGAGGGGTTCTAGAACATTCCACCACTGTAGAAAGTCCTATTGGACAGAGCTGTCTTACACACTTGAGATGTGGCAGGTCCCATTTTATGCTTCCACATGTATGAACTCTTTTAACCTCATAACACTATGAGGCAAACTCATAATTATTCTCATGAACAGACGAGGAAACTAAGGCACAGAGAGGTTAGGTAGCTTGCCCACGCTCACAAAGCTAATTAGTGGCAGAGATTGGATTGGAGCCCAGGGAGTCTCAATTCTTCCCCCTCAGGGATGTGGAACAAACTCATTGTCTTGGCCACTCATGACCACAGACTAATCTGAAGGACTGGGTAGATTCACGGCTGTCCTCCCCCATCGGGCCAAATGCCTTCAGATTCTCCTTGTAGAGACGGATTCCGCATCTCACTGTCCTACTTACTCTTCTTGAGACGCTCTCCCTTATGAGAAAGGCCCTGGTGCCTGGGGCACTGTCAGGAAAAGAGCCCTGATGGTCTGGGGCGGAGCATTCCAGGCAGGAAGCTGCAAACTCAGGAACACCTTCACTTAGCTAATGTCTGCTAATCCGGGGGTCACAGGGCTGAGAAAACAAGGCCCCATACTCTTACATGTGACAGACAGACAGACAGTCCGGAATCTCAAATAAATTACAGGCTTTTGGCAAATAGTGAGTCCAGCATCCATTAGAAACACAATTAAATTTTATCCAATAATTTGATCTGCACAGAACATTTCAAGCTTATAGATACGCATAAAGCACAGGAAAGGACTGACTTTTTTTGGAGAAAATAAACCAAACTTCAAATTGCCTGGTAACCAAGATGCTAAAAAAATGTATTAATTCCATCGTGTCATTTTGGGAGAGCCACTTTCAAGAGACAGCCTCATATAAGCCCCAGTGTAGAGTGCAGACAACCTGGGTTTGACACAAACCTGCTGTTTAGCAGATTTTGGGCCTGGCTGGGTTATCTGGGAGCCTGGGGGAGATTCAACTGCTGAGATAATACCAGCATCTCTTAAGCATTGGGTCCTTTAGTGTTAAGGTCAGTAAATAAAGTTGTTGTTATGGCCCTAGGGCATCTCCCCATCCGAGGCTCACCTCTTATTGGTCACAATGGGGACCCTCCAGCCCTTTATCTGGCTGAGCTCCGTGTCAGAGACCTCGATCTGAAGGGGCAGCCGGGGCACCCACACAGTGACAAGCAGGGGGGCGCTCAGGTACTGGTATGTGAAGTTCACCACCGCATCCATCTTTCCTTTGATCTCTTTGCCATTGACAAAGACGTAGTCGCAGCGGTCAGACACCTGCAAAGACAGAGGGAGAAAGGATGGAGGAGAAGTTCATGGGGCCTTGGAGACCAACCTTTTTTTGTTTTTCCTATTATCTTGCAAAGCACAAATGCTTAATTCTGGTTTCTCCTAATGCAGAGCCTGAGACAAGGATTTCGTGCACTCAGTTTAATTGGGAGGTGACCCCAGGGAGCGGGGGTGAAGGAGCAGATGAGGAAGACAGAGAAAGAAGAAAACCCAATAGGAAGGTGCACTTTTTAGGCTGTTACAGGGACCATGGGCTTGGTTTTCAGAGGCTTCATGAAAAGTATCTAGAATTGTCCACCTGAGGAGTAAGAGGAGGGAATATTTTTAGCTACCGTCTCTTATTCCTACTGGTTGAGGGCTTCCCCCGCCTGGAACAGAAAATAGAAAGCAGATTGAGGTGAGACTGCAATCAAAAAGTGAACTTGAACTTGTATAGAACTGCAGCTGTAGCTGAAATCTGGGTGGGCTGAGTGATTTGATGTGAGCACCAGAGGTTTTCACACCCTGGGCAGGTGTGTCTTCTCAGAAAGTAAGCTGCACCCACAACCCACCCCATCCAGCCTCCAAGGATGCAAAGGGCCTGTAGTGCCTTCCTCCCCAGCATGATTCTCACTAATTCTGAGGTCTCTCTCCTGCATGCACATGCAGGCCTGATGCAGGTTCTTCATGGTCCCCAGGCTTTGGCAAGGCTGGTCCCTGTGCCTGGGAGCACCTTCCCATCCCTATTTGCCTGACCTACCCCAGCTCAGGGGTCCCTGGGACATGTCTTCTATGACCCTGTGGGATTGTTTATATAATACGTGTTCATTATGTGAATGGCAGATCACATTAGGGACTACCAACCTGTGTTCCCTTTCCCTATGTGCCTCCCTTTCCTTTTCCCCTTTCTGGCAGATTGCTGTCTCAGGAAAGGGATGAGACAGAGCAGAAAGAAAAATAAACACACGGACTAAAAAAATAAAGCTTGCAATTATTTGGCTTTTGTGTTCCAAGATTATTCATTCAAATATGACTCTATCTACCAGCCCAGTGGGCATTCCCAACGTAGCAAGGAAACAGCAGAATGATACCTGTGTTCTCAAGCAAGCAGGAAGGGGCAAAATGGACAACAATGAGGGGCCATTGAAGAGGTAACCTGTGCAGACTGTGACTGGTAAAAAATGTCCCCTAGGAACTGTGAACAGAAGACTATAAGACAAGATATGCCCTTCCCCAAGGCCTTGGCAATAGTTAAGTCCCCTGGAAATTAGACTGGTACTCTGTTTCTGCCACCCTGATGAATTGAAAACTGAAAATAGAAACCAAGTTGTGTTATAAAGAAACAATATGACCCCTGTTGAATAGCCAAGCTTATCAGATGTGATTTAAATTGGTCCCATGTGTCCATATCACCTCTTAAACTAAGAAATCTTTGAAGGCAAAAAGCACGTCTTGTTCATTCTTCACCTCTGGGTTCCTTACACCAGCTGCTTATGAAGCAGGAGCTCAGTGAAATGGATATTGCATGGATGGATGGATAGATGGATAGACAGATGAACAGATGGATGAATGCACACACTGATGCATAGACAGATGGAAAGATGGAGGAATGGATGAACGGATGGATGCATGGACAGGTGAATGGGTGGTGGACAAATGGGTAGACAGCTGGATAGATGGATAGATGAACAGATGGATGAATGCACACACTGATGCATAGACAGATGGAAAGATGGAGGAATGGATGAACGGATGGATGCATGGACAGGTGAATGGGTGGTGGACAAATGGGTAGATAGCTGGATAGATGGATAGACAGATGAACAGATGGAGGAATGGATGAACGGATGGATGGATGGACAGGTGAATGGGTGGTGGACAAATGGGTAGACAGCTGGATAGATGGATAGACAGATGAGCTGATGGGTGCATGCACACACTGATGCATAGACAGATGTAGGAATGGATGAACGGATGGATGCATGGACAGGTGAATGGGTGGTGGACAAATGGGTAGATAGCTAGATAGATGGATAGATGAACAGATGGATGAACGCAGACACTGATGCATAGACAGATGGAGGAATGGATGAACGGATGGATGCATGGACAGGTGAATGGGTGGTGGACAAATGGGTAGATAGCTGGATAGATGGATAGACAGATGAGCTGATGGGTGCATGCACACACTGATGGACAGACACATGAATGGATGGGTGGACAAGTGAATGGCTGGTGGATAAATGGGTGACTAGGTCAATAGATTGATGGACAGGTGAACAGACAGACAGATGCACACATTGATGGACAGACAGATGGGCGGATGCATGGATGGATGGATAGATGGATGGATGGACAGGTGAATTGCTGGCGGATAAATGGGTAGATAGCTGGACAGATGGATAGACAGATGAACTGATGGATGGAGGCATACACTGATGCACAGACAGATGGACAGAGGGATGGATGAGCAGGGCCTTCCCTTCATGGGGATGCCTGCTTCAGGACAGTCATCAAGGATCTTGGGGTTGATGGAAGATGCAGTGAGAGACTGAGATGAGATGGAGCCAAAAGTCACAAAAACACAAGAAGTTAATACAAGTTTCTAGAAAGTGCTCAGCCAGTGTTTCCTAACCTTTCTTGGGTCATTCACTCTTTTTAGAATACACATAAAGCTAATTCTTGCTAGAGAAATGCACACACATACAGTTTAGTGGAACATTTCAGAGTTAATGAAGTCACTTGGAACCCCCTCACGTAGCACTTAGCATACTAAGCTATAATTGCCGATTTGCTTATCGGTCTTCTGTCTAGATCATGTAGGTTGGAAAGAACAGAGTCTCCTTCTGGGGGGTCTGTGGCCTCTGCAAAATAACATCCAGTGCTGAGTAAAGAACTCTTATAATCTGATCACCCTCTCTTTCCCCAGCTTCCGGGAACCATGGATGGCTACTCTGGGCTCAATTTTCGTCTTCAACTTGCACTTCTGTTTGGAGAGGCAGCTGGTGAGGGCTGGGCTGAGAGAATTTCCTCCATCTGCTGGGGACAGTGGCAGGGAGCAGTTGGGACGGGAACACATGGATGGATCTTCTCATTCATGGTCAAGAGTGGTTTAAAAACGTTTACATGCTGAATAAAGAAGGAAGGCAATTTTAGTTGCCATCCCAGGCTTGTCATTAGCGGGTAAACACTGTCCTGGATCTGGCAAGGCATTAGCATAACAGCTGAGCAAGAGTTATATCAGTAATCACTTCTTTAATCAATGTTGTAATTTACAGACCATTGACTTTTCTCATTTATTACCTTTCTGAGCTCTGGTGGGAGGAAACCTGGCTGCTCCCGAATATATAAATAATTAAGAGCAATGCCAAGGGTATGAAGTAGCCATGCATGATACAGCCATCATCACTGCTATTCCTGAAGGTGTCATAAATGTCTGGGGACATCTCAGGATGCATTAATCATCTCCTAAGTGGCCAGCAGTGAGAACCGTCATATGAAAAAGTGAGCCCACTCATCTACAAAAAGGAACCAAAACCTGACGGGCGTCTCTTTAGTCCCTGGGCTTTGTTTCTCAGACTGCTTTTCATCTGTCATTGTGCATGAACTGCCCATTGAGAAAACTGCCCACTGAGCTCCACTCACTCTATTTAAACTATGCGGGCAGAATGCGTAGTAGCCATGGCCCAGAAATCAGTGTCTGTCTGTGAGGACCCAGGGGCGGTGGGGTCACGTGAGGCTTGGTGGAGCCACATATGGTCAGTTGCCATATTCCGTTATCACTCAGGCTTTGACACCTTCCTGAGTCTGTACCTACCTCCTAGGAAGAGCCTGGTGGTCACTTTCCAAGGGGAAGGCAGAGGCATCTGCCGGTCAGCCATGGATGTCCCGTGGGAGCCTGGCCTGAATCGTCATCTAGCCAAGCTGGTTCTCAGACTTGAGTGAGCCTCAGGGAGGGCCTGTTGGTGTAGACTGCTGAGTGTCCGTCTCAGATTCAGCAGGTCTGGGGTGGGGACCCACACGGGCATTTGTAACCAGCGGCTGCAGATGCTGTTGTTGCTGCTGCTCTGGGTACCACTGTGAGACCTACTCCTTGCACCCTCTACATCCCGCTTATGATGGTAATCGTTTAGTTATGATGCTTGCAAGTGCATCTCTGTGCTGACAACTCCGAAACTCCTGTCTCTGGATATCCACCTGCTTCTTCCACGTCTCCACTTGGGTCTCTAATGAACATTTCAAACTTACGTTCAAAAATCAAACTCCTAGTATGGTTTTTGTGCATCTCAGGGCACTGAGGTTGTGCTTGAATGAAGTTCAGATACAGGAAAATCAAGTGTACATTTCTTGTACACCCAAGTTTGTGGACCTGCTCCGTTAATATGAATGAAATGCTCGTACACAGTGACAATCCTGCTTCACATCTGCAAGGTGCTTTCACGTCATTTTCTTTCTTTTTCTTTGAGCTCAAGTGTTTTATTGCACGATATGATAAATATAGTTAATAATAGCATATTGTACATTTCAAAATTGCTGAGAGAAAATTTTGAATGTTCTCACCACAAAAAGTTAAGTATTTGAGATGATGAATATGCTGCTTAGCTTGACTTAATCACTGTATAAAGAATACATTGTATTCACACATCATATCACTTAGTACTGCATAAATACATACCACTATAATCTGTCAATTTACAATAAAATAAAAAATTAAAAAAGAAAACAGAAAAGAAGGCCAGGCGCAGTGGCTCACGCCTGTAATCCCAACACTTTGGGAGGCTGAGGTGGGCGGATCACTTGAGATCAGGAGTTTGAGACAAGCCTGGCCAACATGGTGAAACCCTGTCTCTACTAAAAATACAAAAAAAAAAAAAAAAAAAAAACAAACCCTACTAGCCAGGCATGGTGGTGCACGCCTGTAATCCCAGCTACTCAGGAGGCTGAGGCAGGAGAATCGCTTGAACCTAGGAGGCAGAGGTTACAGTGAGCTGAGATCGCACCACTGAACTCCAGCAAAGAAATGAAAACAGAAAAGAAACCCAATTTTTTTAAAACATTTTTTAAGGCTTTATTTTTACCATAAAATCAATTTTGCCCACTCTTCCTAGGCCACCAGGTTTCTTCTTGTTATTATTTGCTTGATTTGTCTTTTTCTCTCTTTTACTTTCAGCCTTTCTGGAGCCTTCTGTATCCTGGATGTTCTAGATGCTTTGCAAGAATAAACACTTACAATGATTTTTCTTTTAGAATGTTTTCCCTATAATTCATTGTTCTTTTGCTGGAACTTTCAGCACATTCATGTGAGTCACAATGGATGTTTTACTTGGATTTATTTCTACCATATTATTTGTGCCATCTATTTGTCCATCTTGTTTTCGTTTTGCTTTTTTTAATCTCATTTTTTCCTTCTTTGCCTATTGTTTTCATACTCAGTTTTTCTAGAGCTATGGACAGCAGTTATGATCCTATTTTTTAGATGAGAAAACCAAGGATCGCCATGGTTGTGGCTCATCCAAGATGGAGAGGTGGAGTGAGAACTGTCATTGAGCACTGGTTCAAGATTTGACTGGACTGTTTCAGCCATGTTGATACTGGGATTATCGCCTTGGCTGAAGTCGTCCTTTCTGCCATGTGGCTGTTCGAGTCATTTGCATTCCTATGGGCAGGTGGGCAGGGGAAAGGCAGGTGCTGAGAGAGGCCGCTGTCCGGCAACTGTGGCATGCCCGTGGCAAGGGGCCAGTGGCAGTCCGGAACCTCTCCTCAAGTGGCTCTGCCCACATTTCCTCATCCCAACCCCCAGGGGCCACTCGGAAAGGCTCTCTCTTTCCAAGTCTAGGCAGGGAACAGATGGTCCACACAAACCTGGAACCTGAGGATTGCTGATCGAAGGGGCGGGTAGGGTTAAGGGAAAACAGTGTGAGCGGGGAAAGCATGCCAGGGCTTAGAGGTAGGCAGTGGGTTGGTCTGCATCCTCCAAACTCATGTCTTCCTGGAACCTCAGACTGTCAGCTTGTTTGGAAACAGAGTCCTTGCAGCCCAGGGGCCTCTTCTCAACAGTTGCCTCTGAATCTAGGGCTACTGTTGGAAAATGTTTAAATAACATCTCCTTTTCAGCTCTGGATAAATCCTTAAATGATGTACAAGTTCCTCTCTGATGTGCCTGGTTTTCTTCCCTGTGCATCTTCCGTGGGTTTCACACTGTTCACTCACCCAGCCACTGGCCTCCCTGCTGCTTCCTGAACATGCCGGTGCACACCTGCCACAGGGCCTTTGCATGTGCTGTTCTCTTTGCCTGAAGGCTCCTCCCCTACTCGTCTGCCTGATTTGTTCTTCATGTCCTTCAGCTCTTTAATCTGGTGGATCTCAACCTGGGCAATTTTGTCCCCCAGGTGGCATTTGAGCATCTCTGGGCATCTTGGTTGTAATAAATGGGAGGATAGATTTGCAACCAGTATCATGGGGATGGAGGACAGGGATGGCGCTCAACATCTTACAGTGCCTAGGCCAGTCCCCCACGACAAAGAATTGACCCACCCCAGATACCCCAGATGTCAATAGCACTGAGGCTGAGAATCCCTGCCTTGCTCAAATGTCAACTTCTCAAAGATTCTTTCTCTGACATTTCCTTTTTTCTTGAGACAGAGTCTCGCTCTGTCACCCAGGCTGGAATGCAATGGCACCATCTCGGCTCACTGCAACCTCTGCCTCTCGGGTTTAAGTGATTCCCCTTCCTCAGCCTCTGGGTAGCTGGGACTACAGGCATGCACTACCATGCCCGTCTAATTTTTGTACTTTTTTTTTTTTTCAGTAAAGATGAGGTTTCACTGTGTTGGCCAGGCTGGTCTCAAACCCTTGGCCTCAAGTAATCCACCCACCTTGGCCTCCTAAAGTCCTGGGATTACAGGCGTGAGCTACCATGTCCAGCCTGACATTTCCATTTTAAATGGCAACTCCCCCGAACCTCCCTTCCCTATTCCTTGCTTCCTCTCTCTAGATTGCTTACTGCCATCTGATGCACTGCACTGTAGATTTTACCTGCTCGCTTTGGTTATTATGTATCCTCCCTCATGAGAACCTAAACTCTAGGATGGCAGAGATTTTTGTCTGTTTTGTTTACTCTTGTATCCCTAGGGCCTAACACCTGACACACAGCGGATGCTCAATAAGTATGTGTTGAAGAATGAATGAATGAATCAGAGCTTGCAAACTGGTGGCCTCCCATCACATTTGGCCTAGACAGTGTTGTCTTTTTCAACAGAGACAGGGTCTTGCTCTGCTGTCCAGGCTGGAGTGCATTAGTGCAGTCAGAGCTCACTACAACTTCAAACTCCTGGGCTCAAGCAATCCTCTTTTCTCAGCCTCCTAAGTAGCTGGGACTACAGACAGGCACACACCACCATGCCCAGTTAATTAAAAAATACATATTTTTTAAAGAGATGGGGTCTTGCCATGTTTCCCAGGTTGGTCTCCGACTAATGGGCTTAAGCAATTCTCCCTCCTTTGCCTCCCAAATCTATGGAGCATTAAATGGCCAGAGCTGGTCTCAGCATCAACAGGGTAGAATGTTTCCAAGGTAACCACCACGTGTGGCCTTGGCAGGGAAAGGTGCTCAGGTATCTGGGTCACTGAACACTCCCTATGCTCAGGGGAAACTCAGGGGTAACACTACCCACCTATCACACACATATGCACACATGCACACATGCATGCACACACACGCATGCACACCCACATGCACATACACATGCACGCACACACACACGCATGCACACACACGCGAATGCACATACACGCATGCACACACAGGAAGAGATGGACTTTTATCAGTGATTGCTTACTTTATAACAACAGCAAACATTCATTGACTGGCCACAGTTATCCAGGCACCATTCTAAGAGGCCCACATGGATCATCTCTCTGAGTCCACACCATAAACACAGGAGGGCACTATTATATTTATCATATCCATATTGCAAATGAGAAAACCAAGGCATGGACAGGTGATATACCTTGCCCGTGCTCACACAGCTGGTAGTCATCAGTCAGGACTTAAACACAGCCAGACAACCCTAGAGGTCTGCTCTCAGCCATGACACTGAGCTGGCTCTGCACTCAGGGAGGCCCGCCTTCTCCTCCATCATGGACAGGGTCTACTTCCTCTCCCCATGGATGTTGGACTTGGCTTTGGCCAGGAAAATATGAACAGAAGTGACAGCCATGCTTGGACCAGTCCAAGCTTGGACTTAGGAAATGTGTACTTCTGCTAGTCTTTGGAACTTGACCATTAATAGCATTAATAGCTACTTCCTCCAAAGTAGCTATTAATACAGTCTCTCAGCCTGGGACCCAGAATGGGACACAAGGAACAAGAAGCCGACCACAGCCCAGTGGCAGCGAGAGACCAAACCCAGCAGAGCTCACGCCTTAGGCTGAGCTGTCTGGCCAAGCCCCGCTTACCTGCAAACCCATAAGCAAGAATACATTGCAATCGTCTTGAACAACCAAACGCTGGAGTTGTCTGTTACAAAGACTCGCTGACAGATTCATTCTGCTAAGAGATGGGATGTGGCCGATCCTGACTCTAACCCTCACGGGCTTTTACATGGCTTCCCCTCTCTTCCTTACCTCCCATTCACCTTTTTATCTTATTCTATTTTCTCTCCTTTTTAGGCAGAGGACACTGGCAAAGTTGAGAAGAAAGCAGGGATTGGCAGAGTCCTGATCCCGGATTTAGGAGGCTTCCCAGGATGTGGGAAGACTCCTGTCAGAGCTTCTTGTCCTGGAGGGGCCACCATTTCAGGACATTTACCAGGACCTGACTTTGGGACATCAGTTTAGAATCCCTTTCCTCTCGTTGCCTGTACCTGTTCTCACCCCAGGGAACTTCTGGCTGATCTGGCATCTCCTGTGCAATGTGCTCTTCCCCTGTAGTGGCCAGAGCTGAAGTTTTACATTTTAAGGAGGTCTCTCTCATTACTAAAGCAGTTCTCTCATTACTAAAGTGCATTATAGCTACTTCTTTGACATCGCTGGAAGAGAAGGAAAAAGAAAAAGGCAGAGAAAAGTCGGGGCTAAGCAATATTTCTGAGACTACGTTTATGCTCTTCCCCTCCCTTTTACATCTTGCCCGGTGAAATGATGGCCAAGCAGAATTCTAATGGCCAGGCAGAAATTTGTTCTGTGATAAATCACACTTTATCCAGCTGACGGTGCACAACGCTGCCAAGACTTGGACACATCTCCCATCGTTCTCGGTTCGGGACTGCTGTCCATGCGGGGGGTTCGCAGCGCTAATGGGCTGCCTGGCCTGGCTTGGGGAGGAGGAAGGGGAGATGGCTGGTTGCTCACCCCACTTGGGCCGAGAAGACAGGCAGGATTGTGGGTCAGGGCAGTAGGGACCAGAGAGAGGCATACTTTCTGACAATAGGACATGCTTCCTTGTAGGATCCAAATGTTGTGGTTAGGAACACAGGCTTGCATCTGTGTTGTGCTGGAGTTTGCACTGCTTTAGGATTCACTTTCCTCATCTATGAAACCAGGATTCTTTCTTTCAACCAATACTTTCTGTGCCCCTACTACGTGCTAGGTGTTTCTAGGCATGGAGATACAGAAATGAGTGGGAGAGACCAGGATTTCATTTACAGAGTGAGAATAGATGATAACAAGTAAAAAGAAAATAATTGTGAGCCGTAAATGCTACAATAAAAATAAAATAAGAAAACATGACTGAGAATGGTGCAGAGACCTCTCTCGTGAGGTGACGTTTAGGTCGGAGATATGGGGGAAGAGGGTTCCAGGAAAAGATTCAATAAGAGGCACCAACATGTATGTATGTATGTATGTATGTATGTATGTATTTAATTTGAGACAGCGTTTTGCTCTTGTTGCCCAGGCTGGAGTGCAATGGCGCAATCTTGGCTCACTGCAACCTCCGCCTCCCGGGTTCAAGAGATTCTCCTGGCTCAGCCTCCCAAGTACCTGGGAGGACAGGCATCCACCACCATGCCTGGCTAGTATTTTGTATTTAGTAGAGACGGGGTTTCACCATGTTGATCAGGCTGGTCTTGAACTCCTGATCTCAGGTGATCCACCCACCTTGGCCTCCGAAAGTGCTGGGATTACAGGCGTGAGCCACCGTGGCCAGCGACCAACATTTATTAAGTGTCTGCTGTACGCTAGTTTCTGTTCTAAGAGTTTATATGTGTGGATTCCTTTCATCTTCACACAAACCATTTTACAGGTGAGGAAATCAAAGAACAGAGAAATCAAATAACTGGTCCAAGGTCTCACAGCGAACAAGAGTTGGAGCTGGATTTGAAAGCAACCATCCAGGTCCAGAAGAGCCTCACTTAACCTCTCTCACTTACACTGCGTGAGGGCCTGGAGGTAGGAATAATTGTGGCCTGTTCTAGAAAGAGAAAGAAGGTTGGTAGTACAAGGTCAGAGAAGTAGGCGGAGCTTGTCATGCCGGAGAGAGCAGCGTCACAGGTTTATCAGGAGAATTAAATAAGAAAGCCTACAAGTAGGGGAATTAGCCCAGTGCCCGCAAATAGGGACACAGTGAAAGCCTGTGGCCAGGCAGAAACCTCGGGCCTGGCAGATGGGACTCTGTAGAGGGCCGGGCAGACAGAACATATTAGCCCCAGAAGGGTGTTTACAAGGGAGTTCCAAGAGGAGAGTGGGGAGAGGCTTCCAGGATGACAGCCTTAATCAGATCTGACCGCACCACGCGTGCAGTTTCTCTCCCGCAGCTCCTGCCCCAGGTCACCCTCTGCACCATCTGTCTTCTTTCTCCTTAATAAGGCACTCGAGATCCTAAAGCCCTAAAACCCAGAGGCGGATGCACAGGGAGGAGACCATGTGAAGATGCAGGCAGAGAATGCGGTGATGCGTCTACAATCCAAGGAAGGAGTGCCCTGTTCCAGACGCTGGAAGAGGCAAGGTGTCCGCCAGCAGCCATTGCCTGGGATTGTTCCCTGGAGGCCTCGGAGGAGGGGTGGCCCTGTCCACACCTTGACTCCAGACTTCTGGCCTCCAGAGCTGTGAGAACGTAAATATCGGTTGTTTAAGTCATCAGTTTGTGGCACTGTGTTGTGGCAGCTCTGGAAAACGGTGACAGAGTGTATGCACAGCACTCCCACCTGGGGCGGGCGATGCTCTGTTTCAATAGCGTTACATGTCTGATATTTTCTTCTTGCATCCGTTTTCTGATTTGGAGTCATTCTTCTGAAGCTTCCTACACACAGAGAGTGTTAACGGCCACGCCAGCGGTGCTGAGGCCTCTCACAGTCAATACAGGACCAACGCCTTCCTAGGAGACCAACGGGCAGCACCTTGCTGGAAGACGCGCAGAGAGTACCCGGTTCTCCCATTCCTCTCCGCCCTTGGCTAGATTGGGAACCACTGCTTGGATGACTGTCATCAAGGAAAACCCATTCATGGGTGGGGCTGAAATGGGCTATTTCCCTGACCCAGGCCACATTAGAAATGGAGTGGAAGTGCTGGGGCAGGGAACAATCAGGTGACAAAGAATAAGGGGGTGGAGGAGAGGAGCCCCCACTGTCATCCCATGGAGCTCCCTGTGGCCACAGCCCTAGTTTCTTTGGGGATCTTCCCTTGCCCCACTCCAGTTCAGAGGTTTGGCTGAAGCTCCGCCTCCAGCCAGAAGAGTGAAATCATGTGACGATGGCCTAAGCCAATCAGAGCTTCTCATTCCTAGCCACAGCGATTGGCTCAGGGGTTAGCACAGGACCTAAGCGGGAGCAATCAGAGGAGACCTCAGGATTTTGATTCAAGCCAGGCCAGGCAAAACGTACCTGCTCTTTTCTGCTAGATTTCTACCTGTAAAGGTACCATCTGGGCCAGGCACAGTGGCTCACACCTGTAATCCCAGCACTTTGGGAGGCCAAGGTGGGTGGATCACTTGAGGTCAGGAGTTTGAGACCAGCCTGGCTAACATGGTGAAACCCTGTCTCTACTAAAAATACAAAAAAAAAAAAAAAAAAAAAAAAATGGCTGGGCGTGGTAGCGCTCACCTGTAGTCCCAGCTACTCAGGAGGCTGAGGCAGGAGAATCACTTGAACCCGGGAGGTGGAGGTTGCAGTGAGCCAAGATCATGCCACTGCACTCCAGCCTGGGAGATAGGGTGAGACTCTGTCTCAAAAAAAAAAAAAAGATACAGTCTGGTAGCTGTCTGCAGCCATGGTAGGACAGGACAACTTGTCAGAGACTGTGATCCGCATGGAGAATGCTGAGCCAGGTGATGGAAAGTCGGAAATAACATAAAAGTACTGATTACTTCATTTGAGCCCCTGGATCCAGCCATCCTGGAAGCCAGGAAATCTCTTACTGTTCAGATATAGGAACCCCTAGATGTTTTCCCCCTTAATTCAGTTTGGGTCTGTTAACCAAAATCATCCTCTCAGATATAAGTGGCAATTTTGTTGGATATCTTCCCCAGCCCAGACCCATTGGTGCCACTCTTTCCACCAGCCTCTCAGCAAGGAAGACAAGAGGAGAAACAGAAAAAAACGTATAAAAATGAAAAACAGTATGGGCGTGGTGGCTCACACCTGTAATCCCAGCACTTCGGGAGGCCGAGGCAGGCAGATCACTTGAGGTCAGGAGTGTGAGACCAGCCTGGTCAACATGGTGAAACCCATCTCTACTAAAAATGCAAAGAATTAGCTGGGCATGGGTTTCATGCCTGTAATCCCAGCTACTCAGGAGGCTGAGGCAGGAGAATTGCTTGAACCCGGGAGGCGGATGTTGCAGTGAGCCAAGATTGTGCCACTGCACTCCAGTCTGGGTGACAGAGCAAGATTCTGTCTCAAAAAAAAAAAAAAAAGAAAAGAAAAGAAAAGAAAAACATAAAAACGTTGTCATTAGGCTCACAAAGCCTGGTCATGATTAATCCTCTAAGAGGAAGCTGAGTACTGTAAGAAGACAATTCAAAGTACACTGAGAGCAAGCAGCCTGGCTGAGTTTCAACTCAGATACATACACATTTGCTATTTAATATTTTTTGCTGCTATTTAATATTTTTCTCTTATTCTATTTTCTGCAACCATTTAAAAAATATTTCCAGGGGACCCTGCCCATATCCCCATGGCCAGTCTATATGTTGAGGTCTTGGCCTCAGCCGCACAGTTAAGTGGTGTCCATCACAGTCCTGTGGCGACAGGATTGGTCCAGGGATGGTCACATGGCTCAGCCTGGCTCAATGACAGAAAGCCCCAGGGTTTCTGATTGAGTGACGGCAGTGTCTCATTTCCACTGGACTTGAACCTGGGGAGGTGTGGATCTGGAGCCTCCAGGGGACTCCATCTGGGGCTGCGAAGGCATCTACACGGTTGAAGGCAGAGGTGAGAGGTGCGGAGAAATTGATTTGTGAATCCACCTGTGCCTGAAGCCAACACTGCCCTAGACCTTTTATTGAAAAGACAGTTTCTTCCTTTACTTGTTAAGCCAATTTGAGGGTCTGAACTGTTCAACTACTGTACACTCCTTGATAAAGATATGATGGGTTGGCGTAAAATGCTGTTGAGACCAAACCCTGGTTCTCAAATTCATTTTAGCAGAGGGGTCAAAGTGGGACAGAAATGATAGGATCTGGCAGGAGAAAAAACAAGCACAGAAGAACTGATTTCTAGAGCTACATCTTCCCCGAGGCAAACCAGATATCCGGGTCTCAATCTGGACTGTATCCCGTGCTTCATGAACCTGACCAGAAACTTTTCATCAATGCAGAGACCAGCTGCAAGGTCCCTGGGACTTAAAAACTTCTCTTTCCATTTAAGCACACCCACATGGAGCCCCATTTGGCTTAAGTAAAATCTGACTCATCAATAAATGGTCTCATGTTCCGTAAAAGTCTTTTATTAGAACAGGATATTATTTGTAGCTTAAATCAGAGGGTTGGAACAACCTGATCTTTTTTGGCCAGTTCTAGGCCAAGAAAGGTTGATCCATCAACCTCTCCTAGGAACGAATGTGTGGCATAGCTCCTACCAGTCAAAGGTTTTGATTCTGTGCTTCCCATAGAACTTTCTGTGATGATGGAAACGTCCTATACGTGTGCTGTCCAGTGTGGTAGACACCAGCCACACATGACTAATGAGCACCTGAGATGTGGCTAGAGTGACTGAGGAGCTGACATTTTCATTTTATTCCATTCTAACTAATTTAAATAGCCACACAGGGTTGGTAGCTGCCATACTGGGCAGCACAGCTATAGGTAAATCTTAATATCAGTCTATGATGACAGCATGTTCCCACGCTTGCCTGAGCCTGCTGGGAATCTGAGGCCATATGCGCTTCGTGATCAGGCAGACCTGAGTTTGAATCCTGGCTCTGCTACTAATCAGCTGTGCGGCTTTGGGCCAGTCACTCAGCTTCTCTGGGCCTGAATTTCCTCATTTGTAAAATAGGACTTAGAGTCGTACCTGCCTCATACTTTCTAGAGTGATCTACTTAAACACCAAACCAGAATGCCCTGCAGTGTCATGTTGCTCTGAGAGTAAAACAAAATTCTGAACACAGACTCCAAGGCCTTGGACAGCCTGGCCCTGCCTATTTCATCCATCTTAACATTTTCTCTTCCTCTTCTTCCTCTTCATCCTCCTTCATCCTGGCTGTTCTTTTGTTCCTTGGACATGCAAAGCCTGTTCATACCCCGGGGCCTTTGTGCTTGCTGTTCTGTCTGCTTCAACAGCTCTTTTCCAAGCTCTTGGCATTTAGATCTCAGCTCAAATGCTACCTCCCCAGAGAAGCTTCCATGATGGTTGACCATGAACTAGCCCTGTGAATTCTCTCCTCATCCCATTACCCTCTTGGTTTTCTCCATAGCATCTACAATATTTGAAATAAACTTGCTTTTATGTTTGTTTACTTATATACTTTCTATCTGTGCTATTACAGATAAATATGTGAAAGTGGGGTTCTGGCGCAGTTGGTTCATGACTGTATCCCCAGAGCATGGTACGTGCTCAGTAAATATCCGTGAAGAGAATGAGGAAATCATAGCTTTGATGGAAGGATTATGACTGTCAAGACTACGGCTGTAAAACAGTACGTTAGTGGGTGTCAGGTCCACAAAGGCCCCAAATGTGCTTGCAGGGCTTTGCCTGGCCACTCGTGCTCCTAGGAGCCACCGTAAGAATGTTCTTAAGGTGCTGCTGCCTTTTGCCACCAAAGCGAGACACACAGAGCCAACCCAAACCCAAAACAAACCTGGATCCCAGCCCACACAACCGGCACACTGAGGCTGGGCTGCTCTACTTAACCCAGGGGCCCCGAGGGAGAAGCCAGTGCTTGCTGTTGTAAGTTACTGAGAGGTCAGGTTGTTTTGTTATGCAGCATTATCACAGCAATAGCTGCCTAATGCAAGTCTAGCCTTCCAGTGATTAAATAAAGACCCAAGTCCACTAGCCAATACAGTGTGGAGAACTTTCTGCTTTGAACAGCTCTCAGCTCTCAGCAGAGCTTAGTGAATATCGCAGCTGCCATGACCCCCGTTACCAGTGCTACCTGATAATTATTGAGCACTTACTATGTGCCACGCATGTCACATGCCTTTTCTTTTTCAATCTTTGAGTAGCATGTATGCAATATGACTGTTAGGATCTCCGTATGTGAGATAAGGACACTGAGGCTCAGAGAGGTTGACTTCCCCAAGATCACTCAGAAGGTAAGTGACAGAAAGACATAACAGGAGTCTGTCTGAGGCCAAAGGCAGTGGCCCTTTCTTCCAGACTAAGTCACCACACCAGGCACTTTCATGGCAATAAGCGTCCTCCCACAGGAGACTGGAGACCCTGTGGTGTCTGCTCGGCCTATGGCAGGACTTCTCAACCTCAGCATGATTGACCTTTGGGGTCAGATAATTCTTTGTTGTGAGGGCTGTCCTGGAATCGCAGGATGTATAACACTGTCCAGAACTTCTAACCACTAGATGCCAGTAGCCTCTGCTCCAGGTGTGACAACCAAAAATGTCTCCAGACATTGCTAGATGTTCTCAGGGGGTTCAATCACCTCACAGAGAACCACTGGTCTAGGGCTGCCTGGGTAGGAGGAAGAGGTGACACAAAGGCATCGTCCTGCATGCTTGAGATGGATGACTGCATTCAAACTCACAACAGCCTTCTGGGGTAGTCCTGGGTCTTCCCCCAGTTTGCAGATGAAAGAACTGAGGCTTAAAGAAGAATTTGTCAGTGGCAGAGTTCAAGCTCTTAAACATGCCTTTTAAACTGCACTTTGAATCCCAGATGGAGGCATGCAGGTGCTAGAAGAGCCCCTCAAGGAAGGGTCCCTTTACAGCAGGGACCCCAAGCCCACTAAGAGGCCAAGGTAGGGCAATGTCGCCCAGCTTGGCTTGGAGCCCGGGACTTCTGGATTCCAGGAATTTCTTTGTTCTTTTTAATTTTCTTTCATCTAAGAACCAAATGGCTCTTGAGGATAAGAGACCTTCCAGGGTTTCTTCCAAAGCCCCTCAGTCATGACAAGTACAAATAGAAAACTCTCTTCTGCCTGTCCTGCTGCTTAGGGAGGGATGCCACCTGAAAGCAGTAATGCATCCTGTAGATACCCTAAAAACTTAGGGCTGTTGCCAAAGAACTTCACACTCTCAAGGACTCGGAGCCTGCAAAATCAATAGTAGGTTCAGCACAGAGAAAGTTCAGTGCTGACGGGAGCCCGAGCTCAGGGCAACTATCAGGCTATTGGCTAAGCAAGGTTGCTCTCCATGTGCCGGAGCTAATGCAGGCACCTTTGGTCACTGGGGAAAAGCCCGGCCTGCTCGTTGCCCAAATGCATTATTTTTAGCTCTGCACTGGGATCCATTCGCTGGAATTGTGCCCTGGAGGTCAAACAGGCTGCACTGGAAATTCAATAGATGAACTTTCTCTAACGATGCTTTAAATCTCAGCATCCCCACCCTGTCCTGGGCAGTGCCTAGCAACCCATGGCTACAGGAGTCCTGCGGAAGGCACATGCAGGGCTGAGGACCAGGGTGGGGGCACCCAGGGGGCACAGGGTGGGGTATCGTGTGTCACTGTCATTAGGGTGAGGGGATGTACATAGGGAGCTGTCCAAATAGGAGGTACAGCCAGGTGCAGGCATTAATAATCATTATTTTCCTTGCTAACTGACTCCAGTGTCCCCTCCTTGAGGACCACCCCATCCCCAGTAACTCCTACCCAAGCCCCTCTCCAGCAGAGTGTCCTATTCACGGCGCCCAACATCTCCGTAAGAGTCTCATGCATTTTCTTATTATCTGCTTCTCTCCATCGCTAGCATGCTGCTTCCTTGAGGGCAGGGACCGCTTTTGTTCTACTTATTGCTGTGTCCCCAATACCAGAATGGTACCTAGAAAATGGCCGGCACATCTGTGTTTAATAGATTGTCATGTGACCTGTGAAAAACACGGACTGGATATTGCTAAATCTATGACACCACTCTAAGAAAACCACTGCCAGGTAATCTGTGCCATGTCATCAACTGCAAGCAAGACACAACTTTATGTCAAAGATGTTTTAAAGCTTGGACCCCAGAGATGAGATCCTCTATGATGGACACTTGGGCATTGCAAGTGCTTGTCCATATTGCATGTTTTTCTTCCTATTATTGTTCCTGGGGTTATTGTTGGGCGAGTCATGGCCCTTGGCCCTTCTCTAGGTGCTGCTCCTTCACCTCTTGAATGTGAATCAACAAAGAGGCCGACATCCAGGGTTCTCTCCCATTCAAATGTTATGACTCCTATTAACCTGCACATCGCAGACCAGACTCCTCGGCCCTTATTGTTCTTTGACACCGCACACTGGCCTGGCTTCATGTTCCAAGTGCTGCAAGGCAGGGATGTTCATGACGCATTGCAAGGTGAGAGAAGGAATCGGCAGAAATGCATAAGGATATGGCTCTATTTCTGTAAGACATACCAGGACTGCAAAGCCCTTATACGTGTGTGTTGAATTGTGTAGACACGTGTGTGAGCGTGTGTATGTATGTGTATAGATCTGCCAATAAGACAGTTTGTGGTTAACAAGAACAGTATGTATGATATCTTATTATTAAAAACTTATCTGTATATGTGGGTATATGTGTGTAAGAAATGATTACCAAAATGTTTACAATGATTCTCTAAGGGTGATGGGAGTAAAGGTAGTTCTTTCTTTCTTAGAGTTTTCTGGAGCAATTATTATTGTAGACAAATTTTATACATTACTTATATAATCAGAGAAAATACCCACTGAAGTATTTCAGGGTGATTAAAAAGCATACAAAAATAAATGAAACAAAATATATATGTATATCATCAATTGTATAGTTATCCTTGCTGGGAACGCAAATTTGAATCTAAATGAAGAAATATCAGGAAATCTTAAATGAGGAATATTTTATTTAAAAAGTTAAAAAAAAAAGGACTGTATTCTCAAGAGTATTCTGTGTGTTAAAAGACAGGGCAATGCTCAGGACCTGCTTCAGCTAAAAGGAGACTAGAGTACGTGACAATTAAATGTGCATGTGAGCCTAGATTGGATCTTGTACTGCAGAAAAATACGCTCTTCCACAAGACACGGTTGGCCAACTGACAAAATTGGAAAACAGAATATGGATTAGATAATGTATTGTATCAATATTAAATTAACTGAAGTTGATGACTGTGGGTATGTAAAAGAATATTCTTATTCTTAGGAAATATACACTGAAGTAGTTAGAGTTAAAAGGCCTTGATATATGTAACTTACTCTGAAGTGGTTCAGCAACAAATCAGTCAATCAATCAATCAATCAATCTATCTATCTATCTATCTATCTATCTATCTATCTATCATCTATCTATCTATCTATCTATCTTCTATCTAAATCTACCATCTATCTAATCTGTCACTTATCTATCTAACCTATTACCTATCAATCATCTATTAATCACCTATCCTATCTATCTCCCTTCTTCCATCTGTCCACCCATCCATCTATTCACCTATCCACCCATCCATCCATCTATCCATCTACCTGCCTACCTGTCTATCTGTCTATCTAGAGGATGGGAAGAGAGAGAGAGAGAGACTGAAGCTGTGAAAAAGCAAATGGGTAAATATTGGCAACAGTAGAACCTCAGTAAAGGGTATATAGTATACTTTGTCCAGTCATTGCAACCTTTGAGATAAGTATGAAATTCCAAATAAAAAGTAAAATGTTAAGCAAAATTTGAATGTACAGAGACTATATAGCCTAATGGCCGAGAGCTTTTGGCCCTCTAGGTAGAATCCCTTCTCTGCCATGTGCAAGTTGCGTGACCTCAGGCAGGTGGCCTCCATTTGCTGAGCCGCAGTTTTTTCTACTATAAGACAGAATTAATAATAGTGATAATGCAGACGTTATGAGTAGTAAATGAGTTGGTATGCAAAATAAAGTGTGGCATTTTACCTCTTCTGTTGGGCTGTGGGTCCTGAGAGGTTCACTTTCTTCATCTGTTTTTTCCTTACCAAAATCACAGAACCTTAAATGTGGTAGTTGGTTAATAAATGTTGGCTGAATGAAATTGAGGAAAAGAGGAAGAAAGAAAAGGAAGAAGGAAAGAATGAAGGAAAGAAAAAGGAAAAGCTAGAAAGCAAAATCATAAAACCCAAGTCCTCCTGCTGAACCTCAGCCTCCACATTTACACAATGGGTAGTGTCCCATCTACACACATTCAAGTGCTTACATGGGCCAAGCAGATAATGGAAGTGGACCAAATATAAGGCAACTGTGACAAATCAGAAGGTGCCGTTGGGAGCTAAGCTATGAGGATGCAAATGCATTAGAATGATACAATGGACTTTGGGGGCTTGGGGGGAATTTTGGAGGCGGAGGGCACGAGGTGAAGGATAAAAGACTACAAATATGGTACAGTGAATACTGCTTGGGTGATGAGTGCACCAAAAATCTCACAAATCACCATGAAAGAACTTAATCATGTAGCCAAATACCACCTGTACCCCAATCACTTATGGAAAAATGAAAAAATAAATAAAGGGCACCACACAGTGTCGCCAGGAGAGCACACTGTAGCTCTACCAGATCTGCTGGATTTTCCCAATAAGCCAGAGGGGAAACCCTCAGATATGACTCGTGAGAATGCAAAATGGTATAGCAACTTTGGAAAAAAGTTTGGCAGTTTCTCAAACATTAAATGTCAGGTTACCATATGACCAAGCCACTCTACTCCTCTGTATCTACTCAAGAGGAATGAAAATGTATGTCCACACAAAGGCATGAATGTGGATATGCACTGCAGCAGGATTCATAAATGGATGAAACATTTAAAAAGTGGAAACAACCCAACCGGGTGAATGGATGAACACAATATGGTATATCCATACAGTGGAGTATTATTCCGCAATAAAAGAAACAAACTACTGCCCCATGCTACCATGTACGTGAGCTTCAAAAACATAATGCTAAGTGGAAAACGTCGACACAAAAGACCATGTATTGTGTGATGCCATTCACGGGAAATGCGCACAGCAGGCAAATCTATAGAGACAGAAACCAGCTTAGTGACTGCCAGGGACCGGGGATGGGAATGGGGATTAACTGTGACAAAAATGTTCTAAAATCGGATCGTGGTGGTGGTTGCCAAACTTTGCATAATTTACTAAAAATCACTGAATTGTACGTTTGAAATGAGTTGCATCCAGTTCTTATATTTTTAAGCAACACTGTGCATATCACACAAAATATACCTGTAAGCCTCCAGTCTTAATCCCTGATCTGCCTAATCAGATGATTACATGAGATGACCAGAGTTGACTCTGAGTTATTAAGCCCTTACTACATGCTGGCTACTAGGTCATGTTCTCTGCTGCATTTATAAACCTGATTAATCCTCATGCTGATCTTTTGAATTAGGAACTATGCTTATCCTCATTTTACTAAGAAGGAGACTGAGTACTGGATGGAACGCTATATGATTCACCCAAGGCTGCATAGCTTGAATGTGGCAAAGCCATGAGGAATTCTTTGGGAGACATTCTCCATGATATGCTTCCATTTCAGCACATTGTACAAACAGAGCACAGGCTATTTTTGTTCTGAAAGGTCTTTTCAAAGGTGTTTTATATAGTGAGCAGTCTTGGAAGACAGACAGTGCCTTCTTCTGGAGCAAAGGGCAGACACGCTGAAGGTCCAGTATGATAAAGGCATTGTCTCTTTGGGGAGGTCAGGCAGGCTTCCTACCTGTCTTAAGTCAGGTTGACCTGCTTTAACAGAATACCGTAAGTCGGGTGGCCTAAACAACACACAATTTATTTCTCACAGTTCCAAAGACTGGGAAGTCTGAGATCAGGATGCCAGGATGGTTGGGTTCTGCTGAGAGCCCTCCTGGCTTGCAGACTGCTGCCTTCTTGCTGTATCCTCACATAGTAGAGAGACAGCAAGCTCTGGTCTGTTTTCCTCTTCTTATAAGAGTGCTACTGCCATCATGGGGCTCCACCCTCATCGAAGCCTAATTACCTCCTAAAGGCCCTACCTCTAATACCATTGCATCGGGTGTTAAGGGCTTCCACATAGGAATTCAGGGTGGGACACAAACATATAGCCCATGATAAAAGATGCACGTTCTCTAAGGCCAGGATTCCTCTCCTGAAACCCAATCCACTACATGTGCAAGTGTCACTGGCCTCTTCTGCATAACCCAGTGGGAACTGAAGCCCAGGCAACTGGTGCAGAAAGATGCTGACACAGTGACTGTCCTTTGTCTCTGACGTCGGGGTCTTGTGTCTTCTGCCAGCATCCACAAAACTGTGACAGTTTGATTTGCCAGTTTACGCTAGGGTGCAATCTCAGAGCCTTCAGAATTCTTGACAGAACTCTGAACTGCCTAAATCCAAAACGTCATGGGCCTGCTGCAGACTAGGCACGGATTAAATGTCAATTCCCTCCCCCTCTTCTCTCCATGGCATTCTGAGCTGTACCCAATTAGCACTGCGAGTATCATTGATCTCATCAGACCCGAGGCCACAGCCAAGCCTGGGTCCTACGGACTGTGCTCAAGTACACTGAGCCTGCCTGCTCTGATGTCCTCACCCAGCTTCTGCTGACTCAAGATTTCAGATTGCTTTGTCAACAGCCAGGGGTATCAACTCTGGATTCATTTCAGGAGGCAATTTTCTGTTTGAATACATTGATTTCCCTAAAGATACTGATTATAATTCCTGGAGATATTAGTAATGGACTCCATGTCGAAATTGTCTTAAGAGTAGCTAAGGATTGCTATGTATACAGCTGGGATAAATTTTGGGTTGTTTTCCCTCTTGGTTTTTGTAGGCTGAAAGATAGGTTCTTTACCTCTAGAAAAGTTATCAGTACTGGAGGTGTCCTATCAACACGTTACATTCATCAAGGGTTCTGGCTTTTAGGGGGCTTGCAAATCAGTGACAATGACCAACAACGACCTGTGCTGTCCACTGTGGGAGCCACAAGCCACACACGGCTATGAAGCACTGGAAATGGGGCTGGTGTCGATTTCAGTGTGCTGTTAGTATAACACACACACTGGATTTCAAAGACTTAGTGTAAAAAAAAGGAAAGTATTTCATTATTAATGTTTATATTGATTACATGTAGAAATGGTAATGTTGTCATATAATGGGTTAGACACGATGCATTACTACAACTAAATTCAACTTTTCTTAAAACTTTTTTTGAATGTGCCTATTAGAAAATTTAAAGTTTCATATGTGGCTCAGGCCAGGCACGGTGGCTCATGCCTGTAATCCCAGTACTTTGGGAGGCCGAGGTGGGTGGATCACTAGGTCAGGAGATCGAGACCACAGTAATAATAATACTAATACTAATAATATAAAAAATTAGCCAGGCACGGTGGTGGGCACCTGTAATCCCAGCTACTTGGGAGGCTGAGGCAGGAGAATGGCGTGAACCTGGGAGGCGCAGCTTGCAGTGAGCCCAGATCGCGCCACTTCCCTCCGGCCTGGGCAACAGAACGAGACTCTGTCTCAAAAAAAAAAAAAAAAAAAAATTCGTATGTGGTTCACATTGCGTTTTCATTGGACAGCGTGGTTTAGAACTTCATCCCCCTTTTCCTCTTCCTCCCATGGGCCTTGTTGTCTTTCTGTTAAAGCAGTCTGGATTCAAGGCCACCACCAGCCCATATATCACTTTTGGGTAAATTAGGGAAAAAAGCGCTTCCTTGAGATACTATCTCCAACAGTCAGAAGGATCGTCATAGTATACAGATGTTGCTGGAATGTTTACTGCCACCTATTGGAGTGGACTGTCTAGAATGGTGGTCTGTTGCTTGTTCTGAGGGTGGGGTTTGCAGAGAAGTATTTTTCCATGTCATTTCTCCATCTCAACAGTTTGTTAACTTCTCTTCTACTCAGACATGGAGTTTTAAACACCAGAGAGAAGGCTGGTTGCTATCTGTCAGACTCTATTTGAGGGAAACAAAAATCACTACCTGCATGTTTTTTTTCATATTTGTTTTTTTCCTGGGTGTGTTTCCAGGGATTACAGAAAAATACAGAGAGAGACTAAATGCTTTATTTCTGGCTTGGTAAAGCCCTCACATTGCCTTATTCTTTAAGCAAGCATTGTGTCTAGCATCATGACTAATGATGGGAAACACCAGGAATTGCAGTTCTTCCTCCACAAAACTTAAGACTCTATAGCACACATTACTCTAGGCAAGCCGTTTCTGGGAAGAGCAAAATGCTGGATATTTTAGACTGTCTAAGCCATATAGTTTCTGTCAATTACTCAATTCTCCTGTGGTAGCCCCCAAAGCAGCTACAGGCAAAATGGAAGTGAATTTGAGTGGCTGTGTCCCAGTAAAACTTTATTTACAAAATAGGCAGTGATTAGGTTTGGCCCATGGCTCACGGTGTGCAACCCCTACTCTAGAAGGGTGCTTTTAAACAGTTACCCCATCGGCCAGCCCGCAGTGCAAATATATTTTGTTTTTTATTTTTTTGCCCATTAAAAAAATTAGAATTTGTTGCTAACCTTGAAAAACAAGGTTGTTGTTGTTTTTTTTAACCAGAAATCTAGATTTTCCGTCCTTTTGGAGACATAAAATACTGAAATCCCACTATCTCATGACCACAGCTGGTTATAGCAATTTCCTTGCTGGGAAAGACAAAGAGCAGAATCTTGGCTGCCCTTCTAGAATAGGCAGAACCAATTTACCACTTCACTTATTGAAGTCACCTGCTTAGCTACAGTAGGCATTCAGGGTTTGACCTATAGTCCAAAGCACCACTGATGGTCTATCAAGGGATGAGTGGGTAAAGAGAATGTGGTATATAAACACAATGGAAGACTGTTCAACCTTAAAAAAATAAAGAAATCCTATTACTTGTTAGAGCATGGACGAACCTACAGGACATCATGTTAAGTGAAGTAAGCAGGGCACAGAAAGACAAACACTGCATGATCTCACATACATGTGGAATCTAGTGAAGTTGAACTGATAGGAACAGAGAGAGAATGGCAGTTACCAGGGGATGGGTAAGGGGACAGTTGTGCAGATATTGGTCAAAAGATACAAAATATCAGTTAGACAGGAGAAGGAATATGTTCAAGAGATTTTTTGGTACAATATGTTAAATTTAGTTACTAATAATTATATATATATATATTTTGAGATGGAGTCTCACTCTGCCACCCAGGCTGGAGTGCAGTGGCACGATCTTGGCTCACTGCAACCTCTGCCTCCTGGGTTCAAGTGATTCTCCTGCCTCAGCCTCCCAAGTAGTTGGGACTACAGGTGCACACAACCATGCCCAGCTAATTTTTGTATTTTTAGTAGAGATGGGGTTTCACCATGTTGGCCAGGCTGGTCTAGAACTCCTGACCTCAGGTGATCCGCCCACCTCAGCCTCCTAAAGTGTAATAATATATTCTTGAAAATTGCTAAGAGAGTAGATTAAGTTCTCATCATACAAAAAAGATAAGTATGTGAGATGTGCAGTTATGCATATGTTAATTATTAGGTTGGTACAAAAGTAATTGTGGATTCCGCCATTTAAAAGTAATGGCAAGAACCATAATTACTTTTGCACTGGCCTAATAGCTCAATTTAGCCATTCCATAATGTATATGTATTTTAAAATAATATGTTGTGCATTATATAGGTATATGCACACACACAATTTTTAATTGTCAAATAAAGGAAGAAAGACAGGAATGAACCAAAAACCCTAGCCAGGTTGGCATGATGCGAAAACAAAGAGATGGCAGTGGACAGGTTGAGTGGATCAGCTGGAAGTGTGTTGCACATAAGTCTCTGTATGGTTGAACCTCATGTATTTCAGTCTAAATGTCCCTAGCAAATGGGATGTCCAAGTGAAGTTCCCACCGGTTCCATCCAGCTGGCTGTGGAATGACTTACTTTGATAACGTCCTTGTCTGTGGACTTGCACTCCACCGACTCTGAGATGTCCATCACGGCACTGTTCTCCTCCACAGACACCACCTTGATAGGCATGGCAACTGTCTTTCCTGTGAGTATGGCAGTGTTCAGAATTTCAGTGTCCTGCCAAAAAGAATCAAACACACTGGGTTAAGGGAGATATTCCATTCTGTTGGGAACTGGACAATTCTAGGGGGAACCTCCCAGGGTAAACACCAGGCTGTCCTTGTTTGTACAAGACACATTGTACCATTTACACACTGTACCAGGACTTGGAATAAAGGGCTATTCTTTGAACAATTTACCAAAAATGTTCAACAGTTTACTTTTATTTATGATCATATTCCTAGTTTTCAACAACAATCAAAAAGTATTTATTCTTTTTCTTTATTGCAGAGACCAAGTAGAAGTAATACATCAGTTAGGTTTGGTTGTAAGCAACAGAAACTAACCCTGGGTACCTTGAGCAAGCACAGTAGGTTGAATAATGCTTTACTCTCACCCCCTGCAAAAGATATCCATGCTTTAATCTCCGGGATCTGTGAATATATTACCTTACATGGTAAAAGGGACATTGCAACTGTGATTGAATTAGGATCTTAAGATGCAAGAATTATCCTGGATTATCTAGGTGGATCCAGTCATCCTAAAGTCCCTATAAGAGGGAGCCATGAAGGTCAGAGGAAGAGGAGGAGATGTTGCAGTAGAAGCAGAGGTCAGGGTGATATGGCCATGAGCCAAGAAATGTGAACAGTCTCTAGAAGCAAGCTGGAGAAGGCAAAGAACAGATTTTCTCTGAGAGCTTCCAGAAGGAGTGCAGCCCTGCCAACATCTTAACTTTAGCCCCTTAAGACTCACTTCAGACTTCTGTCCTCCAGAACTGTAGGATAATACATTTGTGTTAATTTGTCATGGCAGCATCAGGAAACTAACACAGATCCTTATGGGCTAGATCCTGGATTGCTCCCAGCAACAAAGGAAGAGCTGAAGAAGGCTTTGCAAAGTCCAGATCACCTTCAAGGATACTAAAAGCAGGGAATAATGGGCAGTGTCTCCCAAATAAGGTGGAATGAATGTCTTCAACCATTACTTTCTTTTTCTTTTTTTTTTTTTACTTTATATATAAGGGAAATTATTGGCTCACGTAACTGAAATGCCTATAGCATGGGATATGATTGTGTCCAGAGGGCCAAACAATGTCTTATATGCTGTCAGTTTTCTTGACATCTTTTTTCCCCCTTCATCTCCCCTTCCCCCATCTTCAACCATTTCTATTCTTTTTTTTTTTTGAGATGGGGTCTCACTATGTTGCCCAGGCTGGTCTTGAACTCCTGGCCTCAAGCAATCCTCCCACCTTGGCCTACCAAAGTGCTGGGAAAATAGGCAAGTGTCACCATGCCCAGATAATTTTAATTTTTTACTTTTCTTGTAGAGACAGGATCTTGCTATGTTGTCCAGGCTGGTCTTGATCTCCTAGCTTCAAGCGATCTTCCTGCCTCAGTCTCCCGAAGTGCTGGGATTACAGGCATGGGCCGCCATGCTTGGCACCTTCATTTTTTAAAAAAGCAAGCCTAAAGCAACGCAAAGTGCCTTCCTCTGTTGCTCCATGGAAGCCCGTTCCATCACAGCCAACGGGGACTTTGATTTATCCTACTCAGATGACTTCATGCAAAACTATTAGTGTCACACCTCTCATGTATGTTGTGATTTGCCAGGTGATGAAGAAAATACCTTCTATTTGATTTTGTAGGATACTACCTGATTGCCTTTTTATAATTCTTTTCTTTATGGACAGATGAAAATGAAAAAGGGCCTTTGGCTTTGGGACATCTAATGATGCCAGTCTCTCGCAAAGTCCCTCTCCAGAAACACTGCTCTGGTGTGAAGCAGGAGATGGAAAAAGATTTTCTCCGTTCTTTCTCCAGGGAAGCAATTGACACAGAAATGACCTTTTGCATTAAACAAGAGCGCGGCTGAAAGAGTTATGAGTTTTAAGTAGAGCCTCGGCCTCTCTCTGATGCTTTTGCATCAGCCAGCAGTTACATCACCCTCGGCCATGTCTTCTCCTGGGTCCATGGGATTCCTGGAGCTGGGCTGCAATCCGGGCAGCTTGCACAATGTCTATTATGGAGGCTAAGAATACTTTAGAAATTCCCCAGGTCTATTTTCAGGTTCATTACAGGTAATGTGCTCAGAGTTCAGTCTTTACATTTTCTCTCGCAGAATGGTCTTTGGCTAATGGCTTCATTAAAGCAGTACATTCCCTCATGGATTGTGATTAGTTTTCTAACGGTTGTTGCAATTACACACACACATGCACACACACACACACGTTCACACACTCTACCTAACACTCCCTATCCCTAAATTGCACTTTACCAAAATTAAGATGGGTTGGACATATATGTATATGTGTATGTATATATCTATATCTATACATATGTATTTTTTTTTTGAGATGGAGTCTCGCTCTGTCCCCCAGGCTGGAGTGCAGTGGTGCAATCTCGGCTTACTGCAAGCTCTGCCTCCCGGGTTCACGCCATTCTCCTGCCTCAGCCTCCAGAGTAGCTGGGACCACAGGCTCCCGCCACCATGCCCGGCTAATTTTTTGTATTTTTAGTAGAGACGGGGTTTCACCGTGTTAGCCAGGATGGTCTCGATCTCCTGACCTCGTCATCTGCCCACCTCAGACATATATATTTTCCACTGACCAACGTCAATTTCAGGAGCAGAGAATTAATAGTCATAGAAATAAGAAATGATAAAAGGAAACTTTGGCCTCCAGAATAAACTGGCTGTGACACGGAGGAATTTCCCTGTATTTAAGATCACTCTTCTGACTGGTAGTTTGGTGTCTATGATGTGGTGGGCCCTGGAGTCTGGACTCCTGGATTCCGCTCCTTGCTTTCCCATTAACTTCCTGTGCAATCCTGATCACATATCATATCTCTTGGAATCTTTGTTTCCTCATTTTACAAATTAGCAGGGGTTGGGCTATGTCATCTATCTTTTTGACTGTTGAATCCTGGACTGTCTTAGTCCATTCAGGCTGGTATAAGAAAATACCACAGACTGGGTATCTTCTAAACAGCAGAAATTTGTTTCTCACAGTTCTGGAGGCTGGGAAGTCCAAGTGCAAGATTCAGTGCCTTGTGAAGGCAGAGAGAAAAAGACGTGTGTGTGCCTGTGTATGAGTGCCTGTGAATGTGTGTGTGCCTGTGTGTGTGAGTGCCTGTGTGTTTATGGGTACATGTGCCTGTGAATGTGTGCGTGTCTGTGTGACTGCCTGTGTGTTTATGGGTACATGTGCCTGTACGTGTGTGTGCCTGTGTTTGTGTATGAGTGCCTATAAATGTGTGCCTGTGAATGTGTGCGTGCCTGTGTGAGTGCCTGTGTGTTTATGGGTACATGTGCCTGTGTGTATGTATGTGTGCCTGTGTTCATGTATGAGTGCCTGTGAATGTGTGTGTGCCTGTACGTGTATGTGTGAGTGCCTGGTGTTTATGGTTACATGTGCCTGGGGGTGTGTGTGTGTGTGTGCACGCCTGTGTTTGGGTATGTGTGAGTGCCTGTGTGCAGAGGGGTGCACATGCCTGTGTGTGTGTGCGCCTGTATTTGTGAGCCTGTGTTTGTGTATGTGTGAGTGCCTGTGTGCATATGGGTACCTGTGCCTCTGTGTGTGTGTGTGCCTGTGTGTGTGTGTGTGTGTGTGAGTGCCTGTGTGTATGGATACATGTGTCTGTGTGTGAGTGCCTGTATTTATGTATGTGTGAGTGCCTATGTTTGTGTGTGTGTGTGCGCACCTGTGTTTGTGTATATGTCTGTGTGCACGTGGGTACATGTGCCTATTTGTGTGTGTGCCTCTGTGTACGTGTGAGTGCCTGTGTGTGCCTGTGCCTGTGTTTGTGTATGTGCGAGTGCCTATGTGTGTGCGTGCCTGTGTGTATACATATGAGTGTCTGCTTACATATGGGTGCATGTGCCTGTGTGTGTGTGCCTGTATTTGTGTGTGTGTGAGTGCCTGTGTGTGCACCTGTTTGTGTATGTGTGAGTGTGTGCATATGGGTACATGTGCCTGTGTATGTGTGTGCCTATGCTTGTGTGTGTGAGTGCCTGTGTGTGCCTGTGTGTGTGTGAGTGCCTGTGTTTGTGTATGTGCGAGTGCTTATGTGTGTGTGTTCCTGTGTGTGTGAGTGCCTGTGTGCCTATGGGTGCATGTGCCTGTGTGTATGTGTGAGTGCCTGTGTTTATTGCGAGTGCCTGTGTGTGAATGATATTGATGTGGTAGGCCTACAGAGTTCTTTGCATCTGGTTGCACCTCTCAAATACCTTTTTAGTTGAGGCCAATTCACAGCAATATACCTAGCACACTATTTACGTGTATACAATTGTTCTGTCTTCTGAAACCCACCTAAACCCCCACTGGACCAAGAAGAACACATCATGTGCGTGGCAGGCTGGGGGTGGATGCCACTTCCCTTTATGCTGCTGCTTAGCACTGCTCCAAGAAGGCCTACACTGCTAGCTGCCTTTCCTCTGGCCCCATCCGGCTCTGATAAGTTTAGCATCACAGAAGGCAGCCTGCTTCCTGAAAGCGCACAGGTGTACAATTCCTGCCGACCCCGGTAGGTATTAGAGACTGCTTAGCAACACTGTCTCAAGGCCTCAGAACACGACAGAGGCAGAACTATGACTTGGAAGCTTTTTGTATTATTAAATGTTTCTTCTCTCCTTTTACCCTGCTCTGAAGCCCTCCACCCGCCTCCATCATAAATCAGAGAACTGTTCTGTTTTGCTGAAAATAATCAATAAGGTAGGGTTCTTTAAATGATGGTCATTTCAAATTTGAAAAAAGCCCGAGGCTTCTGAGAAAACACATTTTTGTTGTTTGATTTACCCTCATAAATGTAAATTAGTTTGGCCATTTTCTAGGTGAATTGTATTTTTAACTTTTAAATAAATAAGAACACGGAATTACTTCTGGAATGACTTCATGGAGTTACTTCTGTGTATGGGTACATGTGCCTGTGCGCATGTGTGTGTGCCTGTGTGAGTGCCTGCGTGCGTGCGTGTGGGTGTGTGTGCCTGTGTGTACGTGTGTGTGCCTGTGTGAGTGCCTGCGTGCATGCATGTGGGTGTGTGTGCCTGTGCGTACGTGTGTGTGCCTGTGTGAGTGCCTGCGTGCGTGTATGCATGTGGGTGTGTGTGCCTGTGTGTATGTGTGTGTGCCTGTGTGAGTGCCTGCGTGCGTGCGTGTGGGTGTGTGTGCCTGTGTGTACGTGTGTGTGCCTGTGTGAGTGCCTGCGTGCATGTGCCTGTATGTGTGAGTGCCTGTGTGTGCATGATATCAATGTGGCAGGCTTACAGAGTAGGCACTCGCACATATACAAACACAAGCACACACACATAGACACACACACACGCGTACACGCAGGCACATGTACCTATACATAGAAGTAATTTCCTGAAGTCATTCCAGAAGTAAATCCATGTTCCTTAACACGGAAGTGTTAAAAAGACTCAGAAGCGTGAACGGACTCAAATATGTTAGGGGAGTTCGACTGACTGGCCACGGAGATGGGGGATTTGTCCCAGGAATGGGTGTAAAATGCCCCACTTCGAATATCCCCCAAGGGTTCTCCTGCAGAGTAGAAAAGAGTGAGGAAATGTATTACGTCCACACGATGGAAGACTATTCAGCCACAAAAAGGAATGCATGCATGTGAGAACATGGATGGATCATGAACATGTTGTGTGAAGTGAAACAAGGCCAACACAAAGGCGCCATATTACACGGTCCTACTCATATGAAATGTCCAGACCAGGCAAATCCACAGACAGAACGTGCATTAGTGGTGGTCAGGGGCTGCAGGGATGGGGAAGGGAAGTGACTGGTCACGGGTACGGGATTTCCTTTTGTGGTGATGAAAGTGTTTTGAAATTAGATAGGGATGATGGTTCATAACCTTGCGAACACTAAGAACCACTGACCTGTATATTTTAAAACAGTACATTTTATGGCATGAGAATTATATCTCTATAAAAAAGAAAGGAAAGAGTGTGGGATGGGGCTGGAGCCATGGAAAGGCCACATCAGGCTCAGATCTGGCTTTTGATTCTGGGCTCCTGCCTGGCCTCAGACAAGCCAATGACCTATCCACCCACAGCTGACTGACCCTGGAAATGGGACTAAGAACAGACACGTCTGTGGCTCAGAGACCAGACGTCTGCCTAGTAAAGCAACTTTGGGGGTTTAAATTTCATGAAGGTCTGGAGAAAGGGTGAGCTTAATCTAAAATGTCCCAGAGAGCAGCAAACAACCTCTCTCAATCCATGTGGCTAGGAGTCAAGAAGAGGTAGTAGTTAATAAAAAGGAAAAAAGAAGCCAGGCCACATTTGAGGAGCTCTCGGCATGTGCTAGGTGTTGCTACTATTCTCACCGCTACCCCAAACCCATGAAGCGGGTAGCTGTGTTATCCTTAGTCTGTGGATGGGGAAACTGAGGCATGGAGCTGAGTGACTGACTTGTCTGGGGGCACAGCCCATACATGACTCAGCCACATTTGAACGTCCAGCCCAGAGCAGGGGCATATGTTCTTGACCACAGCTTCTCGGCAGGTCAAGAGCAAGGACCTGAGAGAGAACTGCCTTAAATCCTGGCTCTGCCCTTTTCTTGCTATTATTTAAATGCTCCAAGCATCAGATTCCTTGACTGTGAACTCCCGGAATAATTAGGTTTGTTGTGAAGATTAAATCAGATAATGTTTATGGATTGCCTGTCAGGGTTTGGAACGAAGTCCAAGTAGACTCAAAGGGCGCCTATTAAACATAAATGTGAAGTGTCTCGTATGAGGCAATTGGTGGCTGGAGGAAGGCCAAATTCACCCACTTCAATCTCTCTTTCTCTCTGAAAATTGGGGCTGTGCAGGGGGAGGAATAGAAAATAAAATAAAAACAGGTTAAACACATAGCAGACATCCGAACACATTTAAAATGTATTTATGTTAGCACTTTTTGTATTCATTTCAGATTTTTTTTCTTTTACAAAAGAGAAAAAACATGGCTGTTAACTTTAAAATCTCTGTCATTTTTCCAGTCCTGATCCTCAATTTCCCTCCCTAGAGGCAATCACTGTCGCGATTTGGCACGTATCTTTCCAGTTTGTGATTCTTAGGCTTTTACCAAATATCCATATTTGTGTAAAGAAAATACGGTATTGTCTTTTACTTTTATGTTTTATACAAAAGCACGTTTTACATAGTTTATGTAAATATATCATACTGTACTTTCATCAACTTATGTTTTGTTTTTCAAAACACTCAACATTATGTTTTTATGATCTATCCCTGTTTGTATAGCTGGAGCATTTATTCCTATTTAGATCCATATTTACATACTGATTGAATTCATTTGTCTCAAAATTGACTAAATTCCATTGTGTGCCTTTTCTATATTTTACTTTTCCATTCTCTTACCCATGGAAACTTACAGTGTTTCAAATTCTTTGCCTTTGCAAATAACTGAATCTCTCCACGTGCATATGTATCCAGGGTTTTTTTTTTTAGCATCTTCTCATCCTAGAAGTGAAGTTGCTGGGTTGAGAGTGTACACATTTTCCTCTTTGATCCTGCTATTTGGTGCTTCAAAGCGGTTGTTATCATACACTCCGAGCAGCAGCGTGGGAAGCCTTCCTTCCCTGAGGCCCCGGCAAACCCCCGTGATTATGTATCCCTTGGCCAGGTCATGGTTCCAGCTGGTCAGTTAAACATTAACCTAGCTGTTGCTGTGATGGGATTTTGTACATGTGACTAATGCTCATAACCAGCTGACTTTATTTATAAAGGAAGTTATCCTGCATAATCTGGGTGGGCCTGGTCCAATTGGTTTGAAAGGCGTTTAGAAGCAGAGCTGAGGCTTCCCTGAACAGGAAGAAATCTTGCCTGTGGACAGCACTTCAGTTTGTACCCCAAAGATCCAGGCTGCCCTTCATGACAGTTTGTCCATGACACATAGCTATATCTGTCTGTCTATCTAGCCTATCAATCATCTGTCTGTCTATTTATGTGTCTATCATCTATCCAATCTATCTTCTATCATCTATCTAATCTGTTATCTATGTATTATCTATCTTATCTCTCACTATCTAATCTACCGTCTATCTTCTATGTCCTATCTATCTATCTATCTATCTATCTATCTATCTATCTATCTATCTACCTACCTACCTACCTACCTACCTATCTCCTCATCTTGTTTCTCTGGTGAAACCTGCTGTCTTACCAGCCTCTTTATTTTAGGTATTTTGGTGGGTAGGGTACTATTCACTTCCCTATTACTGTAATAACTGTGCCTGGCTCATGGTGGCCGTGGAGGTTCAGGGCTTGTGGACCGCAGAGATGTGAGAGCTCTAAGGCCTGGCTTTGGGCCAGTCCACAATGCCAAGGTCATGGGCACATGGGCAAATGGGGCTTGGCAAGCCACTTTCTTCCTTGAGGAAGCTGATCCCCATCCTTGAACTATATGCTGGGAAAGTGACCGCATAAAGTGTCCGGGAACCACAAACGACAAGTGGGAATCCCATAGAGAAAGCAGGAATAGCCTGCCTCACACTTTGCTATGAAAATTTGGCCCTTCTAAGTGGATTTAAGGGACTTTTCTAACCGTGCAGGTTAAACTAGTTGGCCGCACGTCTCAAAGGAGACCCTGCAGGAACTCCCAGTGGTTGTGCCCAGACCTTACATTCTCATGCCCAAGTTTAATTTCTGGGAAGAAACTTCTCCTACAGAACTGGCTATTTTAAAGCAAGTTATAAGTCATCCCATTTTTGAGCACCAGAATCAGAGAGGAAAGGGGTTCCTCAGCCCACCTGGACGAGGAGGAATGTCTTGCCCAGGGCCACACAGCTGGACAGTGACACCATCTTGCTTTTATTTCTTTTATCCACCACACCTGCCACCTCTCTCAAGCATGTTTTCTCTGAGGTGGAGCAGACCCTTGGTGGTGACAGCAGCATGCGTTACGCGCCAGATTCTCTTTAAGCGCTTCGTGTGTCCCAGCTCCCTGAACCCTTGCAGGGAGACTCTGTTCTCACCCTGATTGGAAGCGTGAACAGACGAAGTCAAGAATGCCAACTAACTCACTCAAACTCACAAAGCCAGCAGCGGGGTGGAGCTGAGATATGAACCCCAAGTGAGAGGTCCGGCCCCTGGTTCTTACTCTTTGCACAAGACAACCCTCTAGAAAACAAGCTCACCAGTGGAGGGTGTGGGAGTGGACGGGTGGCCCTGAGGGCCAGTCTCTCCCTGGACTGGAGAAGCCACTGGACAGTGGGACGTGGACATTTTTTATTTCTCTCCAGACCCATTCTGACATCGGTGACTCTTAAATCTATCTATCCAATCCGTCTTCAACCATCTGTCCAAGGACATTTAAATTTAAGGACACTTAAGGACGCTTAATCCAAGTGTCCTTCATTCCATCTACAGCCAGGGAAGCAGTCCGTTCCTGTGAGCGCCTCCCAAATCTATGGATTTTCTTCCCCGCCACCTGTCTCTGAGGGAGGAATAACTGGACGAATGCTCCCCCTCCACACATACAGGCGTCCACAGAGCCCAGGGTGTCTCGCTTGGTCTCCTCTGGGGGCTTGCGGAGCTGACTGCAGACCAAAAGTTTCACATTTTCCTTGAGGAAGGCAACTAATAGGGAAATCTACTATTCACCAATTCAAAGTAGATGCTGAGAACAGAGATGGCAACCATGAGATGCTTTTCAGAAGGAAAAGGAAGATGGATTGAATTTCTGTGGGGAGAGCAGGTGTCTGTGATGGCTTCGTAGACGTCTTTCACGTCCCATTAGATTTTGCAGACTGATGAATAAGACACAGGAGCCAATTCCTGCCCATAGCAAGTTTTTATGTAAATCTCTTAGCCAAGAATGATTTTTACATTTTCAAGGCTTTTTAAAAAAAGAAAGAAAAACAATATGTGACAGAGACTATGTGTTCTGCAAAGCTGAAAATATTTACTATCTAACCCTTTATAGAAAAACTTCGCTGATCCCTGAACAAGGTCATTTTTCCAACAGGAGGGGCGCTCTTTCCTCCAAAGGCCTCTTTTAGTCTTTGAGTTTCAGGCCATTCTCTCTGGCAGAGCCATGGAGTCATCCTCCTTTTGCAGAAGCTAACTCCTGTCCTTACTGCTTTCTCCTCTTCAGTGGTTACAGCCTCTGATCCACCATGCTTCCAGTGGGACTTCAACATCAGCGTGATGGCCCCCTCCATAAAAGCCTGCACTCTTTGCTCAACTTGGCATAGATTTGCATCTTGATAATTTGCATTGCATGTTTGGACCTATGAGGAATCTTGCACTAAACCAGAGGGGCTCATGTTAAATAGGAAGGGAGATTTGAATTGGGGAGAACTTTATAAGTGGTTGATCATTTACATTTGTGATGATTTTTGTGTTATTGAAAGCATCTGGTTCCCTGCACATGCTTTTAGCTCAAGGAAGGTGACTATAAACACTTGAATAACAAGAGTTCCCTAAAACTGGCCTTTCCGGACTTAACCATAGCAGATAACGTTACCACACTGCCTGCTCCAAAGGAAAAGTATATGAACAGGAAAAAAAAAAAAAGATCATGTCTTCCTCTATCTCAGCGGAAGTGCAGTTGGTCGGGGAAACATCCCAGCAGGTTAGGAGGATGCTGGAGATGGCGGGAAGGCACACCGCTCACACGGCAGGTTCTGGGGAGATCGCTCACACGGCAGGTTCTGGGGAGATAGCTCACACGGGAGGTTCTGGGGAGATAGCTCACACGGGAGGTTCTGGGGAGATAGCTCACACGGGAGGTTCTGGGGAGATAGCTCACACGGGAGGTTCTGGGGAGATAGCTCACACGGGAGGTTCTGGGGAGATAGCTCACACGGGAGGTTCTGGGGAGATAGCTCACACGGGAGGTTCTGGGGAGATAGCTCACACGGGAGGTTCTGGGGAGATGGCTCACACGGCAGGTTCTGGGTAGATGGCTCACACGGCAGGTTCTGGGGAGACCGCTCACACGGCAGGTTCTGGGGAGATCGCTCACACGGCAGGTTCTGGGGAGATAGCTCACACGGGAGGTTCTGGGGAGATAGCTCACACGGGAGGTTCTGGGGAGATCGTTCACACGGGAGGTTCTGGGGAGATAGCTCACACGGGAGGTTCTGGGGAGATAGCTCACACGGGAGGTTCTGGGGAGATAGCTCACACGGAGGTTCTGGGGAGATAGCTCACACGGAGGTTCTGGGGAGATAGCTCACACGGGAGGTTCTGGGGAGATAGCTCACACGGGAGGTTCTGGGGAGATAGCTCACACGGCAGGTTCTGGGGAGATAGCTCACACGGCAGGTTCTGGGGAGATAGCTCACACGGGAGGTTCTGGGGAGATAGCTCACACGGGAGGTTCTGGGGAGATAGCTCACACGGGCGGTTCTGGGGAGATAGCTCACACGGCAGGTTCTGGGGAGATAGCTCACACGGGAGATTCTGGGGAGATAGCTCACACGGGAGGTTCTGGGGAGATAGCTCACACGGGAGGTTCTGGGGAGATAGCTCACACGGCAGGTTCTGGGGAGATAGCTCACACGGGAGGTTCTGGGGAGATAGCTCACACGGGGGTTCTGGGGAGATGCTCACACGGGAGGTTCTGGGGAGATAGCTCACACGGGAGGTTCTGGGGAGATAGCTCACACGGGAGGTTCTGGGGAGATAGCTCACACGGGAGGTTCTGGGGAGATAGCTCACACGGGAGGTTCTGGGGAGATAGCTCACACGGGAGGTTCTGGGGAGATAGCTCACACGGGAGGTTCTGGGGAGATAGCTCACACGGGAGGTTCTGGGAGATAGCTCACACGGGAGGTTCTGGGAGATAGCTCACACGGGAGGTTCTGGGGAGATAGCTCACACGGGAGGTTCTGGGGAGATAGCTCACACGGGAGGTTCTGGGGAGATAGCTCACACGGGAGGTTCTGGGGAGATAGCTCACACGGGAGGTTCTGGGGAGATAGCTCACATGGCCGGTCCTAGGGGGATGAAAGGTCCAGTTTTGAAACTGGAACCCAGAAAAGACGGTCCAGCTGTCAGCATTCAGAGGGCAGCGACCATCGTGGCTTCATGAGTTCAAACTAAAAAGGTGCCTGCCTTGTGGTCTCCATGGGAGCTGCGTTCCTGCTCCTGCCTTGTTGGAGCTTTGCTTTCCTCATCTGTGAAATGGGGATAATCCCACTTTCCTCTAGGGTTGTAGGCAAGAGGACCTACAAAAAATCCCAGGTCAGTGCCTGGTACAGAGGTTGCCACTCCACCACCCCAACCCCGTCCATCTTCATCCCAGGAATCAGAGCCCACAATCTGTGACACTGTATTTGAATGTCCCGATTCACCATGTCCCTTTTGAGCTCCCTGTAGCTGCACCAGACCAATAGGTTCCATTTTTATGTAACAAAGTTGTGAGTTGTTTTTCACTTGCCATGGACCCCCAGTTGAAGGTCACATAGCCTGAGCATGCCTAGATGAGCCACACGTGCAAACACAGAGGAACCCTAAGTGCTCAAACTGAGGTGTGGGAACTGAATTAAGAAGAGGGCACTGCATAATAAGGTCCAGGATCCAATCAAATTGAGCCCTGGCGTCACCCCATGGCAGGATCCAGTCAGATCATGCCTCCCTGCATCACCTCACTGCAACATCCAATCTGATCACATCTCATTACCCAATGCTTATAAAACCTGACTCAACCCTCAGCTCTGGGAGAGACTGCTTTGGGAATTATCCCAGGTGTTTTCTTTACTTATGACAAGTAATAAAATCTCCTTGCTAACTCCTCCTTGGTTGTGGTCATTAGACTTATACCTGCCAACCAACTGAACCCACCTGTTGTGTGGATAGCAACCCCCCAGCTTCTCAGCTGCAGGAGGATGAGCATTCAACTGCAACTAATTTGGGAACCAATTTATTATCATTTGGAAGTCCAAGGAGTGGCTGTTTAATTGCACTTACAATTCGATAAGGAGGCACCATCAGTGGGAACCTGGAGGCATTGGGAAGGTGCTTTGCTGAGGGCTTCAGTGCCTTGAAGCTGAACCCCTGGGTCTGGAGCAAGGTGTGGTCTGGTACTGATCACTCAGTGAATGTGGAGTCTGAGACTGACCTGCCCCGGGGATTAAGAAGAGGGCACTGCATAATAAGGTCCAGGATCCAATCAGATTGAGCCCTGGTGTCACCCCATGGCAGGATCTAATCAGATTGAGCCCTGGCGTCACCCCATGGCAGGATCCAATCAGATCATGCCTCTCTGCATCACCTCACTGCAACATTCAATCTGATCACATCTCATTACCCAATGCTTATAAAACCTGGCCTCCCTTCCTGAAATAAAGAAAAAGAGCTTTTCTAGCTACCAAACAATGATGAAATCTGTTTGCTGGAGTAATATTGAGATATTAACTTATGTTTTCCCTCTCTGTGGCTTCCCCTTCCTTCCTCCTATTCAAGCAGGGAAACCAGTTCTGTATGTATCTTCGGGGGAAGGAGGAGAAGGATAGAAAACAAAACGCCTCCCGAATTCCAGAGAGGTGAGGAAGTTCACAAGTAGGACAAAATGTTGGGTCAAAATCACGGGGGAGCAGGGCGCTCCCTTCACCCATCCTTCCAGAACAGAAAGAACCAATTTTTTTCTCTTGGGAGGTAATAAGAGAGGAGGAGTGGTCTTTGGGTTCCGAAAGGAAACACACATCTGGTTTCTAGGAAGCGTTTTTGGAGAAGACACAAGAGGAGATGCCTGCCTGGTGTCTGTGCAGCAACGCAAAGACCCTTGAATCCCAGAGGTAGCTCCCAAAAGGCAGGGGCTAGGAAAATAAACTGATTAGATCTGGAGGAAATAGAGACCCAAGATATTGTGGCAAAAGAGGCTGCCTCTCAATATCCACTCTCCTTTATTCTTCAGTTACTGAACCATGATGCTTTGGGAGGTGGGTTGTGAGGACAGACTAAACTTCTCAGCCTCCCTTGCAGCTGGCTGTGACCATGTGACTGGGTTCGAACACAGTGGTTCTCAAAGTGTGGTGCTTGGGCCAGCAGAATCAGCATCCTCTGGGGACTTGTTAGAAATGCAAATTATTGGGCTCTACCCCAGACCTACTGGGTCAGAAACTCTGAAGGTGGGTGGGGCACATTAACTAGTACTTTACCAATTCCTCAGGTGATTCTGATGTTGTTGAAGGTTGAGAACCGGTCTAGTCCAAAAGTAAACAGAAATATGCAGTACTTTAGAAAATCTCCTTCATGAGAACTAGACTCAGTAAGTGGGGCATTTCTTTTATCCTTTTTCCCTTCCTGCTACCAGGAATATAGATATAATGGCTGGAACACCAGCAGTCACCTTGGATCATGAGGCAAACTTGGACATAAAAGCCATTTGCTAGGCTGGGCACAGTGGCTCACGTCGTAATCCCAGCACTTTTGGAGGCCGAGGTGGACAGATCACTTGAGGTCAGGAGTTCGAGACCAGCCTGGCCAACATGGTGAAACCCTGTCTCTACTAAAAATATAAAACATTAGCCGGGTGTGGTGGCACACGCCTGTAATCCCAGCTACTAGGGAGGGTGAGGCAGGAGAATCGCTTGAACCCGGGAGGCAGAGGTTGCAGTGAGCTGAGATCCTGCCACTGCACCCCAGCCTGAGCGACAGAGCGAGACTCTGTCTCAAAAAACAAACAAACAAACAAACAAACAAGCCATTTACTGATGGTGAGATGGTAAGACAGGAAAAGCCTAAATCTCTGAAGACTAATGAGTGGTCATGGCCTTACTGATGTATGTGAAATAAACTTATTTTATGTTTCACCTAGAGGTTTTGAAGGTTTTCTGTTATTCTCAGCCAAACTTAAGGCTAACTTATGTAGATATTTGTTTTTATGCTTGAGATGGTGGACAAGGACTGCTACTGGTTATGCTTGAATGCATTACAACAAATTCCAGTTTTGTACCCATGAGAAGTCAAGTGTCTGACGAGGGTGCTAGATGGTGCCTTGCAGTTTGGGAATGGCAGGGAGTGGTGGTAATCCCACTGCTCTCTGTGGCTGCTGGTGGTGGGTGCCCCTGTGGAGCCAGGCTGACAGCGAGGCTGTTATAGGAGGAAGGAGAAAGCAGAAACTGACAATTCAGCCTAATTTGCAGCAATAGAAAAATTACTCCAAAAGGGCGCTTCATTTTCCCAATTCAAGGCATACTAGTTAAAATGATGCACGGGCCGCCCGGCAGCCGACTGGTGTGCTGATTAGCAAGGGTGCTTGAAGTGTGGGTTCTGGATTCAGGGCAGAGAAGCCCAGAGAAGAGCCATCTGATTAACAAGCTGACTCTGCTAGGTGTAACCAGTGATTTACATAATCAGGTGATTAAGAATACCTTACACACATGCACACACACACACACACGCACACACACACACACACACACAGGCATTGTAGGGGAGGCCTCTTGCAATTCCACCCAGTAAGGTAATTTTCCCTCTAAGCAGGCCAAGTGCAGACCCCAGCTGTGTGGCACGGTGAGGTGTAACAATTTCTCTCATCAGGGGAGAAAAGAGAACCTTGTTACCACCGGCTTGCGAAGGGCAGTCCTGATGGAGCAGACCAAGCTGATCCCATTACCTGACCACACTTCCTCCCCGCTCCCATTTCCTAATGAACCCAAGAGTCCTGTATGACGTTTTGGTAGAATTGATCAAAAAATGCTTGATGAGATGCCAATAGGAAAATGCGTTGCTGATGACGGCACTAACAATTCCCCTCATTTCCTCTGTGACTGCCTTAGATTCGGTAGGAGCAGGGAGACCCCGAGGTGGCAGGGCAGGGGACAGAGGACAGAGGAGGTTTCTCACAGGAAGCTCTCTCTCCTGAACATTTACAGGAAGCAAGAGAAAAGACGTTCTTCATCGATACACCGGCAGGCCCGTCCATATGGAGGCTGTTCTCAGTTATGCCTTCTCTGTCACCTCCGTTTGTCTTGACTTTGCAATTCCTTCTAGAAATCTTAGCACAGTGCAATAGTGTACCAATTAAGATCCACGTCTAAAACCAGGCAGCATCTCAGCCCAGCATTCCATAGCAGAGTACAGCAGGGTGCGTGTGGCGCTGAGTGACAAGAGCTTACTAGTTAGCTCAGAGATCCTGCGCGGGACATCAATCATCAGAGCGGCTCAGAGTTACTGGGCACCTACGATGTTGTTAGGCAGGAAGCAATGCACTATTGTATACATAGTCATGATAATAACAGTAATTTATGTGTATGCCTCTGTTAGTTTTCTAAGGCTGCTGTAATGAAGTACAGCAAACGGGATGGCATACAACAGCTGAAATTTCTGCTCTCACTGTTCTGGAGGCCAGAACTTGGAAATCAAGTTGTCAGCAGGGCCGTGCTCCCTCTGAGGCTCCAGGGCAGGGTCCTTCCCTGCCTCTTCCTAGCGTCAGGTGTTTGCCTGCAACCCTGCAATTCTGGGTCTTGTGTATGTGACGCTGCAATCTCTGCCTCCGCCACCGTGGAGCGCTCTCCCTGTGGCTCTGTCCAAATCTCCCACCTATAGGGACACCAGTCATTGGATTAGCAGCCACCTAATGACCTCATCTTAACCCAGTGGTATCTGCAAAGACCCTACTTCCAAAGAAGGTCAGATTCATAGGTACTGAGGGTTAGGACTTCAGCATATCTTTTAGGGGAACAAAAGTCAACCCACAACAATGTCTCTTCATTCTTTGCAAAGAATTTTCACATAAATCATTGCCACATTTCACATTCAACACAGCAGAGCAGAAAGGGCTGGTGTCACCACAGGAGGGGAAACTGAGGCACAGAGGGCTTGGATTCCCGCCCTTCTCGCCTCCGGACAGCCAAGCCCTTCAGTGTGCTCTCCCCTTCCTGGGTCAGCCCCTCTGAGTTGGTGGTGAATTGATCCAATCAGCACCATCGTAGTAGTAAAAATACCAACCCTAACATGGGCCACCTTGCACCCCACCATGATTTTGAGCTCTTTTCAAGTACCAGGTGCTGTTCCAGACATTTCTGCATGCACTGATTTATCTAGTTTCAACAGCCCAGTGAGCCGGCACTTCAATTCTCCCCCACTTCACAGGTTAGGAAATGGAAGATTTGCAGGAAGTGTAATGAACTAGCTCAAGAACTGGCAGCTACTAAGTATGGAGGTGGGGAGGGGAGCCGGGGATGGAGCCCAGGCCGATGGAACCCTAAAGCTCACGCCCTGACCCACTACAATATCTGACACTAATATCCCTCAAATATTGTAACTCAACTCAGAAAACGCAAATGCATACACTAAATATCTCAGGAAAGCTCCTTTTAAGAAATAGCTTTATTGAGATATAGTTCAAACAGCATACGATGCACACATTTAAAGCATACTAACCAGTACGCTCTCACTTGATCTAGCTTCAAAACACCTCCCTTATGCCAGAAGGAGACTCTAATCCCATTAGCAGGCCCTCCCATCCCCCCCTCCTCCCAGCCCCTGGCAACCACTAATCTGCTTTCTGCCTCTATGGACTTACCTATTCTGGACATTTTATTTAAAGGGAATCATACAACATGTGGCCCTTTGTGCCTGGCTTCTTTCATCATATTTTCAAGTTTCGTCCACGTGGTAGCATGGATTGGTCCTTCCTTCCTTTTAATGGCCTGATAATATTCTATTATATGGAAAGACCACATTTTGTGTATTTCTTTCTCAATTGATGGACATTTGGGTTGTTCCCACTTTTTGGCTATTATGAGTAATGCTGCTACGAACATTTAAGCACAAGTCTTTGTGTAGACGTAGGTTTCATTTCCTTGGGTTTATACCGAGGAGTGGCATTATGACAGGGCCTTTTTAAAAGTAGGTAATTACATAGACTTTTCCCCAAGGCGAATTATCTTTCTTTAACTCTGGTGAACTGACAAAGTTAGAATAATCCCGTGGATTTATGAATCTCCGTCCTCCAAAGTGGCCTGAGCACTGTTCTCCATGCTACGAAATCCATTCCTCTGCCATTATTTTTGTGGTCATTCCAGACAGCAATGGGGGCTCCAGAAGGGCTTTACCCGGGTCAGGGGCTGGGAAGGGTGGCCGTGCTGGCCACCAGGCAGGCCTCCTGTCCTGGGCCCCTGTTTCCCGGAGCACGCTCCACTTACAGGCACGTGGAGGCATTGTCCTCTGTCTTCTGTGAATCCTGCTCCTTGTGGCTCCGAGAACTCTGTGTTCCGAGCTGCAAATGTTCTTGGATGGTGTCTCATTAATTATAGCTTATCAGCTGCCTTGCGAGTTGCATCTTAATGAGTGACCCTCATCGCTGACCCTTTATTAGCACAGGAGTTCTTTGTTGGGTCCTGCATCTCTTCCGATTTTGTAAACACAGATCAATGGGATGTTGTGGGGCTGACGTGTCCCACTTCCCAACCCGGAGGAAGGGGAAAGCTTCCTTGCAGGTGCTCTGCGCAGCTCTGCTCCTGGCACCGACCCCGCCCCACAGCCAACAAGAAATCCCTTTGATGTGCAGAGGAGGATGGGGTAAGGGTTCTCTCATAATCTAGTTATGTGGCTAGATCCTATTTCAAGAGAGTTTACTCTGCACACAGCAGCCAGGGCCAGCCTTGGGGTACCTGAAAACCCTAAGAATACAGAGGTCAGAACACAAAGGAGAGTCATCCTTGTCGAAATGACCTGCAAGGGTCTAGGCATGTGACTTCTGGACTGCGGAGAAGGGTGCTAACTGCATTAGTCACATGGAGCTGAAAACAGAGTTAAAAACCCTTTAAAACTTCCAGGCTGCCACTCTGCTCAAACGTCCCCCTGGTTTTCATCTGATTCAGAGTGAAGCGAAAGTTCTGTGGAATCTGGACCCCTTGGTTTCCTCCCTGCTTCTCCTCCACTCCGTCATGTTTTCCAGCCACAGTGTCTTGTTGCTATGTCTTAAACATGGCAGTCTTTGCATATGCTGTTCCTTCTGCCCGGAGTGCTGTTGCCCCAGATATTCCATTCCCATTCCCTGCTATGGTCTCCCTAGCTGTGATCACCTAGGAGACATTGTTTCATTTCAGCTTTGAGGACTTGACTGTCTCCCTCTTAAAGGGAATCTCCACCTCCACGAAGAGATGTTCTGTCTCTCAGTCGCTGTTCCTCCCCCATAGCCTGGAACAGTGACTGGGCATAGCAGTTGCTTAACGAACATATAGGGCATGAAAGAAAAGGAGAAACCATTTGCACATCTTTCCTATTTGAGTTCTAAAAGCATTTTAAAGAAGGGAATTTGAGGGCACGGCGCTTTATGAAGAAGGCCTTGAATTAGAGAGAAGCAGCAGGATCTTGGCCTGCTTCCTGCAGGAGCACCATCAGGACCCTGGATGGAGTCGTTGTCCGAAGTGCCAGCCTTGGAGATGAGGCCGGGGCCCTGTGCTGGGGATGCAGACAACTGCAGATGTGAAGAGACTCTGCAATCCAGGAATGATGGATGGCTCAGGGCAGCCCGTGTGTCAAGACCAGGAAACAAAATCTTCAAGCCGCAGCCTTGGCTTGGGCAACAGGAGATCCAGGAGTCGTTACCCCAGAAAACTGCGAAGTGGGTAGAAACCCCAAGAAGGATGGGGCTAAATTTCGTTTCTTACTCCCTGATGGAATGGTGGATTTAGAAATCTGGGCAAGGCTCAGGACAGCAAGTCATGGTTTGAATCTGTAGTCCCCATCTGAGGGTTGGAGATTTATATCCACGCTGCTGCTCTGTGGTCTATGCCGAACCTCCGACCCCCTTCTGATTGGTCAGTGTTATGACTCTGGTCTGTTCTGATTGGTTGGAGCCCACACCACTCCAGTTGGTGGAATTTGAGCCTCACCTCATTTGCATCCATGTAAATGGGACATTTCAAGTAACACATGAGATTGGCTCTGCAATTTCTCTGGTGCCCTATGAGTGACCATGATGACTCCCTAATCTCCTGATGAACGTGGGCCAGCAATGACTTTTTTTTTTTTTTGAGACAGGGTCTTGCTGTGTTGCCCAAGCTGGAGTGCAGTGGCGAAAAAGATCACTGCTGACTGCAGCCTGTAACCCCTGGGCTCAAACAATCTTCCCATTTCAGCCTCCCGAGTAGCTGGGACTGCAGGCATGCACCATCCTTGCCCTGGTATTATTAATAATTCTTTTTGGTAGAGATGGGGTCTCACTATGTTGCCCAGTGTGGTCTCCAACTCCTGGCCTCAAGCAATCCTCCCATCTCAGCCTCCCAAAGTGCTGGGATTACAGATGTGAGCCACCATGCCATGCTTCCCCCACCTTTTTTAAAAATAAAACTTTATCCATGTTAAAAGTCTTACAATAGCAATGGCCTCCTTTTAATGAGACTCTTACACGAGGTGTTCATGGGTCTTCTTGGGGTACCTGGAAACCCCAAGAATACAGCAGTCAGAACATAAAGGACAGTCATCCTTGTCAAAATGACCTACGAGGGTCCAGGCATGTGGCTTCTAGACTGTGGAGAACTGTGTTAACTGCATTAGTCACACGGCGTTAAAAACAAGCCTCATTCCTCTTCCCTACTGCACTCTGAGTTTCTGCCAGAGGTTACCACTGGAGGAACATAGGCTCACAATAGTAAACCACTTAACAGATCATTCCTGGGGAGATGCAACTCGCCTCAAATGGTAGCTGAGCAATTTTCCTCCCTCCCTGAGGACATAGCTAACAGCTCTGCTGGCTGGCAGTAACAGACCAATAATTCTGGGCTGTCACTGCAGGGAAACCCAACTCCCTCCTCATTTACTTTCAATTCATTCATAGTGCAAGCTGGGGTACAGGAAACAAACTTTACTTATCTGTCAATTTGCTTCTAATACAAGATAGAGAATCCATTTTAAAACGTGCATTTAAAAAAGAAAGCAATTCAATTTAAGCAGGCACCATCTTTGGAAAGTCTCATGCTATTAATGAGTTATTAAACAGGCCATCCTTTGGGGTGGCACATGGGCTAAGTGGCACCAACTTCCCTGAGAAATGGCATTTTTTTTCAACCTAGCCAAGAAAGGAGGCAGTTGAGAAATACGTACTTCTCCAAAGTTGTAATCTCTTTCACTGTTTGCAATATTTTGCATCACTTGGGTATAAACACATTATTGCTATAAATCAAGGGTATTTTCAAAGTCAGTCCCAAGGGCAGAGCCTGCTCCAGCCGTATTATGAAAGAGGTGAAAGTGGCCTGTGGTAACTGAGTGTGAGAGGCATTTCTGGTGTGCATCCATACCTGGACATCTTCTCTGTCCTGAGCCACAGGGAAGCGTCTATGTCCCAGACCCTTTGCAGCCAATAAAATATGAGTACAAATGATGTGTGTCCCTTCCAAGCTAAGGCAGAGAAGAACCAGTGTGCCAGCTCTCTGCTTCCTCCCTCCCTGGTGGCATAATCAAGGGCAAAAGTATCACATGATAGTGTGAGTTGGATCCCTGAGTCACTGGCTGGAGGGCAAGACAGGCTGACCTGGACCGCACTTTGCATGAGTGTGATAAATACACTTTGGCTGTGTGGAATCCCTGAAATTCCATCAGTAGTCGGTTGTGGGAGCTAGCTGGACAGCTGCTGATAAATCACCCCGAGAAGCCAGGATGGCAATCACCTGACACGACAAGAGTTCTCCAGTAAACACACTCACATCCAACGCTGATGGGATCTAGTAAACACACTCACATCCAACACTGATGGACTCCAGTAAACACACTCACATCCAACACTGATGGACTCCAGTAAACACACTCACATCCAACACTGATGGACTCCAGTAAACACACTCACATCCGACACTGATAGACTCCAGTAAACACACTCACATCCAATATTGATGGACTCCAGTAAACACACTCACATCCAACACTGATGGGATCTAGTAAACACATTCACATCCCATGCTGATGGACTCCAGTAAACACACTCACATCCAATACTGATGGACTCCAGTAAACACACTCACATCCAACGCTGATAGGATCTAGTAAACACATTCACATCCCATGCTGATGGACTCCAGTAAACACACTCACATCCAATACTGATGGACTCCAGTAAACACACTCACATCCGACACTGATAGACTCCAGTAAACACACTCACATCCAACACTGATGGACTCCAGTAAACACACTCACATCCAACACTGATGGACTCCAGTAAACACACTCACATCCAACGCTGATGGACTCCAGTAACACACTCACATCCAACGCTGATGGACTCCAGTAAACACACTCACATCCAACACTGATGGGATCTAGTAAACACACTCACATCCCATGCTGATGGGATCTAGTAAACACACTCACATCCAATGCTGATGGGATCTAGTAAACACACTCACATCCAACACTGATGGACTCCAGTAAACACACTCACATCCAACGCTGATGGACTCCAGTAAACACACTCACATCCAACGCTGATGGACTCCAGTAAACACACTCACATCCAATGCTCATGGACTCCAGTAAACACACTCACATCCAATGCTGATGGACTCCAGTAAACACACTCACATCCAACGCTGATGGGATCTAGTAAACACACTCACATCCCATGCTGATGGGATCTAGTAAATACACTGACATCCAATGCTCATGGACTCCAGTAAACACACTCACATCCAACGCTGATGGGATCTAGTAAACACACTCACATCCAACGCTGATGGGATCTAGTAAACACACTCACATCCAATGCTCATGGACTCCAGTAAACACACTCACATCCAACGCTGATGAACTGAGCTAAACACACTCATCCAATACTGATAGGTTCCAGTAAACACACTCATCCAACGCTGATGAACTGAGCTAAACATACTCAGATGCAATGCTGATGGGCTCCAGTAAACACACTCAGATCCAATGCTGATGGGCTCCCGTAAACACACTAATCCAACGCTGATGGACTCCAGTAAACACGCTCATCCAACGCTGATGGACTGAGCTAAACACACTCACATCCAACGATGATGGAGTGAGCTCAAAGGGTGCCCCTGCTGGGGCACTGGCATCTCAAAGAAAACCACAGGTAGAGGGAAACACTTCCAAGAGAGGGATGAGCTAGCAATGGTGGCTGCAGTCAACATCTAGAGGCTATCAGGAGAGAGAATTTGGAGGCTGGTTTTCTTGATGTCCATAAAATCACAGAAAGCTTTCATCAAGTGAGGATTTGGGGGTGTGAGCATAGAAACGAAATCTGGATAACTCAAGCAAGAGAAGAATGTGCTGGAAGGATCTCGGGTGCCCCACAGAATTGGCGGTCAGGTGCCAAGACTGGGGCTGGGCAGTGAGGGCTTCTCCACGTCTTGGTAGGAAGATGCTGGTGAGGGGATGCCAGGTGGCTTCTGTTCTGTCCTTGCATCGCCAGTCAAGAACCGGAAAGACCCAGTTGGCCCAGCCTGGGTGGCGCCCATCCCTGGCTGTGGCAAGTCTGTGAGAGAGGGCTCTGGAGGAGGGAGGCTGTACCGGTTCTGAAAAGCCACAGCGCCATAGTCCACCCAGACCCTCCACAGACGGTGGCTTGGGCACAACCACATCTGGTTTCCCAGGTTTTCTCTAGTGAGGCCAGGAGTCCCCCATCAGGGCCACCTCTGATCTGTTTCAGTGAAGGCCAGGAGGTTCACAATCTCAGTGCCCCATTAGTTCCACTGCAGCTCTCAGCACAGAGGACTCATTCTCCCTTTCAACGCTGTTCGCCCCCAAACCGCATGAATCCTACTTGACCCTAACCATAGCCTGAAAGCCCAGCAGCTGCCACTTAAATAATAGATGACACCGCCCTCTTGTGGCACAGACTGGCAGCACAACGCGTCCCAGCAAACATTTTACCTGTCGCGGACTTTTCTGAACAAAGAACAAGCTGCAGCCCACACACCTGACCAGAGGAAAACGGACTTTACTCCTCTCATATTGTCAACACATCCAGAGCCCTACTGAGGGGAAATATACATGCCATAAAACTTAACAATTTAAGCCTACAGTGCAATGGATTTTAGTAATTTTATACAATTGTGCAGCCTGTACCACAATCCAGTTTTGGAACACCGTTATTATGCAGAAGGTCCCTTGTGCTATTTGCAGTTAATCTGTGCTTCAACATCCAGCCCCCAGCGATCACTGATCCTGCTTTCTGTCCCTATAGTTTTGCCTTTTTTAGAAAGTTCATCTATATGGAATCCTACAATATGTAATTTTTAAATGCTTGACTTCTTTCATCCCAGTGGTCTCTTTTATTGCCAAATAGTTTTTCATGTATTTGATATTTTTACTTATTGTTCTATTTGATTGCCAAATCGTGTTTTATTCTTTGGCTGCCCACAATTTGTTTACTCTTTCACCAGTTGAGGGACACATGGATTGACTTTGGGTTTTAGAGATTATGAATAACGTTGCATGATAACATTTGCCTTCCTATCTCCATGTGGACAGATGTTTAGGTTCCTGAGAGCAGAATTTCCGGGTTGTATGACAAGCATACATTTCACCTATTAAGAAACTGGCAAATTGTTTTCCAACAACTCTTTGTCATCCTACTGCATTCCCATCACCAGCACATGCAGGTTCCAGTTCCCCACATCCACACCAACACTTAGCATTGGCCACCGTTTCCATCTTAGCTTTTGTCGTGCATAGGAGCTGATATTTCATTGTGGCTTTAATTTGCAGTTCCCCCATGACTAATCATACTGACCATTTTAATTTATCTATCATTTCAGATTTCAATTAATTTCTATTGTAGGTTTGGGCTCAAGTCCATTTTCTAATATTATATTTAGACCTTGCTTTTTTTGGCTCAAGTTCATCGAGCCATTACTGTAACATCATACTTAATCTTTATGTTGGAAACTTTGAAAAGAACCAGATAATAGGATGAAAAGGAGGCATTTTGGCTTATCATCAACCAAAAAATAAAAATAAGTGAAAATCTAAAGAAAACGAGAGAAGCTGGAAGCAGCTTGATGTAGCAAACAAAACAATAACATGTTTTATATTATCAACAATTTAAATGATCAAAACACATATAATTAGATGTACTACTTTCTCTTCACAAATTTCCCTGTAAAAATGGATTTTTAAAAATCTGCCCGTTGTCTATCCCAGCAAATACAGTGTCTGAATAATGAGATCTTTTGGGCCCCAAATGGACGTGTGTGATGCTGTCAGCTGAGCATGTGACTTGCTGCTGCTCTCTGGCCAGTTTTTCTCTGCTCTCGCTGAGCCAAGTTCCTCAGCCGAGGTTTCATTACCTCCTCCTCAATTGTTAACGAGCATGTCTGCTGAGGAGTCTGGGAGTATCTGCCAGAACGTGAGGTCCACATCAAATGTGTAAGCCCAGACAGCAGCAGCCAGGGGCCTCCCTTGCTGCCCTGGGTTCATCTCTCGGATTAATTCAAACCTTTTGCAAATTAGTGGAGAAATTTTCCAGTTTCCTGTGTCTCGGCCCAGCTTTGCAGATTTAGTTTTGAGAAGCACAAGCGGTAACCTGGTCCTGAAATCCCTCGTCCCACGTGGTGTTACTGACGTATTGGACAAATAAAAGCCTCTGGGGAAAGAAAAAGAGGATCTCGTCTCTTTCTTTCAAGTGATTAAGGGGATGTGAACTGGTGTGTCAACTCCATGGTTTTTCTGGCAAATTCAAGAAAGCATTCTCTGAAGTCAGTGAGAGATCATTACAATGCTAAGAAGAGGCCCGGGCATCAGAAGACACAAACATTTCCTGCTCCCTGCTTTAGGACACTTGCCAAAACCCTCCTCAGTCTCTGCCCACTGGCCCAGTCGGTGGAGCACCAGTGAACAGCACACACACTCAGAAGCCAGTTCACTGGATTCCAACCACAGCCTGCTGCTTCTGAGTTGTGTGTCCTTGGCAAATTACTAAACCATTATGTGCCTCCGCTTCTCTTTTAGTTTACTTTGCATTGCCATAAAGGATTATCTGAGGCTGAGTAACTTATAAAGACAAGAGGTTTAATTGGTTCATGGTTCTGCAAGCTGTACAAGAAGCACAGTGCTGGCATCTGCTTCTGGGGAAGCCTCAGAAAACTTTTATTCAGGGCGGAAGGCAAAGGAAGGCTGGCATCACATGGCGAGAGAGGGAGCAAGAGAGAGAAGCAGACGTCTCAGATTCTTTAACAACCAGGTCTTGCATGAACTCATTACCACCAGGAGGATATCAACACATTCATGAGGGATCGGTTCCCATGACCCAAATACCTCCCATTAGGCCCCACCTCCAACACTGGGGATCACATTGCAGCATGAGATTTGGAGGGGACAAACATCTAAACCATATGAACTTCCTTCCCTTTAAAAACGGGAAATACCTGAGCTCAGGAGTTCGAGACCAGCCTGGGCAACACAGCGAAACCCCATCTCTACTAAAATACAAAAAATTAGCCAGACATGGTGACACACAACTGTAGTCCCAGCTACTCGGGAGGCTGAGGCAGGAGAATCACTTGAACCCGAGAGGGGGAGCTTGCAGTGAGCCAAGATCGCACCACTGCACTCCAGCCTGCTGACAGAGTGAGACTCTATCTCCAACCAAACCAAACCAAACCAAACCAAACCAAACCAAACAAAACAAACAAAAAACGGGAAATAATCTGGGCGTGGTGGCTCATGCCTGTAATCCCAGCACTTTGGGAGGCAGGTGAATCACTTGAGGTCAGGAGTTTGAGATCAGCCTGACCAACATGGTGAAACCCCATCTCTACTAAAAATACCAAAAAAAAAAAAAAAAAAAAAATTAGCCGGGCGTGGTGGTGCACACCTGTAGTCCCAGCTACTGGGGAGGCTGAGGCACAAAAGTCACTTGAACTTAAGAGGCGGAGATTGCAGTGAGTCGAGATCGTGCCACTGCACTCCAGCCTGGGTGACAGAGTGAGATTCCATCTCAAAAAATAAAAACTTAAAAAATAAAAGCGGGAAAATAATACCAATTTTAGATTGGTTTCCTGTGGCTGCTATAACGCATGACCACCAACTTGGCGGCTTCAGTAATAGAAGTTTATTCTCTCACGGTTCTGCAGGCTGGAGGTCCACAATCAAGGTGTTGGTGGGGTCACGCTCACTCTGAAGACCCCAGGGAGGCTTCTTCCTTGCCTCTTCCAGCTGCTAGGGGTTGCAGGAGTCTTTGGTGATCCTTGGCTTGCAGCAACATCACTCCAGTCTCCGCCTCCCTCTTCCCACAGTGCTCTCTGTGTTTCCTCCTTTTCTGTCTCTTATGAGGACACTTGTCATTGGATTTAGAGATCACCCTAATCCACTATGATCTATCTCATCTTGATCCTTCACTTAATCACATCGGCGAAGACCCTATTTCCAAGCAAGGTCATATTTACAGGTACGTGGTGTTAAGACTTGGACATACTTCTTTGAGGGACACAACCCAACCCACTCCAGATCTCACAGGGACACTGGGAGGACATGTATGCAGTTGTTGTCTTAGTGTTATTGAGGGAGATGCTGGACATGGATCTGTGGGGAAGATGATGGAAGTGTGTTCATGCAGGGACAAGGGTGCAAATGAGGCCTGAAGGCTGAGGAGGCCTGGGGAGTTGTGTGAACGGGGCACCGTCTAGTGTCAGAAGCCAGATCTGAGCATTCATCTCCTGACTCTGCATTCCAACCACGGGCTATTTCACTCCTCCCTCTGGGAGCCTCCTGTGTTTTTCCCTTCATCTCTTCAGCCCTTTTCTTATCAGCAAATGTGGCATTTGTACTGGAAACCAAGCTAGCTGCAGCACACTTTCAGAAAACAGTTTTGAGATACGATGCACATACTATACAATCCACTCACTGTGTGTGTGTGAGTGTGTGTGCATGTGTGTGATACAGGGTCTTCTTGCTCTGTCACCCAGGCTGCAGTGCAGTGCTGTAATCATGGCTCACTGTGGCCCAACCTGTTGGGCTCAAGTGATCCTCCCACCTCAGCCTCCCCGGTAGCTGGAACTACAGGTTTGTGTCACCACACCTTGCTAATTTTTAAATTTTTTGTAGAGGTTTTGCCATGTTGCCTAGGTCTTGAATTCCTGGGTTCAAGTGATCTGCCCGCCTCCACCTCCCAAAGTGTTGGGATTATAGGCATGAACCATTGTGCCTGGCTCACTCATTTAAAATATATAATTCGGTGGTTTTTAGTAGATTCTCAGAGTTGTGCAGTCATCTCTACAATCAACTTCAGAACATTTTCATCACCCCCAAAAGAAACTCTACACACTTTAGTTGTCACTTGCCTCGAGTCCCTCCCAGCCCTGGGCGGCCACTAAGCTCCTTTTTGTCTCTGTGGATTTACCCCTTCTGTAATGTCACATAAATGGAATCATACAGCATGTGGTCTTTTGTGACTGGTTTCTTTTGCTTAGGATAATGTTTTCAAGGCTCATCCATGCTGCAGCAAGCATCAGTGCTTCATTTTTATTGCTGAGTGACTGCAGTACTCTTGAGCAGAGAGCTACTAAGCAGAAATCATAAATTAAAATGGCTATATCTCTGAGTACTTCCCAAGTGCCAAACACTGTGCTAATTACACACATTATTTTAATTGAAATGTTTACAGAGGTTGGGTAGGCAAAACAAGGAGGTGAAATGGACTTTGTAGAAATTATTGCAAACCCCAGCCATGCCTGATCCAAACTAGCAGGGATGCAGCCTCCATTCGGCCTTGCTGATTTCTGTCTTGTGGTCTGTGGCTTGCCAGATATTTTCAATCTTTAAGTCAGGAATCTGGATTTATTTGTGTGAAATCTCCCAAACAATAAGTATGAACAACAACAAAATTCATCTTAAGATTCTGACAAAGAACTTCTTCCATGTAACAATCTTCACTTGTAAAGCAAGAAGATGGTATTAACATAACCACAGTGGACCTACACATCCTGTTTGTAACCCCAAAGTCAATTTGGGAGGAAGGGTGATGAATTCATCTTCTTTTGCTCAGATATCCCAGTTTTAAAACTGGGAGTCCCACATCCCAGAAACCTCCTCAGTTTCAGGCGAACAGGGATGGTTGGTCACCCTACTGGAAGACCACAGTCTATTCCCATAGGTATCCATGTTTGACATATTATAGCTGTTCACCTTTGGGAACTGCTCTCAGAGTTAATTTATGAACACAAGAAAGGAAAGAAGTCAATCCCTTCAATTTATTGTCACCTTCTTTTGGGTCAAAAATGCCATTCTCTTTCTCCAATTTTCTCATTTATCAGATCTGATTTTGCCTATTCTCAAACATGATGTCACCACTATTACCATGACCATCACCATCACCATAATTATTATCATCACCATCATTCTTGCCATCATCATTATTATTATCATCATCACCATCATCATTATCATCTTCACCACCACCATTATGACCATCATCATCCTCATCATCAACACCATCATCATCACCATCATCACCATCACCATCATCATCACCATCACCATCATCACCATCATCACCATTGTCATTGTCAACACCATCATCATCACCATGATCACTATCACCACAATCATCATCATCACCATTGTCATTATTATCATCACCATCATCATCACCCTACCATCACCATCACCACCATCATCACCAGCACCAACATCACCATCACCACCATCACCATCACCATCATCACCATCATCATCATCACCATCACTATCACCATCGTCATCATCATCACCATTGTCATTATCACCATCATCATCACCATCACCACCATCATTGTCACCATCACCACCATCATCACCATCATCACCCACCATCACCATCATCATTACCATCAGCACCGTCATAATCACCATCACCACCAGCAGCCTCACAGTCATTATAACCACCACAACTATCATCAATGCCATTATCATTTTCCTCCTCTTCTCCACCCTTTTACTATAAATATTTTCCAATTTAAGGTGTGCTAGTAAAAAGATAAACCCTGGAGCCAGAGATACATAGGTTTAAATCCCATAACCACCTTTCCAAGCTGTGTGACCATGGTATATTAGCTCTGCCTTCTGGCCTCCATGCCCTTACTCATAAAATGAAGATAATATAGGTTCAGACACCACTGAAACAGCTGCTATGAGGATTAAATGAAATAATGCACATGAAGCACTTAGCATAGTGCCAGCACTGAGGAACTGTTAATTATTATCACTGTGGAAATGAAACTCAATAGGGTTCAGCAAACTTTGATCTTACAGATTTACCAAACCAGGGCAGCTCTAATTTCTGGAAATTCTTGCTAGTTTTTACTCTGACTTCCTCTGGTTAGGTGCCCCAGGATTACACAATCCTATTCTGGGGGATACTGATGATGTTTGCCTGGAAGGGGGACTTTCCATGGCTGACACCGAGAAAGACAAAACAAGACCAAATATGTGAAAGCATTTGATAAGCTGTAGAGCACTGAGCAGGTGTCAGGAAAGGAAATGATGACTCATTGTTTAGCCTTTAGTCACTCACAGAGCCAAGAGGGTCATCCAGTCCAGTTCTTTACCCCAACCTCTGCAGAACTGAAGACAAACACCCAGGGTCAGGCTTCCCATGCAGAACTGGAAGCTTCTAGAGGTTTTGCAGAAAATGAAAGCACTCTCATGTTTCCCATGGTGTCTCGCTATGTATAAATAATCTCAATTAAAATCAGCCCCCAAATTACGGGTGACATTTTCTTTTGCTGATTCTGAAAGTCCCAGGGTTCCTACCTAGATATGCAAGGCTGCAGAGAAATTAGGTCACAGAAAGACAAATATTCGCAGTTGAACTTGGCAAAGTTCTGTTCTGGGAGCTTCTGCTGTGCCAACTGTGGGCTCCCACTGGGCTGTTTGTAGCAGAGCAGGCCTCATTTGATCTGCGGTGCTTCCCAGAAGCAGGTTTGTATCGTGGCGAGAGGAACATGGGGGAGATGCCTTAAAAATTAGACGGCATCCAGCTACTCAGGAGGCTGAGGCAGGAGGATTCCTGGAGCCCACGAGTTCCAGGCCAGCCCAGGCAATGTAGCAAGACCCCATCTTTAAAAATAAAATAAAAACCATTTAAAAAAGAGAATAGCAAAAACAATTTAGAAAAGACTGTGGTAAATACAGAGGCTTACGCTATAAATACAGCTTCTCAGCTGGTCTCTCAGCTTCTGCAGTCATCCCAGGGAGGGAGAAGGAGATCAGACAGACTGAGGTTAAGCCCCATGGCAGCTCCTTACAAGCTGTGTGATTTTTGGGTGAATGACTTTACTCTTCTGGGCCTTGACTTTCTCATCTGCGAATGGGAGTAATGCCTGCTACCACACAGAGCTTTCAGGATGGCGTAAGGAGCTCCTGAGCACATGGTGAACACTCCACAATGTTGGGTACTGTTGCTGGGGGGATTGTAGGCTGTGGGGAGGATTTCTCACAGTCCTCTTGGAAAATCAACAACACATTCAAGAGAAGACCTTAAAAATAAAAAATAAAACTACCATGTGATCCAGCAATCCCACTTCCGGAGGTATATCCAAAGGAAATCAACTCAGTATGTAGAAGAGTTATCTGCACACCTATATTTATTGCTGGGTTACTCACAATAACCAAAATATGAAAACAGTCTAAGTGTCCATGGACAGATGAATACATAAAGAAAAATGGTAGAGACATATGGTAGAATATTACTCAGTCATGAAGAAGGAATTCCTACCATTTGTGACAATATGGATGAACCTGGAGGACCCTAGGCTATGCAGAATACACCAGGCACAGAGGGACAAACGCTGCATGATTCCATTTATAGGCAGTCTCTGAAACAGTGCAACTCATAGAGGCAGAGAAGGAAATGGTGGGTGCCAGAGACTGGGGGAGGGGGAATGAGGAGATGTCGCTCAACGGATGTAAAGTTTCAGTCACGCCAGGTGAATACTTATGTTCTAGAGATCTGCTGTCCAACCCTGGGTCTGTAATGATAATAGGGTGTTATGCACTTAAAACTAGTGTTAAGGGGGTGGATCTCATGTTAAGTGTTCTTAATACACACACACACACACACACACAGACACACACACACAGAGAGAGAGACACCCACAAAAAAACCCCCAAAAAACAAAGCAGAACAAAACGCACAAAAGGACATAAGTAAACTTTGGGATGGGTCTTCTTGTTACCTTGATTGTAATGATCATTTCACAGGTAGATGTGAATGTGCAAATTGATGAAATTGTATACATTAAACATGTGCAGATTTTTGATACATCAATTATACCACAACAAAGTTATTTTAAAAATGTGGATGACACCGGGTGTGGCAGTTCACGCCTGTTCTCTTAGCACTTTGGGAGGCTGAGATGGGAGGATCACTTGACCCAGGAATTTGAGACCAGCCTGGGCAACAAAGTGAGACCCTGTCTCTAAAAAAATTTAAAAAAAATGGCCGGGCGCGGTGGCTCAAGCCTGTAATCCCAGCACTTTGGGAGGCCGAGGCGGGCGGATCACGAGGTCAGGAGATCGAGACCATCCTGGCTAACACAGTGAAACCCCGTCTCTACTAAAAATACAAAAAATTAGCCGGGTGGTGGCGGGCACCTGTAGTCCCAGCTACTCGGGAGGCTGAGGCAGGAGAATGGCGTGAACCCGGGAGGCGGAGCTTGCAGTGAGCCGAGATCGCGCCACTGCACTCCAGCCTGGGGCACAGAGCGAGACTCCGTCTCAAAAATAAAAATAAAATAAAATAAAAATAAAAATAAAAAATTAGCTGGTGGTGGTGATGCATACCTGTGGTTCCAGCTACTTGGGAGGCTGAGTTGGGAGGATTGCTTGAGCCCAGGAGGTCAAGACTGCAGTGGGCTATGATCGTGCTACTGCACTCCAGCCTGGGCAACAGAGTGAGACCCTGTCTCAAAAAAATATGTGGATGAGAAAAATTTAGAACATCTCCTGAGAACCTAGTAGAACTGGCAGAGCTTGCCTCCCGCAGGGAATGACAAGATTGGGCAGCTATGGGGAGGTGGCTAGAACTGACTTCTGGGGCTCTCCAAATGCAGGATGTGTGGCACTTAGAACTCATCCTCACCTTTGTGCCTTTGTCACAACTTGGGGGCAAGAGGAAACTCCCTCTCAGATAAAGGTTTTGGGACAGGGAGCTGGCATGTTGGGACTGTACACTGAGTGACATCCACCCAGGAGCGCTGGCTTTTCAGAAGTTCTCTTTAGGTTCAGAAATAAAATTGTAAGTTGCCCGTGGCTCTTACAATATTCTGCTGCAACCCTGAGAGGTTACAACTTCGCTGTGGGTTGCTTTTACACAATGGAGATCTGTTTCAGGGGCTCATGTGTCACCTGGTGGCAGGTGGCCCCTCAAAGGGAAAACAGAACTCTCCCATATGTGTGCTTGGAAAGCACAAAGAACACTTTTTAATAAAATAAATGAATGTGCTGATTTTGACCTTTTTAAACTCCATGACAAAATCCAGATAGAAACCAAAAAAAAAAAAAAAGAAAAAAAGAAAAAACTCATTTCATCTAGCTATTCTCATATTAATTTACAAAGCAAAATACCCAAGATTAATTCTCATTTTAATCTGCACCCACCTAAGGTTCTTGAAAATGAAATTCCATTAACAATTCCTTTTCATTTTTACTTTCAAGAATCTTTAGTACGCAGGGACTTCAGCTTCGGTGACTTCTGCACTTGAGCACAGCGGGAATTCTGTAAGCATTCTGAAAACTTTTTTTCTCTTCAATTATAGGATAGGATACAACGCTGTATCTTAGCAAGTTTGTTGTTTAGAATCTCTTAACATTATGAAAGCATGTATTGGAGATAATGTCAGGAACACATTTGTAAGTGAATCTAGGTCTGATTACAGCAAATGCTTGCTTTAAAATACTTACTCTGAGTAACCTGATCCCTATTATTTTTTGTGGGTGATATGTGCACACACACACCAGCCCAGCATTTACAAGAATGAAAACTGCTTCTTCCCTATAGCTGCCCGACAGTTATACTTAGAAAAGGAACTATCTACTGCTCATATACTCATTTCCTAATAAATCCAGCCTTTTCCAGGCCTCTTCAGAAGGAAAGGAAATAAAAGGGATACTATGAATCTTAAGCTAATAATAACAGTAATTTCAGGCTCTGGCACAGGCAAAGCCAGAGTCAAAGTCTTTGGTTTGGTGCTAAAACCTAAAATGCGGGTGAAAGAAAAACTAACGAAGAAATGAACACCCTATAGATGGCGTCAGTTTCTCTGTAACTAAGGAAAGTGGGTGTTACTCGGTTTGTAGATGAGATCGCACAAGGGTGCCAAGTACAGTTGGACAGGCTTTGCACAGCATAAGGGCTCCACATCTAAGGAGGTGTCATTCACGTAGCAGGCATCATGTATTTTCTGATAAAGGGAAGTCAGTTGTCATATGGAAAGCACTTTCTAATTTGTTTGGGTTAGTGTTGGGGCCGTTCCCTTGAGACATAATGAATTACAAAGAAGAAGCACGCAAATATTTTCAAAGCCATCTGTTCTCAGATAGAGAAGCACTGGTTTCTAAATCAAGCCCCGTCTCCTTACTTTTTGATTTCATTAATGAAAAGACATGGTGCCTGGGCACAGCGGCTCATGCCTGTAATCCCAGCACTTTGGGAGGCTGAGACAGGAAGATGGCTAGAGGCCAGGAGTTTGAGACTAGCTGGGCAACATAGTGAGACCCTGTCTCTACAAAAGGAATTTAAAAATTAGCTGGGTGTCATGGCACATGCCTGTAGTCCCAGCTACTCAGGAGGCTGAGGCAAGAGGATCACTGGAACCCAGGAGTTCGAGGATGCAGTGAGCTGTGATCATGCCACTGCACTCCAGCCTGGAAGACAAAGCAAGACCCTACTCAAACAAACAAAGAAGGAAGGCATATGATTCTTGTACCAGGTAAGCAGGAACCTTGATTATTTTGTTCACTCCCTGAACTCAAAGTCTAGAATATTTTCCTCGTGCTTTGTGGATATCCAATAAATATTTGTTAAATGAATTAATTGATAGGCAATTTTGTATATGAAGCTGCAGTTAGCTTGACATCTGCCCTTAGCTCTTATCCCATTCTCTTGGGAATATTAATTATTAACCACGATTTTTTTTGGTGGCGGGGTGTAACATAATGGAGTGAAGAATAATCTAGATGAAAAGTTAAATAAATGAAATCTCCACTTACACTTGACTCACACATTTGCAAATAACTGTTTGGCAAGAAAAATTAGATTTCCATGTGAGAATCAGGAATTAAAGACTCTTCCCAAACATCTCTTTTTACTACTACTATTTAATTCTTCCAGCCTTCTTAACTAGGTGAGGGTTTCTCAGAATTCCTGGTCTTAGGATCCCTTTATTGTCTTAAAAATTATTGAGAACTGTAAAAAGCTTTTACTGGTGTAGGTTTCATCTATTGATACTCATTGCATTAGAAATTAAAACTGAAAAGTTTTTGAAACTCAAGATGACACAGTCACACTTTATATTTATTGTCAGGGTGATGACAACATCCTATGTCTCTGTGCACTTGGGAGGGACTGTGAGCAAAAAAGGCAAATAACATTATAGCATTTTGGGGAGTCAGCTTCCAAGATGGTCCCAGTAATCCTTATTCTCAGTAATCACACCATGTGTATAATCCCCTACAACACTGAATCAGGGCTGTCGATGTAACCAATGGGATGTAGCAGAATCCATGGTGTATGGCATCCGAGGCTGTCATAAAAGGCTCTGCAGCCTTGATCTCTGCGGGGATCCAGCCACCATGTTGTTAGGCCACTATGCGGCCTGCCTGGGAGGAACTCACTTGCCAGCCAGGTGAGGAGACCACCTTGAATATGGATCCTCCAGTCCCAGTCGAGCCTTCAGATGAGACTGCAGCCCCCACCAATCTCATACCTGCAACTCATGAAAGACCTCAGGACAGAACCACCCCGCAGACTCGCTCCTGAATTCCTGGCCCTATATTGCTATTGTAAGCCACTGTGTCTTAGGGAAAATTGTTATGCACCAATCGATAATTACTACAGCATTATTAGAAAAATAGTTTTGATCTCACAGACTCCTTGAAAGGGTCTTGGCGGCCTCCAAGAGTTTCCATACCACATTCTGAAGACTGCTGAACGCAGCCATGCAGGATTTAAAGAGATATATTCCATAAAGATTTGAGGTCAGGAGAAGCCTTTGCCTAGAAAAATGAATGGAAAACGCAAGGCTTCAGGCTAAGGAGACTGTTCTCATTTGGCGACCTCAATGGTTCTGTACACATGGCTGAGGTGCAAAGAAAAGGGCTGGTTGCTTTCCTCCTGATCTTCTACAAGACTGAGTGCTCCTCCTACTCTGTTATCTTCCCATTTTCATAGTCGGAAAAAAATTACTCCTGTTCCTCCACTCACCTGGGACTTTAAGGGCACAATTTTACCAGGTGTGTTGGCACAGAAACTAGCATAATACTAATAAACTTGGAATATGCATCTGGAGAGAAAAAGAACATCAATTAAGTCTGTATGGATCATAAATAACAGCAACTAGCTCCTTTGTAGTAAACAAAGCAATTTCCTATGAACATGGAGGAAGATCTAATTAATGTTACTGTTACTACTGCTACTAATTAATAATAATGGCCAATATTTTTCTATAGTATTTAATATGTGCCAAGTACTCTTCTAAGCATTTTACATAGATCAACTGAAGTAATCCTTGCTGCACTGGTGAGGGCTGTTAGCCTCTGACACCTTATTCTCTTTTGTGTCTTCATAACATTGGCAGAATTTAGGCCAAGGGATGAGGGTCTGTGGCTGTGAATGCCCGGATGCCTCACTCAGGTTGAAGCTCACTTGCCCCTGATCTCTTATCAATAGAGATCGGTATGCTACAACTAAAATGGTAGCAGCCAGATCTGGGGTGTCTGTAAAGCCAGGGGTCATGGGCATCTGTTGGGGTTTGTCTGTCAGCCCCCTTTCCCCCCATCCCCACTCCAATTATTTTGGATCCTGTTGGATCTGAGGTTATGTGGGAGGCAGGCACACACCGTGCCTGGCCAGTCACAGTCAGGGTGGCTGCTCCAGAAATGGGATGAAAATGCCGTTAGGAGGAATCCTGGGATTTTTGCTGGAACTCTTGGTAAAGAGGTAGACTTTTTACTGGGGATGAGAAATTGCTTGCATGCCAGGAACTACCTTTGGGAAACCGTGCCTGAGAAAAAAATCCACAGACAGAAAAAGCAGAGCTGAGACAAACAGACAAATGGCTAGGCTAAAAATGTTTGAGCACCTGGATCCAACAGTGCCTGAAGCTACATGGTCAATCTAATTCATTCTCCATTTGGATTAAGCCAGTTGAGCTGGGTTTCTGCCACCTGCTCCAAAATTGTGCTGATGAAACACTAGGAATTCAAAATCTTCCACTATGCTTTGTCTGATTTTTAGAGTTTAACATACCAGATTTCACACAATCTGAAAAAACATAGCCCCATCACTGGAGGATCTCAGAAGAACCACACCAAAGGGTGAAGAGATGAAGAATGATAAGGAGAGAGACTGTGACTCCCTGCAGGGCTGGGGCCGAATCTGGTTCTTGATTTCTAGTGAGGCACCTCCATCACCACAGATGCTCTCTAGCACTGCTCTGTGCAGTAAAGTGGCCACTAGTCATGTGTTGCTACTTACGTTAAAATTAATTAAAATTAGATAAAAATAAAAATTTAATTCCTTTTTTTTTCTAGCCAATTTTAAGTGTTCAAGGACTGCATGTAGCTGGTGGTCCCCAGAATGGACAGTGGACACAAAACATTATGACCAAAAGCTCCGTTACATAACACTGCTTCGTCTGTTTCTAAATGTGAATCTTTCCTTCCCAGACCAGGACCAAAACAACATAAAGTTTAGAAACATACAGAAAACATACACATTATTATCATTATTATTATTATTATTATTGAGACAGTCTCACTCTGTTGCCCAGGCTGGAATGCAGTGGCGTGATCTTGGCTCATCGCAACCTCCACCTCCCAGGTTCAAGCGATTCTTGTGCCTCAGCCTCCTGAGTAGCTGGGAATACAGGCACATGCCACCACGCCCAACTAATTTTTGTATTTTTAGTACAGATGGGTTTCACCCTGTTGGCCAGGATGGTCTTGATTTCCTGACCTTGTGATCCGCCTGCCTTGGCCTCCCAAAGTGCTGGGATTACAGGCGTGAGCCACCGCGCCCAGCCAACACATTATTATAACTCATTTATTCAATGTAGATATGTTTTGGCCATCAACTAGATATTGAGCAGTGATCTGGAAGGTGGGGACTAGGGAGTGGACACGGCCAAGTTCCCAAGCCTCTGGGCATGACCGTCCGGAGCGGACATGGATGATGGAGAGGCTGACTGCGCAGATAGCATCGTGTCTGGCAGAGATGGGACTGCAAAGGGAGTGGAGAAAGCTCAGAGGGGTTCGAGGCTGCTCTTTTACGCAGGTTAGTCAGGAGGCCTAGTGAGGAGGGGATATTTGAGTAGACGCCTGGATGAAGTCTGGGAGCCAGCTGTGAGAAGTTCAAGGGCAGCCATGCTGAATCCTGGACGTGCATGGAGTCACCGAGCAATGAACTATAAACACAGGCCCAGGTTCTAACTATGCTGATTTGGCTTAAGTGGTGTGGGATGTGGCCAGAAGCTCCAGCCCCTGTCCCCTAGTGACCCTCACGGGCAGTCAGAGTGGCAACCCCGGACCCAGGGCAGTGCTTCTCAAAGTGGAGTCCCTGGAGCTTGTTAGGGATGCAGATTCCTGGGTTCGCCACCAGCCTGCCACCTGAGACACCTTGGAGGGGGACACCCAGGCTTTCCCAAGTCCTCAAGGCCATGCTGACCCTGCTCAAGTTCAAAGACCCCTGAAACACAGCCACGCCCCTCCCTTAGCCCACAGCTTGCATTTGAATTTTTAAAATTTATTTTATTATGGTAAGAACAGGTAATATGAGATCTACCCTCTTGCCTTTTTTTTTTTTTTTTTTTTTTGATGGTGTTTTGCTCTTGTCATCCAGGCTAGAGTGCAACGGCGCAATCTCAGCTCACTGCAACCACCGCCTCCCAGGTTCAAGTGATTATCCTGCCTCAGTCTCCCGAGTAGCTGGGATTACAGGTATGCACCACCATGCCGGGCTAATTTTTGTATTTTTTAGTAGAGATGGAGGCCTGACCTCATGATCCACCTGCCTTGGCCTCTCAAAGTGCTGGGATTACGGGCGTGAGCCGTGCCTGGAAGAATTTTAAAATGCAGAATTCAGTGTTGTCGACTACAGGCAGATCTCTGGGGCTTGTTGGATCTGCAGGGCTGAGACTTCATGGCCCTTGATTCATAACTCCCCATATCCCCTTCCCCAACCGCAGGCAGCCACCATTCTGCTATTTGCTTCCATGAATTGGACTATCTCAGATACCTCATATTAGTGGAATCATATTGGTTTTTTTTTTGTTTTGAGACAGGATCTCACTCCCATCGCCTAGGCAGGAGTACAATGGTGCAGTCATGGCTCACTGTAGCCTCGACCTCCCAGGCTCAAGCAATCCTCCTGCCTCATTTTTTAAAAACTTCTTTGCAGAGACAAGGACTCACCATATTGCCCAGGCTGGTCTTTAACTCCTGGGCTCAAGCCATCTTCCCACCTTGGCCTCCTGAAGTGCTGGAATTATAGGCGTGAGCCACCTCAACTGTCCCAGGTTTTTTTATTCTTAAGATTAGCAAAGGCTGGGGGTGGGAGCCAAGATGGCCGAATAGGAACAGCTCCAGTCTACAGCTCCCAGCGTGAGTGATGCAGAAGACGGGTGATTTCTGCATTTCCATCTGAGGTACCAGGTTCATCTCACTAGGGAGTGCCAAAGAGTGGGTGCAGGACAGAGGGTGCAGCGCACCGTGCATGAGCCGAAGCAGGGCGAGGCATTGCCTCACTCGGGAAGCGCAAGAGGTCAGGGAGTTCCCTTTCCTAGTCAAAGAAAGGGGTAACAGACAGCACCTGGAAAATCAGGTCACTCCCACCCTAATACTGCGCTTTTCCAACGGACTTGGAAAACGGCACACCAGGAGATTGTGTCCCGCATCTGGCTCAGAGGGTCCTACGCCCACGGAGTCTCGCTGATTGCTAGCACAGCAGTCTGAGATCAAGCTGCAAGGCGGCAGCGAGGCTGGGGGAGGGGCGCCCACCATTGCCCAGGCTTGCTTAGGTAAACAAAGCAGCCAGGAAGCTCCAACTGGGTGGAGCCCACCACAGCTCAAGGAGGCCTGCCTGCCTCTGTAGGCTCCACCTCTGGGGGCAGGGCACAGACAAACAAAAAGACAGCAGTAACCTCTGTAGTCTTAAATGTCCCTGTGTGACAGCTTTGAAGAGAGTAGTGGTTCTCCCAGCACGTAGCTGGAGATCTGAGAACGGGCAGACTGCCTCCTAAACTGGGTCCCTGACCCTCGAGCAGCCTAACTGGGAGGCACCCCCCAGTAGGGACAGACTGACACCTCAGTTGGGCAGGTACTCCTCTCTGAGACAAAACTTCCAGAGGAACAATCAGACAGCTGAATTTGCGGTCCATGAAAATCCGCTGTTCTGCAGCCACTGCTGCTGACACCCAGCCAAACAGGGTCTGGAGTGGACCTCTAGCAAACTCCAACAGACCAGCAGCTGAGGGTCCTGTCCGGTAGAAGGAAAACTAACAAACAGAAAGGACACCCACACCAAAAACCCATCTGTACATCACCATCATCAAAGACCAAAAGTAGATAAAGCCACAAAGATGGGGAAAAAACAGAGCAGAAAAACTGGAAATTCTAAAAATCAGAGCACCTCTCCTCCTCCAAAGGAACACAGTTCCTCACCGGCAACGGAACAAAGCTGGACAGAGAATGACTTTGACGAGTTGAGAGAAGAAGGCTTCAGATAATCAAGCTACTCCGAGCTACAGGAGGAAATTCAAACCAATGGCAAAGAGGTTAAAAAATTTGAAAAAAAAATAGATGACTGTATAAATAAGATAACCAATGCAGAGAAGGGCTTAAAGGAGCTGATGGAGCTGAAAGCCAAGTTTCGAGAATCATGTGAAGATTGCAGAAGCCTTGGTAGCCAATGCGATCAACTGGAAGAAAGCGTATCAGCGATGGAAGATGAAATGAATGAAATGAAGCGAGAAGAGAAGTTTAGAGAAAAAAGAATAAAAAGAAACGAACAAAGCCTCCAAGAAATTTGGGACTATGTGAAAAGACCAAACCTACGTCTGATTGGTGTACCTGAAAGTGACGGGGAGAATGGAACCAAGTTGGAAAACACTCTGCAGGATATTATCCAGGAGAACTTCCCCAATCTAGCAAGGCAGGCCAACATTCAGATTCAGGAAATACAGAGAACGCCACAAAGATACACCTCGAGAAGAGCAACTCCAAGACACATAATTGTCAGATTCACCAAAGTTGAAATGAAGGAAAAAATGTTAAGGGTGGCCAGAGAGAAAGGTTGGGCTACCCACAAAGGGAGACCCATTAGACTAACAGCTGATCTCTCGGCAGAAACTCTACAAGCCAGAAGAGAGTGGGGGCCTATATTCAACATTCTTAAAGAAAAGAATTTTCAACCCAGAATTTCATATCCAGCCAAACTAAGCTTCATAAGTGAAGGAGAAATAAAATACTTTACAGACAAGAAAATGCTGAGTGATTTTGTCACCACCAGGCCTGCCCTAAAAGAGCTCCTGAAGGAAGCACTAAACATGGAAAGGAACAACCAGTACCAGCCACTGCAAAAACATGCCAAATTGTAAAGACCATAGAGGCTAAGAAGAAACTGCATCAACTAATGAGCAAAATAACCAGCTAACATCATAATGAGAGGATCAGATTCACACATAACAATATTAACTTTAAATATAAATGGGCTAAACGCTCCAATTAAAAGACACAGACTGGCAAACTGGATAAGGATTCAAGACCCATCAGTGTCCGGTATTCAGAAAATCCATCTCATGTGCAGAGACACACATAGACTCAAAATAAAGGGATGGAGGAAGATCTACCAAGCAAATGGAAAACAAAAAAAGGCAGGGGATGCAATCCTAGTCTCTGATAAAACAGACTTTAAACCAACAAAGGTCAAAAGAGACAAAGAAGGCCATTACATAATGGTAAAGGGATCAATTCAACAAGAAGAGCTAACTGTCCTAAATATATATGCACCCAACACAGGAGCACCCAGATTCATAAAGCAAGTCCTGAGTGACCTACAAAGAGACTTAGACTCCCACACAATAATAATGGGAGATTTTAACACCCCACTGTCAACATTAGACAGATCAACGAGACAGAAAGCTAACAAGGATATCCAGGAATTGAACTCAGCTCTGCACCAAGCGGACCTAATAGACATCTACAGAACTCTCCACCCAAATTCAACAGAATATACATTTTTTTCAGCACCACACCACACCTATCCCAAAATTGACCACATACTTGGAAGTAAAGCTCTCCTCAGCAAATGTAAAAGAACAGAAATTATAACAAACTGTCTCTCAGACCACAGTGCAATCAAACTAGAACTCAGGATCAAGAAACTCACTCAAAACCGCTCAACTACATGGAAACTGAACAACCTGCTCCTGAATGACTACTGGGTACATAACGAAATGAAAGCAGAAATAAAGATGTTCTTCGAAACCGACGAGAACAAAGACACAACATACCAGAATCTCTGGGACACATTCAAAGCAGTGTGTAGAGGGAAATTTATAGCACTAAATGCCCACAAGAGAAAGCAGGAAAGATCCAAAATTGACACCCTAACACCACAATTAAAAGAACTAGAAAAGCAAGAGCAAACACATTCAAAAGCTAGCAGAAGGCAAGAAATAACTAAAATCAGAGCAGAACTGAAGGAAATAGAGACACAAAAAACCCTTCAAAAATTAATGAATCCAGGAGCTGGTTTTTTGAAAAGATCAACAAAATTGATAGACCGCTAGCAAGACTAATAAAGAAGAAAAGAGAGAAGAATCAAATAGATGCAATAAAAATTGATACAGGGGATATCACCACCGATCCCACAGAAATACAATCTACCATCAGAGAATACTACAAACACCTCTACACAAATAAACTAGAAAATCTAGAAGAAATGGATAAATTCCTTGACAAATACACCCTCCCAAGACTAAACCAGGAAGAAGTTGAGTCTCTGAATAGACCAATAACAGGCTCTGAAATTGTGGCAATAATCAATAGCTTACCCACCAAAAGGAGTCCAGGACCAGATGGATTCACAGCCGAATTCTACCAGAGGTACAAGGAGGAACTGGTACCATTCCTTCTGAAACTATTCCAATCGATAGGAAAAGAGGGAATACTCCCTAACACATTTTATGAGGCCAGCATCATCCTGATACCAAAGCCGGGCAGAGACAAAACCAAAAAAGAGAATTTCAGACCAATATCCTTGATGAACATTGATGCAAAAATCCTCAATAAAATACTGGCAGACTGAATCCAGCAGCACATCAAAAAGCTTATCCACCATGATCAAGTGGGCTTCATCCCTGGGATGCAAGGCTGGTTCAACATACGCAAATGAATAAATGTAATCCAGCATTTAAACAGAACCAATGACAAAAACCACATGATTATCTCAATAGATGCAGAAAAGGCCTTTGACAAAATTCAACAACCTTCATGCTAAAAACTCTCGATAAATTAGGTATTGATGGGACGTATCTCAAAATAATAAGAGCTATCTATGACAAACCCACAGCCAATATCATACTGAATGGGCAAAAACTGGAAGCATTCCCTTTGAAACTGGCACAGGACAGGGATGCCCTCTCTCACCACTCCTATTCAACATAGTGCTGGAAGTTCTGGCCAGAGCAATCAGGCAGGAGAAGGAAATAAAGGGTATTCGATTAGGAAAAGAGGAAGTCAAATTGTCCCTGTTTGCAGATGATATGATTATATATCTAGAAAACCCCATTGTCTCAGCCCAAAATCTCCGTAAGGTGATAAGCAACTTCAGCAAAGTCTCAGGATACACAATCAATGTACAAAAATCACAAGCATTCTTGTACACCAATCACAGACAAACAGAGAGCCAAATCATGAGTGAACTTCCATTCACAATTGCTTCAAAGAGAATAAATACCTAGGAATCCAACTTACAAGGGATGTGAAGGACCTCTTCAAGGAGAACTACAAACCACTGCTCAATGAAATAAAAGAGGATACAAACAAATGGAAGAACATTCCATGCTCCTGGGTTGGAAGAATCAATATCATGAAAATGGCCATACTGCCCAAGGTCATTTACAGATTCAGTGCCATCCCCATCAAGCTACCAATGACTTTCTTCACAGAATTGGAAAAACTACTTTAAAGTTCATATGGAACCAAAAAAGAACCCGCATCACCAAGTCAATCCTAAGCCAAAAGAACAAAGCGGGAGGCATCACACTACCTGACTTCAAACTATACTACAAGGCTACAGTAACCAAAACAGCATGGTACTGGTACCACAACAGAGACATAGATCAATGGATCAGAATAGAGCCCTCAGAAATAATGCTGCATATCTACGACTATCTGATCTTTGACAAACCTGACAAAAACAAGCAATGGGAAAAGGATTCCCTATTTAATAAATGGTGCTGGGACAACTGGCTAGCCATATGTAGAAAGCTGAAACTGGATCCCTTCCTTACACCTTACACAAAAATTAATTCAAGATGGATTAAAGACTTACATGTTAGACCTAAAAGTATAAAAACCCTAGAAGGAATCCTAGGCAATACCATTCAGGACATAGGCATGGGCAAGGACTTCACCTCTAAAACACCAAAAGCAATGGCAACAAAAGCCAAAATTGACAAATGGGATCTAATTAAACTAAAGAGCTTCTGCACAGCAAAACAAACTACCATCAGAGTGAACAGGCAACCTACAAAATGGGAGAAAATTTTTGCAACCTACTCATCTGACAAAGGGCTACTATCCAGAATCTACAATGAACTCTAACAAATTTACAAGAAAAAAACAAAGAACTCCATCAAAAAGTGGGCCAAGGATATGAACAGACACTTCTCAAAAGAAGACATTTATGCAGCCAAAAAACACATGCAAAAATGCTCATCATCACTGGCCATCAGAGAAATGCAAATCAAAACCACAATGAGATACCATCTCACACCAGTTAGAATGGCCATCATTAAAAAGTCAGGAAACAACAGGTGCTGGAGAGGATGTGGAGAAATAGGAACACTTTTACACTGTTGGTGGGACTGTAAACTAGTTCAACCATTGTGGAAGTCAGTGTGGCGATTCCTCAGGGATCTAGAACTAGAGATACCATCTGACCCAGCCATCCCATTACTGGGTATATACCCAAAGGACTATAAATCATGCTGCTATAAAGACACATGCACATGTATGTTTATTGCGGCACTATTCACAATAGCAAAGACTTGGAACCAACCCAGATGTCCAACAACGATAGACTGGATTAAGAAAATGTGGCACATATACACCATGGAATACTATGCAGCCATAAAAAATGATGAGTTCATGTCCTTTGTAGGGCCATGGATGAAACTGGAAAACATCATTCTCAGCAAACGATGGCAAGGACAAAAAACCAAACACTGCATGTTCTCACTCATAGGTGGGAATTGAACAATGAGAACACATGGACACAGGAAGGCGAACATCACACTCCGGGGACTGTTGTGGGGTGGGGGGAGGGGGGATGGACAGCATTAGGAGATATACCTAATGTAAATGACGAGTTAATGGGTGCAGCACACCAACATGGCACATGGATAAATATGTAACAAACCTGCACATTGTGCACATGTACCCTAAAACTTAAAGTGTAATAATAATAATAAAAAAAAGTTAAAAAAAAAGATTAGCAAAGGCTGAACAAAGGGCCACGTGTAGAACTTGCACTCCATTCTCATTTGAAAAATGAATGGATGATGACGTAAAGCAGGTCCCAGTGTGCATGATGTGTGTAAGAGAGATTGAAATCACCCCAAAGTTATCCCTTGCATCCACACAGACATGTATTCTCCATGTTTTTCCTCCAAAATATTTTCTTTCCTCCTCATGTGACAATTACTTAAAATAAATTATAAATTCATTCATAGATCAATGCTCTCACATGTTTCAAATGATGACATAATTATGAGGCTGTAGAATAAAGGCTGACAGCTTTTAATGTTAGCCTTGGCACCATAATCATATACCAAACAATAAGGATAATGCATCTTCCTTGGGCTGCATTCATTTAGGCAACAGGTATTCACAGAGCAATTTCCATGAGGCAGGAGCTGTGCCTGGCACTGGTGATCAACACATAAAACAGATCAGAGTCCGTCACCTCCCGGTGGAGCAGGCAGATGCGGCGGGTCATTCATCCACCTATACATGCTACAGCTCCTTGTTACGTGCCTACTGTGTACCAGGCATTGTTCTAGAAGCTACTGATAGAGTATCCGCTCCCACATGGAGCTGACACCCCACTGGGGAAATTCAGAAAATGAATGTACAAATAGACATGCATTTTATTTGGTCATGTTATGCGAGAAAATCAAGCCACTCAGGGCATAGAGTGGGTGGCTGTTATTTTAAAACAGGTGATGGAGGTGCACCTGAGAAGACGTAAGCAGAGACCTGAATAGCAGGAGGAAGAACACAGTTTGGAATGTGGGGAAGAGGCTCCTGGTACAGGAAATAGTAAGTGCAAAGGCCTCAGGGCAGAGTGCATGGGAGGGGCTGCAGAAGGAGGTTAGATCCCAGTGTGCCGCCGTGGACCAGACATTGCACTTTTTTAAAAAGTGCAGTGGGGAGTTTTCAGGGAGGCAAGAGCAGGGAGGAGATGACGGGTTCAAGGCTCTTACTGTGAGGAAGGGGCTGCCAGGGGTCAGCATTGAGCAGGGGAGACCAGTCCAGAGGCAGGTGATACATCCAGGTGTGAGATGATGGGGCTAGGCTGAGACTGGAAGTGGTGAGGTGAGGGGAGACTGCTGCATTCAAGATGCATTTTGAGGGATGGCACAGATGGGCAGGTGCGATACCAGAGTGTGCGGCAGGCCCGGGGAGACCTGGCTGATGCCAGGATTCTGCACCTACATCTGCACCTGCACCTGCATCCTAGATTTCTCCTGCAGCAGCAGCTCCGTGGCCACCTCAAGTTGTGCAGATGCTGGCCGTGAGCTGTCCAGCAGTTTCACAGCCATTTTTGGCCTCCTTTTCATGGCACTGACCAGGACGCAGCACTTTCTGGGCATGGAGGCATGACTCCTCGGTGGAGGGAGCCGGGACACTGCAGAGCAGAGCTGCAGGGCAGGGGGAGGCATCAGACCTGCAGAACCTGCTGTCTTGGGTTGGAGGAAGCAGAACAGGGGACAAGGGCTCACAGGGGCTTTCCAAATGATGGTCACAAGATAAATGATCACAAGATAGTGCCTGGGATGCTGGTGCCTGGGGACAGGAATCTTATGTCTGTTATGCTCGTTGCTGTTTCCCTAGACTGGCACCCACCAGTCCCCCAGGGGGTGTCTGGTGGGAGACTAGGAGGCAAGAGACTCAAGGGTAAAATGAGATAGAGACAAAATCCCAGCTGTCAGGGAGCCAGCATTCCAGACTGGTGCGGCTGGGGGAGGGGGAGAAATATATACACAAATGAAAACATAAGGAAGATAATGTCAGATAATGATCAGACAGAACAATAATTCTGTCAAGGCTAAAATGAGAAAGAGATGAAATTCCAGCTGTCACGGAGCCAACATTCCAGATTTCACTGGGGAGGGGAGTAAACATACAAACAAATGAAAACATAAGGCAGATAATGTCAGACAATGATCAGACAAAACAATAATTTTATTGGATATGCCAAAAATAAGATCAGGCAATGTGCTAGAATGGGGGCAGGGAATGCAGCTGTCAGCACCATCTTGGGGCAGGAGGGCCTCCAGGGACGAGGTGGGCACGGAGTCCTGAGGGAAGAGGAGGAGGAGGTGGGGTACCTCTCAGGATGGCACAGTGAGGACAAAGATGCCGGGTGAGGAGAGCTGGCGGCACCTGCAACAAGGCTTGCACACAGTAGGTGCTAACTAGGGAGCGGCCCTTGGTGGCTCCTCCCTTGACTCAGCAGGCTGGGGTGGCGGTGGGGCTGGAATGAGCATTTCCTTCTGTATGCAGCAGGCCTGAGCCATTTCTCTATGCGGGTCATGGGCATCTCTAGCTGGCAGGTGAGGTCTGAGAAACTTTTCTCAGAATAAAGTTTTTAAAGGCATGCAGTAAGATATGTGCGCTCACACAGGAAATCAATTGTATTGAAATGCAGTCACTGGCTGGGCACGGTGGCTCACACCTGTAATCCCAGCACTTTGGGAGGCCAAGGCAGGCGGATCGCTTGAGGTCAGGAATTTGAGACCAGCCTGGCCAACACGGTGAAACCTTGTCTGCTAAAAATACAAAATTAGCTGGATGTAATTGCAAATGGCTGTAATCCCAGCTACTCAGGAGGCTGAGGCACGAGAATCATTTGAACCCAGGAGGCGGAGGTTGCAGTGAGCCGAGATCGCACCACTGCACTCCAGTCTGGGTGACAGAGTGAGACTCCATCTCAAAAACAAAAATAAAAATAAAATAAAATAAAGATAAAAATAAAAATAAAAATGTTCAGCACAGGCCAGGTGCAGTGGCTCACGCGTATAATCCCAGCATTTTGGGAGGCTGAGGTGGGCAGATCACCTGAGGTCAGGAGTTCGAGACCAGCCTGGTCAACATGGTGAAACCCTGTGTCTCTGCTAAAAACACAAAACATTAGCTGGGCATGGTGGTGAGTGCCCATAATCCCAGCTACTTGGGAGGCTGAGGCATGAGAATTGCTTGAACCTGGGAGGCCAAGATTGCAGTGAGCCGAGATCGCACCACTGCACTCCAGCTTGGGTAACAGAGCGAGACTGTCTCAAAAAAAAAAAAAAAAAAGAAATGCAGTTAGCAAAATTCAAAATAACTTCAGGTACTGTAGTACCTGTGTTTCTTTATTACTGAATTAAGTAATAAGATGTAGTGCTTTACTTCAAAGCAGTGAAGAATATAGAAGGTATTTCATGACATCTGTATCAACTGCATATGATATGACATGGAAATGTGTGAGTTTGGTGGCAGCTGCTAATGCTTTTGGGGCTATGACCTGTGTTCACAATGGTTGTGTCCCCCAAATTCATATGCTGAAATGCCAACCCCCAAGGTGATGGGTTAGGAGGTGGGGCCTTTGGGAGGTGATGAGGTCATGCAGGTGAAGTCCTTATGAATGGGATCAGTGTCTGATATGGTTTGGCTGTGTCCCCACCCAAATCTCATCTTGAATTGTAGCTCCCATAATTCGTACATGTTGTGGGAGAGGCCCAGTGGGAGATAATTGAATCACGGGGGCAGTTTCCCCTAGGCTGTTCTCATGGTAATGAGTAAGTCTCAGGAGATCTGTTGGTTTTATAAGGGGTTTCCCCTTTCACTTGGTTTGCAATTCTCTTTGCCTGCTGCCATCCATGTAAGATGTGACTTGCTCCTCCTCGCCTTCCACCATGACTGTGAGGCCTCCCCAGCCATGTGGAACTGTAAGTCCATTAAACCTCTTTTTCTTCCCATACTTGGGTATGTCTTTATCAGCAGCATGAAAATGGACTAATACAGTGTCCTTATAAAAGAGACCTCAGAGAGCTCATTTGCCCGTTCCACCACATGGGGACACAGTGAGAAGCCACTGTCCATGCACCAGCAGGCAGGTCCTCAGCAGACACTGAACCTGCTGATCTTGAACTTCCAGCCCCCAGAACCATGAGCAGTAAATTTCCACTATTTATAAACCATGCAGTTTACGGCATTTTGTGAGAGCAGCTCAAATGGACTATGATAGGAAGAAAATGCTAAGTTTCAGTTAGAGGTTAAATGGAAATGCAGGTGTAACTTTCCCATTCAAGTTCAGAGAGCCTTGTGGATTCTCTGGGGGTTTCTCCACCTCAGGACCCCAGCAGGGTGGCTGCAATGCTGCTGCAGCTTTAGGGCACAATCTTCTACTGGCACAAGCATAGGGTCACCCCCCTCCCTTCACTACTTTCTCTCGGGACTGTGTTTCTTACATTCCAGCAGGAGGGCTCATCATTGAGACAGTGAGCTGGCAGGTGGCATCACTCTTCACATGAGGGTGGCACTGGGTTTACAGGGCTCTATGGACAGATTTCACTGAGAATGGTACCTCTCCGACTCAGCATGATTCTAACCGGCACATGGATAAACATTTCTGTATTAACAGTCAGGTTTCTAGTGTAAAGTGATTAATGAACTACTGTTTGAATACCCACAAGTAATATATGAATACTTGTATTTTTACTAATAAATATAAGTAGAAGTGTAACCTGAAGCTTATTTAAGCTAAAATAACTAGCATTTCCTGAAGACTTACTAAGTGCCAAGCAAAGGTTTCTGAGTACAGTTAGTTCTCGAAGCAGGACCATGAGTTGGGGGTCATTTTCATTCCTTTTTTTTTTTTTTTTGAGATGGAGTCTCACTCTATCACCCAGGTTGGAGTGCAATGGCACGATCTCGGCTCACTGCAACCTCTGCCACCCAGGTTCAAGCAATTCTCCTGCCTCAGCCTCCCAAGTAGCTGGGATTATAGGCCCCTGCCACCATGTCCGGCTAATTTTTGTATTTTTAGTAGAGATGGGTTTCACTATCTTGGCCAGGCTGGTCTTGAACTCCTGACCTTGTGATCCACTCGCCTTGGCCTCCCAAAGTGCTGGGATTACAGGCATGAGCCACCGCACCCGGCCTATTTCTATTTCACAGATGAGAAAACTGAGGCACAGAGAAGTCAAATAATTTGCCCAAGGTCACACAGAAATTAGGAGGAGGCATTGGGACTCACCCCAACTCAGTCAGGCTGAAGCTGAGTGCCCAATTTCTATACTATTCTCTCTTTAGAAAATAATATTAAGTAAACGATAGACTCAGTGGTTTTTGGACATGGCAAAAAGTGAGAAAGGCTGTCATTAATCAACACCGTGGCGTGGTGTTCCCTCCTGGGCCCTCCTCCTACCTTGCGCAAACTCCAATTGACCTGGAAGGTGAGGAAGAAGAAAATGCTGACCTAAGTCATTCCCGCTGATTTTTCTGTTCTAGCATCACTCTTTTCACTTTGGGATGATAGATTATTATTATGATTATTGCTTATGTATATATTCTCTGTTTTCATTTCTCAATCATCTCTAATGAAATTATATCATCTTTTTTTTTTTTTTTTGAGACAGAATCTTGTTCTGTCTCTCAGGCTGGAGTGCAGTGGGGCAATCTCGGCTCACTGCAACCTCTGCCTCCGGGGTTCAAGCGATTCTCCTGCCTCAGCCTCCCGAGTAGCTGGGATTACAGGCGCACACCATCGCGCCTGGTTAATTTTTTGTATTTTTAGTAGAGATGGGGTTTCACCATGTTGCCCAGGCTGGTTTCGAACTCCTGAGCTCAGGCAATCTGCCTGCCTTGGCCTCCCAAAGTGCTGGGATTACAGGTGTGAGCCACCGCACCCGGCTGAAGTTATATCATCTTATCATTTTTAAAATTAGAACATAGCTTTACTTTTTTTTTGGCAGGTCTAATTTTTTTAATTTTTTATTTATTGTTTATATATATATATATATATATTATACTTTAAGTTCTAGGGTACATGTGCACAATGTGCAGGTTTGTTACATATGTATACATGTGCCAGAACACAGCTTTACTTTCTAAGTAAAGCAAGTCCCATAATGAAAGCTTAAACTTGGAAAGGCCTGTGCTAGCCCTCAGTCCCCCGCTTTCCTTTTACTGGTGGGGAAACCAAAGTTCAGATAATGATGATGCTACAAAGGACAGCAATGATTCCTCAAATTTTTTGAGTGTTGACTCTGGCAGGCAGTGGGTATGGTATCATTTATTGCAGAATTAATCAGTGACCCTGCAAACATTGCCACCAAGGCAGAACAGCTTCGTATGCATCAGAGATTTACTTTTTAGGCAAAAATCTGGGCCAGTTAGTTGGAGGGGAGCGACATTTTTAAACCTAATCCCAAAGCAAATCTCCAGCTGTGACAAGAAAATACTTATTCTATCCATATGGTTATCTTTCAACTGAGCAAATATTTTTCAATTGCCCTAGAGCATCCAACCCATCCTTAAAATTCTCTTAGAGAGTTACAAATAGAAACATTTTGAAGTTGGAATAGGAAAGTGGAGATCAGGACAGGATGTTTTTGAAAAACAGTAAAACATTATTTTTCCACTGTCTCCTTAAAAGCAATATTCTCCAGTCCCCGTCAAAGGAGATCTCCCCCGCGTCCTATGACATGCCTGCCTTGGCCCTTCTCGAACACAGAAGATATTGCTAACACACTTCCCCACGGACCCCAGAGCAGAGTGAAGCCAACCATCACCTGCAGATTGACGTGCAGATCCGATAGCATCTCTGCAGTGCCATGGGCCTGTTCATGCACATCCAGGTCTCTGAATTTAGCAAGGGCAGAGGATGCAGGAAAACAACCATAGGATGACCCCAGGTGGGAAAATCCAGCGACAACCACTGGGGTCAAGATACCCCAACAGGATGTCTTAACTGCTCCCTTCCATTTTGACTGTCCATGAAGAGAAGAAAGGCCACCCTGGGAATGTTTCCTGGTTATATATATATAGAGAGAGAGACAAAGTCTCACTCTGTCACCCAGGCTAGAGCGCAGTGGTACCATCTTGGCTCAGTGCAACCTCCGCCTCCCAAGTTCAAGTGATTCTCCTGCCTCAGCCTCCTGAGTAGCTGGGACTACAGGCACCTGTCGCCATGCCTGGCTAATTTTTGTATTTTTAGTAGAGATGGGGTTTCACCATGTTGGCCAGGCTGGTCTTGAACTCCTGACCTCAGGTGATTTGCCCCCCTCAGCTTCCCAAAGTGCTGGGATGATAGGTGTAAGCCACCACGCCCAGCCCATATATATATTTTGAGGATAATGGTGTGTTCTCAGAAAAAGAGAGTCTAGTGGGAGCATGCAGCATTTAGCTCTCAGGTGTCACTCAGGGTCCTGGCTGGAACAGACAGCCTGCTCAGGGTGGTTTAACTGGAGGGAGTGTTGCAAAGGCTGAGCCATGGAGCTGTGGGCATAACAGAGGGAAATAGCCAGGGATGGTGCAGCACCCCACGCTAGTCCCAGCTGGGAGCTGTTTCTACCCCAAGGCCTAGGGGCAGGGCAAGGCAGTTGAGATGCTGGAGCCCAGAGAGAGGAGAACCACAGAAAACAGACTTCCCAGTGGGACAGGTATGTGGGCATGGAGGACCACACCCCCGCAGGACACACATCAGGCTGGGCAGATGAGGATGCATTGTGTCCTGAGACAGTACCACGGATGGGGGCTGAAACAACAGACACTGATTCTCTCATAGCTCCTCAGGCTGAAAGTCCGAAATCAAGGTGTCAGGTGCAACACAATCCCTCTGAAGGCTCTAGAGAGAACCGTCCTTGCCTCTCTCCTAGGCTTGGCATGTTGCCAGCTAGTCTTTGCTTCCCTTGGCTATGGGGTGCTATTGGAAGCTCCAGTCTTTGTCGCCATCCTCACATGGCCTTCTTGCATCCTCCACGTTCAAATCTCTGTCCTTATAAGTACACCGATCATTGCATTTGGACTCCACTCGAATCCAGCATGATTTCCTCTCAACTTCGGTACATCCGCAAAGACCTTACTTCCAAATAAGGTCACATTCACTGGCTCCAGGAGTTAGGACTCCAACCTACTTTCTTGGGAGGGTGGGCATAATTCAACCCATTCCCTCCAGTTCTCTCTGGTGCCTCCCACTGGTTAAAGCCCTCCAGAAACCAGAGGGCAAGGGAGCCTGGGGGCTGTAGTTCACATGGGCCAGCCCCCAGGGCCCAGAGCAGAGCCCAGAAGGGTCTGGAAGGGCAAACCAGTCACAGGAGAAGGCCCTGCTGCCATCTCCTTCTTCATCATCCTTTCTAGTGGCGTACTTCATCCAGGGGCTCCAAGGATCTCTCAAGCCCTAATGAATCTCCATGACACCCCAGAGAGGTGAGAATTAGATCATCATTTTGCAGATGCAAGAATAAGTAGCAATCTCTCCTTTAAACAGCCCTACTGATTGCCACTTTATTTTTAATTTGATTTTATGCAGAGAGATAGGAACATGTTCTAGGAATTTTGAAAGCTCTGTGTAAGAAAAAAAAAAACCCAAGTTACCCTCATGTTTTAGGGGTCAAGGAAAACGATTTCATAATGAGTTTGCAAAGGATGAAAAATGGCAGTGATTCGAAACTTTTCAAAATTCCAGGTAAATCTCACCACTTTTCAGGAAATTTAATTTCAGACTAAATATGTCAGTCCCGGGGACAAAGAACTTCTTCCTACACCTGCCAGAATTAGTGGTTACTGCCTTCTCTAGAGTTTTGTGCCTAAAATTTAGTTTTTTATTTATTATTATTACAAATAAGCAGTAGGAAGAAAGTTCATGACACTAACAAAGCTAGAAATCAGTTAGACCCCATCCTCTTGCTCTCCTTGATTTGTCTGACAGCAGCATCTGATCACTATCTGGACCTCACCTTAGGAAGTACCTACCTGTTTGCTGTCTGTCGCTCCACTAGAGTATACCTGCAGGAAGGCAAACTTTGTCTGTTGACTGCTGTCCTCTGAGGATCTGCAGCAATGAATACCTGCAGAGCTTAGTGTGAGGTTGAATGAATTCTGCTGTTTGTTTATTCCTTTTTTTTTTTTTTTTTGAGACAGGGTCTCATTCTGTTGCCCAGGCTGGGAATGCAGTGGCATCATCCTGGCTCACTGCAGCCTCCAACTCCTGGGCTTAAGCAATCCTCCCACCTCAGCCTCCCCAGGGGCTGGGACTACAGGTGTGTGCCACCGCACCTGGCTACTTTTGGTATTTTTTTGTAGAAATGAGGTCTCACTACGTTGCCCAAGCTGGTCTTGAACTCTTGGACTCAAGCAATCCTCCTGCACTGGCCTCCCAAAGTCCTGGGATTATAGGTGTGAGCCATCACGCCTGGCCTTGTCCATTTATTCTTAAAAAGAGACCACCACCTCAGGCACTCACATACAGAAACTATCACCTGGAAATCTGTGCATGGTCTCTGCTCATGTGGTCTCAACTTGGGATACGAACCCTTTTTTCTTACACTGAAGAAGAACTGAACTGCCAACATTTTTGTTGTCCCAAATGTTCCTTCCTCTGTAGTTCTGAAAGCTTTATGTAAGAAAGTAGCCTTGGTCCTCCCATTCAGATACCTCTCTCACCCCATCCCCCAAGCCTAACACTGGCACAGTGGGGACAGCACAGGGAGGAGGGGATTAGGGAGAGGTGGGTGCTGCAGGAGGGCTGTGGAGCTAAGACTTGGAGCTTTCCTGCCCTCACAAGGCAAGAGTCTCATTGCCAAGAAGACTGGAGGCAGGATGAGCAAAACGGTGGCCTTGGGAATCAGTGCTCTCCCAATAAAACAGTGCCCAGGGACCAGCAAGGGAGATTCAGGTGACTTCCGCCTGGAGGGTCTGCTGTGGGGAGAGTCGAGAGCACTTCTCCCTGCTTTTCCCATTGCATTTACTCAGGGGGAGTCAGAGGCAGTAGGTGACGGGGGGGAATGCTGTGGCTGAATCCTCCCATCCATGGCTCTCTCCTTGGATTTAAAAAGGAGCTTCAGAAGGCTTGATTTTAAGGCGAGAACTTCCCCAGTGAGGCAGATTTTCCATCTGTTAATCCCCTATTTCACCTTTCTGAAGTTTGTTTTCTTTAAAACGATCAACAAATTGGAAAGTATGCTTAATTGGTTCAAAGATCTAACCAGCTGTCTCACTGGCTGCTAACAGACAACACAGGACTTGCTTTTTGTTTAGTAATTTTTTTTAAATTTCTCATCTTCTAGTCAAAGCTGCAGTTTTATTAGCTAGTTACTTCCAATAAAAGTTTATTTTTTGCCCGGTTATAAATGACCTAAAGCTTATTCTGAACCAAAACTTTGAACATACAGAAAATAGGAGAATAGAAGTTCCTCTAAATTGCCTCATCTATTTTCTAATTTTCCATGTTGCTTTGCATAGCTGAGGTCAAGTTGTACATCCCAGGGGATGCAAAACAATGATACTGCATGTATTAGTCTGTTTTCACGATGCTGATAAAGACATACCTGAGACTGGGTAATTCATAAAGGAAAATAGGTAATGGACTCACCGTTCCGTATGTCTGGGACGGTCTCATAATCATGGCAGAAGGCAAAAAGCATGTCTTACATGGCGACGGGAAGACAGAATAAGAGCCAAGTGAAAGAGGAAACTCTTTTTTTATAAAAAGCACCAGATCTTTTAAGACTTACATTCACGAGAACAGTATGGTGAAAACCACCTCCGTGATTCAATTTTCTCCCCTCGAGTCCCTCCCACAACATGTGAGAATTATGGGAGCTACAATTCAAGATGAGATTTGGGTGGGGACACAGCCAAACCATATCACTGCACGAGCACCCAAATCCAGCATTCAGAGCCCAGAGCTCTGTGCTGGTGCTGCAAAGATGTTTGTTAATCAACAAACTTTTGAAGAAAGCTCGTTTGAATTCACATGCATTTACTTGCAAACAAAAGGATCCTGACAAGAGTACAGACATTAGTAGTCACCTCACTTTACCTTAAAGGCATTATGAAAACACAACAACCTCAAGAATAACAATACATCCATCCAAGGAAGACCTGTGCTCCACTGAAAAGGACCATTATAGTATCTCACACTCTTAAGATGGCTTTTCCTTTTCAAAGTATTTGAATGTCTTATCCTTCTGAAATAGGTAAGATCGAAACCCAGCACTTGTAATCCAGAGCTGATGTTGGCGTGTGCTCTAGGACACAGGTCTGCACATTTTCTCTCTAAAGGGCCAGATAGTAAATATTTTAGAGTTTATGAGCCAAGAGGCAGAACTGAGCATATGAAGTAGCTAGACAGGATCATTTAAAAACGTAGATATTTAAAAATGTTAGAACCATTCTTAACTTGCGTGGTGTACAAAACTGGGCAGCAGATTGGATGTGGCCCATGGGTTGTTGTTTGTTGACCCCTGTTCTAGGACATAAAACGTCAAAAGGAATCATTCTCTAACTTCAAAGTGTTTGCAGATCTTTGTGGTAGATGATGCCTTCTGGGGTGGACATCTGCTGTTTTGTCTGACCAGCATCTGTTCCCTGTTTCAGTGAAAGCCAAATTTTTCCATGATGCACAGGCTCTTAGTCTCATTCCACACTTGCCCCACCTGAGGCTACACCTGCCCCACCTGATTCCACACCTGCCCCACCTGATTTCACACCTGCCCCACCTGATTCCACACCTGCCCCACCGGACTCTACATCTGCCCCACTTGATTTCACATCTGCCTCACCTGATGCTATACCTCTCCCACCTGCTGCTACACCTCCTTCACCTGATTCCACACCTGTCCCACCTGAGGCTACACCTGCCCTACCTGATTTCACACCTGCCCCATCTGATTCCACACCTGCCCCACCTGATGCCATGCCTCCCTCACCTGATTCTATACTTGCTTCACCTGATCCACACCTTCTCCACCTGATGCCAAACCTGCCCACTTGGTTTCACACCTGCATCACCTGATGCTACACCTGTCCCACCTGCTGCTACACCTCCTTCACCTGATTCCGCACCTGCCCCAGGGTGATACATCCCCCAGGCCTGGCCAATCAGAGCAACACATCCTTTTGATTTCAGTGATTGGCTTCATGTTGGGCTCATGACCCAAGCCAATCAGTTTCAATCAGTCCCTGTCCCAAAGGATTTGCTGGAGTGACTGGCAATGAGGTTTCCACTCATTTCTATACGGACATGATGCTGTGAAGAAGCCAGCATGGCATTGCCGGGGCCACCTTGTGACTAACAAAGAGGAAGGAGAGCTGAGAAATGAAGAGAAGCCACCATCCATACCACATCATTTGCACACGTGGGCCCCTCACACTCCAAGTGTGGTCTGCAGACCAGCCGCGCTGACATGGCTGAGGAGCTTTGAAAAATAAGTACCCAACCCAGACCTCCTAAGTGAGGATGGGCATCTACTCAAAATGTTCATGTGATCTGCATGCCCAATAATGTCTGAGAAACACTTTTCTAGACTTTTAAACTTACATGAGCCGAGTTTAAGTTGGGTTGTGTTTGTAGCCTTTATAACTCAAAGAATCCTGAATAATCCATTTCTTATAGTCCTTATTAATCCATTTCTCATAACATGATTCACACAAGTAGCATGTTTGCTTACACGTTCTCATCAGTGTACACGACTAATAGTAATCTAAGAGTGGCCACATTGTGAGTCAGATAGAGGGTGCTGCACTACTCAAGCCCAATGTCACTCATCTACTTTCTACATTTCAGGTTGACCTCGCTGCCCAATGACAGCCTCTCAGAGTTCAATGCCAAGTGAGCTCCATCATCCTAAGGAAAGAGGAGATGAAGGGGTGTCTATCTCAAGCACGGAGTGGGGAGCAAGAAGGAGCCGAGTTTGCAGAAAGATGGCAAAGCTGACCATCCTTTTAGCTCAGGGGTTTCCAACCCTGGCTGCACACTGAAATCATCTGGGGAGCTTCTCAAAATCACAGGTGCTCACTTCCACCTCCAGAAATGATTGTGACTTGCTGTACTAAACTTTATGACTAAAGTTGAGAAAGGCCAGGCTAATGAAAAGTAATAACTTCCAGGGTGGGGAAAGATGAGAAACTTTGAAAGTAAACACTCCATAAAACCATTGTGGCAAACATCCCATGACAGATAGGAAGGACACAGGATGCAATCAGGTGGCTGAATGCAGGAGCATCCAAGGTAACTCAGGACTCACCATAGCCAAGGGAACGATGCCCACCAGGTCCTTCTGGCTGACAAAGATCTCGGACACGGCGATGTCTGTGGTCCCCTTCCGCGGGTACTCCACCTGCCATGTGATGGGCTGAGTCCCTGAAAGGCTGCTGAAACTGGCTATTTCAAAGTTCATCTGAACAACCTCATTGAATAAACTGCTGCTCCTGGAAGAGAGAAAAGAAAATGGCTTTAAGCCAACTTTGTTCAAAGGACCCTTCTCTCCTCATAATAGCACCCAGAAGATAAAGAAAAAGAAACGCGTCTCAGGGATGGCTCTAGGGTTTTGGTGGGGGTGCCTGGGGCATGGAACCACCTACAAGGTAAGGACTGGCATCTGGGACAGAGAAGCACCCACAAGTTAAGGATATGGGCCAAGAATATTCAACAATGAGCAGTAACCTGTGTCTGTGTTGATGAGGCCTTGGAATGATTATTACCAGCTCTGCAGATGATGAGCTAAGAGGTAAGCGAGCAAAGCTTCACCTCTATTTACAGCTACTCCCCATAGCTCACATTATCACCTGAGCTCCACCTCCTGTCAGGTCAGTGGCAGCATTAGATTCTCACAGGAGTGTGAACCGTATTGTGAACTGCACATGTGAGGGATCTGGGTTGTGTGTTCCTTATGAAAATCTAATGCCTGATGAGCTGTCACTGTCTCCCATCACTCCCAGATGGGACAGTCTAGTTGCAGGAAAACAAACTCAGGGCTCCCACTGATTGTACATTACGGTGACTTATGTAATTAGTTCATTGTTATTCAATATTCATTATTCATTATCATTACAATGTAATAATAATAGAAATAAAGTGCAAAATAAATGTAACGTACTTGAATCATCTCAAAACCATCCTTCCCCCACCACACCCATCTGTGGAAAAATTGTCTTCCATGAAACCGGTCCCTGGTGCCAAAAAGGTCAGGGACCACTGCTGTAGGCCACTCACTCAATAGCACCTTCAACCCCTTCTGCTTGTTCTCCTCTGCTGTAGGGGCTGAGAGGCCTAAACTACATTCTCAGAACCCCTTGCTGCTAGATGCAGGATTGAAGCAGAGTTTGCTCCAGTCAGACCCACTCATTTGGGATGCAGAGGAAGAAATAGGTTCTAGAGCAGCAGCCAGGAAGGGAGTTGGGGTTTTCTGGTGAGCACAATGGCCCTGGTTCTCCTGGGGCAGCTGTGGGGTGCCCCTGGCATCCAGGCCCTCACATCATCATGCCAAGGGGTGACAGGGATGTTTCCACCACAACAGTCCTCTGCAGAGGTTGGACCTTTTTCATCTGTGTTATCGCTGGCTGCCCTGTCCCTAGCTGTATAGTAAATACATTCAATTCAGTGGTTCTCCTAGAGATTATGTGAATTGTCTAATATCCTTTAATGACATCTCTTCTGCTTAGAGGGGCTACTTAGCTAAAGGGACTCTTTGTCTGCAACTAAGAATTCTGACCAATTCCATGCATTTGAGATATATGTATCTTGGGAACTACTGTTGGTCCAAACTTTTTCATTTTTTAGATGATAAAATTAAAGCCAATAAAGGAAAGATGGCTCGCCCACAACCATATAGCTGGCTAGTGCAGAGTCAACATAAAATGTAGCATCTCTTGTTTCCCAGTCCAATGCTCTTTATAGATCCTCGCCTAAGACAGCTGGTGGTCAAATATGACATCACAAGGCTCCAACAGTTTTTTTTTTATTTGTTTGTTTGTTTCCTTAGGGCAGGAGACAGCAAACTGTGTCCTGTGAACCAAATGCAGCCAGCTGCCTATTTTTGTGAGTACCATTTTACTGGAGCACAGCCTTGCCTATTTGTTTACATTTTCCTATAGTTGCTTTCGTGTCACAAGAACATGGTTGAGTAATTGCATCAGTCAATGTAGAGCCTGCAAAACCTAAAATATTTCTTATCCAAATCGTTACAGAAAACTTTTGCCAGTATTGGCTAGAGAAGTTCAGAGAAGGGGAAGTTGGCCGAGCTTTGTAGAGCTGTTGAGTCAATAGAACTGCTATTGGTGGAAACAAGAAGGAAGGGCATGGCAGGCATCACGCCAGGTTTGTAGGGGGGCCAGGGTTCTGGTGAGCCTTGGCATCCAGCCTGAGGTATCTCCAGTGCCCTCTGTCGATATGCTAAGGATGGCACTAAGTGGTGGGTCTGTGGTCAGCAAGACCTCAGGCTGCCATCCCCTGGAAGGCTACATGTTTGCAGATGAATTAAAGGAGATTTTCCACGGCATATCAAGAAAGAAACACCAAATATGCTTAAAAACTGCATCTCAAGCATGTGCCAACATGAAGAGTAGCAGTGAAACACTTTCCTTTGCTGGGGCACTAATATCGAGTGCACCGTTCAATCTTCAGGGCTTGATTGACAGCCAGAGCGCTAACTCTCCACCACATCACCCTCAGTCCTGCTCAGTGGCTGGGGAAGGATGTAATGGGAAGGTTACTGCACCAAACCAGCACTGGGTTTCGTGAATCTTCCTTAAGTTCACAGGGCCGGGGACAGGGCCCAGAGAATCATGATTTATGAGATGCTAGAGAATCCTCTGGGAGGGAAAAGAAATCCAAGGTCTTGACCATCAAGCTAGAGGCTGCAAATCTCAAGCATGAATTGCTGGTCTTTAAAAATGAGGGAGAGATGTCTTGAGTCTAGAGTGTTTCCAAACTAAGAGATGTGTTCTTGGTCCAGCAGCTGAGGCCCACAGGGGTCTAAGTGTGCACAACTCAACATTCAGGAGATCCTCTCTCACTGCTGGCCTGCAGACAGTCTTGCATTCCAGGGAGTTGAATCTCGTCTTCTTAGCAAACACGCCTAGACCTGCTTCTCCTTATCTGCCACCGGGTACTGGCACTGGTGCTGTCCAGGAGCTGCATGGCTACTTGACTGACTCTACTCAGCAAATAATTCAATTCCCTTAGTATTGGATGTGACAACCATCCAAATGTCCAAAGACCCCCTTTCAGTCCCCAAACGGATGCCTATACTGGCACAGCACCACAGAGGTTGCAATGAGCTTTCAGCCTGCACCTCTCTTCACTCTCTTACAAAGTTCTGTGAGCACTGCAACCACTCACATCATCTCTCCGAGACTCAGAGGCACCATCTAGAAGATTGAAATAATGACATTCCCGTTGTGCAGGGAGGAAAGAGGCATGAAAAAGAAGCCAGCACAACTTCTCACGCTCCAGCAGCAGCATCCTCCACTGCAGTTATGCTAACGAAGGGCATTAAGAAAGGCACAGTCACGGACAAGGGAAAAGAGAAGGAGTATTTTTCCTTTTGGCTTGAAAGACATTGTTTCGTGATTTTTGTGAGCAGTGAGGTGACCTCCTGAAAGCGTTCTGTTGTAGTTGACATAAGAATAAAAACAACACGTGACTGTTAACAATATACTCACTATGTGCCAGGCACCAGACCAGGTTCCATGCAAACCTTATTCCACATCCCAATACAAACTCCGAGGTGGTGATTAAGGTTCTCATTTTGCACCAGTGTCAGAGCAGACACTTTTGAACCTCTGCAGCCAGAAAGTGTGTTTGCATCAACTTGCTCTTCAACCACAGATAGAAGAGAGCAACTCAGCAGGATACCGTTTGAAACATGCTGCAGCTCCCCACTCAGATGCCCATCACTTGTGAGCCAACTCAACCTAATCTTGGTTTCAGAACGGAAAAAAAAAATACAAGTTTCACAACTGGATGAAAACTCCAGCTTTCTGGCAGCTGCACAGAATTCTAGGTCAGGGTGACATCAGGGCAAGCTCTCTGGTGCACTGGGGGCAGGGGCCTGGCTGGAACACCGACATCTGTCTTTCAGGGAGTTGGAGATCTCAGACAAAAGGAAGAAGAGATAGTTCTGTGTCCACCGGGACCCTGGGAATGTGTGTGATAGAGCAAAGGTCAGACCAGACTGACCCGACAGAGAAACGAGCCCCCGGGAGGCCTCAGGATTCAACATTCTGACACAAGACAAAGAATTCCCCTGGGAAGATGCAGAACCAATACCCTTGTCTCTTTATTTTTGTGCATTCATATTCTTTCCTACCCCTTCTCCACCCTCACACAGTCTTTGCCTTCTTTGTCTCTAAAAAATGCATAGTATGATGTATCTAAGTTAAAGAAAATGCAACCCTATTTTGAAACTTGACCCTTCTGTGGAGATGAGTGACTGGGCGATTTGGTGTCGCTGGTTCGGCTCTGTTCATTTTAAGGGAGGGTCTCCACTCTGTCCTTGCTGACTGATGGGATGGCTGGCCAGTGGTACTGGACAGCAGAAGAGTTTCCTAGAAAAGCTGGGAATCTAGGCTTTTTTTTTCTCTAAAATCTCTGGATTTTAAATTATAAGAACCTTCACTTTTTAGCTAAGGCATAGATCAGACAACATCTCTGCTGATTCTCAGTTTCCTGTTTCTGGCTTAGAAGGTTTCCCTCCAGTACCTACATATTCTGGCAAAAGCATTTTATGGTTTGCTGTGACCTGAGGTGGAAGATATCTTCCCAAAAATGATGCATGTGGTGATTCTCCAACTGCAGTGCCCAGGATCCTTGGCGCTCCAAGGGGTGAGACAGCAGTGGCCATGGGGCTGGAGCCAGTCCCTAACCCCGCTCCCGCCCCTGACATATTCCTGTTGCAGTGAGAGTACCTCCAATCGGATGTGTTGTCCACATTAGGCCTCCAACAAGCCTTTCATTCAAATAATGAAAGAGAAAAGAAGAAACGAAACAATAAATGAAATGAAGAAGAGAGGAGAGGAGAGAAGGAAGGAAAAAAGTGAGGGAGGGAAGGAGAGAGGAAGAAAGTTAGCAGTTTGAACCGAGACGAAAAGCCATGGCCCTTTAAGGGGAGCACACACGTGTCAGGATTCATGCCGTGGGCTTCAAATGAACTTCCTGACTCACAGCCTGGCTTCCCAGGTACCGGCTGGATGACTGAACAACTCTGCCTCATTTTCTCTATTTGCAAAATGGGGAGGTTAATCCCTCTTATTTCGGAGTTGACATGAATGAATAAGTCAAAGTGCTTAGAACAGAACTTGATGCCAGCAAGCATCAATAAATGGAAGCTGTTTCTTGGTTTTAGCAGGACTTGACATCGCATTCAGGCTCAGTGGCTTTAGGGTTGGCTGCCTAAAGCCACCATTCACACGCAGGCTTGAAGGCTGGTCCGGGAGCTTCCTGAGAACGAACCACAGTGGAGGGGCAGGCTCTCAACCATTCACTGTGAACTGGGACTCATTACGATTTGTATACAGTGCATTTCCTGAGTGTCTGCCTCTGCAGACACAATGCCACAAGGCACACTGTACTGGCAGATAGAGACTAAAAAAATAAGAAATCTTTTCTTCTTTCAATTCTTCTGTGGTCAGTGCCTTTCCGCTGACTCTCATCAGACTGAAATATTTGCTAAGCTTTGCCTTGAAGGGACCAAGAGTCTTTCACATCAGCTCATATGGGGCTTGCGATGTTGCTGGAGTAATAAAGAGAGGAATTTAAACACTTAAGTGACTCCAGAGAGCACCCAAGAACTATCACTTGGTAAATCAATAGCGTAGATTTCTTGCGGTAACTCTTGAACTAAATTTTCAAAATTGGCTTAAAAAGCTCTTACTCAAAAGCAAATAAATTCTCCCAACAGTCACAATACAGTTTGGACCACTGGAAACCTAATTTACCAAACCTCGTAGCCGTCAGACTCTATTTGGTAAGAAAATTGAGTCTGGGGGTGAGTTAAAAGCCAAAAGGGCTTTACCTCCCTACTACAGGGAGTCAGGGATTTTAGCTCCAAAGTTGGTTGACAGCTTAGTGCCCGCAGAAAGAAAAGGGACTAAGCAAATAAAGAAAATCAACTTTCTCATAGGGAAGCCGCTTCAGGAGAAGAGAAGCACTCGATCCAGGCTTTGCTTTATTCATTCTACCTCACGAGTATCTCATGAAGGCGAGGACACGTGCTTCCTCACTGGGAAGGGCTTTCTTAGAAAGTCTCATTGACCCTAATGTCAATACTCACATCTGAGGGCTTTCTGGGATCTCTCCATGGTGCCGAGGCACGTCCCTTGCTGGCACAAATTGCAAGCCACAGAAAACACCCTGCATTGATTGACAAGGAAAAGAGAATGGAACAAATGCCTCAAAATTACCAGGCTGACAGGAGAAATAGGCATGGGGCCTAGGTGGGAGCAAAGGAAGGCTACAAAGCTAGAACTTCAGATGCCAGTTCTAGAGAGGACAGTGCTGCTGATATCAAAACTTTCTCCTGTTCTTGAGTCTTTGCTTTAAGGATCCCTCATTGAAAGGTCTGAGTAAGGAGCTCTGATTGGCTGAGCTAAGCTAACACACCCAGATCCAATACGCCAGGGGAATCAGACAGAATCTGGCCTTTTAGAGAGGGAGTCCCTCCTTCATCCATGCTCTCTGTACCTAGCTCAGGGTGTGCAATAACAGAGACAGGCAGCAGGGAGGAGCAAAGAGTATGAAGGTCACCCTATTTCCAAGCACCCTTGAATTACATTATGAGTTCAAATTTGAAAAGCCAAACAGGCTGTGCACGGTGGCTCATGCCTGTAATCCCAGCACTTTGTGAGGCCAAGGCAGGTGGATCACTTGAGCTCAGGAGTTTGAGACCAGCCTGGGCAGTATGGCAAAACCCTGTCTCCACAAACAAACAAATAAAACAAAAACAAAAACTAAAAATTAGCCAGGGTGGTGGTGCAGTCTGTGGTGGCAGCTACTTGGGAGGCTGAAGTGGGAGGATCCCTCGAGCCTGGGGAGGTGAAGGTTACGGTGTTGCAGGGAAGCGGGGGTTACAGTGTTGCAGGGAGGCGGGGGTTACAGTGTTGCAGGGAGGCGGGGGTTACAGTGTTGCAGGGAGGTGGGGGTTACAGTGTTGCAGGGAGGTGGGGGTTACAGGGTTGCAGGGAGGCGGAGGTTACAGTGTTACAGTGAGCTGAGATCTGGCCACTGCACTGCAGCCTGGATGACAGAGTGAGACCTTGTCTCAAAATAAAAAAATAAAAAACCCAAACAAGCCACATTTCACTTCTCTCTACCCCATTCTCCAAAGCCTAAAAATTTACAGAAGCAGATAATGCATGGAAAGATGAAAAAAGAAAGAGTATTGCAAACCATATCAATGCCAGCGAAACTGCTTAAAAGATCTGCAATCCTTATGGAAGAAACCTGAGCCTCCCCATCCTCTAAATCGGGGGCTCTCCATTCTGGCTGCATATTATAATTACGTGGGGAAATTAAAAGAAAAACTGTCAATAGCTGTGTCTACCCTACACGAACAGAATCAGAATCTTGAGAAGCGACACTCAGACATTAGTATTTTTTAAATTTAAGTGATTTTAATGTGTTGTCAATGTTGAGAATTACTGCTGTACACAGAAGTGTTTTCTGTCTGTGATTAACAAGCTTTTCACTTTCTTTTTTTCTTTTATTTCCTCATTTCTATGCACAGATATGGTTGGGTAGATCTTACAACTCTGGGTTTTGAAATGAACACATTTGGGTTTGAATTCTGACTTCACTATTTAGCAGAGGGGTAACTTGGGCAAATTACTTAACCCACTACTTCTCAACCGTGGTGACACACAGATAATTCTGATGCCTGGGTCCCATCTCAGAGATCTTGCTTTCATTGGTGTGAAGTGGGTCCTGGCTGTTGGGAGTCTTAAGAGATCCCCAGGAGATTCTAATATGCAGGGATGTTTAAGAGCCTTTAACTTCACCTCTAGAAGAATCAGTTTTCGACCTGTAGTAAGCCAACCCTTGTGAGGCTGTTTGTCGCAAGGATAAATGGCACAGCACATGTGTAGAGCTTAACGCACATGGTAGCGACTACCCACCCAGTGGAAGCTCTTAGCATTCTACAATTGTTTCTCCTGTTTAATAACTCAATGCATTTATCTTTCTAAGGCCATGTATCCTAAGGGTTGCTGAAGGTACCAGGTGAGTGATGAGACTTTATCCAAGCTCCCCAGGTCCTGATCTAAGTGATCTTTCCCGAATGACATTTGCATCCCTTCCTTCCCCTAAATATAGCTAGACCTGGCCCTGTTATTTATTTTCCTTGCTGCAGCATAGAGGGAGAGTGTGACCACAAGCTTTGGAGTCAGTGCCCTGGGTATGAATCTCACACTTAATTATTTACCAGCCTTCAGACATTACTTCTGTGATTCACGCTCTCAAAACCACGGTTTCCTCATCTGTGCAATGGGATACACAGTCTGGCCTTGCAGGGTGCTATGCATACTGAGAGAGAGAGAGAGAGAAATGTGCATACGTAACAGGCCCCAGGAGTCGGGCACACAGGTGATGCTCCACAAATGGTAGCTCTTACTATGACATCAGCTGTCGTGCGAGGAGTAAACGCAGCTAAAATTTCCAGGAGTCATTCTTGAACGCTATCTTTTTTTCACATCCCACACCGAGTCCATCAGGACTATCTTGAAATCACATCCCGAACCTGAGCACTTCCCACCACCTTCGTTACGACTGCTCCAGCCCAAGCAACCATCATCTCTTACCTGGCTCACTTCAACGCCTCCTAACTGGGATATGCCCATTTCTGCCCTAACCCCCTACTTCCCCTACCTCTCTCCTCAATGCAGCAACCACAATAATTCTGCTGAGATGTGACTCGGGCCATGAGATTTCTCCAACCTAAACCTCCAAGGGCTTCCCCATCTCACTTGGCTTAAGCTGAAGTCCTCACCAGGGCTTGTGAGGCTGAGCCTGACTGGTGCCAACCACCTTCACCCCTGGGACTCTCCTACCCTCTCCTTGCTCATTCTCCTCCAGCCCCACTGGCCTCCTCGAAGCTTTCAAACACTCCAGGAACATTCCTGCTTTAGGATCATTGACTTTGCTCCTTCCTCTGCCTGGAATAATCTTCCGTCACACATCCAGAGGCCTTCTCAACCTCCTTTAGGTCTCAGCTCACATGAGCCCTCCCATATCACCCTCTCACCTACACTTCCTGCCTCCTCTTCTACTTCTGGACTTTTCTACAGCACTCATCACCCTCTGACCTGTCCTGTATCTTCCTTATTCATCGTATTTGTTGACTTCTTCCAGCTCCTCTTATCTAAAATGTAGGCCCCGTGAAAGGGTTTTAAAAACTTGTTATGCTTACTGGTGAGCCCCAGCAATAACAGGACTTCATATCCATAAAACGAGTTTTAAAAATTCTAGAAATGATCCACTCTCTGAAAAGCTTGTCAATATACAAGAGAGACCCCTGGAACCAAGACCTGCCCCTTTGATGGGTCGCTTGGTGTGAGGGCAAGAGAGGCAGAGAGGTGCATCCATCTGTGGCAGGGTCCACAAACTCAAGTGTCTTTGGAAGCCAGGCAGGTAGAAAGCAGGTGATTGCACTGTCACACACAGGCCTTGATGGAGGCTGTGACACACTAGGGGCCCTCTGCCACATTTAGGGACAGCTGCTTCCCAGTTCTAGCCCACCGCAGCCAGGTGCAAATCTGGACCCCTTGTTGCCAGAAATTCTGTTTTCCAAGAATAAAACGGAAGTTTGGATTTTTTAAAAATGGGAAATCTCCCACTGCGGAAATGTTGAAGCGAATCCAATTAAGAAAGGAGGCTGGGCAGCGAGGGAAATACAGTCAGGGGGAATAAAACCACGGATGAAACGAAGGCCTTAAGAGAGGAGACTATGGGAGCTTCTGGTTCTTCCCGGCCCCTCCTGTGTGAAAGCCCCAGGCAGTGGCTCCAGGGAACCCCTGGCCACACGGAGGAGGGGTCCCTTGTGCTCTTGAGAGCCTGATGGTTTTTATTTTCCATGCAGGATGCAACTTCCTGAAGCACAGCAGGTGGCCTGCATGGGCCTCGCATACCAGAAGTGTGTCATGCAGTCATTCTCCAGCAGCTGAAGCTTGAGCTAAATTAGGTCACACTTCAGGAAGTGCAGCTGCCGAGAAGGCCTCAGAGGTTCGGGTGTCTTGGCTTCACACAGCCCCCGGCCCAAGCAGGCTCCCGGTGCTCCACAGACATCCCAGTGCGCTTCCCAGTGCTGCAATGGTGGCCCCTAGGCCAGCCCGAAGTGGGCACTGAGTCCAGCCCTTCAGATCCAATTCACATGCTGGACAGAGGGTTCTGCCAAAAAATGATGAATCTTTCAAAGTGATTCTCAGAGAAGATGGAACTGGGGTGCATGGAGGCTCTAAAGACCCCCACACATGACCTGAAAAGATCAAGGAACCTGACAATGACCCTTTCACATCTTGCTTTCCAATGAGTGTAAATTCTCCAGTGCGAGAAACCAACCTTGCTGCCCAGGACCTTATGAGATACCTGAAGCAATAAAAAGAGGAATGAGGGAAAACCCAGTGGTGCCTCACACATGAAACTGTCCTCTCCCACTTCCTTTTCCCCAGCCGATGCCTCAGGAGGTGGTCTGACGTGATGCCACTGAGGGTGTCGAAGGCTGTCACACCAGATCCATCATGCACCCCCATCCTCCTGTCCCATCTGGTCTCTGTGAGGGTTAATTTTGTGCATTACCTTGATAGAGCCATGGGATGCCCAGATATTTGGGCAAACATTATTCTGAGTGTGTCTGTGAGGGTGTTTCTGGGGGAAATTAACATCTCAGCTGAGCAAAGCCCTTGGCCCCCACAATGTGGGTGAATGTCATCCAATCAACTGAAAACCTGAACAGAACAAAAGGGCTGACTCTCCCCAGAGTAAGAGGGAATTCCTCCTGTCTGACTGCCTGGGACATCAGTTTTTTCCCTGCCTTTGGACTCAGAATGAAATATTGTCTCTCCTGGTCCTCACATCTTCAGAATGGAGGTACTTTGCTGGCTCTTCTGGGTCTCCAGCTTGACAACTGCAGTGTTCGGGACTTGCCAGCCTCTATAATTGCATGAGCCAACTCCTCATTATCTATTTATGTATCTATCTATGTATCTATGTATCTATCTATCCATCATCTATCTATTCATCCATCCATCTATCCGTAATCTGTTATCTATATATTATACACCCATCCATCCAACCATCTATTCATCTATTATCTATCTATCCATCTATTTATTATCTATCCATCTGTGCATCCATCTACCCATCTATTATTTATCTGTCCATCTATTTATTATCTATGCATCCATGCGTCCATCCATCCATTCGACCAACCATCCATCCATCCATTACCTATCATCCATCTATCCATCTTTTATCTATCTAGCCATCTCTCTCTCTATCTACCCGTCTATCTATTATCCATCCATCCATCATCTATCTACTATCTATTCATTATCTATCTATCCATCCATCCATTATCTATCTTCCATCCATTATTTATCTATCTAGCCATCTATCTATTAGCTATCCCTCTATGATCTATCTATCCATTTGTATCATCTATCTATCCATCTATTATCTATCTTCCATCCATTATTTATCTATCTTGCCATCTATCTATCCCTTTATGATCTATCTATCCATTTGTATCATCTATCTATCCATCTATTATCCATCCATCTACCCATCTATCTCTCTATCCACACGTCCATCTATCCATCCATCCACTCATCCCATCTATCCACCAATCAATTAATCACTCTATCCATTCTATCTATCCTTCAATCAATCCATCCATCCTATCTATTCATCAATCAATCATATCTATCCATCCATCCAATGTATTCATAAATCTGTCTACCTAAATCTATATCTATGGACTCATCCACTCCATTGGTTCTATGTCTCTGGGGAACCCTGACTCATACAAGCTCCTTGCTGGAAAGGCTTTGGATGGGAGAGGCAAATTCCACCAGGGAGAGGGACACGGAGGGAAAACCTGCACCTTCGACATTCTCTGTCGACACTCTCTGCCCTCTACCCTTCCCCATTCCACAGCAGCTAATATGACCCTACTTCCACTCTGGCCCAACCACAAGTGGGGTTCTTCCCTGGCCTGACCACAATCAGAGTCCTTTCCTTAAGGACATAGGATTCTTTGATTCTAGCTTTGTTTCTCAGGGCCTCCAATTTGCCACCTGCTGCTTGTGGACACTCTAGTTTGCACAGTTTTATATGATGCTATGAAATATTAACCAAGCAGTTTTCCTTACTGGTGACTAACTGAGCTTCTTTACTGCACCCTGAGTCCTGGAAAGTAGCGAGGAGGCTGCTGATACCCTCAGAAAAGCCAGCACAGTGGAAGAAAAGAGATGTAACATTTAGGGCTCCTGAGTAAAAAAGTAAATATATAAAGTAATCTGCAGACTGGCTCTAAGTGAAGAAAATATTCGGGAGGAATACTCACCAAGCCCTCCACCCAACATCCACTCCTGGGAAGACTAAACACAGGCATAGAGGGCCTGCTGGAGGGGAGAGGCGCGAGTGGGTGCAGGTCCTTTGGAGGGCTGAGCTCAGCCCTCACTTTGAGCCAGTTTCCTGCGCTCTCCTTCCCGCTGTGGTAACTGCTAAAAGCAGCATCTGTTCTTTTGGTTAGACCCTGTGGTAGATTATTAAATGGTCTCAGATGCTACCCACCCCAGTATACACACCCCTCTGCAAGGGGACTCTGCTGTGCCGCCCATCAAGAGGAGCATCTGTGTCCTCACCCGCCTGAATCTAGGCTGGCCCCGTGATTCGTTTCAGCCCCTGCAAGGTTGCAGAACTGATGATGCAAAATTTCCAGGGCCGTTGGGAGCCTTCCAGCTGCTTTTTTTCACTCTCTCAGAGTATTGCTCTGAAGTCAAAGTGTCATCAAGACCCCTGGATGCAGAATCCTGTGGAGAGGGGAGAAGCCTGGCAACCCAGCCCCAAGTGACTGCATCAGATGGACACAGCTCCAGCAGAGGAACTGCCCAGAAAACTCCGACTTATTGTGAGAAATATCAAATATTTGTTTGGATCCAGTAACCTTGGGCCACCTTGTCAAGCAGCAATAGATGAAGGTTCTGGTTGCTAGAGTTCTCTTGCTCATTCCCAAGTGATCCTAAAGTCTCCTCTGCACTTTGCCGGCAGCATGTGGCAGAGGTAGATCAGGATTAGCTTGGGATGCCCAGGCAGAGAGGAACTCAGAAGAGGCCGCCCCAATCCCCAGGACCTTAAAGCCCTGAATGGGGTGGAAGCAGTGGGACATTGGCCTAATTCCAGGGTAGGTCACTGAAGTTAGCTGGGGCAAGAACCAAGGCAAGCGTGAACCTGGCATCAGTTTCTTGCAGGAAGAATGGGTGGAGCAGTGAGGATGGAACAGACCATGTACTTGGAGACCAGGTAGAAACACGGATGCCTCGGTGAATTTCAGGGCTAAATGATGGAATCATACACCCCTGTGAAGGACGCCACAAGAGGGTGAATACCTGAAGACCTAACATTTCCCCCACAGCGCAATGCCACGATGAACTTTCCCTCCTGGGTCAATCTTGGGCAGATCAGGCAGAGCTCGAGAGGTTGAATCAACGGAGTTTCAACCGGAAATGCCTTGTCAGACCTGGAATGAGCGAGATGAAGTTTTCTGCCACCAGATAGAATGTGGGGAGACACCAAGTGCAATGCCTGGGGAAGAAATAGGGCTGCACAGACTGTTTTGCACGCTGGAGCTTGTAGATTGGAAATACACTGATGCGTTGGTAAGCTGAAGTGGATTGTGGTTTAGAAACCTTTATTTCTTATTTTAGAGACAGGGTCTTGCTCTGTCCGGGCTGGAGTGCACTGGTGCCATTGTGGCTCATTGCAGCCTCGACTTCCTGGGCTCAAGTGATCCTCCTACCTCCTGAGTAGCTTACACTACAGGTGCTGACCACCACACCCAACTAATTTTCTTAATTTTGAATTTTTTATAGAGATAGGGTCTCGGTACATTGCTCAGGCTTATTTCCTGGCCTCAAGCAATCCTCCCACCTTAGCCTCCCAAAGTGCTGGGATCACAGAAAAGAAAACTGTGAATATCAGGAAACTGCTCCCAGAGCAAGCATGCGACCACCATACGCAGCTACAGAATGTTTATCAACTGACCAATCTGAGCCTGGCCTCAGGATCTGTAATGCTTTTACCTCCCAAATCGTGATACTAGGTTGGCACAAAAGTTATTTCCATTAAAAGGCAATTACTTTCTCACAAGCCTAATAAGCTGTCTCTCCACCGCCACTGCACTGATCCCCTTCCCTACCCTCTTACCAGGTCCTTCCGCCTTAGGATGACTCCAATTCATCAAGTGCCCTCCACCTCAGTGTCCCTGCCTGTGCTTTTCCCCAGGGCTCGCCCATCTTGGCACTCACCCCTGCCATCCATGGCTCCCTTATTCACGACATCCACCCCAGTTACACGGGACTCACTTGGCCACTTTATGTAGATGGCCTCAGTGCAGGATGCATTTCTATGCATTTGGTGTTCACCATCTGCCTCCTCCTTTCTCTGTCATGAGCCCCGTGGCAGCGAGGACACCGTTCTACTCCCCGTTATCACCTCGTGATACATCACAGCACTGGCTTGTAGAAAGTGCACAGCAAATGTTTGCTAAGTGAAGAATAACTGGGTGATGGCTCCAGGAGCTGAGCGCCCCGACAACCACACTTTTCTTTCCTTCCACGAGTCAGGTTGGTATTCATTTTTACTCAAGAAGGGAGTAAAAATGAATACGCCTCTCTGCGTAGCCGGAGAGGAGGACAGATGCATCCTTTGAAGCTATCAGCCTCTCCAGAAGGGTTGAGCCCATTCCAAGAGAGAAGCGAGACGCAGAGCTCATTGGAGACCTTCCAGGAAAGACACGCTCCAAGGTCCACTCCTAAAACTTTGCATTTTCAAAATATCACAGAAGACAGAAACTGGATTTGCTCCAAAGCTTGCTGTTGAATTTTATGCCTGCTGAGCGCTACCAAACACAGAATGAAGAGGCTGAATTAAGTATGCAAAAGGATAATTTACAGTTAATTTTCGTAATTGATGGGTTGAGGGTTTCTGTGGTAGCACTAACTGCTAAGACTAAAAGGCCCTAGGGGGGATACAGTTTTTACATTTAAAACAGAAGGCTTTCTCTACTCAGCATCCAACTCATTCATCCATTTATCCATCCATCAAGCATTCACCAGGCACCGGATTTGTGCCAGGCACAGTGGGAGAGGTGCAGAAGCGTATCATTGTGGTCCATGGTGGGTCCCAGACTGCCATAGGGAGTTCCCTCACACCTGTGATCAGTGCCCCATCCATTTGGCTAAAGACAGGCGAGGAGACTGACCAGAGTACACTGGAAGGCAGCAAGTCTTGGGGCTGCCCTGCTCTTGTCCCTGCATGCCCCCTGTGGTGCCCAGCTGTAAAGGTGTTTCCCAAGCAGGCATGGGTCCACTCGACTTGAGAAAGCCATCCAATTCTCACTGCAGCACTTCCCTTTGTATTTAGGGGTATGAGTCTGTATTAATAAAGACATACCCAAGACTGGATAATTTATAAAGGAAAGAGGCTTAATTGCTCACAGTTCAGCATGGCTGGGGAGGCCTTGGGAAACTTAAGTCGTGGTGGAAGGAGAAGTAAACATGTCCTTCTTCACACGGTGGCAGCAAGGAGAAGTGCTGAGCAAAAAACGGGAAAAGCCCCTTATAAAACCATCAGGTCTTTGCCGGGCGCGGTGGCTCACACCTCTAATCCCAGCACTTTGGGAGGCCAAGGCGGGCAGATCACAGGGTCAGGAGATCGAGACCATCCTGGCTAACACGGTGAAGCCCCATCTCTACTAAGAATACAAAAAATTAGCTGGGCGAGATGGTGGGCGCCTGTAGTCCCACCTACTCAGGAGGCTGAGGCAAGAGAATGACGTGAACCCCGGGGGGTGGAGCTTGCAGTGAGCCAAGATCACGCCACTGCACTTCAGCCTGGGCAACAGCAAGATTCTGTCTCAAACAAACAAACAAACAAACAAAAAAAACAAAACAAAACAAACCAGCAGGTCTTGTGAGAACTCACTCACAGTCATGAGAAGAGCAGCATGGGAGTAACTGCTCCCATGATTCAGTTACCTCCCACCAGGCCCTTCCTATGACACGTGGGTATTATGGGAACTAGAATTCAAGATGAGATTTGGGTGATGACACAGCCAAACCATATCAGGGTCCACATTACACTCATTCTGGAATAATTTACACGAACAATCTCTGTCCTCTTGTTCAAGGTCCTCAACCTTGGCTGCATGATAGAATCACCTGGTGAACTTTAGAAGAACACTATTGCTTTTTAAAAAACCTTCCTTTTTTCTTTCTCCTTTGCAGATTCAGCTGATCTATGGCGGGCATGGGTATCACTTTTCATTTTGGTAAAGCTTCCTAGGGTATCCCTACGTGTAGCCAGACTTAAAAAGGATTTTTTAAGGGAATAGTTTCAAATATGGAGATCCTATTTCTGTATGAAAGTAGCAGCAGCAAGGCAACAGTCCCCTCCAGAGCAACATGTCAGAGGCCCAGGTGCCCTAGCCGCTGTCGCTGCTCCAGGTTTCCCAATGCCACAGGAAGGTCCTGTCCCCCAGTACCTGGAAGGGCTCGGTCACTGGGTGCTTCTTATTCTTTGCTCATCAGGCAGGAAAACCAAGCCCATCCTAGGCAGTTCTGCAGCAGGGAATTAATTCTGGTGTTGAAGGTGTAGAAGGAGCAGACAAGTTAGGTAACCCGAGATTATCAACGAGAGGAAGATGCTTCCACCTTCAGGGTCACGGGACAAACGGTGGGGGTGATGACCCCAGGGGCGAATTCACTGGATGAGATCTGGGTCTGCACTGGGACCTGCCCTGTGGGAGCTGCAGCCACAGAGGAACAGGGGCCACTGCCTGAGACACCATCAGAAGCAGAGGCCAGAAAACACCCAGGCTTCTTTCTTCCTTCCCACTGTCAACTGCCCACCAGAGCCTCCTGCTGGCTACACGTAGCCAAAATCCAGTTGGCAAGGGGTCCGGAAAATGTAGTTTGCAGGGATCACTGAGTGAAGGAAGGGCAGGAAATGGATTGAAACTAGACAAGCCACTGGGGAACACACTCCCACCCCAAAACCCACCCCAGCCCCACCCCAGCCCCACCTCCAGCTCAGCGGCGCATGGTCCCAGCATTACAGTCAGATGCGGCGAGGGTTATGATATGAAGAAAGCCTGGCACAATCCCTACAATTGGGGCAACTAAACCCAAGGGGTTAGAGGGTTCCCTGAGACAGGGCCTTTGAGCTGAAAGATGATCAATAAATGAGAGAAAGCCAGGAGGAACAGGCAGGGATATTTTAGGAAGAGGGGCCATTGGGAGTGAAGAGACTTCGAGGAACTGAAAGATCACTGGTGTGGGGGTGCAATGTGCACAGGCCCAGACACATTCTCACATTGGGGAGCAAGGCTGGGGTGGGATCCTGCATCATTGCTGGGTGGTGGAAGGGGGGCCAGGGGGCTGTCTTCCACACTCATTCCTCCTTTTTTTTTTTTGAGACCATGTCTCACTCTCGCTCTGGCTGGAGTGCAGGGCCGTGATCTTGGCTCACTGCAACCTCCGCCTCCCGGGTTGAAGTGATTCTCCTGCCTCAGCCTACCAGGTAGCTGGGATTACAGGTGTGTGCCACCACACCTGGCTATTTTTTGTATTATTATTTTTGTTATTATATTTTAGTAGAGTTGGGGTTCCACCATGTTGGCCAGGCTGGTCTCTAACTCCTGGCCTCAAACCATCTGCCTGCCTCGGCCTCCCAAACTACTGGGATTACAGGCATGAACCCCCATGCCCAGCCTCCTCTAACAGTTTTAAAAACATAGTTTTAATCACTGCCAGGTCAACATTTTATCTTTAAAAAAGAAACAATCTTTGAGAAGCTGTCACATTAGGAGGACGTGCTCTGGGGAGCCCCTGAAATCTTTTACTTGGATGCATCCTCTCCCTCTGATCTCAGCCTTTGTTTTCCCTCCTTGATAACTATGCTCCAGCTACCCTGGGACCTGTGCCTGCTCCACAGACACACCACATTGGCATTTGCTGTCCCTCTAGCTACTCTCTGCATGTTTGCTCCCCATAGAAGTCGACACCATCAAACACTCAAACACCCACCTCAAGCAGACACCTCAAGGCCTGCAGCTCCAGAAACTATCACTTTGCTAGGCTGTCACGGTTGCCCTTAACACCATTGGAAATCTTGTTTGCTTTTCCTTTGTTCATTTTCTATCTTCTCTGGTAAGACGTAAGCACCTCTAGATGAGAAACTTTGTGTTGGTCACTGTTGTATCCCCAAGGTTTAGAATACTGCCTGGAAGTACAGGAGGGGATGAATGCATCTATATTAGTTAATAATAAAATGATGAATTTATGTTCCTTTGTTCTAGCTTCCAGCTTAATCCATCCTTCTTTCTTTCCTTCCTTCCTTCCTTCACTTTCTCTCTCTCTCTCTCTTTCTTTCTTTCTGCAGGCTGGAGTACAGCGGCACTATCTCAGCTCACTGCAACCTCCACCACCCAGGTTCAAGCGATTCTCCTACCTCAGGCTCCCAAGTCGCTGGGATTACAGGTGTGTGCCACCATACCTGGTTAATTTTTTTTTTTTAGTAGAGATGAGGTTTCACCATGTTGGCCAGGCTGGTCTCGAACTCCTGACCTCAGGTGATCCACCCGCCTCAGCCTCCCAAAGTGCTGGGATTACACATTTGACCCACTGCACCTGTCCCCAGCTTAATTTTCTTTGGGGATAGCATGGCTATTTGCATTAATCAACACTCCTGTAAACTTACTGGCCACATTGCAGAAGGGTATAGCCAACTGGGTAAGCTGATTTGGAGAAGCAAAAGTAAATTGAGGAAAAGGTGGAGAGAAGGAAACTCACTTCTAGGGGGGCACTGTTGAAAGGCTGAGCTACTTAGCATCCCCTGTTTTGGAAAAGCCATTATGGAACACCTTGAAAGCATCCCTAATAGAAAACAGATGAGCTGAAAAGAACACCCTGCCTTGAAGACAGTGGTCTTCAGTCATCCAAGTTGCTTGTCCCATGGAGATGATAAAGCACTTAACAAAATTAATGTTAACAAACAGTCTTCAGTGGGAAGAGCCCTGTGTGGTGGGGTTTCAGTCTGCTGGGGCTGCTGTGCGTGGTGAGGGGAAGGCAGGTTCTTCAAGCCCTGCTGCTGCTGTACCGGTAGCCCAGTGTGATGGAAAGAACACGGGATCAGTGAAGCCCTGCCGCCTCTGTACCAGGACCTGCGAAAGGGGCAGCCCAGTGTGATGGACAGAACACAGAATCAGGCATGGGGAAGTGGGTGGCTGGCCCTGATAGAGTGGATGTGTCTCACTGCAGGGCTTTCCCGCATCCACCCGACTTAATAGCATGGCGGGCATGGCAGTTTCTTCCTGGGAAATCGCCCTTCTCCTGCTGTATGGAGCTGTGATGGGAGGCTACATTCTGGGGGATGCTCCTCTGTTTTAAAGCTGAAGTGGCTGATTCCTCTTTCCCATTCTGTACGGTCAGTGTGACGTCACCAGGTGGATTTCCCTTCTAGGTCCTTGCCACTAAGTGTTGCAAAGAAGAAAGAAAAGAGAAAAGGGCTGCATCTGTCAGTGCCACGGGCGATGCTGGCTGACCCATCTGCCTGAAGCCCTGGCAAAGGCAGCTGCTGCTTGGCCTCTGGTCTCACTGGGTCAGGCTCACCCCCATGTGCCTCCTGCTGCCTCTTACAATCCCGTGGCCTCCTCCTCGTCACCGCATGGGTCCCTTTGGCTTAGGTTAGCCAGATTTAGTTCTGTTGTTTTGCAACTGATACACCTGGCTTGGCAATTACCTTTGCCCATCCCTGGGTCCAGCTTCCCCCTTAGTGAAAAGCCGGTGTGGTAAGATGGCCAGATGATCTCCCTGCTGTGCCTTAACATCCTGGACTCTAGTAGTATTTGGCACCAACACTTTGGGAAGCCAGGGCCTGGAGAGAAGTCGCTTCAGATGACAAAATCCTACCTTCCTCAGGTTACCTAATTGTCATGTCAAACTCTTTCATCTCTAAATAGTTCCTTGTATTCTGACACCAAGGTGGCCTAGCTTGAAATGCAGGCAGATGCTGTGAACAAATGTCTCCTCTGTGAGCCATCTCCAGACACAGTAAGAGAGTCAGATATCAGAAAAAATGCAGTGGATGGAAAAATAAATGGAGGATCAAAACAAGACTTCCCCGCACTGTTCTCCGGGGAGCAGTGTTTCCTTCCAGCTTCACCAATGGCGGTGACCCATCCTAGAAAGGGAACGCTGGCCGGCAAGCACCTCACCCTCCTCGGATGTGAGGGATGCAGTCGCCACCGAAGCTAGTTCCCTTCGGCAGAGGGGACGGCCAGCTAGGGGCATTTTTCTAATCACAGGCACTGAGGCCGTAGCTGTTCTACTGCAGCAATCCGAGGGGACCTCCAATTTAGAAAAAGCCATTCTTAGGAGTCTTGGAAGCTGCCTGCGTGGAGAGCGAAGATGCTGAAATGAATGGCATCCTCTGAGAAATCAGTTTAAAGGCTACAATTTCGTCTTAGAGTAAACTGTTTAGGTGGGCTCCCTGGACTGAGGGCTGCGGGGAATTGAATAACACCGTGTTCACACTGGAAATGGAAAACATCATCCTTGTTGAAAAATAGTTTTAGTCCCAGATGCCTCCCTGTGCTGGAGTGTTACAAAGCAACCGTGACAGCTGTTCTTTCACTTTCTCCAATTCCCAGCTTTGCTTGGGAGGGAGGGTGGCTCTGGGTTCGCCAGGTGCAGGGGTGGGAGGTCCCTGGCTCCCTCCATTTGCACGGCACAATGTGCATCCTTTCAAGAAACACCCACCGAGCACCTGCAATATGCAAGGCGGTTCTTAAAAAGTGGGGGGCACAGCAGCCACAAAACAAAGACCCCGTGTCCCGTGGAGATTTCACTCCAGTGTATGTGGGGTTGGGGGACAGGGGACGGGAGGACAGTTACAGTGGCTCTCCGTGGTGAATATGCATCCCACAGCAGGTGGCTCAGCACTGAGCGATGCTCCCGAGATGTCAGCTGTCACAGACTCGCACGGGCACATCCCCTTTCACCTGGCCTCCCCCGGGGTGGGGACACTGCCCAGAGTCTGTGCAAAGCTGTGCAGGGGGCAGGACTCAGTGCTGACCCAGGAGCAAATGATTCTCAGACCCCACAGAGGTCAGAGATGCCTGCAGTGGAGGTGGGGGCTCTCCCTTGGCTGATTTCTTTGTTCCCTCTTGTTTCCTCAGTGGGTGGCGTGCTGGGTGGGGGGCGGGAGGCGGTGGGTAGGCCAGCATTGAGAGCAGGTCTTATGTTAGGGGTACAGAAGGAGCCCCACTGCTCTCTAACTCAGGAGAGCCAGAGGTTGGAGCTCAGGCTCCTACCACACCCTGCCAGCATTGTTTCCATGATTCTGTAGGCAAGCAGGAAGGCTTAGGCTGTGATGAGATGAGAGAGAGATGGAAACTAAACTGCACTGGAGGTTGGAAGCTGTACAGGAGAGGGAAAGAGTCTGCATTCGCCCCTGTACTATATCTCTCATCTTCCGAATTGTTCAAGGGATTGGAACCTGGTGGAATGAGTGGAGAAAGAGATGGGGACCCCTATTTAGGGTGCAGATGCCCTGAGCTGGGTGTCGAATGTGCCTCAGCTCACACAGTCCTCAAAACAATGCCATAAAGTAGGCACCGGCCTCATGCAGAATCAGGACCTGCCCCAGTGCACAGGGCTGCTGGAGCAGGACCAGAACCCAGACCAACTCAACTCCAATTCCCATGCAGGAATCAGGCATGTCAGGTCAAAGCCTGAGCTCCGTGGATTGGCTGCGTGAGTGTCTCCACATCGCAATCTGCAAAGCGGGAGTGAGGTCACACCCATCATGGGCTTGCCTGGAGAGTGGAAAGGACCAGCTCCGGCTCCACTGAGGGAGAGATCTGTTTCTTACTTTAATTTGGGGAGAGAGAGAGAGAGAAAGAGAGAGGGAAGGAGAGAGGAGAGAGGGAAGAGGGAGGAGAGAGTGAGAGAAAAGGAAAATGGAGAGAGAAGAAAGAGAGACAGGTAAGAGAGAAGGAAGATAAGAAAGGAGAGAAAGAAGAGAGAGAGAAGAAAGAAAGCAAAGAGAGAAGGAAGGTGAGAGAGGGGAAGAGAGAAAGAGAGGGAAGGAGAGAGGAGAGAGGGAAGAGGGTGGAGAGAGAGAGAAAAGGAAGATGGAGAGAGAGAGAAAAGGAAGATGGAGAGAGAGAGAAAAGGAAAATGGAGAGAGAAGAAAGAGAGAGAGGTAAGAGAGAAGGAAGAGAAGAAAGGAGAGAAAGAGAAGAGAGAGAGAAGAAAAGAGAGAAGGAAGGTGAGAGAGGGGAAGAGAGAGAGAAAGAGAGGGAAGGAGAGAGGAGAGAGGGAAGAGGGTGGAGAGAGAGAGAAAAGGAAGATGGAGAGAGAAGAAAGAGAGAGGTAAGAGAGAAGGAAAAGAAGAAAGGAGAGAAAGAGCAGAGAGAGAGAAGAAAGAAAGAAAAGAGAGAAGGAAGGTGAGAGAGAAGAGAGAGCAAGGGAGAGACAGAGCAGAGAGAAGAACCATGAGAATTTGGATGACTGTCGCTGTGGCTTCAGGGAACCCCACTGCAGAGCCAGGCTGGCTACAGAGGGAAACGTGGCCCTAGGATCCCAAGGGCAGCGGCTCACCCTGAGAAGGGCCCAGGCCTCCTGATTCTCAAAGAATGGAGACAAATGACAGGGCCAGGACCCTGCAGTTAAATGGCCCATAAGAAAAGGGAATCTGGCAGCCCGGGGGTCCTCGCTATGGGGGAATCCTGGAGGTCAGCCATTTTCTCTCCCCATCCCCTAAGCCTGTGTCCCCTCCGTGGCTGTTCTGACAGGCCATCCCTCAGCCTCAGCAAGTTTCCAGCCAGGGCAGAGAGCTTAGCACCTCTTAAAAGTGCCAATTCCATTGTCACAGCCTGACTGCCAGGAAGTCCTTCTTTATCTGGAGTGGAAATCTATGGGGATAGCTTCCTGCCATTAGTCCCAAGTCAGCTTTGGAGGATAATGAACTTCACTCATTCATCCATTGCATCACTCATCTAGTCCTTCCATCATTTGTCCATCCACTGAACACACATTCCTGAGAACTTGCCATTCAGAAGCTGGGAGGAGTGTGTGGTCAACGGGGAAGATGCAAATGCAGGAGCTTCTGCTCCCCTGGGGTCAGGAGTCCCATTCTCACATGTCCAAGAGTGCCAGTGAGTAGGAGATAAAATAAGTGAAGCGATCCAGGCGTGTAAAAACTAAAGAGCAGCAGCATGGTGAGGTGTGATGACCTTAGGAGCAGCCTCCGTGTCAGGGTAGGATGGTGACCTGGGGCCTGCCTGGCCCAGTTAAAGGGGCAGCTGCTAGCTACTGGGACCTTCAGCTTTTCCAGTAAGGACAAGAATCTGAGTATTTATGTAAAGTCTCTTGGCTGTGTCTGTTGTTTTTTTTTTTTTTGAGTCTCACTCTGTTGCCCAGGCACACAATCTCAGCTCACTGCAACCTCCTCCTCCCGGGTTCAAGCAATTCTCCTGCCTCAGACTCCTGAGTAGCTGGGACTACAGACATTTGCCACCACACCCAGCTAATTTTTGTATTTTTAGTAGAGATGGGGTTTCACCACGTTGGCCAGGCTGGTCTTGAACTTCTGACCTCAAGTGATCCACCTGCCTCGGCCTCCCAAAGTGCTGGGATGACAGGCGTGAGCCACCGTGCCTGGCTGTCAGTTTTTTTAACTTGGCAAATAATTCAATAAAAAATGTAAAGAGACAAATGGGGCAGGCTGGTGGGAATGTGAAATGGTGCAGCCACTTTGGAAGACAGCCAATCAGTTCTTTAAAGGGTTGAAAATAGAGTTCCCATATGATCCAGAAATTCTACTCCTAAGTGGACATATTCATATGGAACCATATCTCTGCATAAAAACCTCTGCAAGGATGTTTCTAGCAGCATTTATTCATAAAAGCCCAGGAGGAGAAACTCAAAAGTCCATCAGCTGACAAAGCGTTGAACAAAATGTGGTCTATCCACACGCGGGGGTGTTACTCAGCCATACAAAGGAATGAGGCATGGATGGCCCCTCAGACCCTGATGCTGAGTGGAAGACACCAGTAACAAAAGGCTACACACTATGATCCCACCGACACGAAACGCCCAGAACAGGCAAATCCACAGAGACAGAAAGCAGATGAGTTGTTGCCGGGGCTGGGGGAGGTGGGGAGGGGGTGTGACTGCTAATGGGTGTAGGATTTCTTTTTGGGATGATGAGAATGTTCTAAAATTGATTGTGGTGATAGTTACGCAACTCTGCAAATATTCTAAAAACCATTGAATTGTACGCTTTAAATGGGCAAACTGTATAGTATGCATTTATAGTAATAAAAGCGTTATATTAAAAAAAGTAAAGCATGGCCCCAGTGGCTCATGCCTATAATCCCAGAACTTTGGGAGGCTGAGGCAGGAGGATCACTTGAGGCTAGGAGTCTGAGACCAGCCTGGGCAACATAGTGAGGCCCCTTCTCTACAAAACATAAAATTATAAAAACTAGCTGGGTGTGGCAGTGCATACCTGTGGTCCCAGTTCCTCAGGAAGCTGAGATGGGAGGATGGCTTGAGCCCAGGAATTCAGGGCTGCAATGAGCTGTGATGGTACCACTAGACCCCAGCCTGGTGACAGAGCGAGGCCCTGTCTTTAAAAACAAAAACAAGGCTGAAGAACGTATGTCTGCCTGAGCCAGCCTCAGCCTGCCTGCATGCAGCTTCCAGTCCAGCATGTCTACACCCCTTGTCCCTGGACAGCCTGAACCTCCTGCCTCTCCTTACGTGATGTGACTCAACACCATTCTCCTTAATCTGGCAGGAGAATAACAGTCTAGAAGGGAGTTGCCAAGACTGAGGTGCTGTTCTTGCTCTGGCCAGAGGAACCAGGTGGAAGTGGGGGAGACCCGGAGTCCCTCGTTGGGAACCTGGACCTTGACTCGCGTTCCGACTGTGCAGCTACGTTACGCCACGGTTTGCCAACTGTCATTTTCTAAGCATTGAGAATTTGCAAGCTTTTCTTTCTCTCCACCTGCACCGTTTCTGAATTACATGTTTCTTATCCTGTTTTCCTGAGTGGTTTATTTTCTGATCCAGTTGCTAACTTTCGAGTATACATCCCTGCTAAGCTCTGCCGTCTGTTTTGAGGCCATCATAACAGGCAGTAGTAAGCTCTTGGATCTGGATCTTGTCATCCCGAGTCTCAGGCAGGCCTCCCTGTCCCAGATCCCTTGTGAATGCACTAACTCTGACTTCCACATTGCCCTCCAACGGGTACACGCGTGCTTCAGCCTGTGGCCAGAGTGTCCTGGCCCTAGCCCAGCCCAGGAGAGCCCGTGGGTATGCCTTCGTCAATCTCCCAAAGCCTCCAAATCCCAGAGAAGTCATTTCCTTTTGGGTTTTAATGCTTCATTCAATGAACAACCTCCACTGTTTATTTTTCTTCCTCCTGAGGAAGGCACAGTAATGATTCATGAAACTGCTTCAAACGTAACAACAATGATGATGATGAATAGGAGTGATTCTAAGCATTGCATGTGCAGTTACCATTTAGTACTCATAATAACCCCAGGAGATAAGTATGCTTTATTCCCACTTTACAGATGAGAAAACTGAGGCACAGACAGCATAAGTACCTTGCCCAAGGCTGCACTGCTGATAAGAGGAAAAAAAAGGAATTCAAATTCAGGCTTATTCCAATCCAGCCTCTTCCAGGTATCAAAAACGTACTACAGGCCCTGGAAAGGGAATGCTGAGCAAAACTTCTACTGCGTCTGTGCTGGGAGATCATTCTGGTATTTCTGCAAGTTTTATGACAGCTTTTCATGCTATGCAAATCTCTCTGGAAGCTAGAGAGATGTCTCCCTCTGGGGCAGAGGGGAGATTTGTTTCCTGACCAGGATAATGAGGAGAGTGTCTTGCTGCAGGGCCGAGTTTGGGCAGGTGGGCCAGGAGCCTGGGTGTGTCTGGGGGTGTCCTAAGCTTAGCATTTCTCAACTGTGACAGAGACCTCTCAGTGCTCCCCCAGTTCCACCTGGGACTGCTCTGCCTCACCCCTGCCGCCCTGCCCTGGGACTTGGCAGGGAGGATAGGGAACCATCACAGATGCGAAGCTCACGCTGCCTGCCGTGCTGTGAGGCTCTGTCTGAACCCATTTGGGCTCATTGTTTCCTGGCCAGTGGAATTTAAGGAAGTGTGGCAGGCAAATCTCAGGAACTGCTCACCTATTTCACACTTGGCCTCCTGAATTAATGCTAAAATAAAGAATCAGGGAAACCTACTACTATACAATGCGACACGACGCTATCGAGAGAAGGTAACTTATAAGGGGGTGGGGGGCTGTGGGGAGGGGGAGGTGCAGGTCTGGATTTTTATACCAAAACCTGGAAGATGAACAGAGGCCAGTGCACAGTGGGCAGACGGGCAGCGTGTGTTGGGAGGGAGGCAGGTGGAGTGAGAGGGATGGAGGGAGCCAGGTGAGAGTGGAGGGAGGTCTGGGTGGAGGGATACAGGCTGCAGAAAAGTCTGATCTTGGTCCTGAGGGCAAGGGGAGGCCCTTGCAGGGCTGCATGCTGGATAGCTTGCTGTGGGGTGGCTGGCGGAGGGGGCCTCATGTTCTGCACTAACACTTGTTCTTTGTGCGTCTTGCCTTCGTGTCCTGCATCGGGAGAGCTGTGCATGACTCCCTTCCAGCCCGGAGTCTGTGGATCCCTCTCCATGTGTAGGGAACCGACACGACAACCTGGTTCTCACCCTGGAGCCCGACACACCCTGCAATCTGGGCTGTGCTCGCTGGTCGTGCTGCTTCCAGGCTCGCTGACTGCCCTCCAGTCCCCAATGCTCCTGAGGCAGCTCCAGCCTGCAGCCCGTCCATAGACTCTCATAAAATCAGCAGCGCCATTGCATGGTGTCATGAGTTTGCAAACACAGCCCCTGACTTTCTCTTCTCGCACCAGGTATCTTGGCTTGTGGGCTGCTATAATAAAACCTCACAGACTGGGTGACTTATCAACCACAGAAACGTACTGCTCTCGGTTCTGCAGGCCGAAGCCCAAGGTGAAGTCAGTTTTGGGGTCTGACGAGGGTCCTTCTCCTGGTTCATAGATGCTGTGTCCTCACTTGGTGGAAGGAAAGAGGGAGCTCTCTGTGGCCTCTTTTATAAAGGCACGAATCACATCCCTGAGGGCTTCATAGTCCCCACTCCCTAATACCACCACATTGGGAGTTACATTTTAATATATGAATTTTGTGAGTCAGGGGGACACAAACACGCAGTCCATAGCACTGGGGCAAGGCTTGGATTCAAGCAACCCATGGCAATTCCCAACTAAAAGACTCCAACTATGTATGAATGAATGAATGAATACACACACATATCGGAAACAGATTTTTTTTTTAATTAAAAATTTTGTTTTTGAGTCAGCTTCTTGCTGTCACCCAGGCTGGAGGGCAGTGGTGTGATCTTGGCTCACTGAAGCCTCAACCTCCCTGGCTCAAGTAATCCATCTGCCTCAGCTTCCGGAGTAGCTGAGATTACAGGCACACGCCACCACATCTAATTTTTTAAGATCTTTTGTAGAGACAGGGTTTCACCATGTTGCCCAGGCTGATCTTGAACCCCTAAGCTTAAGTGATCCACCTGCCTTGGCTTCCTAAAGTGCTGAGATGACAGGCGTGAGCCACTGCACCCAGCCAGAAAGAGACATGAAGGTCATCTTGTGACCAATGTCTTCTGTACTCTGGAAATTTGGATCATTTCCACATCTTAAAATAAGGGTACGCCAAAGTGCCTCTGTCCTAGAGTGTTACAAGCATTCAATATGCTTTGCACAGAGTCTGACCCGGAGTGAGTGCTATTTAAGAGTTGGGTGCTGTCACTGTTATTTTTATTACTATTATCCTTAAGCTCCGGTCTCCAAACTTCATATCCGGAATGCGTATCACCTGCATCATGTTTTCCTCATTCGAGGTACCTATTGTTCTGTTATTTACTTTGTGTTTTCTCTGTAAATCGACTCACTTTTTTTCCTCAAACTTACACACATTTATTTAACAGAGAACTGTATATCAATGCATCACTTTGAGAATGAGATTCCCTTGCCAATATAAAATCAATACAGTGAGTGCCTCATTAGCTCTTCCTGCAGGAGAAAGTCCTGAGCTTGAAGGCTGATCCCCAGTAGGACTCATCGGGAGAATTTGAGAGAGCAATAGATGAAATCACGTGCTCACTTTGTGATTTGATTGGCTTAATGCCATTGTGTACATGATCCACATAAAGTCATCTGCCACAGTCTGAGTGTTTGTGCCTTCACTGTCCCCCGACAAATCCAGATGCTGAAATCTAAGCCCCCGAGGTGATGGTGTGAGGAGGTGGGGTTTTAGTGAGGTGATTAGGTCATGAGGGTGGGGCCTTCCATGACTTGGCTTTAGTGACATTACAAATGAAGTCCCAGAGAGCTCCCTCGCCCCTCTGGCCATGTGAGATTAGAGTGAGAGGACGGCTGTCTAGGAGGAAGGGAGCCCTCACCGGATACAGAATGTCCTGGCACTTTGATCTTGAACTTCCCAGCCTGCAGAACTGTGAGCTCCATTCCTGCTCTTCAGAAGCCATCCAGTCCATGGTACTTCGTTATAACAGCCTGGATGAACTGAGACACCATCTTATGTAATACTTTGGGCAGTAAGTCTTATTTGGCCAGTGCTATCCACTGCTGCCAACACCCAGTGGAAACAGCACCACAAGAACGTATTCCCTGAATGGAGCTGTACATGATGCATCCCCACACTGGGCAATTCCCTTTCTGTTCTCCTTCTGCCTTTATGGCCCAATGTATCTGTGAATATGGCTCTAAGTGAAAAAGGAAGAGCAGTCACTGAAAAGCAGGGTTTCCAGGTCCTTGGCTCTGTTTTTTCCCATGTCCTGTGGCCTCTGCACCCCCAGGGGAGAGCAGGTGCTGCCCAGGAAGGCTCTCAGGAAGGCAGGAATTGTCCCAGGCAACAGGGAGGGCTTTTGCTGAGTCTGAGGACAGTGCTCCCCACAGCAGGAGCCAGACGTGGCTTCAGGGATGAGGCAAGGATGAGAGTTGTTTAAATCGGCTTTATGTAAGACAAACATCTTCCTTCCCGTGCTGGCTTAGCTTCCTGTTTAATATTTGCCACAATTTTCTTTCCACAAAAGGCACAGTTGTTTTGAGAGACAGAGAGAGAGAGAGAACAAAACAAGGAAGATGCAGAGGAAAAGTCTCACACATCGTTAAGGAATATTTAAATAAAGGCAGCAGCTTGGCAGTTTTATTTGCTTATGTAATAGTGGAAAAATACAAGCCCAAATCCCATTTCCCCCTGTAGCTAATAATCCTTCTAACCATAACAGAGCAGAATTCTAGCCTTGCAAAGTAGTTCACAGATTGCTAACTATATACCGCTAAATAGATCTGTATAATATATATCATACATTTATAAAAACACAAGATACTAATAGATGTCTATACTATAAGTCACATATAAGCATATACTATATATTTATAATAATATATAATGATAGAGTATATTCAGCTATGGTCATTGTTTAACTTTTTCGACATTTAAAATAGACATTTTAAATGGGACCCATGCGTGCACTGGCAAACTTTCAAACATAACAAAAAATATGCAAAAATTTAAGTTTTCTCCCATCCCTGACCCTTAATTCCTCAAATCCCTTCCCATTGTAGAGCTTCCCAGAGATCCGCTACATATTGATACATATATTCCTGTTTTATTTGCTCTTTTGCATCGTGGTAAGGTGCACGTAACATAAAATTTGCGACCTTCACCGTTTTTAGGGGTACGGTCCTCCGCACAAAGCACATTGATGTTGTCGTGCAGCCGTCACCACCATCCATCTCCAGAACTCCTTTCATCTTGTAAAACTAAACCTCTGTCCCCATTACACACAAACTCCCCACTTCCCCCTCATCCCAGCCCCTGGCACCCGCCCCTGTATTTTCCATCTCCATGAATTTGACCACTCTAATTATCTCTGCTAAGTGGAATTCTACACTATTCGTCCTTTAGCGATGGGCTGATTTCACGGAGCATAATGTCCTCAAGGTTCTTCCATGCCGTAGCCTCCCTTTCATTTTCCTTTTAACCTCAAATAGTAACACACAGCACACGCTGCTTGCTGCCTTATTTGATGTTGTGATATTTCTTAGGGAATGTTCCAGATCATTGGGTACACATGTGACTCATTTTAAATGGCTATACACGGGTGGAGCCAAGATGGCCGAATAGGAACAGCTCCGGTCTACAGCTCCCAGCTTGAGCGACACAGAAGACGGGTGATTTCTGCATTTCCGTTTGAGGTAATGGGTTCATCTCACTAGGGAGTGCCAAACAGTGGGTGCAGGACAGTGGGTGCAGCGCACTGTGCACAAGCCGAAGCAGGGCGAGGCATTGCCTCACTCAGGAAGCGCAAGGGGTCAGGGAGTTCCCTTTCCTAGTCAAAGAAAGGGGTAACAGACGGCACTTGGAAAATCGGGTCAGTCCCACCCTAATACTGCAATTTTCCAACGGGCTTGAAAACGGCAAACCAGGAGATTGTGTCCCACACCTGGCTCAGAGGGTCCTACGCCCACGGAGTCTCGCTGATTGCTAGCACAGCAGCCTGAGATCAAACTGCAAGGCGGCAGCGAGGCTGGGGGAGGGGCACCAGCCATTGCCCAGGCTTGCTTAGGTAAACAAAGCAGCCAGGAAGCTCGAACTGGGTGGAGCCCACCACAGCTCAAGGAAGCCTGCCTGCCTCTGTAGGCTCCACTTCTGGGGGCAGGGCACAGACAAACAAAAATTCAGCAGGAACCTCTGCAGACTTAAATGTCCCTCTCTGACAGCTTTGAAGAGAGTAGTGGTTCTCCCAGCACGCAGCTGGAGATGTGAGAACGGGCAGAGTGCCTCCTAATGTGGGTCCCTGACCCCCGAGCAGCCTAACTGGGAGGCACCCCCCCAGTAGGGACAGACTGATGCCTCACTCGGCCAGGTACTCCTCTCTGAGACAAAACTTCTAGAGGAACAATCAGACAGCTGAATTTGTGGTCTCACGAAAATCCGCTGTTCTGCAGCCACCGCTGCTGACACCCAGCCAAAGAGGGTCTGGAGTGGACCTCTAGCAAACTCCAACAGACCTGCAGCTGAGGGTCCTGTCTGTTACAAGGAAAACTAACAAACAGAAAGGACATCCACACCAAAAACCCACCTGTACATCACCATCATCAAAGACCAAAAGTAGATAAAACCACAAAGATGGGGAAAAAACAGAGCAGAAAAACTGGAAACTCTAAAAAGCAGAGCACCTCTCCTCCTCCAAAGGAACGCAGTTCCTCACCAGCAACGGAACAAAGCTGGACAGAGAATGACTTTGACGAGTTGAGAGAAGAAGGCTTCAGACGATCAAACTACTCCGAGCTATGGGAGGAAATTCAAAACAATACCAAAAAAGTTAAAACTTTGAAAAAAATTAGACAAATGGATAACTAGAATAACCAATGAAGAGAAGGGCTTAAAGGAGCTGATGGAGCTGAAAGCCAGCTTTTGAGAACTACGCGAAGATTGCAGAAGCCTTGGTAGCCAATGCGATCAACTGGAAGAAAGGGTATCAGCGTTGGAAGATGAAATGAATGAAATGAAGCGAGAAGGGAAGTTTAGAAAAAAAAAGAATAAAAAGAAATGAACAAAGCCTCCAAGAAATTTGGGACTATGTGAAAAGACCAAACCTACGTCTGATGGTGTACCTGAAAATGATGGGGAGACTGGAACCAAGTTGGAAAACACTCTGCAAGATATTATCCAGGAGAACTTCCCCAATCTAGCAAGGCAGGCCAACATTCAGATTCAGGAAATACAAAGAATGCCACAAAGATACTCCTCGAGAAGAGCAACTACAAGACACATAATTGTCAGATTCACCAAAGTTGAAATGAAGGAAAAAATGTTAAGGGCAGCCAGAGAGAAAGGTCAGGTTACCCACAAAGGGAAGCCCATCAGACTAACAGCTGATCTCTCAGCAGAAACTCTACAAGCCAGAAGAGAGTGGGGGCTGATATACAACATTCTTAAAGAAAAGAATTTTCAACCCAGAATTTCATATCCAGCCAAACTAAGCTTCATAAGTGAAGAAGAATTAAAATACTTCACAGACAAGCAAATGCTGAGTGATTCTGTCACCACCAGGCCTGCCCTAAAAGAGCTCCTGAAGGAAGCTTCATGGAAAGGAACAACCAGTACCAGCCACTGCAAAAACATGTCAAATTGTAAAGACCATTGAGGCTAGGAAGAAACTGCATCAACTAACGAGCAAAATAACCAACTAACATCATAATGACAGGATCAAATTCACACATAACAATATTAATGTTAAATGTAAATGGGCTAAATGCTCCAATTAAAAGACACAGACTGGCAAACTGGATAAGGAGTCAAGACCCATCAGTGTGCTGTATTCAGAAAACCCATCTCACATGCAGAGACACACACAGACTCAAAATAAAGGGATGGAGGAAGATCTATCAAGCAAATGGAAAACAAAAAAAGGCAGGGGTTGCAATCCTAGTCTCTGATAAAATAGACTTTAAAGCAACAAAGATCAAAAGAGACAAAGAAGGCCATTACATAATGGTAAAGGGATCAATTCAACAAGAAGAGCTAACTATCCCAAATATATATGCACCCAATACAGGAGCACCCAGATTCATAAAGCAAGTCCTGAGTGACCTACAAAGGGACTTAAACTCCCACACAATAATAATGGGAGATTTTAACACCCCACTGTCATCATTAGACAGATCAACGAGACAGAAAGTTAACAAGGATATCCAGGAATTGAACTCAGCACTGCACAAAGTGGACCTAATAGACATCTACAGAACTCTCCACCCCAAATCAACAGAATATACATTTTTTTCAGCACCACACCACACCTATCCCAAAATTGACCACATACTTGGAAGTAAAGCTCTCCTCAGCAAATGTAAAAGAACAGAAATGATAACAAACTATCTCTCAGACCATAGCGCAATCAAACTAGAACTCAGGATTAAGAAACTCACTCAAAACCGCTCAACTGCATGGAAACTGAACAACCTGCTCCTGAATGACTACTGGGTATATAATGAAATGAAGGCAGAAATAAAGATGTTCTTTGAAACCAATGAGAACAAAGACACAACATACCAGAATCTCTGGGACACATTTAAAGCAGTGTGTAGAGGGAAATTTATAGCACTAGATGCCCACAAGAGAAAGCAGGAAAGATCCAAAATTGACACCCTAACATCACAATTAAAAGAACTAGAAAAGCAAGAGCAAACACATTCAAAACCTAGCAGAAGGCTAGAAATAACTAAAATCAGAGCAGAACTGAAGGAAATAGAGACACAAAAATCCCTTCAAAAAATTAATGAATCCAGGAGCTGGTTTTTTGAAAGGATCAACAAAATTGATAGACTGCTAGCAAGACTAATAAAGAAGAAAGGAGAGAAGAATCAAATAGATGCAATAAAAAATGATAAAGGGGATATCACCACCGATCTCACAGAAATACAATCTTCCATCAGAGAACACTACAAACACCTCTACGCAAATAAACTAGAAAATCTAGAAGAAATGGATAAATTCCTTGACAAATACACCCTCCCAAGAGTAAACCAGGAATAAATTGAATCTCTGAATAGACCAATAACAGGCTCTGAAATTGTGGCAATAATCAATAGCTTACCAACCAAAAAGAGTCCAGGACCTGATGGATTCATAGACGAATTCTGCCAGAGGTACAAAGAGGAAATGGTACCATTCCTTCTGAAACTATTCCAGTCGATAGAAAAAGAGGGAATCCTCCCTAACACATTTTATGAGGCCAGAATCATCCTGATACAAAAGCCTGGCAGAGACATAACCAAAAAAGAGAATTTCAGACCAATATCCTTGATGAACATTGATGCAAAAATCCTCAATAAAATACTGGCAAACCGAATCCAGCAGCACATCAAAACGCTTATCCACCATGATCAAGTGGCCTTCATCCCTAGGATGCAAGGCTGGTTCAACATACACAAATCAATAAATGTAATCCAGCATATAAACAGAACCAATGACAAAAACCACATGATTATCTCAATAGATGCAGAAAAGGCCTTTGACAAAATTCAACAACACTTCATGCTAAAAACTCTCAATAAATTAGGTATTGATGGGACGTATCTCAAAATAATAAGAGCTATGTATGACAAACCCACAGCCAATACCATACTGAATGGGCAAAAACTGGAAGCATTCCCTTTGAAAACCGGCACAAGACAGGGATGCCCTCTCTCACCACTCCTATTCAACATAGTGCTGGAAGTTCTGGCCAGGGCAATCAGGCAGGAGAAGGAAATAAAGGGTATTCGATTAGGAAAAGAGGAAGTCAAATTGTCCTTGTTTGCAGATGGCATGATTATATATCTAGAAAACCCCATTGTCTCAGCCCCAAAATCTCCTTAAGCTGATTAGCAACTTCAGCAAAGTCTCAGGATACAAAATCAATGTACGAAAATCACAAGCATTCTTGTACACCAATCACAGACAAACAGAGAGCCAAATCATGAGTGAACTCCCATTCACAATTGCTTCAAAGAGAATAAAATACCTAGGAATACAACTTACAAGGGACGTGAAGGACCTCTTCAAGGAGAACTACAAACCACTGCTCAAAGAAATAAAAGAAGATACAAACAAATGGAAGAACATTCCATGCTCATGGGTTGACAGAATCCATATCGTGAAAATGGCCATACTGCCCAGGGTCATTTATAGATTCAATGCCATCCCCATCAAGCTACCAATGACTTTCTTCACAGAATTGGAAAAAACTACTTTAAAGTTTATATGGAACCAAAAAACAGCCCGCATCGCCAAGTCAATCCTAAGCCAAAAGAACAAAGCTGGAGGCATCACGCTACCTGACTTCAAACTATACTACAAGGCTACCATAACCAAAACAGCATGGTACTGGTACCACAACAGAGACATAGATCAATGGAACAGAACAGAGCCCTCAGAAATAATGCCACATATCTACAACTATCTGATCTTTGACAAACCTGACAAAAACAAGAAATGGGGAAAGGATTCCCTATTTAATAAATGGTGCTGGGAAAACTGGCTAGCCATATGTAGAAAGCTGAAACTGGATCCCTTCCTTACACCTTATACAAAAATTAATTCAAGATGGATTAAAGACTTACATGTTAGACCTAAAACCATAAAAACCCTAGAAGAAAACCTAGGCAATACCATTCAGGACATAGGCATGGGCAAGGAGTTCATGTCTAAAACACCAAAAGCAATGGCAACAAAAGCCAAAATTGACAAATGGGATCTAATTAAACTAAAGAGCTTCTGCACAGCAAAACAAACTACCATCAGAGTGAACAGGCAACCTACAAAATGGGAGAAAACTTTTGCAACCTACTCATCTGACAAAGGGCTAATATCCAGAATCTACAATGAACTCAAACAAATTTACAAGAAAAAAACAAACAACCCCATCAAAAAGTGGGCAAAGGCCATGAACAGACACTTCTCAAAAGAAGACATTTATGCAGCCAAAAAACACCTGAAAAAATGCTCATCATCACTGGCCATCAGAGAAATGCAAATCAAAACCACAATGAGATACCATCTCACACCAGTTAGAATGGCCATCATTAAAAAGTCAGGAAACAACAGGTGCTGGAGAGGATGTGGAGAAATAGGAACACTTTTACCCTGTTGGTGGGACTGTAAACTAGTCCAACCATTGTGGAAGTCAGTGTGGCGATTCCTCAGGGATCTAGAACTAGAAATACCATTTGACCCAGAGATCCTATTACTGGGTATATACCGAAAGGACTATAAATCATGCTGCTAGAAAGACACATGCACACGTATGTTTATTGCGGCACTATTCACAATAGCAAAGACTTGGAACCAACCCAAATGTCCAACAACGATAGACTGGATTAAGAAAATGTGGCACATACACACCATGGAATACTATGCAGCCATAAAAATGATGAGTTAATGTCCTTTGTAGGGCCATGGATGAAACTGGAAAACATCATTCTCAGTAAACTATCACAAGGACAAAAAACCAAACACTGCATGTTCTCACTCATAGGTGGGAATTGAACAATGAGAACTCATGGACACAGGAAGGGGCACATCACACTCCGGGGACTGTTGTGGGGTGGGGGGAGGGTGGAGGGACAGCATTAGGCGATATACCTAATGCTAAATTATGAGTTAATGGGTGCGGCACACCAACATGGCACATGGATACATATGTAACAAACCTGCACATTGTGCACATGTACCCTAAAACCTAAAGTACAATAATAAAATAAAAGAAAATAAATGGCTATACAATATTTCAGTTAAGGGAAGTGCCAGCACTTATCTGACCATTCCCCAGTGCCATGATAGATGTCTCAGTGCCTTTGTGCACCTCTCCTGCAGGACACAGTCCTGCAAGAACGGTTGGGTCATAGCCTTTGGGCATTTAACATCTCCTGTCACCATACCACTGTCGAAAGAGATGGCATTAGATTACAGGCTCAATAACAATATCCCCAAATATACATTTTTCATGTGTGTGGTGATTTGGCATCAAGAACATAGTGTTCAAAAAAGTAGCCACGGCCTGTACGTGTAGAGACGTTCCATGGCTTCAAGTGTGAAGACGGTCCATCAGTTGCTGATGCATTCATTTTAGCCCCCAGTGAAGCATCCCTCCTGGACTCAAGCCTTTCCTAACTCTTCCCCTGGAATCTAGGCTGGCCCTGGGAAGCGGTTTTCCAAAGACAATTGGCAGACATGATGTTGCACCAGATGGGAATCTAAGTCTTGAGGGGTCGTGGCAGCTTCTGCTCTGTGCTCTGGGGAAAGCCAGCTTCTAACTGCCCTGAGGCCACCATGGTGGGAGGAGTGGAAGCCACCTATGGGGACAGCCAAGTGGAGGTCAGCAAAGGCCCCCCGACCCTCGCCCAGTGGAGCACCCAGCTGACAATAGCTGACGCCCATGTGCCAGCTGCACAGATGAGGCCACATGGACTTTCTGAACCCAGATGAGCTGCCCTCAATCGGTGCCACATGGATCAGTGTGAGCACTTGCTGGGTCTCACCAAAATGATATTCATGTCAAGAGCACAGAAAGATGGCTGTAAAAAACTGTATGTTGGGGTTGCCTGTTACACAGCAATTATTAACCCTACAGACCATTCGCAGCACAGTGGGATATACACAAAAGGTAGGAAACCAACCCCAGACCGTAACAGTGTCAGTATTTAGGTAGGGAGAGACCCAAAAACAAGTACTTACACTAGAATATGCTAAGGGCAAAAATACAGAGTGTGCAAAGTGGTATGGTTCAAGAAGGAGGAGAACGTCTAACTTTACCAGCTGGTGGAATTGAAGGGGGGCTTCCTGGAGGAGGTGACATGTGCTCTGGGTCCTCCAATGATATTGCAACTTTCATGCATAGAACTCCAGAAAGTTTCTCATTAAGTCCAGTGGTCTCCTGCTTCCAAGGAACTATTTCCTGTAGAGGCCAACAAAGGTCAGTGGACTTTCTCAGAAATGTTCTCCAGCTGGGGCAGAGATGGTGACTGAGAACTAAAACTATGTGAGAAATATCTCCAATGCCAGCATCCAGATTCCCTCAACAGTGGATCATCTGCCTCTTTCAGTTTGGATTAAGAAATATGCCTTGGCAGGAGCTGTCTTCATCCTGCTACAAAATACCTCAAATGCACAGCCAGCACCCTGGCTGGAGCTTTCTGTTTGCCTCTTGAAGAGCAGAAATGCTAGGTTAGGTCTTCTCCTACTCATTTTCTCCCGGAGCTTCAAGAGTCCCACAGAGCCGTTCAGCAGAGACACCCTGGGGAGACTCCTCATTCAGCCTTTCTCTGCAGGAGTGGAACCGTGGATGGAGACGTTTGAATGCTGCTCTTTCTGCCAAGGAGGCCAGCTTCATGCACAGCTTCTTCAGCCCTCACTGGTGTAACTTGTGGTTGGGGTGGGGGGGGTCTGCTGTGTGGCCGCTGGGTCTCCATCTGGGGGTGCTCGGGAATACTCAGCACACGTTGAGAGAGGGAACCAAGGAGCAGTATTTCCCCTCCTCTCCTCTAGGGTCCAGCCATTCTCAGCTGTTGACAGTGCTCTCTCAATGGCCTGGCATCTTCCCTGTTCCCAGCATCAGGCAGGACCAGTGAGGTCCGATCAACACCAGTCTGATTTAAGGTGAGCCTTTCTAGAGGCGACTGCTTCAGGTGGAGAACACTTTGCCACCTGCAGAGCAACTTTTCTTCAGTACTTAGCTCAAAATTCTTTTTTGTAAAGCTTTTTTTTTTTGACCAATATTCTGCATAAGGGAGACTTAGAATCTCATCACTGAAATAATTCCCAGTGCATTGCGTGCCTTTGCATTTTCAAAAAACACTTACGTATATGTTGTATAGTGTACGATGTCGGCACAGAAGTGCATCTATTTAACCTGATACAATCATACCTACTAATGAATTGCATGCTCAAAAATTACTTATAATTAGGAGTATAAGATCAAAGATGTTTGGAAACTAATGACGTATATTGATTTAATTAGCCATGTCCCTATTGATAAACATTTGGGTTGTTTTCAGTGTTTTTCTCTTATAAATAATGCTGCAGTGAGTAAAACCTTGATGCCTTTTTCTGAGTTCTCTTCTCAGCCACTACAAATGGAACTGCTGTTTCATAAAGTGTAAACATTTATGAATTGAATGGAAAATTCCAAATTGCTTTCCAAAGTGTCTGTACAGGGCTGGGCACCATGGCTCATGCTTATAATCTCAGCACTTTCGGAGGCTGAGGTGGGAGGATCGCTTGAGCCCAGGAGTTTGAGGCTGCAGCGAGCTATGATTTTTTGCCACTGCACTCCAGCCTGGGTGTATCAGTCCGTTTTCATGCTGCTGATAAAGACATACCCGAGACTGGGAAGAAAAGAGGCTTAATTGGACTTACAGTTCCACATGTCTGGGGAGGCCTCGGAATCATGGTGGGAGGCAAAAGGCACTTTTTACATGGTGGTGGCAAGAGAAAATGAGGAAGATGCAACAGCGGAAACCCCTGATAAGCCCATCAGATCTCGTGAGACTTATTCACTACCATGAGAACAGTATGGGGGAAACTGCCCTGATGATTCAATTATCTCCCACCGAGTCCCTCCCACAACACGTGGGAATTATGGGAGTACAATTCAAGATGAGATTTGGGTGGGGACACAGAGCCAAACCATATCACTGGGTGACAGACTGAGACCCTGTCTCAAAAAAAAAAAATAAAAGCATCTATATCAATGTATACTCCCACACAGAGTGTGTAAGAGTCTGTTTCACCTGCATACCCATCCACCTGTGAGATTATGAGATGCTTGAATTGACACTGATCTGAAATCTTATTGTTGTTTTCATGTGCATTTCCTTAATTCCCAGTGATATGAATATCTCTTCCCAGGTTTAATGGCAACTTTTATTTCCTTTCCAGTGAATTGCCTGTTCATATTGCTTGCCTATTTTCCACTGGGTTATATTTATCTTTTTCTTATTCTCAATACTATTCCTTGTCTGTTACATGGGTTGCAAATATTTTCAGCTTCCTCTTCTATGGTCGTCTCCTCGAGAAGGCCATGCAGTCACTGAGGCCTGGGATCCTGTCGCTGGAATCTCTGACCCTCTGATATCTGGCCCCCTGTCTGCCACAGAGTTGGGTGTGGCATTTGCTGAGGAAATGTAGGAAGGATTCGTGGTGTTGAAGCCACTTGTTTGGGTCTTCTAAGCTGGCGTCTGGCAGCCTGCACCCCCTCAGTACACAACTCCATTTTTCTCAACCTTTTCTCAATGGCATAAAACCATAAGCTATACATCACCCCCAATTCATCTCTTCGGGGAATCGGAATAAAACATCTGCTTTCTCCATTTCCTCATAACTTTGTTCCTTTATGACTTGGCACTGCTTGGATCGCCCTGAACCAGAGCCCCCTCGAGCTAACGCAGTAAAAAGAGAAGATGAGAAGTCATGCAAATCGACATCAGCTGCCTGGCTCTGAAACACACTCCAGCTGGGTCTCCCATGTGTCTAATATCCTGGCTGGTCATTATCATGGCGAACTTTGCATTTTAAAGACTGGAAAGAGGTTCAGATTCAAGGAGCCCAGGATTTGTGGTAACTGCTGTGATGAGAATCCATCCTCTTCAAAGGAAAGTCAAAGTGAGCTGTGAAATACTGCGAAACCCACAGACGCAACGTGCCCTTTGCAGATGCAATAAAGGGTGTTTCCTCTCCCCTTCGGTGGAAGCAGGAGTCTGCAAGGGGCCTCACCACGGACATATGCTGCACATTTGTTCAAGGACTGACTGGGTTTTGGAACTCACTGTGATTTGCAAATTAAACATTTCTTTTGTTAGTGTTTAAAAGGAAAAATTTTTTTAAAAAAGATTCCCGGAATGGGGACTCCAACAGCATTGTGATATGGTCTGAGCACTCCGTCTGAGCCCACACATGTCTGCATTAATCATTGGCAGTGACTTTATATCTGCTCCCTGATCTGGTGCAAACTTCCCTCTGACTCTCTGGAGCCCTCACGATCTTCCTGCAGCTCTAGCTCCCTTTTCTTCTTAAGAAGACCCTCAGCTTCTGGAGGGTGGGAGGGTTGGTGTTGTAAACTAGTGGTTCTCAACCAAGGGCAACTTTTCCCCCCACAGGACATTTTTCATTGTCACAATTGGGATAGAGGAGGGTGTGCAGTCGGCATCTAGCGGGTAGGGCCATGAATGCCGCTAAATATCCTAGCAGGCACCCGAAAGCCCCCACCACGAAGAATTACTGGCCTAAAGTGTCAACAGAGCCAAAGCTGAGAAGCCCTGGAGAAAATGCAGATGCCTATGGGGTGGGGTAAGTCATATCACTGAGTAGCAAGCTGGGGCGAGTGCGCAGCGTAAGTTTAGTCTCAGGGGGCGGTGGGGACTGTCGCTATAAGAAAAATCATACCCAGCTCCTTCTCCACCCTGATCAACGCCATGTGCAACGCTCCTCTGTCCTCTGCAAGAGAATTCAGAAATTCAGATTTTTAGATAAAATGTGTTGATTTTAAAATCACTGCATGGAGTGAAAAAAAATGTATCTACTTTGGTCATCCAATTTCCCATGTTGGACCGTGACCTTGGACTCCCTCTAACCAGGCTGCAGTGAGGTAAGATTTATTAATACCTGCCAGGCTACTTTCATGGGTTATGTTTGTTTGCTGTTTTTATTTTTTTATTTTATTTTATTTTATTTTATTTTTTGAGACAGAGTCTGGCTCTATCACCCAGGCTGGAGTGCAGTGGTGCGATATCGGCTCACTGCAAGCTCTGCCTCCCAGGTTCACACCATTCTCCTGCCTCAGCCTCCCGAGTAGCTGGGACTACAGGCACCTGCCACCACGCCCAGCTAATTTTTTGTATTTTTTTTTTAGTAGAGACGGGGTTTCACCGTGTTAGCCAGGATGGTCTCTATCTATCCGCCAGGCTATTTTCATGTGTTATGAATTTTTTTAGTCCTTCCAATAATTCACAGTATTATTCCCACTTCACAGATGGGGGAACTGAGGCTTGGAGAGATTACGTCATCTGACCCAGGTCCCCCAGGCAGTACACATGGCGGGTTTGAACATGCGTCTGTCTGGATCTCTCCTCACTGCCTGCGAACACGTGTGTCACAGCCTTTTTGCTGAATTGTTCGCTTTCTTTGAACCTTCCCGTCCTCATTACTTAAAATTTAGCCACCTATCCAGGTCCAGAGCAGTTCAAACTTCTCCGAAGAGCCTTCTTGACCACATACAGCCCACTCTTATCTCTCTCTGGATTCATGCAGCAAAGACATGAATCAAGACATTTATCCTGGCTCATTCTGGGTCAGTATCAATCAGCCCATCTCTCCAGCTTGAAGGCAGGGACTCAGTTAATCATTCTCCTCTGCTTCCCTCTCTCCTGCCCAGCACAGAGGTAGGCACTCAGCAAAGAGCATGTGCATCACTTCTCTAAGTGGGCTCTGTGGGCCTTTCATAGATCACCTTTGCAGGGAGAGGTTCTGCCATCCAACACATTTGGGAAGCAAGAAGTTTCCTTCCTGCAGGACTTATCAGTGCCTTTCCTACTATGTAATGTGCATCGAGATGCTCCAACAAAGAGAATATAAATTGCATTATCTTCCAAATGTATTTGAGAAGAGAAGCTGGGGGCCAGATGTTTGTTGGGAGGAGGGGTGGGTAATGCAAGAGTCATCTTCATGTTCTCCTTGCCCCAGCACATATTCACAAAGTGGCAGTTTTTCAGCAATTTTAAAGTAGTATGTTGACATGACATTGATACATTCTTAATGGAAGACATTGGAGCAGAAACGATTTAGTGATACAAGCCAGCATGTTGGACGTGTGAACAAAGCTGGGCTACGAGGCAGTGAGATATGTGGGGGGAGCAGAGCAAGGGCCTTCTTCATGTGTCTCCTTCCCCATCAACTGTGGCCCCGTGCATGGGCGAAGGAGGCTCCTTCAGGTGCTTGCCCCAAGGCTATAAGATGGCGCCACTGGCCACTCCACGAATGGAGCTTCGTTTTCCTTGGCAGCATTCGCTTGTGTGTGGTGCTGGCATTCCACTGAACAGGCTTCAGGAAGTTGGTTCAATTGTTGCAAGGCAGGGCTGGCATAGATAATCCCCTAAAAATAAAACTCCCCTAGTCACCTCTATTTGGAGTCATGTTTTTACAATCTCCCAAATTATAACTGTGTTCATCTATTCCAAAAAAAAAACAAAAAACTTTTGGCCGGGCTACGCCTTCCGCATTGGAAAGGTGGCAATCCTGAAGCAAGTTAGCCCCCATCCCCATCTCTACTAAAAATACAAAAATTAGCAGGGTGCGGTGGCAGATGCCTGTGATCCCAGCTACTTGGGAGGCTGAGGCAAGAGAATCGCTTGAGCCCAGGAGGCAGAGGTTGCAGTGAGCCGAGATCATGCCACCGCACTCCAGTCTGGGTGACAGAGCAAGACTCTGTCTCAACAACAATAACAACAACGACAACAAAAACCTCTTTAATTTTCCATTCTCAGGTAGGTTTAATAGGAGGAAAGGATCTACTTGGAAAGTCATTTGCATCTGATAATGGATAATAAGGTGACAAGTAGACTTTGAAGGTACAAACGGATTTAGATGTATACTCAAGTAAAAGGATGTTATTGGTGAGCAGAATAGAAAAAGCAAAGCTGGGAGTGGGTACCCGGGGAGCTCAGACGGAGGTGAGGGAGGGCTGGTGAAGGGGGAATTGAGAATCCATGTTGACATACAGGCTGCGACCAATGTGGGAGGTGGGGCCGGGCAGCCTGCCTTGCTTCCAGGCATGACCTATATTCTAATTTCAAATGCATCCTTCTGTTCATACAAAAGAAGATTAAGATGAAAGCTCTCTTGGGGCATTTAGAGGCAAGAAGGGAGCCATTTAGGCTCACTCAGCTCCACTGGCGTGGAGGGAAGCGGGCCCAAGGCCAAGAATTTAATTGCATTTATTTCTATGGTTGGCTTTTATTTATGGCAAGTGATATAGTTTTTTTCATACTCAGTAATGACATAAAGTTTTCTCTTGAAATATATTTAAGAAGAAAAAAATGAGTTAACTTGAATATACAAGACAAACTAAATAATAATAGTATGTACTTATGACCTGCGGATATGGCAAACATGGTGAAAGGTGTTTAGGAAACTCTTCCATGGCTACCTGAAGGCACTGCAGAATCCTCATTTGAGGGGAGCCGCGAAGAAGGTGGTATTTCAAGCCTTCTAACAAGGCAGCAAGGGCAGGACTAAAAGGGCAGGTACCTGCTTAACTGGAAGTGAGGAGGAGAGACTCATCCGAGGCCCTGGGGGGAGTTAAAGGCCACTGCTCTCTTTGCGACCCCAAGATGAGATCATAAAACTTTTAAAAGATCAATAGCCACTTCAGGAGGGCAAGGCTGGAGCAGAGAGCTGAGTTAATAAGAGCAGAGTGCACCAGTGGTGAGAGGCACAGTTCAATCCCTTGATGGGCCAATTAGTTTCCAAAAGGAACATTTTCAAGGCTTGGGGACAGAACGCTCAGCCACTGTCGCAGTCAGAGATTTCACAGAAGCACAGCTTTGGTTCCAAAGCAGCCTGGAAAAGCGAGTGCCACCGGGGCTTGGGGAAGGTTTGTCTCCCAGGTTCTCTTATCCCAAGGGGGGCCACGGCCACAGCCTCTGGGAATAAAATGATGATGCATTCCCATTCTTGATGTACCAGTTTTTCTCCCAACAGTGAAAAGAGACAGTAACAAATGGGACTAAGAGCACAGGTCCCTGTGGTGTATCCACACAATGGAATATTCTCCAGACATAAAAATAAATGAACTACTGATACATGCTATCATATGAATAAACCGTGAAAAGATGATGCTAAGTGAAGGAGGTCCATCACAAAAGACCACGTATTTTATGATTCCATGTACATAAAATGTCCAGAATAGGCAAATCCATAGAGACAGAGAGCAGATTCGTGGTTGATGGGGGCTGTGGGGAGGGAAGAAGGTCAAATGCCTGCTAGTGGACATGGGGTTGCTTTTTGAGGTGATGAAAATGTTTAAGAATTAAACAGTGGTGATGGTTGCAGAAGTATGTAAATACACTAAAAACCATTGCATGGTACACTTTAAACGGGTGAATTTTAAATATGTGAATTATCTCTCAATAATATACCACAAGAAACAAAAACTAAGAGTGATTAATTTTAAGCACATTTGAAATTTTCTGAACAGCTGCCAGCAGGATGAAAAAGATTTTCCAACATCATCATCATCATCAACAACAACAACAAAACAACGTTGACAACAAAAGCAAGGGCCTGGGAGTCAGAATCCTGCCTTCAAAACTCTGCCACCCCTTAGGTGTGTGACTGCAGACAAATGGCTTAACCTGTCTCAGTTTTCACATGTGTAACACAGAAATAATTGCAGAGGATAGATTTGACAATTTAGAGATGCATGCCAAGTGCTTAGCAAAGGCTGGCAAATAGAAAGTGTACAAGCCTGTCACTATTATCATCGATTACGAGCCATTTGTCACTCTATCCTAGTTACTGATCCAAGGGAAAGTCTCATGCCAAGGAAGATTAACTCAAAAAATAGGAGCCGTTCAACAAAGAGAAGTTGCCCACTCGCGGGCTGTTTTAATTAACTGAGTACATATATAACTCAACTTCAAGCTGCAGAGGTGATCAGCCTCCCCTTTGCAATGGTTTGCTCTTTTCTGTCTCAATTTTAAGGGCTTCGGGAGAGAAGGCTTTGACTCTACCCTCACAGATACTGGGAGGCCACTGAGTCCCCTCCCCTCCCCTCCCCTCCCCTCCCTCCCCTCCCTCCCCTCCCCTCCCCTCCCCTCCCTCCCTTCCCTTCCCTTCCCTTCCATTCCATTCCATTCTATTCATCTTTTCTTTTTTTTCAGAGTCTCGCTCCATACCCAGGCTGGAGTGCAGTGGCGTGATCTCAGCTCAGTGCAACCTCCCCCTTCTGGTTCAGGTGATTCTCCTGCCTCACCCTCCCGAGTAGCTGGGACTACAGGCATGCACCACCACGCCCAGGTAATTTTTGTGTTATTAGTAGAGAGGAGTTTTCACCATGTTGGCCAGGCTGGTCTCGAACTCCTGACCTCAGGTGATCCACCCGCCTCTGCCTCCCAAAGTGCCACTCACTTTTCAGTTTAGGTCCTGACCATGAATTGTACCACAGGGATATTCATGATGCCCAAGAAAGGTGCAAGATATCAGCTTCAGATAATTTAGTGGCCACATATTGTAGGAAATACTGTGACAGGCTTCAAAGTGGACACTACTGAGTGTCATGAATGGCAAATTGTGCCATGTTTGGAAGACATCTTTCCTGTTATTTGATTCTATGATGTCTGTACAGTGCGTTGTCTTTGACCTATTTCGCAATTCCATAACTTTTAAATAAATGATAGCAACGGAAACAATTCTTGTCAATAGACATACAAATAAATTATGTTCAGTGGAGGCGCAATTGTTGCCCTCCACACCCATGTATAAAAGTCAGCTTTTCACCCACTTATAAATTTATCTCATGGTCTGTATATTTCTCTGCTTTTATTGATAAATTTTCCTTTGAAATGCTACATTTTATAGACTCTTTCATTAATCATTAATTAAAATATTTGACTTTTTTTTTTTTTCTTTTTGAGATGGAGTCTCACTCTGTCGCCCAGGCTGGAGTGCAATGGCGCAATCTCGGCTCACCGCAACCTCCACCTCCTGGGTTCAAGCAATTGTCCTGCCTCAGCCTCCCCAGTAGCTGGGACTACAGGTGCACACCATCATGTCCAGCTAATTTTTGGATTTTCAGTAGAGATGGGGTTTCACCATGGTGGCCAGGATGGACTCGATCTCTTGACCTTGTGATCTGCCTGCCTTGGCCCCCCAAAGTGTTGGGATTATAGGCGTGAGTCACCACGCCTGGCCTCTCTTTATATTTGTAAGGTATGATGACTTTACTGTGTTTAAAAAAAATTATCCTGTAACAATGTAAATGCTCGTCAAAGTTATTATTCCATAATCCTACTGCCAAGAAAGATAAAGCACAGGACTGTCCACATTACAAAGAAAGACACAGCAAGGAATTGCAGTGCACATGGTGGGAGGTACAGATGAGAGAGGAACTTGTATGGTTTTCATTTTATTACCTGTTACCTCTGCTATAGCCTATTTTGCACCTACTGACCCCTAGAAAAGGGGCCGCAAATACAAATGTCTTCAGAGACCAGTCAGATAATGGAAATGTGTGAAGAGGCTGGACCTAAAGTAATGAGGAGTGGCAAGGACAACTGGAGAATGCATTCTCTGCCTGCATTGGCCAAATTCAGTGAAGGAACTCGAAGCACCAGGCCCTTTCTTTATGAGGGCCAAGGAATCAGTCCCTGGTGCCCCAAGGTAGCACGGTTTTTCCACTTGGAACCACCCAAGCCCATCAATCTAGATCTTATAGAACAATCCGGTCTACACGGAAACACTGCCAATTTACCGGAACTGAAGTCTCTCACCTGCCCTCCAGAAGGGGGCCACTGGGAAGGACAATTGAACTTGGCCAAAGAAACAGAGTGACAGCATGCCTAGGAACGAGGGCTTCAGACCAGTCAAATTCAGGTGGGGCAGCAGTGCCGCCACGAGGGAACAAGAAGTCATGTGCAAAAGTGGCTTCACCTGCCCCAGGCTCGGTTTCCTCATCTGTAAATAAACAGGAGATAATAACGGTTTCTCTAGGGTAGGGACGCTGTGAAGATTAAATGATAGCAGCGAAATGCTTCAGCCAGTACCCATCATGTAGCTGGTGCTTGAGAGACATTAGCTATTATCATACAAATCGTACTCCAAATATTAGCATTGGAATGATCCATAACTAATAAGTATTGATCAGCACCATGCATAGACAAGATGCTCTGAGTGATATAAAAGTGAGTGAGGAAGAATGCACAATAGAGCAGAGAAATAGAAGTGTCCAGATCAGATCTGCCAGGAGCAAGGAAGTGGAGCTCTGGCCCAGAGCCCAGGTGTGGAGAGCATGTGGGTTCCAAATGGGGCAGGCTCCTCTGGGACTGTGTGGAAAGTGCCCTCGGTAGTGGACATCTGTTCAGTCTGCCCATCAAGCATGTATTCTGTTTTTCCAATAACAGCATCCAGTTTCCCTTGGGGAAACCTCTCCACTCCTCTTTGGTACTAAGGGCTTTGCAAATGGAGTCCTATTTTCACCACTCTTTTTTTTTTTTTGATTGCAAAAAAGTAAAATAAATTTATTGTAGTAAAAGATGCATAGTAGATTTACCATTTAACCATTTAAGGGTACAGTTCAGTGGCAGTAAGTCCATTCAAATTGTGCAACCATCACCACCATCTGCCTCAAGAACTTTTTCATCCTCCCAAACTGAAACTCTGTCCCCATTAAACATTAATTCCCCAATCCTCCCTCCCCTAGCCCCTGGCATCCACCATTCTACTTTCTGTCCCATGAATTGGACTGTTCTGGCTTCTTTTTTTTTAATCTTTTTAAAAATTATTATACTTTAAGTTCTAGGGTACATGTGCACAACATGCAGGTGTGTTACATATGTACACCTGTGCCATGTTGGTGTGCTGCACCCATTAACTCATCATTTACATTAGGTATATCTCCTAATGCTATCCCTCCCCGCTCCCCCCACGCCACGACAGGCCCCAGTGTGTGATGTTCCCCATCCTGTGTCCAAGTGTTCTCATTGTTCAATTCCCACCTATGAGTGAGAATATGCGGTGTTTGGTTTTCTGTCCTCCTAGTTTGCTGAGAATGATGGTTTCCAGCTTCATCCATGTCCCTACAAAGGACATGAACTCATCCTTTTTACGGCTGCATAGTATTCCATGATGTATATGTGCCACATTTTCTTAATCCAGTCTATCATTGATGGACATTTGGGTTGGTTCCAAGTCTCTGCTATTGTGATTAGTGCCGCAATAAACATACGTGTGCGTATGTCTTTAAATGGGATAGCTGGGTCAAATGGTATTTCTAGTTCTAGATCCTTGAGGAATCGCCACACTGACTTCCACAATGGTTGAACTAGTTTACAGTCCCACCAACAGTGTAAAAGCGTTCCTATTTCTCCACATCCTCTCCAGCACCTGTTGTTTCCTGACTTTTTAATGATGGCCATTCTAACTGGTGTGAGATGGTATCTCATTGTGGTTTTGATTTGCATTTCTCTGGTATCTTCACCACTCTTAAACCCTATGTTTTTAGTGAGACCAAGTCACTGGCTTTGAGAAGTGGGCATGTGACCCAGGCCTGGCCAGTCAGAGGCCAGCACAGGCCACAGTGGGCATGTGACACAGGTCTGGCCAATCTGAGATCAGCAGAGGCCACAGTAGGCATGTGACCCAGGCCTGACTAATCAGAGACCAGTAGAGACCACAGTGGGCCTGTGACCCAGGCCTGGCCAACAAGAGGCTACCAGCAAGTGGTACAGTGGGCATGTGACACAGGCGTGGCCAATCAGAGACCAGCAGAGGCCACAGTAGGAATGTGACCCAGGTCTGGCCAATCAGAGGCCAGCAGAGGCATATGATTGGTTCAGGGATAAGCAGGTGACTCAATCACAGCCAGTAATTCACAAAACCCTGGAATGTTTTTTGTGAACAGTGGAGGAGCAGTTGTGGCTTTTTCACTTGATTTATATCTAAGAAGATGAAGACCTGGTACGGGGGAAAGGAAAACCTGCCTCTAAATGGAGTCAGCACAGAAAATACACCTACTGCAAGACAAGAAGGCACCTCTTAATGGAATAGATCTGAGTTCCTGCATCCAAGCGTGCCTCACTGGATTCTCTTGTGGACTCTGCAACAAATGTCAGTTAGATTTTCTGTCTCCTATAACCATGAAAGCCCTCATCAAAATACTCTCCTTTAAAGGAAAAACACTGAGTGATTCCTCTTACACGATGTGCTTAGATGAGTCAAATTCATAGAGACAGAAAATGGAACGATTACCAGGGGCTGGGGGGAGGGGGAGTGGGGAATTTTTGTTTAATGGGTACAGAGCTTCAGCTGAAGATAAAACAATGTTTTGGAGGTGGATGGTGGGGATGGTTGCTCTACGGTTTCGTTGTTTTTGATACCACTGAATTGTACACTTAAATGTGGTTAAAATGGTAAATTTTATGTTATGTATATTTTACCACAATAAAAATATTCATTACAGAACATTCTCCTTTGTAGAAGACTGTGTCAGTTACAATATTTTGACTGAACACTCTAGAAACCTAAACTGAGGCTGGATTAAATGATAGTGAGATGTACCTTTTCACCGAATAAAGAAGGATAGAAGACAGGCAATAAGGGTTGGTTAATTCAGTGACTCCGCAATGTCATCAAGGACACAGAGAGTTTCCAATTTTCTGTTCTACCATCCTTAGAGCACTGGCTTTTGTTTTTGGCCTTGTCTGGTATAGTTTCAAGGTTGCTAGAGCAACTCCAAGCCGTTAAACCTCCACACGACCACATCCAAAAGCCCAAAGCAAGCATGTCCCTTCTGTCTCCTGGGCCAGCCACTGTTGGTTGCTTCCCTGACATCCATCCTTTTCTTCTTTCTCGCTAACAAAGCCCTGATCTTTTCAGGGTGGTGATGTGCCCAAGTGAAAATATTAACTTCCCCAGACTTCCTTATTGCTAGCAGTGGCTATATGGGTCCCATCCAGCCATGAGATATAAGCAGATGTCTACTGGCTGGACTCGCAAGGAAGCTATTGTTTTTCTTATCCAAAGAGGCAAACAGAGCCAGCCTTCACCTACTTACTGCCTTAGCCATACGTCTTCCTCCATTTGCTCAACCTGGAACACAATAAGATACCTGTGGGTATAGCTGTCATCCTGTGAGCATGAGAAAAGCCACCACAAGCCAAAGATGGCAGAGCAGAAAGAGAAAAGGAGCCTGGGTCCCCTGGTGGCTTTGTGGAGACACTGAGCCAGCCCCAGCCTAACCCTAGCCTCTGAACTTCACGCTGGGTCAAAGGAAAAAAAAAAGCCATGTTTTGTTAGGCCTCTGCAATCTAGTTTCTGTTCATGGCATCAGTAAAAACACCCATTGGGGAGTGAATGAGTAAAAAAGAAGGCAAAACCAAGCAAATTCTGGAATGAAGTCTAACCCAAGACCCATTCATCAGAGCAGTTTTTCTCTGACGTGCATGTCAAAACAAGATTTGTAAAGGCCCATGAATGCACTCACATGTTGTGAATTATTTGGAAAAGAAACTGACAAGAGAAAGCACATCCCCAGTGGCTGTGCTTCAGCTAAGTGTCAGAATGTGTGTTGCATCTTTTCCCGATGTGACCACAGTGTGTGTGTGTGTGTGGGGGCGGGGGGAGGTGTAGATATTTTTCAGTCCTTGAATTTTCTTTCTTTTACCTTTCCACCCCTCTCTGGTGCTAAGGAGTCTAAGATGAGAAGATAACCCCAGTTGTATTCACGGTGGGTTATATGCTTTTTCATATTTTTCCTAATATGGCCAATGTTTATTCTCCATCTCTCCTTTCACTTCTCACGTTAACAGCATGATAATAAAAGAGCATCGAAAGTGGTCAAAGAAAATACAGTGAAGAAAGAAAGAATCCAGGCGCTTGGAGACCAGGAGAGACTTCAATGTATCTGAGGTTGGTTTTTTATTTTATTTAATTTCTTCTTTTTCGGTATTTTATGATTTTGGCAAAAGGTGGAATGTGATCAGGGCCCTATCTGAGGCAGCTGTGTAAGCAATCCTCATTTAACTGGAGACAAAGAAAAATTAATCCAAGCCCAGTGTGGCTAAGTTGCCATGGAACCAATGAAACCCCTTGAATATTATCGTCCTCAACAGATGTTTGCTGACTGTCTTGATTTACCAAATTACCTGTCAGGTTTTACTACTCTCTCCACAAGCTGCTCTAGTGTGGGCTCTGTCTTCATGTCACCTGGTTAATAAAAAGCTGATGGTATAAATGGAAAATGTAGATTGTGCTTTCTTTTCTTTTTCTTTCTTCCCATCCCCTCCCTTCCTCTACTCTTCACTCCTCGGTTAAAAAATCTGTCCACTATGTATATATTTGCTGTAGTAGGTGAAAGCACTTTTTCTTTTTTCACCATTTAAGAACTCATTAGTGCTTTTAACATCTGTCTTTGTAAGAAAGGCAGAGTAAAAAATATACTTGGGCCTGATTTTTGCTGCAGGAAGGAGGCCGAGGAAGGCCTGTCAGACCCAGATATGTTTGTCCTGATTAAAAAAATCATAACTGGCCCCTGCTTCTCTCTCTGACCTTAACCACCACCTTGTCCCCTCAGGCGTCCTGCTCCAGCCCTGCTGGACACTGTGGAGACTCCCAATTCGGTCCCAAACTCAGTCCACTGTGCCATCTGCCTGGGCTCACGCCCTTCCTATTCCATTGTCGAACATCACCTCCTCAGAGAACTGGGTTGACCGCTCCAACTCAGCACGCCCCCGCTCACCTGCTTCAGTATCCCTCATGGAATGTCCTCAACTGGCAGGTCATATGTCTACCTGTGTTCTCTCCTCTCTAGATTAAAAGCCATGAGAGAGCAGGGTCTCAGTCTCTTCCGTCACTCAGTCCTAGAAGAGTGAGTGCCTAGCGCAGAGAAGGATCTCAGTAAATATTTTTAAATGAATGAAGTAAAGATTGCATAAAGAACCCCCGGTAACAATCCTTTTCTGGTTTCATATTGACTGTGGTTTTCACTGGGCAGATTGTTTCTGAGAGATGGGCACTTTGGATCTTGTCAGTAGAAAGATGAGGGACACGGGGCTCAGGGTCTCATGACACCCGTTTTGTGCGTCCATCTCACACCCGGCTTTACCTCACTTTCCCACCTTCATTCTCTCCTTGTCAGTATCAGGAGAGGCTAAGAACATAGATTCTGAGCTAGTTGAAATCCCCCACTCTGCCACTCGCCAGCTGTGTGACCTTGGAGCATTTCTTAAACGCTCTGTGCTTCAGTTTCAGCATCTGTAAACCAGAGCTGATAACCACATCCACCTCGTAGGGATGTGGAGATTAAATAAGTCTGCATAAAGTGCTTAGAATAATGCCTGGTCCACGGCAAGTACAGGGTAAGTATTTGCTATGATTATTTATTTGAAATTTGTTTTGGCTTCCTATATTGGAGACAGTATTGTAAATTGTCTAAAATCCTTTGTAGAACAAGGTGTGAGCATAAATAATAAAGCTGTTGGAGTGAAGCCAGGAGAATGCATCCTTGCTGCCATGCAAATCTATGATTTTTTTTTTCCAGTTTCATATCCTCTGGCTGCCCCTGAAGGTCTTCATCATTAAGGGGCACCATGAAAAGCATTTGGTCTGTAAGTAAGAGAGAACTGCTGCCTTGTTTAATGGCAAGATGACATTGTTAAGGGGTGTTTTTGAAAAGAAACGAAGCAATCACACTGTTTAGTAAATGTTCTTCTGGCATCATTTGTTCCCTAAATCACAAACCCATTCTGCACACCGAGGCACTGTGGAGGAGGCCAGCAGTAAATGTCTCTGCATGAAGCCCACCCCTCAGGAAGGGCTGTGTAATGGCCATTGGCTCCTGCGTCATGTAACTTAGGGGGTCCTTTCATCTCTATCTCCAGGCCATGTGGCCGAGATGGGGCTCCCACCGTGCAGCACGTGGCACAGGCTTAGCAAATCGAATCGGCACAGCACATGCACAAGGCATTGGATCTTGTTCAGAGACAGGCATTGTAGCCTAGAACCTTCACATCAGACTGGTCGTCAGAACTCTGGCATGGCCACAGAACAGAGCTGCTTTCTGCCCTGCTGGACTGGAGCGTGGAAAGGTCAGCGGGGTGGAGATGATCTGCCTATCATCCCGCCACGTGAAGCATGAGAATGACTCCAGTGGAGGAAAGCAGAAAGAAATCAAAACACCTTAACGTGGAGGAGGCCACTTTCTAGTGACATACTTTTTTCCTCAGCTTTACTGACATATAATTGACAAGGACAAATTATATTAATTCAAGGCATACGACATGATAACTGGATATACATGCTCACTGTGAAACCATTACCGTAGTCACATCTGTCACTTTCCACAGTTACCAGTTGTGTGTGTGTGTGTGCGTGTGTGTGTGTGTGTGTGTGTGTGTGTGTGTGTGTCTATGGGTATGTGGACACTTATGATCTCTCTTAGCAACTTTCAAAGTAAACAACACAGTATTACTAACTACGGTCATCGGGTGACATACATTGAACTACTAAATCCCCTTGTGCAGAATTCAAGCTTACTCCTAGTTTGCTAGGTTCTTTTTTTCAATTGAGTTTGGGTTGGCACTTCTTTCTCTTGCATTGAAACAGCCTTTTTGGATAAAGATAGGTCTGTGTGAAACACTCCTTGAAGGAGACATTATGATGTTCTGATTTGGATGCGGTCTTAGAAGACTGGCTATCCTTGAGTGGTCGTGGAAAACTTGAGATTGGGTTGGGATGTTTTTCTAAAGGGTCAATAAGCTGAATTTGCTCCTCAAAATGACGCAGCCCTTTGGTATTTTGTTCCCAAGTTTCTAGAAGTGAGGATCCTTGAAACATTTAAAAACAACACAATAACCACAACCATAACAACATTAAGCACAATGATAAGGCTTCATGTTTCCCAGGAGCCTTTAAAAGCACATTAATTTTCAAAATAACTGTAGGTGGTGGATGCTATTCATGTCATCACTATTTTAAAGATGAGGAAACCTAGACATAGAGCTTAGTAACTTGTTAAAGTTCAGTTATTAAGTTGAATGTTGGAACCTGAACCCTGGCAGTCTTTTCTGAGTCTAAGCTCTGAGGCACCATACAGTATTAACTACGTGATGTGGCAGTGCAGCTGGGAATGTGGCTATTTATCCACCCATTACTCCCCTGATGGAAGATTCAATCAAAGAGATCAATCTCATGTAAGGACAGCGTCACTCTTCCATTCAAACTCAGAAGTAATTTCATAGGCATTTTATGTCAGTTTGACGTGCTCTAGACTGAGAAAAACAAAGCAAATACCAACAGCCAGGATCTTTCCCCCTGTGGCGTGGCTGCAATCAATACAGGGCTAAACACAATGTTTCACATTTTCAGGTAATGGTTGAACCAACCCAATACATTTAAATAAAAGAAGCAAAGAAATAACACTCTCAGGTCCAAAAAGTCAATCAGTTCTTTAGGAAAACCTCCCCCAAACAATATAGGTTCTCAGAAATATGCACACAAAATGTCAATCATTTTTTTTCTATATTAGACCTATGTTCATCCTCATGCTATCTTCTTTAGTAGCATTCCTTAATCTGAAGGCCTAGAATGCAAGGGAATCTGAAAGGTCAGAGACAGCTATTGATTAAAACATTTTTTTTTTTTTTTTTTTTGGCTGGGCGTGGTGCCTCATGCCTGTAATCCTAGCACTTTGGGAAGCTGAGGCAGGTGGATCACTTGAGGCCAGGAGTTCAGGATCAGCCTGGCCATCATGGTGAAACCCCGTTTCTTCTAAAAATACAAAAACTATCTGGGCATGGTGGCACACGCCTGTAATTAATCCCAGCTACTCGGAAGGCTGAGGCAGGAGAATTGCTTGAATACAGGTGGCGGAGGTTGCAGTGAGCCAAGATTGTGCCATTGTACTCCAGAGGCAGAGTAAGACTTTGTCTCAAATTCTCAAATTCTTTTTCTTTTTTCTTTTTTTCACCTATTTAGATTATATTATGTTACTGACCTTCATGCAGTTCTTAAGAGTCAAATTATGGAATTTATGCTGAGTTTTAAAAAAAAGAATCCCCAAATAGATGGTGAATTTCTTGGAAAGAATATAGCATTTTGGAGATAGAATACCATTTGTTTCTTCTACTCTGCTAGGTGGTTTTGGAAGAGTTACTTTTAATGCACCTGAATATCAGTTTCTTCACCTGTGACATGAATGCCCACACCCTGTCCAGCTCTCAAAGGTTTATTGTGATGATCAAATGAAATGATATCCATGGAGATGCTTTTTGCAAATTATAAAGTTCCATAAAGACATGAAGAGCTTTTTATGTCTTACATTTACATTTTCCTATTGACTATTTTTTAATACCAAGAGTTTATACAAGCAATTCTAGGTCATCTGTAAGAACACTGTGAGTTACGCATTGCTGCGAAACAAGTTTACTCTAAAATTTGTGGTTTAAAACAACACACATTTATCATCTCAACGTTTCTGTGACTTAAGAATCCTGAAAAGCTTAGTTCTGGCCTCTGCCTCAGGGTCTCTCAAGCCTGAAATCCAGGTGGTAGGAGAGGCCGGGGTCTTACATGAAGGCTAGTTGGAGAAGGATCTGCTTCCAAGATCATGTCATTCATTGTTGAGAGAATTCTGCTCACCATGGGCTATTGGGCTGGCAGCTTCAGTTCCTTATTGACTGTTGGCTACAGATCACCTTCAGTTCTCTGCCAGGCGGGCTCTGCCAGCACACAGGCCAAGAAGACAATGGAGTCTGCTAGCAACACATAAGCCCCAGGCTTTGCCACCTAATCATGGGAGTGGCATATCACTCTTGGTTAGTTAGATATCCCAGAATATTTTTATTAATTAGTTATAATAATTATTATCTTTCTCAGACCATTCTCCATAACAATATCCCATAATATTGGTTAAGAGCATTGGCAGTCTAGCCCATGGAAGAGGACAGGATTGTGTAAAGGCATGACTACCAGGAAGCGGGGATCCCTGGAGACCATGTCAGAAGCTGCCTCCCACAAACAAGAATCCCTGGCTTTCCTAATATCAGCAGCTCTCATTTTGGGCTAAGCATGTGGCACTTGTCAACTTATTTGCCCTTGAGGGCAATCTCATGAGGTGAGAAATACAAGTTCCCTTTTACAGATAAGGAAACTGAGGCCCAGAGAAGTGTCTTCCCTGAGTTGTACGAGATATAAGTGGCAGAACTGATTTTAAATGGCAGATGTTATCTCTCAACCCCGTCACTGCACTTACATTGTTTTCTGGAATATGGGACTCATCGTACCCATATCTCAGGGTTGATGTAAGAATCAGAAATCATCATGGTTGAACTGGAATTCCTGCAAAGAAGCAGCACGGAGTGGGCATAAAGCACTGCTGGACAGTGCTGGCCTTGACGCTGCCCAGGCCAGGCGGCACAGTTTGTACTTGAATCTCATGCTGGCTTGCGGAGCACTGCTGGAGATGAAGCTGTGATGGCTGAAGCCTCTCCTCACTGACTGAAAAGCCGTGAGAAATAATAATTATTATAAAGGTGTTGTGACCTGCATATCTGTGCCCCCCTAAAATTCATATGTTGAAACCCTAACCCCCAATGCAATTGTATTAAGAGGTGAGGCATTTGAGAGCTGAGTAAGTTTAGATGAGATCTTGAGCATAGAGCCCCCACGATAGGACTAATGTCCTTATGAGAAGATAAAGAGCCCAGAGTGCTCTCTCTGCCATGTGAGGCAAAGGAGACAGCAGCCTACTGCAATCCCAGAAGCAGCCCTCCTCAGACAACAGGTCTGCGGTGCCTTTATCTTGGGCTTCACAGCCTCCAGAACTTTGAGAAATAAAGGTTTAGCCATTTATGCCTAGTGTTCCATTATTGGAACGCTAAGCATGTGGGAGTTATTTATATCCTATTGCTCAAGGTCATTGCCAAGGTCTGACTGCAAAAATTCAAAAAATTGCAACCTCAGGCATAAATGCGTTAAGCCAACCAGTGTATGGTATTTTTGTTTGAGCAGCCCAAATGAACTAAGACAAGAGATAATATTTATTGAGTATTTGCTAAGCATCAAGCACAGTTCTAAGCTTTTCACATTTTTACATTACTTGTCATCCCCATAACAATCTTTTGATATCCCCATTTTATACGTGAGAAGTCTAAGGTCTGAAGAGTGATTCTTCCAGGAATGTACACTGCCCAAATTCAATCACATCAGACCCAGACTTGCCCGAAAGCGCATGGCACAGTGCTAGGATAATAGCAGCAGCTCTGCCAATGGGGGACATTAGATGATCATATCATCATTATCATTATCACTCCAAGGAGCAAACAGGAGTCCTTGGCTTGTGGCAATGGTCGCCTTAAATATTAAAGTCTCCCTTTCTGCTGAGCAGCCCTCTGTGCTCTGCTGGTTCTTGCTCATGTGATTGAAAACTTTTACGAGCCCACTTCTGTCCTTTGCAGTTGAGCCCTCACCTTGCTGTCCAGATGACCTCCTTCCAGAATGGCCTCCAGGGCCTGCCAAGGCTCTGGACCTCCTCTCTGGCTCCCAGATGTTCCTCTACTTCAGAGGACTCATGTTGGCTTTCCTTCAACATTCGTTCTCTGAGTATTTTCAGATTTGTACTTGAATTTGAGTAGAGACTATCAGCTGTCCCCTTCTTCCTCTGTGCCCTTTGGGCATGGCACATGGTTAACCAGGATACGAGATGACATTTCCTTGCTTCCCTTGCAGCTAGGCACAGCTGGTGTGTCTGTTCTGTCATGGGACATGACATAGAGCTTCTGGGTCAAGAGCTTCTGGGTCCTGCACTTAAAAGAAGGCAGCAGGCTCCTGGCTTACCCTTTGTCCCTCTCCCTGTCTGGAGTTCACAGTGGTGATGAGCTATCTGGGATTGCACTGACTGTAGCAACATTTTGGGGTGATGGAGCCACAAGCTGGCAGGAGTCTGGGTACCTGCCACCTTTGCAGAGTGGAAGCTGCTACAAGAACTCAAGCACACAAACAAGAGAGAAATCTGCTCTATCTTGATGAACCAGGGATTTGGGGGCTGCTGTCATAGAAGCTGATCCCTTTATCCTAATCAATCTACACGCACCATGGTTACAGTGGTGACCACTGTGGTTTTAAGATAGTCGCTTGCCATTGTCTGCTCCATGGTAGGAAGGCGGGGCATGCAGAGCCTCAGCCCAAGCAGCCGGTGAAGTATTAAGGTGATTTGCTTTCATCCTACACTTAAGCTGCAGTGCTTCCTTCTAAAGTGGGGAAATTAAAGACATGATGAATGAGGCATCTTTGCCATTTAGCCGGCCTAGTTTACACACCGCTGGTGAGAAAATACTGCACTGGAGATGGAACAAGTAGGGAATAATAAGGACCACTTATGAAGAATTAATGTGATGCGGGAAACAGAAAGAAAAAAACTTATTAGGTCACCCAGGAAAGGCATGGAGAACAGCCTTACGGAACAACTGTCATGATGTCTTTGAGAAAAGAAGTAAGAGGTCTGAAGGGCCAATTTAAAGTTATTAAGATAATCTCTCTGTGTTCGAAGACTGTCTCTTTTCATACCGCTTTTAAAAAATAGGTGTTGCTATGCTTTCTCCTGAACCACAACCTCAAATATTTTGCCAACTTAAGAGGCTTGGGTGTCATTTCAGAATGCTTGGCGCCAAGCCACATGGGCTTGTGCAAAGTGACAGAGGAGAGAGAGGCGTGGTTCCCAGTTTTGCGGAGGCTGTAGTTTGGAGTAGATGGTGGTGGGAGGGTAGATGCACACTGGATCCTTATTTGGGGCTATTGGGATAGTCTAACTGGTTGACGGTATCTTCCTGGACCACTCCCCCCAACACCCCAATCATCTCTTCTCTGCTCCACTGCCCTCCCTCGCTCTCCACCCTCCCATTGGCTGGGCTTCCAAGTACTAGCACACCATCTTGAATCACATCAACAAGGGCAGCCTCTAGTGCCAGGAGAAAAGAGACTGGGCTTCTGATAGCATTGCAGAGCAGAGGCACCAAACCACTTTGGATCTCTATGGAACAGAAAAAATTATGTTTTTGAAATTCAGACCACTTTAAACGAAATCTCTTTTGCAAGCAATTGGCCCATATCCTAAGTCATACACTTCTTTATGTGGGTTCCTTAACAGTGCACACCTCTTCTTTATAGCATTTGCCAGAGTTGCAACTGAATACTTTTTGGCGTGCATCTTTTCTAACCAACAATGAAGTCCACACGGTCATCGTCCAGACCTAATGAACCCTAATATCCCCACTGCTTAGAAGGTACTTAATAATTATTTGATTAATGAATATAAATACAGAAGTTCAGGGGCTTCCTCTAAGACCTTCCAATCGGGCTGCTGTCATCAGAGGTCCCTCCCTGGGAGGGTTTAACAGGCATGCGGAAGGCAGCGTGTGAAGATTCTTCCGTTTTCAAACTTTTAGGGGAACAGTCTGAGCTTTCCTGCTCCCTGCAAGTCTCTGATTTCTGAGAGGCAGCCTGGCATGAAAAATAAAGATGAAGAAGCTCTATATTTCCTTATGATTAGCAAATTTCAAGCTTGGGCAAAGCCATGAAGTTCTTGCCAACTGGAATGACATCTTAACAAAATGTCTTGTCTGTGTGTCCAGCAGTGCCTAGTACAACATTGACATAAAAACTTTGCTTCATAAATCCCTCACTGCATGAACAATAAATCCTCCCCCTGCCTTTATCACAGCTGTTGAGAGGAGGAGAGCTGGCCGGGAGGTCTGGGGGAGGGGAAGAAGCCATGGGGCATGACAGTAGCTTCGGTTTTTGCTTGCACTTCCCTTCCAAAACCTTGGGGCCACATCATTGACTCCTAGGGCGCCCTTCTTTCAGCACATAGAGACTGTCTGAGCCTCTTCCTTTATCTGTACAGTGGGACAACAGGCTCTAACTCAATATATCATGACAAGCACCATTCATTTATCTAGTCATTCAGCATTCATACTCTCAACATGAGGGCTCTCTGATCCCATTTCTTCATCTGTAAACTAGAGACAAGATAATTCAACATATTGTTACAAAGATCTTTCACCCAGCAGTACATGTATTCATGCAGCAAATATTTCCATCCCTTCCCTGTGCCAGGAACTGAGTTAAGCCCTAAACACACAGATGTGAGGGCGATAGGCACTTCCCTGCCATGGTGAAATCTGCATTCTCATGGAGAGACAGATGGCAAACAAAGAAACAAGGTGATTCCATACTGGTGAGTTCTAGAAATAAGATGAAGCAGGTGATCACCATGGTGGTCACAGATAGCCTCTTGGAGAATACTTAAGCTAAGATGTAGAAATTAGAATAATCTGGTCATGCAAAGAGTCCAGTCAGAGGGAATGGCAGATCCAAGAGCCCTGGGGTAGAAACACACTTAGCTCATCAGGGTCAGGTTTCCTGGAAGGCCACTGTGGGAGATGAGTTGCAAGTGATGGGAGAAGCATGGGGTAAGGTCCAGAGTGGGCAGGGGCCAGATTACTCAGGATCTTGCAGGCCACAACCAAGCTTGGGGATTTATCAGAAAGAAATGCAAAGATTGAGCCAACAGGAAGTTCCCTGGTCTGACTGAGACAGAATCTCCCTCTGTTGCCCAGGCTGGAGTGCAATGGCACCATCAGGGCTTACTGCAGCCTCTGTCTCCTGGGCTGAAGTGATTCTCCTGCCTCAGCCTCTCCACTAGCTGGGACTACAGGCATGTGCCACCATGCCTGGCTAACCTCTGTATTTTTGTAGAGACAGGGTCTCACTATGTTGCCCAGACTGCTCTCAAACTCCTGGGCTCAAGCAATCCACCTGCCTCAGCCTCCCAAAGTGCTGGGATTATAGGCAGGAGCCACCATGCCCAGCCTGACTTATGTTTTAAAGAGAACACTTTGGTCATTTTGAAAAGAAAGATGGGGCTGGCATTGGTGGAAAGAGTGGAATTAGAGAGCCCAGGTTAAGTGAGAATTTAGAGGAGACACAAGGTAGAGCCTGCACATGGTCCCTGTTCACACACAGTAGCTGTCCCTGCAGCAGATCCAAGGGGGATGCACCAGTGACTCAGTGGATCCCAGGCTCACAAATACCATGCTAGAGCTTCCCAGGAGTCACGGGGCTGGCTCTGGCACAAAATCCTAAAATTCCATAGCACGATTCCCACGGTGAGTGGTAATCTCAGGCCACTCAATAGCCAAGTCATTTTTGAGTACATAAAACATGAGTCTCAAAGGAGCAAACAGCTTATGAGTAAGGTGTGGGTAAAGATGGTGGTGGTGTGAATGGGTGCAGCCTCTGTGCAGGGTAACATGCTAATATACAATTTATAAATGCCCACACCATTTTGTCCACTGCTGGAGTTTATTTCACGAATATGATCACAGAAGTACAAAATACTCTTTGCATAAGGTTATTCAAAGCAGTACTTCCAGGCAAAAAAACAAACAAAAAAAAACCCGAGAATAACCTAAATGCCAGTTCATATGGGGGTTGGTTTATATAATTTACACTATATGCCATAATATACAGATGTTTGAAAAAAAAAGAATAAAGAACTTTATGTACTAACATGGAAAAAATACAAGATATATTGTTACATAAAAAAGATTGAAGTTGCAGTAGAAAAGGAAATGTGTGTGTGTGTGTTTGTGTGTCTGTGTGTGTATGTTTGTGTGTGTGTCTGTTTGTGTGTTTGTGTGTGTGTGTGTTTGCATATGCATGAAATATTTTCAGAAAGGTATGTGTTAAACTGCAAATGTGGATCACCTCTGGGGGCTTGCACTGGGTGGCTGGAGGCAGAAATAGATATTTGTATATAAGTCTGTAATACTTTTTGAGTTTGGAACTATATAAATGTATTACCTTTTACCCCCAAATAAATCAAGATTATAAAAATAACAAAAGTAGGAACAAGGGGGAATATACCTTAGGAAAGTGACAAATTGCAACAAGCCTAGGACCTTTAGTGTTGGTTTATAAATAGTCAAGGCAAAGAATAGTCAATCACCAGGTGCCCTCTGACTGGGCACTGCTCTCTCTTTTACCTACAGGTTGCCCTGAGGGTGGGAGTAAAGGCCAGAGCCAACCAGCCACTGAAAGGAAGAGAGAGGTGGACAGGATAGAGCTTCCAGTGGGAATTTGGAGTGGATCAAAGTCAGCAGGGCAGTATAGCTCCGTGGTTGGCATGTGCCACTGTATTAGTCTATTCTCATGCTGCTAGTAAAGACATACCCGAGACTGGGTAATTTATAAAGGACAGAGGTTTAATTGACTCACAGTTCAGCATGGTTGGGGAGGCCTCACAATCATGGTGGAAGGCAAAGGAGGAGCAAAGTCACGTCTTACATGCTGGCGGGCAAGAGAGCGTGTGCAAGGGAACTGCCCTTTATACAACAATCAGATCTCATGAGACTTATTCACTATCATGAGAACAGCATGGGAAAAACCCAGCCCCATGATTCAATTCCCTCCCACCGGGTCCCTCCCATTACATGTGGGGATTATGGGAGCTATAATTCAAGATGAGATTTGGGTGGGGACACATCCAAATCATATCAGCCACCAAGGGAAAATAGTGCTGTGCCTCTGCTACAATTATAATGCGAGATATTCTGCACCACTGTGTAAAAAATGTCAGGAAGAACTTAAGGAGGCCTTGTTCCATAGAAAACACAACTAACACTCCAAGTGGGCACCCCCTATATATTAACCCACTTAATCCTCACACGCACTCCTCAGCAAAGGTACTATGATTACTTATCATCTCATTTTCATGTAAGAGCCAAGGAGACTGCCTAATGTGCACAAACCCACGCAACTTTCATGCAGAAGAGCCAAGATGTGAATCCAAGTTGCCGGGATTGGCTCAAGAGACCACGTTGTTATTTGTGGCACCATATTCCTTTGTGGAGTACTTGAAATGTGGGCACCATGTGAGCAAAAACCTTACCTCTGATGTAGAAAAAAGATCCATTAAATTACAAATAAAAAGGCAACTGCTCATTTCTACTGCAGTTTGCCACTGTCTTGTGAAGATCAGCCAGGTATAAGAAGGAGCCTCAATAACAAGAGTCTGTGAAATCTGAAGGGTTTTCCAAAGTGGATGAACTTTGCATGGCATGGTGGCTCAGTGGTGGCTGAGAAGACTGTGAATATGTTCTCTGAGACACACAGAGCCTTGGGGATATTAGAAATCTAGTCCCACAACCCTGTTCTAGTGTCCAGTTTGCTGTCTGAGGACCAGTAACAGAGGCATGGCTTCAGGGGGAGGACCTCACCTGTGCGTGTTGGTAAGGCAGGGTCTCTAAGGCGAGACATTAGTTCTGAAATGCACGTGCTTTATGTCAGAGGCCAGGGTATCAGCTTCCCAGCCTTCCCCTAAAACTAATTACTGGTCTGGCAAGAGCTTGAGAGACTTGTTAACTTGATACAATAAATCATTTCAGGACAGATGCTGAGAGATATATTTGCTTCATACATTTTCAGTTTTGACTGGGGACCACATGTCAGACTATGATGGGAATGAAGAAAGCAGAAACTCCTCATTCTGGCCATGAAATACCTTAAATGAGGCTTGGGTGCCGAAAGAAAAGAAATAAGCTTCCAGAGGTAATGCTGGGCTGGGAAGTGGGAAGGGTCCCTTGGTGGAAGATGACATGCCCGTCAATCTCTTTGCTTAGGAATCTCTTCCTTGTTGTGGGAGAAGAAAGGGCATTTAGAACCATAAAGAAGAAGATTAAAATATTGCCACTGATCTTTAGTAGCTCTTGGGCTTGGCAAGTAGTTGAACTCCTCTGAGTTCCCCTGTTTTTCACTTTTATGGTGCTATGCTACAAATCACCCCAAAACATAGTGGTATAAAACAAAAGCAATCATTTTATTGTTTCTCATTGTTTCTGTGAATCAAGAATCCTGGAAGGGCTTAGCTGGGTGTCTTTGGCTTGGGTCTCTCATGCAGTTGCTGTCAGACAGTGGCGGGAGCAGTCAGGGGCAGGTGGACACCATGCTCTATTCACAAGGTTTGGGGGTCCTGCTTGTGGCCTTTCCACATGGGATAGTTGGGCTTCCTCACAGCATGGTGGCTTTGGACAATAGGGCTCCCTCCATGTTGGTGCAGGGCGTTTTTTATGATTTAGCTTTGAAAGTTACATAGCATCACTTCCGCTCAGCACTATGAGTCAACGAGTCACTACAGCCCATCCAGTTTCAAGGGGAGAAGACAAAGTTGTCACCTCTTCATGGGAGAGTAGAGAGGTTCCAGAAGAGCACGTGGGTTGGGGACATGGAGAGTATGTTCCTTGGGAATACTTCTGAAAAAAGTACAACCTATAACACAGAGTGTCATAATTTGAAAATGGATCATATTAATACTCACTGTATAGGGGAAATGGGTGATGGTGTGGACAAACTGTCCCACACTGTGGAGGTTCTCATGGGTGCCATGCCCTACACATCAGCTTTCACTGCCCAGCCTCTATTCCTCCTCTATAGACACATCCTGACTTCCTTTGGGAAAACTCATTTCCTCCATGGTAGGTAGTCTTGATGGGATGATAAACCGTGGTGCTTGCATTTTGAAACGAATCAAGCAATGGAGAAGCCCCTTCACCATTTCAGACATCAAATCGAGGCTTGGGATGCCAGACCTGGCCCTTCGATCTCCAGTAAAATCTTCTTTCAGGCTCTATCACAGCCTCTCCTCAACTGTTCCTCTCCCCCACTCTCCACCCACCACCCCAATGCCTCCAGCAAATTCTCTTGGAAGAGTTTAGTGTCTGCAAATGCCAGACAACTTGGGCCAGGCGCGGTGGCTCACGCCTGTAACCTCAGCACTTTGGGAGGCCAAGGTGGGAGGATCACTGAGCCCAAGAGTTTGAGACCAGCCTGGGCAACACAACGAGACCGTTTCCACAAAAAAATACAAAAACTAGCCGGGTGTGGTGGTGCATACATGCAGTCCCAGTCGCTCAAGAGACTGATATGGGAGGATCACCTGAACCCAGGAGGTTGAGGCTGCAGTGAGCCATGACCGTGCCACTGCATTCCAGCCTAAGTGACAGAATGAGATCTCGTCTCAAAAAAAAAAAAAAAAAGTTAGGCAACAACAATAACCTCAGTGATCTTGGGCTTTAACAGTCAATGTTTGCCACGGACCTCTATGGAGTCCAGGAAGCCAAAGGCCTGGCGCCTGCTCAAGGTGAAAATGAGGGAGAATTTTATGGAGACCCACGCAACTTGTGTATCAATAAATTATCCTGCTGCAGATGCTCACAGAAGCCTGCTATAAGTTTGGGGTGTGTGGTGTGGGAGACACTTTTAACTTGTTTTAGGAGGGGACCCAAAATGTAAGTTTATGCCATTGGTTGGGAGATTTTATTTCGTGGTAGTTTGCAATCTTCAAATATCTCTTATGGAAAGCAGTTGGTCTGAGCAATTTCCTTTAGGGAAAAGCAGATTATTTTAGCACTCCATTCCTCTAAGCACTGTTGAAAACTGTTTAAGCAGCTATGAGCATGTTCCTATTCCAGAATTCTCCAAAACAAATAGCCAAGCACAGTTATGTATATAAGGTATGCAATTGAGACTGCTTAAATGAATACTAATGGGCATTTTATTCACCATTTTCAATGATTTTGGGTTTTTTTTTTTTTTTTTTGGAAAGAGCCTTCTCGTTTTATTACCTGCCTGATTTACTTTTCTCCCCTGCAGCAGAGAGTCCCTGAAGCACGATGCTGGCTCTTGAATTAAGGAGCCTGGGGATGCAGCAGCTGCTTCTGTTCCAGGGAGGGGGAAGAACAGGAGAGGCATCATTCACTGTTCTATGGAAGCATGTGGATCCCGGTCTCCTCCAAGAACGCCTGGGGAACACTGGCCCAGAGACCACCCCATCAAACTAGAAGCTGGGTGACAAGAGGAGCAGGGAGAGAGAACTCCACATCATGTAGCAGGATCCCAATTAGGGCTGACACTTACAGCCATAAGAAACAGAGCTCAGATGCGTGTTTACAGCAACTGCTGGAAATACAGGAGTGTCTGTGTGATGTGGTCTGTTTAGGAGGGCTCGTGTGGTGAAAATGAGGGGCAGCTGAGTCTTTGAAACAGCTGGCCTCCTTTCTAAGTCCCTCCAAAAGAGGCACAGTTGAGTTCCCCGACAGCTGTTTTGCTGCAAACTCTGTACCTGGACAATACAGGCAATCAACCTCCTAAAGAAAACAGGCATTATTTTGACTCAAACAGGCCACTTTTGCACATGGTTTACTTCCTGATGAACAATTTTTCCTGAACAATATACCTTTCGTTTGATTCGCACAGTGATTTTAAACATCCAAGCAAATGTTCAAAAATGGAAAGATTTCTGGATTTTCAGCAGGTCTAGAAAAATCCAGAGATTTGGCAACTGACAGCCTGCATTCCCACCTGGGAAGGCTCTAGAGCCTAAAGAATGGATGTGTCCCCTAAGAGGGTGCAGCCTGCCACCCTCCCTACCTCTCGCAGCCTGCAGGGCATGGTCATTCCACCCACTTCCTTACCCACCTCCTCCTTTCACCTGTCCCTTGCATGTGAGACTCCTGGTTAAATGGCTCAGAATTTCATGTGGATGCCTCTGAGTCCAGCTAGCTTTGCAGCCTCTCAGCATGCGGTGCTACGATTACAAGTGTCAGAGACAGCCACTCTAGGGGACCGATGAAGCATCCCAGGAAGGGTTTCCAAAAGGCAACGTGCATCCCTTGAGTAAGGTTGAATCACGTGGACAGAAAGTGTTTCCTTTTTAGATTCTTATAGAAGTTTTGAGGTTAAAGCGAAAGTCTCCCGGATGGCCCGTAACCAGTCCTGGGCACAGACACCCCCGGAGCTGCAGCAAGGAGGGATTGAAGGAGTAAAGGGGGCGTCACACGGGGCCCCTCCCTCTCCTCCCGCAGGCCATTCCCGGCTCCCTGCCTCTTCCCTGGCCCCTTCACTCGTCTGGTGCCAGCTTTTGACTTTGTTCCCCAATTTCTATGTTGGGTGTGAAGGCCAGGAGAAGGGGTGACAAAATAGGAAGGGCAGAAACTCGGACTAGAAATCCCTCACAGCAGCTCCCTGTGCTCCATGATTCAGAATGGGGGGAAAAGGCAACGCCAGATCGTCTTGGAAATGTCTGCCACTGGTTTATTCACACTAAAACGCTGAGAACAAACAACCCAGGTGCCCCGCGATAGGGGGCTTTCTAAATAAATTCAGGTCATCCACTTAATCGGTTATTTAAAAAGCTAAGTATGGGACAAGCAAAGTACTTTGGCAATGTTAAGTTACCAAAAGAGATGTAACATATTACAGACTGATCCCAATGGTATAAAAATACTTAGATACACTCTGTAAGGCAGGACACAATAATGGTAATAGTTACATAAGATATGGAATATGTGTTTTAAAAACGTATCTTTGAATATGTTTTTATGATTACAAAAGTAAAATAAAGGCATTAAAAAATAAGCCTGATAAAAAGGTAAGAAGAAGAAAATCTCAGCTTGGTCCACCTGCAAGCTTGTCCAATCTGTAGCCCACAGGCTGCGTGTGTGGCCCAGGATGGCTTTGAATGTGGCCCAACACAAATTCGTAAACTTTCGTACAACATTATGAAATTGTTTTGCAATTTCTTTTTCCAGCTCATCAGCGATCGCTAGTGTTAGCATATACTATGTGTGGCCCAGACAATTCTTCTTCCAATGTGGCCCAGAGAAGCCAAAACACTGGACACCCCTGCACTCTCGTGTGTCCATAGCACTTCCCTGTGCCTTCTAACCCCTTTCTGTAACCTCCAAGGCAAGCACGCACCTTCTTGCTGCTAACATTAGCTAGCTAGATTTCAACAGGATTTTTATGATCTTGTTTGTTTGTTTTTGAGACAGAGTCTCACTCTGTTGCCCAAGCTAGAGTGTGCTGGTGTGATCTTGGCTCACTGCAACCTCCGCCTCCTGGGTTCAACCCATTCTCCTGCCTTAGCCTCCTGAGTAGCTGGGATTACAGGCATGCACCACCATGCACAGCTTAATTTTTGTATTTTTAGTAGAGGCAGGGTTGGCCTGCTGGTCTCAGATTCCTTGAACTCCTGACCTCAGGTGATCCACCATCCTCGGCTTCCCAAAATGCTGGGATTACAGGCGTGAGCCATCGCACCTGGCCAGGATGTTTATGTTTTAATTGTATTTGTTTATGCTCACCTTTATTTCGTGCAACTGAGAGGCATTTTCTCCATTTATTTGTATACATTAAAGTTATTTTTTAAATAAAACATTTTTATGATTTCCCTAAATATTCATCTGGATGCTTACTTCCTGTGAGGGTCTTTATTCTTTTCTTTATTTGCCCAATGGTATGACGCCTCAGTTCATGAGACCATTAGAAAGACTTACTGAAATAATGTACACAGAGCATTTTGTAAAGTGCCAGAGACAGTGAAATACACACAGTATTATTCTGTGTGCTGTCAAGCACTATGAAATCTACAGAATATTATGGTTTTCTATGTAAGTTTCTATTTTTAAGATACTATATTTGCTTCTGGAAGAGATGTTAACAGTAGTGTTTTAATAAGAATGCCTAAGTGGGAACCTGGAGACGCATAAGTGAACCGGTTTAAGTGGAGGTGTTTAACATTCAACAGCACAGGCGCACGTGGGCCAGTGGGAAGTGGAGCGGCAGGCAGGTGTGCCTACACCGACCCCACTGGGGAGCCCGCCTCATCAACAGCCTCAGGGGGTTGCATTCCCAACACGGAGTCCCCCCTGAACTTCAGTGTATGCCCACAGTTTAAAGAAACACCTAAGTTTTGGCATTTTCCCTGAAGGAATTAGCTTAAAGTAAGGCTCCAGGAATGCTTGAGGCATTTTCCCTGAAGGAATTAGCTTAAAGTAAGGCTCCAGGAATGCTTGAGGAAACCTTTATTAGATCAAGGTGCAACGTTCGAATCAAAAGCAGCCAGGGTCCGCTCTTCCCTCCTGCCAGTGCTGAGGTCAGACTCACTGCTCGCTTCACTGCTCCCCAGCTACTCAGACTCACCGGGACACCTGGTTTTGAACCATCACACTCAGGGGACTGTTGTGGGGTGGGGGGAGGGACAGCATTAGGAGATATACCTAATGCTAAATGACGAGTTAATGGGTGCAGCAAACCAACATGGCACATGGATACATATGTAACAAACCTGCACATTGTGCACATGTACCCTAAAACCTAAAGTATAATAATAATAATAAAAAAAAGAAAACAGATGCAGATCGAGGAAAGGAGATGAAGGGGGAAGCGGAAGATGCTTCCTAAGGAACACGAGGATGCCAAAAGAACCGCAAGATGTGTTCCTGCCTTTCAGCACGCTCTCCACGTGCTTTTATGCCTCTTCCCTGCAGACACAGAAGCATTTGCTTCATGCTCGATCCTCTCCGTCACAGGGCGCTGACGGGGAAGGACCTGGGCAGCATGCTAATTGCTCTGTTGGCCTCGCACCCTGTAAATACGACGTGCACTCTGGTAAATTGTTGGCTGAGTTTGCCTGACTGCCGAGATGCTCAGACCTCTCCCAGGGTGATGCGGAGCCTGGAAACCAAATGCTACACGGTTTGGTGCGCGTACAGACCAGGTGCTGGCTGTCTTCCTGGGTCTGAGTGTTTATAGACAGATGGTTTCAGGACCATAACAACTCTGGTCTTTCAGAGGTTCTAGGTTACAGGGAGACGGCGCTCCAGCAAAACAGCTGTCTTGCTTGACAGTTTTCCTAACAAGTGCTCTCTCCCTGTCTAAGAGGACATTTCGCCAGGGGAGGAAGCGGGGGGCTCTTATGTTTCTGAGAGTCTCAGTGTGGGTTCATTAGAAGCAGATCATAAGACAAGGATTCATTTGCAAGTGACTGATTAAGGATGTTGTTTCCTTTCTCCCCACGCACCAGGAGAAACTGGAAAGGGAGAAGGGGAGAGGGAAATAGTTCACATTGCAGGAAGAAGCAAACAGAAGGTGTGCTTTCAAAGACCCAGCCTGCAGCCGGACCCCATGGGAAGCTCTGAGTCGAGCTGTGTCCATGACAATTCAGAGTTGTCTGCACTGGGGGAGATGGGGCTGAGCTTTTGTACTCCACACCCGTCCATCATCGGCAAAGAGGATCCCAGGCTCTTCCAAGAATCTGCACAAGTGCACAAAAGTGAGGGGCAGCCCCAGGTGGTGCAGTGATGGAAGCAAGTTCAGGATGACAGAGCAAACCCCATGACTACAGACTGAATTGTTCCCTCCAAAATTCATCTCACAAAGCCCTCTCCCCTAGTGTGACTATATTTGGAGAGCAGGCTTTTAAGATGGTAATTAAGGTTAAATAAAGTCCTAAGAGGGGGCTCTAATCCCATGGGACTGGTGTCCTTATGGGAAGATGAAGAAGCCAAGTGCAGTGGCTCACACCTGTAATCTCAGAACTTTGGGAGGCCAAGGTAGGTGGATCACTTGAGCTCAGGAGTTTGAGACCAGCCTGGGCAACATGATGAAACACTATCTCTACAAAAAAATACAAACATTAGCTGGGCTTGGTGGTGCATGCCTGTAGTCCCAGCTACTTGGGGGGCTAAGAGAGGAGGATGGCTTGAGCCCAGGAAGTCAAGGCTACAGTGAGTCCTGTTTACACCACTGCACCCCAGGCTGGGTAACATAGCGAGACCCTGTCTCGAAAAAAGAAAAGAGACCAGGAGCTTCTCTCTCTCCATGCACAGAGGAAAGGCCCTCTGAGGACACAAGATGCTGAGAGGGTGGCGAACTGCAAGCTAGGAAGAGATCCCCCACCAGAAACGACCCTTGACAGCACCCTGATCTCAGACTTTCCAGAGTCCAGATGCTGAGAAAATAAATTTCTGTGTTTTAAGCCAACCAGTCTGTGGAATTTTGTTCAGGCAGCACTAGCTGGCTAACACACCTACCGAGGGATATAGAGCAGTGAAAGAGATTTAACGGGAACCGGGGTGGAGCAGTGTCTGCCAGCCAGGGTGATCCATTGGGTGTATCTCCTGTCAGGACAAGAATAAGCACAAGCTACAGCTTGTTCTTCAAGGCAGACCTTCCAGGTTGGAATTCCACCTCCACCTCTTACTGAGCGGGTTTGAAAAATGCATCGTGTCTCAGTTTCCCCTCATGCGAACTGAGATCACAGCTCACTGTGACTACCTCGAATGCCTGAAGGAGGATTAGGTGCTTAGGAGGATTAGATGCAAAGCATTTGGAGAGTGCGAGGCACACAGCCAGCACTGTTTGTCTCACCTATGATTCTTCTTTCCTCACTCACTCAAGCGCCACTGTTCATCCTATGCTGAGCACGACACGGTTCATCATTCGCCAGGTGGGAGTTCATATTTGGGACAGTCTTTAAGTGTCTCATCTTCGAACTTCCCCCCGATAAGACTCCTGGCCATAGACTGTCAGCACGGTAGCTGGCAAGTACTGGGCACTTGACAAATGATTTGTTGAAGAAATGAACGTGGGAAAGGGGATGTCTAAAGCTTCCCACAGATGGAAACTGTGTAAGAACATTTCAGCAATAGGGGAAATTTTCTGAGCCAAGCAGCCCTTTGACGTGCCGGGGGGTGATGGTGGCTTTAACTCAGTGCAGCACGCCCTCCCTCCACTCACCCGCCCCGTATGTCTGGGTGGTGAGGACTTCCTCTCCCCACGGCCTGGCCTCGTGACTCACTTTGGCCAAGGGGATGTTAGTGGACAGGACACCAGTTTTGATCTCAGGTGAGAGGATAATGAGCTGCTGTGAGAGGAGCACGCCCAGAATAACTCTGCCCCTTTAGCCTGGGCCCGGGCCCAAACACACATGGAGAGGCAGACACTCAGCTTAAGGCTAAGAGCTAAGCCCAGCCAGCTCACACCCCAAGGCAGTCTCCTGCCTGAGCTTCCCCTTAGCAGGCCCAGACTGCACTTGACCTACAGCCCTGGGAGCATGAGAGCGAAGCTTTGATAGTCGCCCCTTGGTACCCAAGGGGGATTGGCTCATGGACCCTTTGCAGATAACAAACATCCATGGATGCTTAAGTCCTTTAGATAAAATGATGTACTAGTTGCATATAACCTGTGCACATCCTCCTGTATACTTTAAATCATCTCTAGATTATTTATCATACCTAGTATAATGTAAATGCTATGTAAATAGTTACTGTGATACCATATTATTTAGAGAATAATGACAGGAAAACCAAAGTCTGTATATGTGCAATACAGACACAACCTTCCACTAAAAGAATCTGGAATCTGTGAACACAGAACTCATGGATCTGGAGGGCCAACTGTAGTTATAAATCACTGAGATTTGGGTGCATTTTTTATGTGGCATGATTGTGGCAAATTTGTCCACATCCTAGTGCCTAGAACCTATGAATATGTTATCTTATAAGTCAAAGGGACTTGGTAGATGTGATTAGGTTAAGGATCTTGAGATGGAGAGATGATCCAAGTGGGCCCTATGTGATCACGGGGTCCTTACATAGCAGACTGATACACTGGATTTTCATACTACAACGCTTTCACAAACCACGTAGCCAATTCACAAGTGGAGAGGCCAGATACAAGCCAACAGGATGGAATGGGGACTATGGCTAATTGGAGATTTTGTGTGTCCCAACAAACGTCATTCAAATTTTATTTTTGCATGAAAAACACAGGTCAACCAAGTTCAATTCAGGGACGACCAGTTCATATGAGTTAAAGAACTGGGAGAGAGCAGTGAAACTGTTGTAAAGAGAATGGCACATGGATGCAGCCCCCCACACACCATATATTTTCAAGCAATTTTAGGGATCGGGGGGCCCTTGGTGCCCATTCATGGTCCTGTTTGAAACTTATGGACTAGAATGACTTTCAGAGCCCTTGAGGCATCAACAACAGGCATGTTTAACCACTAGCTGTCTGCCACTCTCAGAGCTCAGCTCCCCAGATCAGCTACCATCATCTCCTGATGTAGAAGGCTTCTATGTTTGGGGTGAGTGGCCATGCGGGATCAGTAGGGGTGAGTGGTCATGCGGGTAAGGGCCAGGGACATGCTCTGAAGCTGTGTTTGTTTACAAAGCCGCCACTTTTAGTTAGACTTGGTGTGTGTGTTTGGTGTTTGTGCCTTTGAAGAAATAGCCATGGATGGGAACGGTCGGCAGGGGGTCGTAAAACCTTCCAGAACCACCTTTCTGGACCTGCCTGGGGAAGCCACTGGTGTGACAGCCCCTCCATGGGCTGACCAGTTTCACCCTTTTGAAGCTATTTATGTCTCCCCAGGTTCGCGTCTTACCAGCCAGGGGATGTGGCCAACACAGGGATATGGCCAAGATCTGAAAACACAGTTGCAGCTTCCATATCTCAAATCGGTGACTCACCTAAATGCAAAAGCTCACAATGGGATATTTCTTTTCTTTCTTTTTCTTTTTTTTTTTTTTTTTTTTGAGATGGAGTCTCGCTCTGTCGCCTAGGCTGGAGTGCAGTGGCACGATCTCGGCTCACTGCAAGCTCCGCCTCCTGGGTTCACACCATTCTCTTGCCTCAGCCTCCCGAGTAGCTGGGACTACAGGCACCCGCCACCACACCTGGCTGATTTTTTGTATTTTTAGTAGAGACGGGGTTTCACAATGGGATATTTCAAGTGGTTCAAGGAACGAACCACTCTCTGCAACTGCGAGTGCCATCCTGGCCAGCACAGGCTCTCAGAGTCCTGCACAGAGGCTCCTTCAGGCAGCCACAGTCATGACCTTGGTAGAGCTCAGTGCCAATGAGGCTTCAGATACTTGACTGCGCAACCCTCACCTTGAAGCAAGAATACACATCCCTGGCTGGCACTGACTGCTTCTGCTGGACCCTGCCAGGAAGGGAGACACCATTGCCCATGGCAGTGCTATACGTAAGAAAGATCTTGCTATCAGACCTCCTCGGCTACCAAGAAAGCTGCCATGGGAAGGAACGCCATTCCCCACCCTGGGAATCTTGGAAGGTACACTCGCTGGCCTGACCTCGGTATCCCAAGGTGTCCAAACCCAGCATTTCAAAGACTCAGGACTGAATGGACATGGCAAGGGCCATGCTGTAAGAAGACAGAGGCAGGCCAATTTGTCTACATCCTAATCCTTAGAACTTATGAATATGTTACCTTACAAGGCAAAGGGACTTTGCAGATGTGATTAAGTGAAGGTTTTGATACAGGTGATGATCCAGGATTACCCAGGTGGGTCCAACATGACCACAATGGCCCTTATAAGTGAAAGTGGGGCCAGGCACGGTGACTCCACCCAATGCACCACCCGCCCTCCTCTTTGAACACATTTCTCGGGTCTAACCATCTGCAGTGCCTCTTTCTGTGCCTCAGATGCCATTATTCTCTATTTCTGCAGATTCAGATCTTCCTCTTGTCCACAGTCTGCCAAAACATTCAGGATGGCTGACTGTGGAAACTCACGCACAATGCTTACCACTGAGACAGGAAACATAACTGGGGTCAAAGTGGGGCGCCTGGAAGCTCAGAACCAACAGGGTGGCCACAGGAGCCCTTCAGGACTCGGTACCCTCATCTCCCTCGCTCTGCTTCTCATTCAGGTTCCCACCTGAAGAACTATTCACATACATAACTCCGCCACCTGCTAATGAACACATTCACTTTCATTTGCATAATCAACACTAATCTTACGGGTTAATTAGACTTCATGTGCATTCAATTCAGGAGATTTAAATTGGCCTCTGATCTCCTGCTTGGAACAAGGGACTCATAAACACATTTCCTTCTGGCCATGTCTTCACAAGTTCAAAGATTCAGACACCCAACCCTCGTCCCTGACCTCACCCCCACCAGATGCACTAAAAATCCTTCTTGGGGTAATGATGGTGAGGGTTGGCATTTGAGTTTGTAAACTGTTCGGGACACCAGATTTTCTTTTTCTGGTTACACATTAAAGGAAGGACAGAGGGGGTTCTATGGGCAAAATAACAGCGTGGTTCTAAACCAAGCAGAGAATTTGAGGATTTTTCATGGTGCCTTGCAGCTGTCACTTAAGAAAATGTGTCCAGTAATAGAATATTTCTTTCTTTAATACTAATCCCTTCAGAAAAATACACTGGCAGAATATAACAAGAGCCTTGAAGAATAATCTTATGTTTTGAATCTAAGAAGCCACCTTAAGGAAAAAGGGATGTGGACAAAGATTTATGTGGAAGGTGGTTTACTGCTGCATTATCTATAAGAATAAATCTTGGACATACAAGTGGCCACAAACTTATGAAAAAAATGTTCCATATTACTAATCATCAGAGAAATGTAAATCAAAACCACATCGAGATGCCATCTCACACCAGTCAGAATGATGATTATTAAAAAGTCAAAAAATAACAGATGCTGGAGAGATTGCAGAGAAAAGGGAACACTTACACACTGTGTGTAGGAAAGTAAATTAGTTCAATCACAGTGGAAAGTAGTTTGGAGATTTCTCAAAGAACTCAGAACTACCATCCAACCCAGCAATCCCATTACTGGGTATACACCCAAAGGAAAGAAATTGTTCTACCAAAAAGACACATGCACTCATGTGTTCATCGCAGCACTGTTCACAATAGCAAAGACATGGAATCAACACATCCACAGTGAACTGGATCAAGAGAATCTGGTATACATCCACCATAGACTACTACACAGCCATAAAAAAGAACAAAATCATACCCTTCGCAGCAATACAGATGCAGCTAGAGGCCATTATCCTAAGCAAATTAATGGAGGAACAGAAAACCAAATACTGCATGTTCTCACTTGTAAGTGGGAGCTAAGCAGTGGGTACATGTGGTTACAAAGATGGGAACAACAGACACTGGGGACTCCTAGAGTGGGGAGAGGGAGGGAATAAAGGGCTGAAAAACTACCTATTGGGTGCTCTGTTCACCACTTGGATGATGGGATCATTCACGTCCCAAACCTCAGCCTCAGGCAATATACCCACATGGCACACCTGCACATGTACCCTCTGAATCTAAAATAAAAGTTGAAATTTAAAAACAACTTGGAATCAACCTAAATGGTAAAATACAGGCATGGTTGGTTGTTTATATTATGTTAAATCCATCTGATGAATATTATAAAGTTATTAAGAATGTTTTTGAGGAATATTTAATGTTAAGAGAAAATGTTTCCAATAGAAGTGAAAATTGTAAGTGTCCTTAAAATCTGTACGTATTTGATGATACCAAATTTGTAAACTAAATATATGTAGCATATATTAGCATTACACAGGTATAAAACCCTGGAAGGAAATCAACCAGCATGTTATCAGTGGGTTACCCTTGAGTAGGAAGGATATTGGCGTATGATTCCCTCCCCACCAATATAATTGTGCTTTCCTCATATTCCAAAATGAGTCTGGATTGCTTTTATAACCAGAAAACAATTATTTTTAAAAATCATCTAGGATGTCTACAATGAATCTCACATAGCAGGTTCTTCTCCATTATTGCCACTGACTGTCACCTCCTTCCCTTAAATTGCTTCTCACTGAAGACTCAATCTTACCCTTCATGAAAAAATGAGAACTTCGTAACTGAGCATCTTCTTATAATATAGGCAGGGCAAGGCCCCCAGAAAGTCAGTTCAGGTGTGGAGAATGCACAAGCCCTATCAGAGCAGACATGATATCACCCTGCTCCAAAGCTGACCCCACAGCGCTGCAGAGCGAGTGCCCCACCCCGCCCTGCTGCAGAGCCAGAGGGTCCTGCATGGATATCAACGCCTCCAGATTTCCACGCGGTGGGTTCAATAGCTCCTCTGAGCAGTGGCTCACGCGAGTCCAAGTCAAGGCTCTTAGGCAGCAGCCGGCCTGGACCCGGGACCAGGAACCACGCACGCTTGCAGGGAGGGCACCGCTTACCTGTTGCGCGGGCTGGGCCCCAGGCGCTGGCAGGCCACGGTGGCCGTCACATGCTTTCCACCGCTGCCCACCTCCTGCTTGACACCCCACTGCCGGGGCTCACGGGTCTGAGCACTCAGGATGTTCACCCCCTTCTTCACCTTGGCTCTGTGGGGATGAAGATGGGAGAGAGAGAGACAGGGTTAAGGTTTGGCCTTTCCAACGTGCCCAGCTCTGCAGAGTTGCCACCTTTAGTTTCTGTTTTGCTTTTCCACTTTTTTCATATCTAGTGAGAGGCAAAGCCGACCAGTGGTGGTGATGCCAGGGCAGGGCGAGGGGGATCTGCCTGTGGATAAGGCAGTCACAGACCTTGCTGTCCGGTTCCAAGGGGGAGGAAAAAGGACCCCGGAATTCACCAGACCAGGAGGTCGCAGGGCAGAGCTGTCAAGGCATGCACACAGCCTGCCTGGGTCAGTCTCCTCACTCAGGGGGCTCTGCGCCCTGCCAGGAACATTTGGCAATGTCTGGAGACACTTGTGGTTGTCACGGTTGTGTGTGTGGGGGGTGTTGTTATCCAGTAGGGAAGTGGGGAGAAAGGAGGAAGGCAGCTAAACAGCCTACAACCCACTTGAAAGCCCCACCACACAGAGCCACTGGGCCCACAGTGTCACTACTACTAGGAAAGCCAGGCCTGGGTTCATACCCCAGTTTCACCACTTTCTAGCTGTGCAAATTTGGGCGAGGCACAACTTCTCCGTGCCTCGCCTCCCTCCTCTGTAAGAAAGAGCACGATCATAGTAGCTCCCATTATAAAGCTGTTGTAATGATTAAATAGATGTAAAGAGATTAGAACAACAGCGCCAGGCATACAATACACACTTAATAAATGTTAGCGATTGTTACATCACTCCAGGGAAGTCCCCAACCTGCTTAATGTAACTTGCCTGGCACACACTTTATAAAGATACATTAAGTCAGGGACCAAAACATAAAGAAACAAAAAGGCAAAGAGCTCCTTCTGAAGCTGCTGCTGTTTTGATCACGCCACTTAGCCAGCCTCAGTTCCACTTTCCCTATCAATAAACGGATGAGACAAGTGGCAGCTTGAGCACACACATCTACTTATACCATCTTCCTTCATCCCACTCACGGGAGAGCAAAGGGACTGTTTTAAAAGGCATAAGACAGCTGGGCACAGTGGCTCATGGCACAGTGGCTCACGCCTGTAATCCCAGCACTTTTTTTTTTTTTTTTTTTTTTTTGCAACGAAGTCTTGCTCTGTCGCTAGGCTGGAGTACAGTGGTGCAATCTCGGTTCGTTGCAACCTCCGCCTCCTGGGTTCAAGCAATTCCCCTGCCTCAGCCTCCCGAGTAGCTGGGACTATAGGTGCCTGCCACCACGCCCGGCTACTTTTTTTGTATTTTAGTAGAGATTGGGTTTCACCATGCTGGCCAGGATGGTCTCAATTTCCTGATCTTGTGATCCGCCCACCTCGGCCTCCGAAAGTGTTGGGATTACAGGTGTCAGCCACTGCATCTGGCCAATCCCAGCAGTTTGGGAGGCTAAGGCGGGCAGATCACTTGAGCTCAGGAGTTCGAGATTAGCTTGGCCAACATGGTGAAACCTTGTCTCTATGAAAAATACAAAACATAACCGGGCATGGTGGTGCATGCCTTTAGCCCCAGCTACTCAGGAAGTTTAGGCAGGAGGGTCACTTGAACCTGGGAGGCAGAGGTTGCAGCGAGCTGAGATCGTGCCACTGCACTCCAGCCTGGGCAACAGAGCAAGGCTCCATCTCAAAATAATTATAATAATAATAAAATAAAAGGCATAATCCCGTGATTGGAAGAGGAAATGCAGCCACAGCAACAGATTTGGGAAACTGGAAACTGGGAGTTCAGTGGATAAAACAAGTCAGCAGAACTTCAAAATGGAGCTTCGAGCTGTCAGTGAGCAGAGTCCACAACCAACACAGTTTCTACCAAAGAGCCCCCCAGACTCAGGAGTGGGTGATAACAGTCACAAAATCGGAGTGAGTGAGGACTGAAATAAAGAGGGTTGGCTACAAGTGTGTTCAGGAAGCAGCCAGATGCAATTAAACTCCCCTTTTTATGCCCAGGTGATGCCAGGACTTCACATCGGGTATGGATATTAGGGCGAGTGGGGAACTGGGGGTGCCTGGGGGTGCCACACCCAATACAGAGGGACCCCACAACCCCATGTGTGCTGAACGCTGAGATTCCCAGGCGGGTCCCCCTAGACTGGATCTTCACCCTCCAGGAGAAACACAGGGTTCCAGAGGGTGCTACCACCCTAAGACCAAAACGCAATAGGCCTCTCCAAACAGCCAGCCAGACGCCCTGCAGTGAAGCCTGAAGTCAGCGAGCACTTTTGAGGGGCTCTGAGCCTCGCACAGCCTTTTAGTCCCCCCTCCTTTATATAAACCAGCAAATGAGAATTGTTAGACAATAAGAAAAGTCTCTATGTGATATAAAGACCGTGATATGCTGAAATAAAGATTGGATACTCATCCCTGTTTCCTGGCATACGGCTCCTAAAATCCTGGGAATAGTGATGTCTTCTTGTGTGCTAAGGAGGTGACTGGTGGCTGGGATTACACGCAGCTTCAAGATAGGGTTGGTCACCAGAGAGACCAAGGCAAGAACAGAGGGTTTGGACTTTCAGCCCATCCCCTCAATCTCCAGTGGGAACAGAGGGGCTCATCACCACTGACCAAATATTTAATCAATACTTCCTAATTATAAAGCCTCCTCAAAGCCCCAAAGGACAGGATTTGGGGTGCTTCCTGATAGCTGAACCCATGAAGGTTCCTGGAAGCTGGTGTCCCAGGAAGGTAAGGAAGCTTCATACTCCTTCCCCTATATCCTGTCCTACATGTTTCCTCATCTGTATCCTTCGTAACATCCTTTATAATAAACCAGTCAACATACGTAAATGTTTCCCTGAATTCTTTGAGCCGCTCTAGGAAATTAATCAAACCTGTGGATGAGGTCATGGGAACCCCACTTTATAGCCAGTCAGTCAGACACACACACACAGAGAGAGAAAGAGAGAGAGAGACAGACAAAGGGAGAGAGACAGACAGACAGAGACAGACAGAGAGACAGAAAGAGAGAGAGAGAGTAATAGACAGACAGAGACAGAGAAACAGAGTCAGCCAGGGCTTGCAGTTGGTATCAGCAGTGGGGAGGAATCCTGGGGAGTGAGCCCTCCACCCGTGGGGCCTGATGATTTCTCCAGGTAGAGATGGTGGGAACTGAACTAGAGGACACGCAGCTGACATCTGCTGCAGAATTGCTCACTCACTTGTCGGTGGGAGAAACCACCCCCTCCGCCCCATGCCCCAGGAGTCTTCTGTGTTGGTTGTTGTGGGGTGAGAGCGGAGGAAGCAGTTCGTGTTTGTGCATGCAGAAAGACTGAAACAGGCAAATGCGGGGAGGGGAGGGCAGCAACCTACAGGAAATACAGCCTACGCAGTAAAGAATATCCATGTTTAAAAAACAGACAATTGGCTGGGCGTGGTGGCTCATGCCTGTAATCCCAGCACTTTGGGAGGCCGAGGTGGGCAGATCACGAGGTCAGCAGATAGAGATCATCCTGGCCAACAAGGCGAAAACCCGTCTCTACTAAAAATACAAAAGTTAGCTGGGCATGGTGGTGCACGCCTGTAGTCCCAGCTACTCGGGAGGCTGAGGCAGGAGAATCACTTGAACCCGGGAGTCGGATGTTACAGTGAGCCAAGATCGTGCCACTGCAGTCCAGCCTGGTGACAGAGCAAGACTCTGTCTCAAAACAAAACAAAAAACAGAGAATCATTCACATTCACTAAGAGATAAGAGAAGATATTGCAATCATGAAACAAAAATGACTGCTATATCTTAAAAAGGAACACCCAGCAGGGACAGAATGAGCCCTTGGAAATTAAAAATATGGCAAAATGGAAAGTCGGTGGAATGGCTGATGGATAAAGTTGAGGAAATTTCCTAAGAAGCAGAGAAAAGACAAAGAAGTGGAAGATAGGAGAAAAAAAATTAAGAGGATGACTTTGAGGTTCAATATGTCAATAATAGAAAAAAAAAGCAGAGAAAAGAAAGAGGATGAATCATTAATGAAGTAATTTAAGAAAATGTCTCCAAATGAAAGGATGTGTTTTCAGACTGGAAGAACCCATTATGAGATCAGCACAATGAATGAGAATAGACACACACCAGGCCACGTGATCAATACATTTTGGAAGACGGGGTAGGTAGAAGTGAATTCTACAGTCCTCTAGAGAGAAAAAAACCATCAGAAAGAATTCAGAATTCATAACAGCCACTCCATAAACTAGAAGACAATAAAAAAATGTCTTGAATATTGTAAGGGGAGATGATTTCCAACCTAGAATTCTGTATCCACCCTATGAGCTCAGTGTTTCCGCACATGTGTGTTTTTTTTTTTTTTTTTTTTTTTTTTGAGAAGGAGTCTTGCTCTGTCACCCAGGCTGGAGTGCAGTCAGTGGTGTGATCTCAGCTCACTGCGAGCTCTGCCTCCTGGGTTCACGCCATTCTCCTGCCTCAGCCTCCAGAGTAGCTGGGACTACAGGTGCCTGCCACCATGCCCGGCTAATTTTTTGTATTTTTAGTAGAGGCAAGTTTTCACCATGTTAGCCAGGATGGTCTCGATCTCTTAACCTTGTGATCCGCCCACCTCAGCCTCTCAAAGTGCTGGGATTACAGGCGTGAGACACCGTGCCCAGCCCACACATGTGTGTGCTAAGGACATTTACTCCTTACACCCATGCTTGGGAACCTACTTGAGCATGTGTTCCATCAAACCACAAAGTGAAGCTGGAAGGAAGACATGAGATAAGGAAACAGATCCCAAATACAAGTGACGTGGAAGGAATCCCAGGTTGATGGTGAAGAGAGGTCCTTGAATAACAGCAGAGCATGAGGCATGGAGAAGATTCCGGCAAAGACTTCCTCGGGAAACAAACATTTTCTTAATAAATATGATGTTGAATAAGTGTTTCTTGAGGACATTTAAGCAACTAGAGGAGAGTTTCAGGACAAATATGAGCTAAATATACAGAAAAACAAGAAAAAGAATAAAACCCAATCAGTTTTTAATCCTAAAGATAAGAACTCATTATGCAGAGAAGGAAAAGTAATCATAATTTAATACTTGATTTTACTGTGATTAGCACATGTACTTATATTTTAAACACTGAATATTAATCTAGACAAAATATGATTATTATACTTGAGGGATGGAGAGATAAAATGGGAGGCACTTATGTGGGGGAGAAAAGAGATATATCCTAATTCTCCATAGTGGGAAATTTATAGATATTGCCTAAAAAAAAAGTGTCAACATCAGTGCGTTACTTGGTGATATGCCTATAAATACCAGATGAGGAAAGAATTTTGCCTCTGTGCATGGAGAGAAGCAGTAAAAGGGAGCAGGGTACTGCAATATTATCTTAAAATAACTTTGTATTTTTAAATAGTTTAATAGTTTGAGATTGAGAGGAAGCTGTGGCTGGGTTTGGTGGCTCACACTTGTAATCCCAGAACTTTGGGAGGTGGGAGGATCCCTTGAGGCCAAGAGTTTGAGACTAACCTGGACGACAAAATAAGATGCGGTCTCTACAAAAAGATAAAATAATTAGCCCCACACGGTGACCCATGCCTATAATCCCAGCACTCTGGGAGGCCAAGACGGGCAGATCACCTGAGGTCAGGAGTTCGAGACCAGCCTGGCTAGCATGATGAAACCCTGTCTCTACTAAAAATACAAAAAAAAAAATTAACCAGGCATGGTGGAAGGGACCTGTAATCCCAGCTACTTGGGAGACTGAGGCAGGGGAATCACTTGAACCCTGGAGGTGGAGATTGCAGTGAGCTGAGATTGTGCCACTGCATTCCAGCCTAGGCAACAAGAACGAGACTCCATCTCAAAATACTACTACTGCAACTACTAGTACTACTACTATTAAGCCACATATGACAGAGTGTGCCTTTAGTCCCAGCTACTGGGGAAGCTGAGGCAGCGGGATCACTTGAGGCCAGGAAGAGCTATGATAGCACCGCTACACTCCAGCCTGGGCAACAGAGTGAGATCCTGTCTTAAAAAATAAATTTAAAAAAGTTGCAAAACAAGAAAATACTGAGTTCTCACGTACCCATCATTTAGCTTCCCCCAATGATAATATTGTACATAATTGTGGTTCAATGTCAAAGCCAGGAAATTTATATAGGCGTAATACTATTAACTCAGGTATATACTTTATTTAGATTTTACACTTTTTCACATGAACTTTTTTGGTGTATAGTTCTATGAAATTATATCCTATGTGCCAATTTGAGTAACCACACAATAGATGCAGCATTGTTCCTTCAACACAGAGGAGCTCCTTCATGTGCCCCCTTCATAGTCACACCCCCCTCGAATCCTGTCACTGATCTGTTCTCTAGCACTACAGTTCTCACACTTTGAGAATGTTGTACACAGGTTTCTGCCAATAAACTCTGCAGAACTGTTTGACCTTCTAAATTACATGCAAGAAACAAAAATACAATTCTAAGCTACCCAACAGATGGAACGGACCCCCTCTTGGCCAAGGAGATGCCAGTGAAACCTTGAAAACTGAGTTCCTGGCTAGGATGGGATGGGAGGCTGGATGCACTTCCTCATCCCCCCACCTTCCCTAAGCACCATTAGGCTTTCTCCCTGAGGGCTAAACGGAAACAAGCCATTTGGAAAGACTTGCTCCAGATACCAACGACTGCCTGACACTTCCTTGCCCTTTTATGGTTTTGACAAAAGGGTTCCTTCCTAATAAGAGACCACCAACCTTGCAGTGGTTCTAGCCATCTACTGAGGATGCACAGTGAGGGGTTTCATGTCCTCTGCTTCATCTTTTGATGTCAGAGGGCTGAAAACCCCACCTTGGGATCATGCTATCCCTGTCATCTTTTGTACATGGGACCCATGAAAGGGTATGAAACTCAGCCGTGCATACACATGCTTCTCCTCCCATAGATATTCATGACTCCTCCTACGGTTTATTGAATATGCATATTTATCCTTTTTACTCAGCATAAATCCCTATCTTGTTCTTCCCATCTCTGAATGTCTTGTTTCTGGCTTCTGGCTGGAGGCTACACTTCCCAGCCTGTCAGATTGGCCACCTAGCAGGCTGCAATCCTTTAAGAAATAAAGCTCTTCCTTCCAAATGTATGAACCTCATCATTCTTCAGTTGACATATGCAAGGTCATGTCTTATGAAAGGAAATTACACACTTATACACACACACATACACACACAAACACACAACCTATTAACTTCCCAGACTGAAGGAGATACATTCTTGTGAATAGTTAAAAGGCTAGACATAGCTGATGAATGTGATTACCAGGGGGTTGCCATGCGGGAACACTGTGGGTGGAAAGTGGTGATAAAATACATCTTCACCTGCCAAATTTAGGTGTCCAACCCTTATAGCAGCAGTAGCATGCCAGCCACACAGCCACCTTCCCTCTTTTTTATTATACTTTAAGTTCTAGGGTACATGTCCACAACGTGCAGGTTTGATACATAGGTATACATGTGCCATGCTGGTTTGTGGCACCCATCAACACATCATTTACATTAGGTATTTCTCCTAATGCTATCCCTCCCCCCAGCCCCCCACCCCACGACAGGCCCCAGTGTGTGATGTTCCCTGCCCTGTGTCCAAGTGTTCTCATTGTTCAATTCCCACCTATGAGTGAGAACATGCGGTGTTTGGTTTTCTGTCCTTGTGAGAGTTTGCTGAGAATGATGGTTTCCAGCTTCATCTATGTCCCTGCAAAGGACATGAACTCATCCTTTTTAATGGCTGCATAGTATTCCATGGTGTATACGTGCCATATTTTCTTAATCCAGTCTATCACTGGTGGACATTTGGGTGGGTTCCAAGTCTTTGCTATTGTGAACAGTAGTGCAATAAACATACGTGTGCATGTGTCTTTATAGCAGCATGATTTATAATCCTTTGGGTATATACTCAGTAATGGGATTGCTGGGTCAAATGGTATTTCTAGTTCTAGATCCTTGAGGAATCACCACACTGTCTTCCACAATGGTTGAACTAATTTACACCCCCACCAACAGTGTAAAAGCGTTCCTATTTCTCCACATCCTCTCCAGTATCTGTTGTCTCCTGACTTTTTTTTTTTTTTTTTTTTTTGACAGAGTCTTGCTCTGTCACCGAGGCTGGAGTGCAGTGGCGTGATCTCGGCTCACTGCAAGCTCCGCCTCCTGGGTTCACACCATTCTCCTGCCTCAGCCTCCCGAGTAGCTGGGACTACAGGTGCCTGCCACCATGCCCGGCTAATTTTTTGTATGTTTAGTAGAGACGGGGTTTCACTGTGTTAGCCAAGATGGTCTTGATCTCCTGACTTGGTAATCCACCTGCCTTGGCTTCCCAAAGTGCTGGGATTACAGGTGTGAGCCACTGTGCCTGGCCTGTTTCCCGACTTTTTAATGATGGCCATTCTAACTGGCATGAGATAGTATCTCATTGTGGTTTTGATTTGCATTTCTCGCATGACAAGTGATGATGAGCATTTTTTTCATGTGTCTATTGGCTGCACAGATGTCTTCTTTTGCAAAGTGTCTGTTCATATTCTTTGCCCACTTTTTGATGGGGTTGTTTGTTTTTTTCTTGTAAATTTGTTTGAGTTCTTTGTAGATTCTGGATATTAGCCCTTTGTCAGATGGGTAAATTGCTAAAATTTTCTCCCATTCTGTAGGTTGCCTGTTCACTCTGATGGTAGTTTCTTTTGCCGTGCAGAAGCTCTTTAGTTTAATTAGATCCCATTTGTCTATTTTGCACAGCCACTTTCTCTTAAGAAACTTCTTCTGAGTCTCACATTAAATGATTCACTAAATACACGTGCTACTCTGAACACCAGAAGACCAGAACGTGCTTGAGGGACGAAGATCAAAGACACATTAGCATGGGAAAGTCCCCATTGCCCTTAGCAGGAAATGAATGCCCCAGTTGTGTTCATAGCATGGACACCTTCTACTTCTACTGCTGGAAATAAATGCCTCTTGCAATGTGACTTGGCTTGAAATTGGCTTTTGCTGCATTTGGATTTTTCTCAAGATTTCAGATTTCACTGAAGCTACAAATTGTTCTTTCCGCTTAATAGTGCATACTCATAGGAGGATTCTCACCAACTGGTGCAGTGGCTGGTGTCACCTCTGGATGGGGTGGGAGAAGGAACCACAGAAACGGGAGAAAGGCATAGGTTTAAAAGGCTGATTGTGTTAATTGGGCATTTTTGTCGATGAGAGCAGTGGATGTTTCTGTCTACTTCAAGGAACTAATTGTTGCAGGGTTTGTGTCCAGGACCAGACGTTTTGCAACCAGAGTCAGCATTTTAAAAAACAGTGAAAGTGGGCAGTAAACCCTGAGGATGCCTGGCTTCAAGGTGCAAGCCCAGGGAAGCTGGCCAGTGGCAGTGTGAGGCCAAACCCGCTCAGCCAGGCTGCATGGAGGGGAGGAGCTTCCAGCCCTGATTCTGGAGGGTCAGGCAGGTGTGCTTTTCTTTCTTCATCTGCTGCATCCAGGGTGGCCCTAGTTCAGTGGTTTCCAGTTTGTGGGTCTGCTATTGCTGGTAGCTTGGGAGACGATTTCCCATGTAGCATGGAGCACCAACTGTTTCCAGCACTGTGCTAGACATTGCAATGCATCCACGCGGGACTCAGGCAAGGGATGGACTTGGTGGCATCTCTGGTCCCATCTGGGTTACCTGAACGGGGCTCATGCCATCTACAAGGCATGTTGATCACTGATGCTCCTACTCAGGTTTTTAGTGGTTAAAACCCAAACAAAACAAAAAATATTTTCCCTCTTTTTAAAATGTGCTTGGCTTGGGTATAACACAGGGATGATTAAGTGTTCCTTAAGGAAAATCAATGTTCAGTACAAATTTTGAACACGGGAAGCCTAATTTCCACCCTGCAAACCATCTATCTCATGGTCAGCTACAATCTTCTTATGAAATTCTCTCCTTAGAGGCTTCTCAGGCCTGCTGGGGTGTGTGAGTGCCTGGGTATGATGAGGAGTGTGTGTGTGTGTGTGTCTGTGTGTGTGTGTGTGAGGGGCATGTGTGTGTGCACGTGTGAGTGTGTGTGTATGTGTGTGTGTGCACAGATGCGAGGGCGGGTAAGTACCATGTGGTCTCTGGGCCCTGTGAGGCTGTCTGCTCAGGAGCTGAATCTGATCTTCAGAGTACGTTCAAACTGAAAAATGATAATTATTGTTGTTAAGGGTTGAACTCCTCACCTTTCCAATCCATATGTTGAAATCCTAACTCCCAGCATTTTAGAACGTGACCATATATGGAGATAGATCTTTACAGAGGTAATCACATTAAAATGGAGGTCATTAGTCTGGGCCCCAATTCAGTGACTAGTGTTCTTATGAGAAGGGGAAATTTGGAGACAGACACCAGAAGGGAAAGTCCATGGGAACATAAAGATGGCCATCTCCAAGCCAAGGAGAGAGGCCTGGGACAGACAGTCCCTCACACCTCAGAAGGAATCAACCCTGCCAACACCCTGATCTTTAACTTCCAGCTTCCAGAACTGTGAGAGATTTGTATCCTTCAAGCCCCTCAGTCTGTGGTACTTTGTTACAGCAGCCCTAGAAAATGGATACAGTTGCTAACATGAAAATAAAGGAGCAAGCAATAAGAAAGCAGCCCACCCCTGGCCTGGCCCTTAGGAGGAGGAGCTGCTGTGAAGCTAAGTCATTACAACCCTGAAGGAACCAGCTGATGTAAGGTCCCACTGCACTGAGCTAACCAACCAGCAGCTGTAGGGTCCCATTGCACTGAGCCTGTTAGTCCAGTGCTCTCCACCCTGGGCATTGCACAGGAAAGCCTCCGGTCACATGTACATAACAGCTTCTGCACTGAGAAGACGAGGGCTGGCCCTTTGCAACTGGTGCATACTGCATACAAAGGGATGGCACACCCGCATGCTTGCTCTTCCACTAGAATAAGACTCCCACACTTATATCCAAACCCACCCACTGACCTGACAGCAGCCCTACAAAGCTGCTTCCTCTAAAGGAAGGGAGCTGTGGGTTTTCAGTATTCCAAAGCCCTTCAGAGGAAACTAACAATGTCTTAGGATCAGGGTGTGTATATCAACAAACGTGGCATGGGTATTGCTGTTGCTTTCACTGTCTCATCCAGTGAGCGTGGCCACCCAGGCCTCATGGGCTGAAGACATGCTCACCGGAGGGTAGACAGCTCTACATTATCCATGTGGATTTCCCTAGGATTAGGCACTCGAGCTTCACCCTCACATTGTTGCCACATCCATACATTCTCTATAATATCATTTCTTTATTTTTTATTTTATTTATTTATTTATTTATTTATTTGAGATGGAGTCTCACTCTGTCACCCAGGCTGGAGTGCAATGGCGCGATCTCGGCTCACTGCAACCTCTGCCTCCAGGGTTCAAGCCATTCTCCTGCCTCAGCCTCCCAAGTAGCTGGGATTACGGGTGCCTGCCACCATGCCCGGCTAATTTTTGTATTTGTAGTAGAGATGGGGTTTCGTCATGTTGGCCAGGCTGGTCTTGAACTCCTGACCTCAGGTGATCCACCTGCTTTGCCCTCCCAAAATGCTGGGATTACAGGTGTGAGCCACTGCGCCCGGCCTCCTCTTTTTTTTTTCTTTAGAAAAGTTATTGTTTTCTAAAGTTTTTATTACTGCATATATAATCATTTTATTATGCATACATAGTCATACATAGCTCCTCATAAAGAAGCTATAGAAAAAAATTTTACAAACTTTTCCCCTAAATACACATTGAAAGAAGGAGATCAAAATACAAATAAAAACTGTGTGTTCATGAATCTCATAAAAGAACATCTCCTGCTGCTAGCAGGTGTGTAACACTCTGGCAAGCACTGAAAATGCACAATTTAAAATACACTTTTCCTTTCATAGATACAGTTTTGTATCTGAAATCTTTCAACACATGGGAGGGAAGAGTCATTAGCAGGGCTCTGCATAGAAACTATTGAAAAACATTGAAAATTATTGTTCTTGTGTTTTGTTTTTAATAATGCGAGCTGGTTTCCATCTCCCCGTCTGCCACCAGGAGCCTTGTGAGCAGGGTCATCTTATTCCAGCAGCAGCTTTATGGGCTGGGTACAGGTGAGCTGCCAGTGGGGTGAAGGTGGGGGGCAGTGTCCTTTTCCAGGCTAAGACCCAGACTCCTGCCCCCTTGTGCCATCCCCCTTTGATTTTTCCTAAACTACCTGTCAGGGCAGACTTTCTGCCCCTGTCAAAGGGAGTAGAGGCCCTAGGAAATGAGGAAGCACAGACTGGTTCCAAGGCCATACAAAAGACTCCAGTGGTCACTACTGCAACTTCCTAAGAGAAGTCATGTGTATGTGCATGCATGTGAGCAGGTATGTGCCTGTGTGTGTGCACACACATGTGCCTGCACCTGTAGTTATGTGTGTGCATGCATGTGTGTATGTGTGAAGCCACGGAAACCCAGCTCTCCTCCCTGCCTGTAGAACTCCCTGCTCTCTCATTGACCAAGAGGGACAGCCACTGCCAGTCCATCTGGAACAAATTCTCCTCACCTCTTTCAGGTTGGCTGTGAAAACAGCTGCAGTCAAACGTGTTTCCAATTGAGCGCTCTTTTTCATCTTCTGTTTAGCTTATCAAACGCTGACCCCTTTTGGCCACTACCTTTTGCTGCCTTTTACCATTTACTTTGATCTTGGGTGCTAATGGAAACTTCCTTATCAGTAACTCATCAAATGCCGGATCGGAGAGAGCAGTAGGATTTCCTAAGCATTGTTGCTACTTCTAACTCTATTATTTTTTTCCCCTGTTCTGGTCCCCAACAAAGGGCCACTCCTATAGCAAAAACTTTAGCAAAAGGAATGTTTCTTCACAAAACAGTTACCAATGTTTTGCGTCTGTAAGTTTGCTCCCAAGAACTCCCAATTCCACCTTTCCATCCCTCTCCTTCTCTTCTTTCATTGAAACTTCAGGCTGATCAGCATGAACCAACCAGTGGTGTTCTGGCTGTTACATTTTCAGGAATTTGGCAAGCTAGCTGCCAAACAGCCATTATTCAAATATAAATCATAAATGTACACGTTAACCTATGTTAGAAACAAAGGTAATAAATACTCAAAACTTATCACTTCCTAATTATTTCATGACAATTTGATATTATCTGTCCTCTTGGGTTTATGCATATATATTTATATGGAATGAGGAGAATACTATATAAAGAAGTGTTATTGGATGTGTGCTCTCAACTCCATATTCAGTGATGTCAGGTAGCCTGAAATTGGCTATGGTGAGAGTATTTCATACCACAGCATCTGGCAGTCCGTATAAATCAAGGCCTTTTTCCTCTGGGGAGAAAGATGTTAAACATTGACGAGCACAGCCCTGGTGAAGGGCTGGCTGCTGTGCTGTGAGGGCTGATCTACATAGAAAAATGTCCCCGGCATCTTGCATGGCAATTACTGCTTCGTTCCCGTCAAATCATCGTTAGCCTGGGTGCATCGTCTAGGCCTGCGGAGACTCCATCTGCACATCTCACCACTCTTCCCACCCCCGCCCACTTTCTGCCTTTTTCAGTCCTACTCCATGTCCTAGGAGGCTGACCTCTAAAAATAGAACCACTCAGGGATCCCTTCCCTTCTGGCTCCCATGAGGTTTGGCCAAATACCAGATTGAAGGGTAGGAGGGGAGAATTTTAAAAATGTCATCATTTTGCCATTATCATGCATTACAAAATTTGTAATTTTCTAATATAAACATTTCCCTAATCATCTCAAAGATACTGTTTTTCTGTAACTGGTTTGAACCCATCAGAATCCACAGGCTTCACATACAGCATTTGGTTATATTCTTACATCTCTTTTATTTTTACTTTTTTTGTTGTTGTTTGTCTCGCTCTGTCACCCAGGCTGGAGTGCAGTGGCACGATCTCGGCTCACTGCAACCTCCACCTCCCAGGTTCAAGCAATTCTCCTGCCTCAATCTCCTGAGAAGCTGGGATTACAGGTGTGCACCACCATGCCCGGCTGATTTTTTTGTGTTTTTAGTAGAGATGGGGTTTCACCATTTTGATCAGGCTGGTCTCAAACTCCTGACCTCAGGTGATCCACCCACCTTGGCCTCCCAAAGTGCTGGGATTACAGGTGTAAGCCACCACGCCTGGCCTTTATATCTCTTTTATTCTATTAATAGAAAAAGACGTGTCTCTCACATTTTCATGAAATTGATATTTTTTGAAATACGAAGTCACTTGTCTTATAGAATACCCATATTCTGGATTTATCTGATTGTTTCTTTGAACTGTCATTTAATTTTTTCTTGTATCCTTTGCATTTCCTTTAAACTAGTTGTTAGATCCAGACACATGAGAAGATCCAGATGTAATGGCTAGGCAAGAACGCTGATGGGGGCTGCTCTGTGTCTGTTACTGCGTCATACACTGAGTCCTGATGGAGTCCACCTGTGTTAACAACGTTTCATATAAAATATTTTTATATTAACACATTTCTGAGATGAACAGTGTTATAATTATAAGTGAGTGTTATACAGGGCAAGGCGAGACAATATCTGCCTGTTAGGAATACTGGTTGGGCACCAATTTGGAATGACTGTGAGATGTACCATTCTGGAAAGGGTCAAAAGGCAAAGTGAATTTTTAGCCTTGGAACTAAAATCCCCGCCGAGTCGCAGCAGTGGACAGTAAGTTTTCCTGAGCTGAGATATCTGTCCGTCCAGCCCTGAATACACAGCTCTTCAGGGTATGTTCACGGAGAGGTCCCAATCCCATCCTGCTGTGAATTATCCACCCAAAGCCCCATGGTGAGCCATGGTCTAAAGCAGGGTTCTCAGGGGTGTTCTGTGCTCCGGGGGACATTGAGCAATGTCTGGAGGCGTTTTTGGTTATCATGAGTAGGAGCAGGGGTGGGTGATACTGGTATTTAGTGGGTGGAGGCTGGGAGGGGATGTTGCTAAACAACCTACAATACACAGGACAGTTCCCCTCACCACCACACCGACTAAGAATTATCTGGCCCCAAAAACCAACACTACTGAGGCTGAGAAACTCTGTTCCAAGGCAGGGTAAGCAGAGTTCAGCAGAGTGAGTGGGGCAAGCAGGAGACATCGCTGTGTGATCACCAGAATAGCCCAGCCACGCTCCCCAAAAACACTGTCCATGCATCTGCTGCTCTGAGATTATGATGCTCTGAGCCTACATGAGCACACAGGGAAGAATTTTTATGAGCTTGCCTTACCTATTTCAGAATGTAGACTGGCACGATGCTAATTTAATTATGGGAGAATAAACCATCAGGAGGAGAGATCGTGCTGTGGTCCAGGAGAGTTTCAAAGCAAAGCCCACGATGCGTGAGGGCGCAAAATTCCGCAGATGAGACTCTCCTAGTGATCTGAGTCTGGAGGCTGGCCCACGGGAGACAAAACCAAGTCTTTTTTGCTGCCCTAACTTACCAGGTTCTTGTGGAAGTGGGGACGTAGCCCTGAAGGCAGCGCTCTGCTCTGTTTGTGAGAATGTCCAGTCGTAACAACGACAGCAACAGCTGACCTTTCTTATTAATATTGCTGGTATCAGCCAGGCTCTCCTCTAAGTGTTTTCCTTGAATTACTTTTAAAAAAATCTCCTAGTAGCTCATTGAGTGGATTCTTTTGCTAACGCTTCTTTTTTAAACAGATGAGAAAAAGAAACCACACACCCAGAATGGTGAAGAAACTTGCTCAAGCTCACATAAGGAGTAAACAGTTAGGAAAGAGGGAGTGGTTCATCCCTGCACTCTGACTACAGAGTTAGAACAAACCTAGGCAAGTGTTGGCTTGAAAATGTTGCCCCTGATGCCATGCTTTTTTCCACTGTGGTAGGGGAAATGGTATGGATGTAACACACACACACACACACACACACTCACATACATGCTCATTCACGTACATGCACGTTCACACACACAAACACTCCACTGCTAACTTGATAGGAACCAGACTTCTCTTTGGTCAAGAATTACTGCTGCAAAAGAATGTATTAATAATAAAACCCCAAAAGGGCAAAACAGCGCATCCATCAATCCTTAATGGCTCCTTAAGTAACTCCTTACAGGTAACTGCGGCTTCCTTGATACTCAGTGGCCAGGCACGGGGGAGCTTTGGCAGGGCGAAGATGACTTCAGCGCAGCTGCCCTCTCAATATTTGATGAGGCTGACCTACTAACTCACCCCTCAAGGAGCCCTGCTCTCTCACTAGCGCTGCTTTGCCCAGCAAGTAAGGAAAAACTCCTTCGTGAAAAAACAGCTAAGCATGAGCTAATAGCACTGGGCTCCTGGCTGGGGGCGGCATCACATCCCGGCCACTTTCTTGACCCCACTCCCAGTGCCCCAGGAATTCATCTTTCCTTTGTTCTTGTCATGTTGGGGTGCAATTCTGGACACAGCGACCATCTATGGTTGCTTTCCAATTCTTGCACAAAGTTCCCTGAATTTCTTTCTTAACAGCAGCGGAATGTCCTCTGGAAGGTAACCAAGAGAGACTTCATGAGGGTGCATGGGCCGAAACGGATCTTCCTAGCTTGCCAGGGAGTCAGGCAGTGAGGTGTGGGGATTACAAGTGTGTGCTTTGAGGCCCACCTGCCTGGGCTCACAGCTCGTCTCTGCCACTGTCTACGTGTTTTCTATTCTTGTTTATTCCTTAAGGCCCTGCATGATCTGTTCCCCATGCTGTTTCTCCCACCTGCCTCTCTGGCCTCATTTTGCAGTCCTCACTCATGATAATCCAGTCCAGGCTCTGTCCTGCTGCTCCTGCCTCTGAGCCTTGCTCTCACTGTTCCCTCCTCCAGAATGCCATTCCCCCAGGTATCTGCATGGCTGGTGTCTTCACTCTCCCCCTTCTCCACGCAAATCCCACCTTAGAGACGCTCATATCAAGTGGGATTTGCCTTATCTTCTCTATCCTTTATTTGACTTTATTTTTCCCGTAGCCTTTATCACCCTCTGACATATATAGTTAATATTTTTTGTTGATGTGTCTCCCCTACTAAAATATAAACTTCATCAGAGCAAGGATGCTATAGTCTGAATGTCTGCATCATCCCCAACTCATGTGTTGAAATCCTAACCCCCAAGGTGTTGGCTTTAGGAGGTGGGGCCTTTTGGGAGGTGCTTAGGTCCCCAGGGTGGAGCCTTCATGAATGGGAAGGGTGCCCTTATAATAGAGGCTGAGGGAGCCTCATCCACTCCACCTCGTGAAGACACAGAGAAGGCAGCACCTACAAACCAGGAAGGTACCTTCACTGGGCTCTAAAGCTGCAGGTGGCTTGATCTTGAACTTTCCAGTCTCCAGAACTCTGAGAAATTAAATTCTGTTGTCTATAAGCCACCCAGCCTATGGTGTTTTCTTACAGCAGCCCTAAGGGACTAAGACAAAGGACTTTGCCTTCTTTGTCCATTGCAATATTTCTGGCATCTAGAGCAGCTCCTGGCACATGGCGCACACTCAAAATATTTGTTGGTTAATTTCAATAACTATTTACTTACCAGGTGACTGCCCTGTGACTGACCCTGAACTTGGTTTCTGAAATACGGAGACAAGGCCCAGAGTCATTCCTGCAGAGAGCACATTCTGTGGCATTCATGTCTCTTTTCTGCTCCCAATGTGGTAGCCCGTGGAGGGCGTGCCATTGTCTGCCATCCGGGATTGTGAGCTCTATGAGGCAGGGGTCATAGGTATGTGGTTCTCCAGGTATGAAGACAAATTCAGGCCTCTTTGATGCCAGGGGCACTTTACGCGACATCAGCAGCCAATGGCACTGCTGCACCTAAGGCAGGCCAGGAGTTGCAGGTATTTCTCCAGAAGGCTAACACATCCCCAGGGCTAACAGCTCAGCTCATCCTATGTGAGCACCCTCTCAGGAACCTGGGGCACGGAGAGGCTGAGTCACTCACAGCTTGACAGGGGTAAGGCCGATGGGCTCTAGAAGCTACGCTCTTAATTCTTGCATTGCAACAGATCATATACCTCTCAGGAGGGTGTGTGCAAAACTCAGATCAGCCCTGTGTGTCACTGACACAGAGCACATGTGAGCACTTGGTGTTACTATTAACACCTTAGGCTTCAAAAGTCAGCTCAAGAGATGCTTTAAAAAGCAAGACATTTAATTATTCCAAAGAACAAGATGTATGGAGGTTGGCAGGTGTGAGGTTGATCTCTCATAGTGTCAGGGGAATTGCCATAGCTATTAACATTATATTCTTTTACCACTATTCAAAGGGGAGAGAGAGAGAGAGAGAAGTGCAAAGGATTTCTCTTCAAAGGGCTTTGTTCCTGAAACACACCAGAAAACTTCCCTTTATGGCTCACGGGCCAGAAAACCACCCAAGCTAGTATGGAATGCTTGGAAAGGCCCTGCCTATCACAACAGATTGGAATTAGACCAATCATGATTCATCCTCTGAGACTCCAGGAAGGCCCACCTTCCAAAGACCAGGCACCTCGACCTGCAATCTAACAGCATCAGGCTTCTCTTAGAGGTATAGAAGGTGGGAGGCTACTGGGCACTGAGCCAGTCCTCTCAAGGGTCTGCCTCATCTGTTATCCCGGCGGGATCCTTCCAGATCAAGCTTCGACAACTGCTACAGCGGGCAGTGACTAGGGTAGGACAGTCTTCTATCCCACTCCTCAGAGGAGGGCATTTCCGTATTCACAGAGCACCCTGGGCAAAGCAGGGATAAGAAAGCATCAGGAGGGTATCATGGAAAATCACAGTTCTCAGCTGAGTGGACGGCTGGCATTTATACCCTAAGTCTGTCCACATCTTTACAGAGAACTGACAGGTCACCTACAGGGAGACATGGCATTTCCACCTGTGCCCTTTCTGGAAGGAAGGAAGGAAATGACAGCAGAGAAACCCACCAACCCCAAAGCCTGCTTCAGAAGCACATTTCAACCTAGAATCTCACCACAAGCTTCTCACGGTGGAATTTTAATGAGTAGGCTTGTTTTCTCCCGATTCACAAATTACTCTTTGTAGCTTCCTGTTTGATGAATTCTACCCTGGAGTTTGCCTTCCAGGGTTAGAATTATATTCTTAGGTGAACAACAGGAGAAAGAAGTAATATCCAGGGCCATACATGACAGCCTGTCCATGAGCTATGTAGGGCTAAAGCTAGCAGGGGAAGGGCTCTCTGCAGAAAAGCCCTGTGATGGCAAGGGACAGCTCCTGGGGCTTATTCACATCAAACGGCGGCACTTGGGTCCTGGTGAGACGGTTGATGCCACCGTTAGTGTTTTGAATGCACACTCCCAATGCCATCGTGTTACATGGTGACTAGGATTGTACGCTACACACTCCCCAATTTTTTCCAAAGGGTACTGCATAGATCAAGGATTCAGTTGCCCTGGGCTCTGCAATAGCTCTCTTCCCTTCTAATAACAGAATCCCACCTTAAGCCAAGGAACCCAGTCTATGTTATTGTGGTACAGAGAAATGGCTATGACTCATAAGAATCGCATCACCCTGGCCGTGGCAGTTGGTTCAGAAATGCACCATGACTCAAGCTTTTTTTTTTTTTTTTTTTTTTTTGAGATGGGGTCTGGCTCTGTTGCCCAGGCTGGAGTGCAGTGGCGCAATCCTGGCTCACTGCAGAGCCTCGACCTGCAGGGCTGAAGCAATCCTCCCACCTCAGCCTCCTGAGTGGCTGGGACTACAGGTGTGTGCCACCACACCTGGCTAATTGTTTTCATTATTTGTAAAGACAGGGTCTCTTTTTTTTTTCTCCCCCCCTAGGCTTGTCTGTAACTCCTGGGCTCAAGCAATCCTCCTGCCTCGGCCTCTCAAAGTGCTGGGATTATAGACATGAGCCATCATGCCAGGCTCAATCAGAGGTTTTGTTTTGTTTATTTTTTTTACAGATTTTTCTGACATGGTAATAGGGAAAGAACATCCCTTTTCAAGGGTCATTAAACAAGGAGGTTGTGAGTCTATGCTGCTGGTGACATCTGGTCTACCTTGTGGAATGTTCATGAGAAATGGAGAGAAAGATAGACCCTTGGCAACACCATTCAAACTCCTGGGTCCAGCTCTGCTTGAATCTAGTTCTGTCTCCAGATGTTTTCAGCTCAAAGAGAAAATTAGTTTTCTTTTTAAAAAACAAAGTGGTAAAATACACATAACATAAAATGTAGCATCTGAAGCATTTGTAAGCATACAGTTGAGTGGCATTAAGCATCGGCACAGTATTGCACGACCATCATCACCATCCACCTCCAGAATCTTTTCTTCTTCTCAAAATGAAACTCTGCACCCATTAAACACTAACAGTCCATTCTCCACTCATCCCATTCCTTGACAACCACCATTCTGCTTTCTGTCTCTATGAATTTGACTACTGGAGAGATCTCATGTAAGTGGAACCCTACAGTATTTATTGTGTGACTGACTGTCTTATTTCACTTAGCACAGTGTTCACAGGGTTCATCCATGTTGTAATGTGAGTCAGAATTTCCTTCCTTTTTACAGCTGAATAATATTCCATTGTGTATCTATGCCCCATTCTGCTTATCCATTCATCTGTTTATAGGCACTTGGCTTGCTTTTACCGTCTGACTATTGTAAACACTGCTGCTATAAACACGGCTGTGTAACTATCTCTTTGAGTTCCTGCTTTCAATTCTTCTGTGTATATACCCAGAAGTGAAACTCATGGATCATTTAATTTCCTTTTGTTTTTTCTTTAACAGTCTGGGTTAGGGTTCTGCTGCCTGCAGCCAAGAGTAGCCTATTTAATACCAAGGACACCTTCGGCATCAGTGCCAATAATAATAATAGAATATTCTTAAACAAAGACTTGGCCCAGCTTGCTTGTGGCCACATCTCAGTAATCATTTTGGATAGACATGAAACAAATCAAACCTCATTCAATATTTCTTAAATGCAGGGACACTTCTAAAACTTCAGAAACTCTTTTGATTGCTCTGTCTGCCAAATTAATTAAAAACAAGATATCTCCATGTAAATGTGGGAAAACAAAGCATTCACTAACCAATGATGAAGGTTGGCTAGGGATTGAACATAACCACCTTCTGAATCTGAGCTCCAGTGAAAAATGAAAATAAAATAACACAACCAAGCAATGCCAAGAAGAGACTGATAGAAAATGTACAGTCTAGGGACAATTGCAGAGAAGGTGGAGTGCTGGGCTAGCAGTCTGGAAAGCCTTTGATGGAGGAGGCTGTGCCTGAGTCTGATTTTGCCATCAGTAGCTCTAGACACCAACTGCATGTACGAAAATGGAACTGTGTGGCTCCTTGAATACCCACAGGCCTCTGAGGGTAGCACCTGAGTGCAGCAGCAGCCTCCTGCTTGATGTGTGCACTGCTAATTGTTATGACAAGATGTTATAAGGGTACCTCCAAAACAGCTACAGGGAACATACACCCCAGCGTTCTTGAGATAGCATGGGGTTCGGAATTTCTCCTCTGTTTTCTGGCCATGTGTCAAGACATTGTGTCCCAAATTTAGGTCTGGAAAATACAGTCCTCACAGTAGGAGCAATGCACAGCTCAGCTCCGACCGGGGAATCACTGAACAAAGACCTCATGTATTTAGCTACACGTGAGGACAATAATAAGACTGAGTGAATTTTTTCTACAGTCATCTTTGCTTCCCTGGCCACGAAACACAGGAGTGAAGCACATAATTTTGGACAAGAAGCTGTTGACAGGGATTTTTACACAAAATATTCTTATTTAAAATTTTTGTAAGGACTTTAAATATTTTTAAAACATTATGGAAAAACAAAACAAAATATATCTGAGCACTAGATTCCACTCTTGAGCTATCATTTGTAACTTCTGCCTTCTCGGGACAGGCTGCAGAATTTCCACAAACATGGCAAATCTAGCCAAGTTCACGTCAGTAATCTGGTAGAGTAGATATTGCTAGTTTTCTAACCAAATCAAGGATGGATTTGTCTTTAACGTTGAGCATCTAGTTAGTCCTGTAAAATCTGTTAAAATTATTAAGAATAGATGTGTATATTAGTTAGGGTATAGTAATCTACTGTAACAAAGACATTCAAAAACACTTGCTTTAACAATATGTGTGTTCCCACCAGGGCCTGTCGGGGGGTGGGGGGCCGGGGGAGGCTGGGGGAGGGATAGCATTAGGAGAAATGTCTAATGTAAATGACGAGTTGATAGGTGCAGCAAACCAACATGGCACATGTATACCTATGTAACAAATCTGCATGTTGTGCACATGTACCCCTAGAACTTAAAGTGTATACACACACACACACACACACACACACACACACATATATATATATAACAATATGTGTGTTCCCTTCTGTCTCTTAGAACAGAGATAATCACTTCGAGGATGGTAGAGCTGCTCTCCAACTTTCATGCCAGTGGTTCTCAACAGGGGGGAATTTTATCTTGCAGTGAATATTTGGCAATGTCTGCAGATATTTTTGGTGATCAATGTAAGAATTAAAGAAAGAGAAGAGAAACACGAAGGGTGGTTTGACAGCAGGTTTATTCTAAACCTGGGAGTGCACCTTAATAAGCACATTCCTTTCCTTTCAGGTGCACTAAGATAGGGAAGGTAGAGGCAGACTCGGGGGATGTTCCTGCGGCTGCAAAAAAAACCACATGAGAACAAACACACAACATGGGAACAAACATGCAACTCTCCCTCCCAGAGAAGCACAACAGAGTGACACAGAAGCAGTCCAAGCCTCTAATAAACTCTGCAACCCTAAATCCTTAAAAACTCTTAGTCTGTAAAAGACCTAACTAGGTCAGAAGTCCCTCCCAGGTTTAAAATAAACCTGTTAACTGTCAAGCCACCCTTTGTGTTTCTCTCACAACTGGGGAATGTGCTACTTGCATTTTAGTGGGTAGAGTCCACAGATGCTGCTGGATACCTTATGATGCACAGGACAGTCCCCTCCAACAAAGAATGATCTTGTTCTAAAATGTCAGTAATGTTGAGGCTAAGAAATTCTGTGGTATACATATCTTCCATCTCTGGCTCTAAGGTGGCTGCTGCAGTGACTGCCATTACATCTGTCTCCCAGCCAGTGGAAGGGTGAACCAAGGGTTCAGATTTATACCTTTTCAGGACATAATCTGATAAAAGAAACACATGTCTTTTGCTCACATCCATTCAAAGGGAAACACAGTCTTTATCCTGGGTAGTCTTTGGCCCAGCTAAAATCCAAAAGCTCTATCAAAAAAGAAAGAAGAAAATGTTGGTAGACATCTACAGTCTCTGACACACTGACCGAGAGCATGCAGGGGTCATACGTGGACTGGTGAGCGAGAGCTCTGAGCTGGTCAGGAAGTGGCTTCCGAGATGACATCTGTGCTTCTGAGAGCACTGAAGAGGGGAAAGGTGTCGGGGGCAACCTAGCATGTGCCTTTGCAAGTCACTTTAAAGTTGGGGAGGGCAGAGGGTGACGGTCATTCCTCTGAGAGTTTAAACAGCTCATGATCGAATTAAATGATATGAGAGGGGCTTAAGTCCTAGAGATTTAATCACAAACAGAGTCTGAGACCAACAGGAAGAAAACAAATGACCTTGAAATAACACGTGTTTTATGTGGTTACTGAAAGTAACCAGGGGCAAGACATTGAAAACAAAGAGGGGCAGAGACCTAGCAGAAGTCAGGGCTGCACAGGCAACGTCGGAGGAGGTGTCTGGACCTCACCGTAGAGGCCTGGCAGGGCAGACTCTCGAGGGGTCTCACTAACTGCCAACCCCTCATTCTTCCTTGTCAATAGTCCCAGATTTTGTTCAAATTTTGACTGGCCAAGTACTTCTAGTGAGGTTGGCCTCTTTCCCCAGCCCTAGGGGAAAAAGTATTAATGAGAATACAACAGACTTGTAATTCCATTTCCCTTACCAGTAATGGATTTAGAAATAAACATGGATTTCAGTTTTGGCCAATAAGAAGGAAGCCTTAGTCCGGTGGGGCTGTAAGATTCTGGAAATAATTTCCTTGACCTTAAAGGACATAAGGAAGGGCCATTTTTTCCTTTAGCCTGGACATGTGCCTTGTAAAGATTTGATGAATGCAGCTGTAGAAGCCATCTTAAGATTTTGAAGGGACAGATATAGGGACAATATCTAGCACAGCAGCTTTCACTGTAAGGATGAAAACTGGATGCAACTCATTGTGGTTCATTCAGGACAGTCCTAGTTTATACTTGCTGTCTTGGAATAATTATTACTAACACATTCTTTCACTCTGAAAAATTCCCAGTTTGGATAATAAGATGTGGTCACCTTCTCAACAGGGAATGGCTACCTTATCCATAGTTTGTCTGGGATTCTGTGCCGCAGTTAAGAAGAATGAGGCAGAAGAGGTATCTGTACTAACGTGGAAAGTTCTCCAGGATGTACTGATGAGGGGAAAATTAAGTAGTGCAAAGTGATGTGAAATACTGTATCTTCTATGTTTAACATCCCCCACACAATTACTAAACATTTATCACTTTATGTATAACATGTAAATTATACATAATAAAATCCTTAGACCCTACTCTCTCCACGCCAAACACCCTTCTAAGTTCTGTAAATATATTAACACATTTAATATACATTTAACACAAAGCCAGGGGGTGGTACTATTATTCCCATGTGACGGATAGCGAAATAGACACAAAGGGTTATGTAAGTTGCCCAAGTTCCGGCACGGCTAGTAAGTGTCTAAGCTGGAATTCAAACTGTGGAGTCTTTTGCCTTTTGCTTCTGAAATAATGGTGTGTCCCTGTGCATACACACACACCACACACATACGCGCACACACACACACACATTCACACACCAATGGATAATTCAAGGGGATAGGGTAGGCAGTTTAGATTGAAGCTGAAGATCAAAAGAAGTATTACTTTTATATGGAATGCTTTTAAAAATTTACAAAAGGTATCTTCATGAAATTTTTGCATAATTAAAATACAGTAATTAGTTTTTAGATCCAGTGAAAAGAGGAGGAAAGGTCTCATCGTGGACCCTACGTGTGGCATCAGGTCCCGTTCTGTTGTCCAGGTACCTTCTTCCTTCTGAACTACAACATCCCTCAGTCTCTATGAACGAGGATGGCAAACCAGCAAGCCACAGGGCAAGTGATGCTGGCATGGACACCTGTGTTCCAAGGACGCTGCCTGCACTTTCCATCTTTTCCTCTCTTCTGAAGCTATTGTTGGTAAAACTTGTGGGTTAATTGCAAAACAACTCCAGACAAAAATAAAAGACTCCTCGAATATATATCCAGGTGCTTTCTATTTTCATCTCATTAATTGTCCACACATTATTTCATTTTCTGCGCAAATAAATCAGTGGCCCAGAAAATGCAAGCTTTATCCACCAGGGCCCAGAAAGTGCAGGGCCGAGCCCTAGAGCCTTCAGCATACATTTGTTTGTGCCACATAAGATGTCGATTCTAATAAAAGACAAAAGGCTGCAGCTTAACCATGCTTTCCCCTAAGGGTGAGGACTTCTGCTACCTGAATTTCAATGCTCTTTGCTGAAACTTTCAATGCAACATAATCCTGAGGTTCCTGGCTTTACAGGTCTATTCTGGTCTTTGAGGCTAAGCTCATTTAGCAGCTGACACGTCCCCTTTTGGATCTGTCTGAGGCCTTCCTCCCAGGCATTACACGAGGCTTTGCATAAAGAGCTCAATCCCAGGCAGTGCAGCTCCACCCTGGCTCATCCGCGCTCCTAGTTCCAAATCTCATTTCCATAAAACTACCTTCGCCAAAGAAAGGACATGGCTGCTGGGTAAAGCTTGGAGAATTTTACCAATAACAACGTCTGCAATGTTTACATTAATGATACCCCCAAATTTATTATGAAAATTTCCAATACACAGAGAGAAGTTAACCAGAAAAAATAATTAAGATTAAAATTAATGGATGGAGGCTAGATGAAAGAAGAATGACAAAATGCTAATAATTATAAATACTAGGAGATGGGTACAAGAGGGCTTATAATACTGTTCTCACTCTGCTTTTATGTATGTTTTTAAAATTTCACAGTAAAAAGTAAAATTAGAAAAGATAAAAAAAAAAAACAAAAAAACAAAAAAAACTGTACAGTGAACGCCCACAGACCCACCACCTCGAGTCTGTAATTAGCATTTTGTTACACTTGCTCTATCATATACCTATTCACTGCTCCATCCATCTGTCCATCCGTGGATCAATCTTATTTGTGGATGCATTTTGAAGTGTTAAAGTATAAATCACCCCTGAAGACTTTAGCATGCAAATTATTAACTTGAGTTTTGTTGTTGTTGTTGTTGAGATGGTGTCGCACTCTGTTGCCCAGGCTGAAGTGCAGTGGCATGATCTCGGCTCACCGCAAACTTTGCCTCCTGGGTTCAAGTGATTCCCCCGCCTCAGCCTCCCGAGTAGCTGGGATTAGAGGGGTGTCACCCTTGCCGGTTAATTTTTTGTATTTATATTTATTTACTTATCGAGACGGAGTCTTGCTTTGTCACTCAGGCTGGAGTGCAGTGGTGTGATCTCGCCTCACTGCAACCTTTGCCTCCTGGGTCCAAGCGATTCTCCTGCCTCAGACTCATGAGTAGCTGGGATTACAGGCACACACCTCCACGCCTGGCTAATTTTTTTTTTTTTTTTTTTTTTTTTTGTATTTTTGGTAGAGATGGGGTGTCACTGTGTTGGCCAGGCTGGTCTCAAATTCCTGACGTCAACTGATCTGCAAGCTGAGCCACCATGCCCGGCAAGTTCAATCTTTAAAAGTTTTTTTTTACAGACAGGGTCTTACTGTGTTGCCCAGGGTGGAGTGCAGTGGCATGACCATAGCTCACTGTAACCTTGAACCCCTGAGTTCAAGCCATCTGCCTGCCTCAGCCTCCCAAATAGCTGGAACTACAAGAATGTACCACCACACCTGGCTAATTAAAAAAAAATTTTTTGTAGAGACAGAGTCTTGCTATGTTGGCCAGCCTGGTATTGAACTTCTGGCCTCAAGCGACCCTCCCACCTTGGCTTCACAAAGTGTGGGGATTATAGGTGTGAGCCACCACGTCTGACTCAATCTTTTTTTAAGGTTTTTTTTTTTTTCCTCCTTTGGAGGTAAAATTTGCATACAATAAAATGTAAAAGTTGTGACAGCACCCTAAACTCCTATCAAGGCACCAAACATAACCATCAGCCCAGAAAGCTCCCTCTGCCTTGCTTCCCAGTCCCTCCCAGCCCCAATCCTAGAGCCATCCTGTGTCCTGATGTTCTTCCACCATGAATTAAGTTGCCTGCTATGGAATGTCTTGGATGTAGAATCATACAGTGTACAGTCTTTGGTGCGTGCCTGCTTGACTCAGCCTGACACATGGGAGAGCTGCCGTGTCGTGCTCGCACCAATTTTCCCATCGGAAGAATGTTCCACGGGTTTATCCAGCCTCCCGTGGATGGGCACTCTCACTGTGTCTCGTGTTTGGCTCCTATGAATAAAGGTGTTATGAGTATTTTCCTCAAGTTTTTTTGTGGGTACTTAGTGTTTATTTTTTAAATCCAGTGAAAAGAGGAGGAAGGGTCTCAGTGCGGACCCTACTTCTTGTGGCGTGAGGCCCCATTCTGTCGTCCAGGTTCCTCCTTCTTTCTGAATGGAAACACCACTCAGTTTCTAAGTACAAGGACCTCAAACCAGCGAACCATAGGGCGGGTGATGCTGGCACGGACACGGGCCCAATGTGTCTGTATATTATCCTATAATCCTGTATCCTGTGGATCCTATGATATACCCTTGCATTATCCTCTAATATACACACACGTTGGGCTGTATTTCTTCTTTAAAATGTTATCAAAGATACTTTCTTTTTTCTTTTCTTTTTTTTTTTTTTTTTTTTTTTTTTTTTTGTGACAGAGTCTCGCTCTGTCGCCCAGGCTGGAGTGCAGTGGCGCAATCTCGGCTCACTGCAAGCTCCACCTCCCAGGTTCACACCATTCTCCTGCCTCAGCCTCCAGAGTATCTGGGACTACAGGCGCCTGCCACCACGCCCGGCTAATTTTTTTTGTATTTTTAGTAGAGACGGGGCTTCACTGTGTTAGCCAGGATGGTCTCGATCTCCTGACCTCGTGATCCACCTGCCTCAGCCTCCCAAAGTGCTGGGATTATAGGCGTGAGCCACTGCACCCAGCCAAAGATACTTTCAACTGCAAATAAAAGAAAACAGAATCAATGGCGGCTAGAGCATTCACTTTTTGTTAAACAGAAGCCCAAAAGTAGGTGATCCCACCGTCAGTTCAGCTGCTTAGCATTTAAAGGACAGAGGTGTGTCCAGTTCTTGTATTTGGCCATCCTCACTGGCTTTTGCACCTTGGCTTGAGTACTCATGCTCACCAAAAGGCTGCCGCAGCTCCTGCTATCACATCCTCCCATTATCATGGGTAAATGCAGGTCACACGGGTGCAGACCTGTCAATGCAGGAGAGCTATCTGTGTGTACCTCTCTCTTTATGCATCTGTCAGAAGTCCCCAGTGTATCTGAATGGTTAGAAACGGGTTACACGGCTACCTCCAGCATGTAGGGGAGAATGTGATTCATGATGGCTGCTGGTTAGCTGACCAATGAAGTCCACTATGAAAGATTATTCGATTTCAACCAGGAACTTGTCTAACATGCTAGGGATCAAGTTATCTCCATGGTAAGCCTTATACAACTTTGCTTTATCCATGTCCAGACTCTTAGCATTGTAGACACCATGAGTAGTTTTGCCTCAAGGAAGTTATTTACTGTGTTTTATTGCTCGGGGACTCAGGATCAACAGCCAATAGTCTGCTCACTGTATTTACAGGTTTCATTTATTTGATTTGTTTGTTGTCTGAGTTTCCTCACTAGAATGCAGAGCTGGGAATGTTCTCTGCTGTGTTCACCATTATACCCCCAGTCTCCAGTGCCTAAGACAGCTCAGTAAATATGTGTCAAATGAATGGCAAATCTGTGCCATCTGTGGTCAAGGCACCGGGCTCACAGGGCTGCGAATGCCTCATCTTTACAAGGGCATAGAGAGAATTCTCATTCTTGGGTTCCGTTATGGTCACTTCTTGCTGTTCACAGAGGTCTCCTTCACAGCTGATATACAACATATCAACTTCTTTAGGGTGAAGACTTTGCATCTGGGGTCCAATCAGAACTTTGGAAGTCCCAAACACTGAACAAATTGCGTCGCCCCACCACCCCACCTGCCACCACCACCTCCCACCACATTCCAGATATATGAACATCAAAACAAAAAGAGATAATGAAATAAATGTAAGAAAGTCCAGTATCTGGCCTTGGGCAAATTACTCACTCTCTGTGATTCCATTTCTTTATTTTAAAGTGGAGAGAATAATAGCACCTGTGTTTAGCTATGTTAGGAAGATTGAAGGAGACTGTATGCAGAAGGTGCTTAGCACAGAGTCAGAGCTCTCTGATGCTTGCTAAATAGAAAGAGAAACATGTTTCCCCCCATGCTTACTGCTTTGAGTTCTTTTGAACTATCCACTTAAAAAATTCTTTTTTTTTATGTTAAAGGTGCCAATTATTTATTTTTATATATTTGTAAATGTTACTTTCTTTTTTTTAATTTTTTTTATTATTATACTTTAGGTTTTAGGGTACATGTGCACAATGTGCAGGTTTGTTACATATGTATCCATGTGCCATGTTGATTTCCTGTACCCATTAACTCGTCATTTAGCATTAGGTATATCTCCTAATGCTGTCCCTCCCCCCGTCCCCCAACCCCACAACAGTCCCCGGAGTGTGATGTTCCCCTTCCTGTGTCCACGAGTTCTCATTGTTCAATTCCCACCTATGAGTGAGAACATGCGGTGCTTGGTTTTTTGTCCTTGTGATAGTTTACTAAGAATGATGTTTTCCAGTTTCATCCATGGCCCTACAAAGGACATGAACTCATCATTTTTTATGGCTGCATAATATTCCATGGTGTATATGTGCCACATTTTCTTAATCCAGTCTATCATTGTTGGACATTTGGGTTGGTTCCAATTCTTTGCTATTGTGAATAGTGCCGCAATAAACATACGTGTGCATGTGTCTTTATAGCAGCATGATTTATAGTCCTTTGGGTATATATCCAGTAATGGGATGGCTGGGTCAAATGGTATTACTAGTTCTAGATCTCTGAGGAATCGCCACACTGACTTCCACAATGGTTGAACTAGTTTACAGTCCCACCAACAGTGTAAAAGTGTTCCTATTTCTCCACATCCTCTCCAGCACCTGTTGTTTCCTGATTTTTTAATGATGGCCATTCTAACTGGTGTGAGATGGTATCTCATTGTGGTTTTGATTTGCATTTCTCTGATGGCCAGTGATGATGAGCATTTTTGCATGTGTTTTTTGGCTGCATAAGTGTCTTCTTTTGAGAAGCGTCTGTTCATGTCCTTTGCCCACTTTTTGATGGGGTTGTTTGTTTTTCTCAAAGTCTCAGGATACAAAATCAATGTACAAAAATCACAAGCATTCTTCTACACCAATCACAGACAAACAGAGAGCCAAATCATGAGTGAACTCCCATTCACAATTGCTTCAAAGAGAATAAAATACCTAGGAATCCAACTTACAAGGGATGTGAAGGACCACTTCAAGGAGAACTACAAACCACTACTCAATGAAATAAAAGAGAATACAAACAAATGGAAGAACATTCCATGCTCATGGGTTGGAAGAATCAATATCGTGAAAATGGCCATACTGCCCAAGGTCATTTATAGATTCAATGCCATCCCCATCAAGCTACCAATGACTTTCTTCACAGAATTGGAAAAAACTACTTTAAAGTTCATATGGAACCAAAAAAGAGCCCGCATCGCCAAGTCAATCCTAAGCCAAAAGAACAAAGCTGGAGGTATCACGCTACCTGACTTCAAACTATACTACAAGGCTACAGTAACCAAAACAGCATGGTACTGGTACCACAACAGAGACATAGATCAATGGAACAGAACAGAGCCCTCAGAAATGATGCCGCATAGCTACAACTATCTGATCTTTGACAAACCTGACAAAAACAAGAAATGGGGAAAGGATTCCCTATTTAATAAATGGTGCTGGGAAAACTGGCTAGCCATATGTAGAAAGCTGAAACTGGATCCCTTCCTTACACCTTATACAAAAATTAATTCAAGATGGATTAAAGACTTAAATGTTAGACCTAAAACCATTAAAATCCTACAAGAAAACCTAGGCAATACCATTCAGGACATAGGCGTGGGCAAGGACTTCATGTCTAAAACACCAAAAGCAATGGCAACAAAAGCCAAAATTGACAAATGGGATCGAATTAAACTAAAGAGCTTCTGCACAGCAAAAGAAACTACCATCAGAGTGAACAGGCAACCTACAGAATGGGAGAAAATTTTTGCAACCTACTCATCTGACAAAGGGCTAATATCCAGAATCTACAATGAACTCAAACAAATTTACAAGAAAAAATTCTTTCATAAATGTTTCTGGTGTTTGGGCTTCAGGGGTGCCACCAACTTGGATTGTGATGCTTTCTTTTGCATTAGTAAGTACAACACTTTTGTTCACAAGAAAGGGATTTGATTCCTTGGGGAGCTGGACAGGCTGCTGGGATTTCTGACTACCCCGCTGTGCAGTAATTCCGCCTGGCAAGCATTGGAGCCTCAAAACAGGAGGAATGGCAAAGCTAACTTAGACCAGCCAAGAGGCGATGCCACCTTCCCTGCGGTCTGTCTTGCTGCAGGTTCAGCTATTCTTGGAGGCTGGGGCTGCCTGTCCTTGGAACAGCCTCCATCTTGATCACTTTTTGGTCAGCTGCAAGGAGGAGGCCTGGATAATTCTGCATCCTGGACCATACCCTGCTGATCGTGCATGTGAGGACTTTGCCAGACACTTTGTCTGAAAGTATTTGTTCAATTAAAGGAAAAGTCCTCACAGCCCCTAGACAATTCTTCAGTAAAAAGAAATCTCTCTAGCGCCTACATCTCATTTTTATACCTGACATCTCTCCTAATCAGCTTTCCCCCTCTTCTCAAGGAGCAAAACCTCCACTATAATTGGAGATGTCACGGTTAAGCCTGAAAGAGCCAGGGTGCTTTCCCTCTCACCCAGCTCTCACTGCTTGTTAACTAAGTAAAAGATCATCCAACATGGGAGGGCCCCATGGCTGAGACTGTGCCAGAAGGCAAGAAGCGCCCCTGCATAAAGTGCCCACTGTGGATTATTCCTTTCTCCCTGACGAGGGCAGGGCAAAGGAATTAGGCCTGGTTTCTGTGTTAGAGTACGTAATGAGATTATATCTCGGCATATTAATCAAGGTGATTTTCATTCCTGGCACAGCTTGTCTCTTGTCTCTTCCCCTATACTTAGGGGCTGGAGGAGGGGGAGGCAGAGGAGGTTATTCCATACTGACACTCCGCAGCCATTGACCTTCAGGATGTTTCTGCTTGACGTGCCCGAAGCAGTCCTTCCCCTGTGAGCAGGGGGCTCCCTCCCTTCCTTCAAGCAGATCTCTGCATCATGTCCCCTCCCCAGAGGGTCCATTCTGGCAACTGCATCTAACCCTGCTCACCTCTGCTTTCGTCTGTCTTCCCCTCTTCTGAGCTGCTTCTCCTCACAGCACCTCTCCCTCCCGGCATATCATCCATCCAACCTGTGTCACGTGCTTCCCCCACTGGAAGGTCAGCTTTACACGGACGGGGTGTTGCTGTACCCCCTGGCTGAGATCCGTGTTCCATATATACATCTGTCGCATGAACTCAGACTGAGAGAGTGGAAAGTCACACATTCTTAGCTTCAAATTTTCTTTTTTTGTGTGTGGCTTCAAATTTTCAAAAAGCAGGGTGTGGGAAATCCAAAAGTTGCACCAAACCCACCGTCTCGCCGCAGTGTGGGGAACAGGCTCTCTCATGTTGGTGGCTGCAGAAGAGTGCCACCTCACAGCAGCAAATTCAACAGGTCCTTCCAAATGACAATTTTTCCCTGTGATCCAGCAGCTCCCCTCTGCTTACCTGCAGAGCTTTACAGAATTTACCCCACAGCTAACGCTACCCACACCCAACAGCATATCCACAAGGTGATCTGTTGAAGCATGACTTCAAACATGTTTTTGAAGCATTCTTTTTAACAACAGACATTTGGGAAACACCCAGGTTCTCTTGCCTGGTGAAATAGATTCTGGAAGCTCTACTCAGTGGAATACTATGTGGCAATGAAAAAGCTGAGAGAATGGATATACTGATATGGAAAAAACTCCAAGACATATTATTAGGGGGAAAACGGAGCAAAACAGGACATACAGAGTGGTTACTTTTGCACGGGAAAAGAGGTGAAAACAAGAAAATATTATCATACTTGCTTATATTTGTATAAAGAAAGATTAGAAGGAGATACAAGAAACAAATGCAAGTGGCTATTCCAGGAGCAGGTGCATGGGGATGTGGGGGTGGGCGCTGAGATGGAGAGGCCCAGGAAGGGGAGCAAGGTGTTTGTTTGTCTATCTTTTTAATTGTCATGATTTTTGAGCTTAATTTGCTGTCTAAGGAATAATGACATACCTTAAAAAGAAATAGAAAAAAAAAAACCAGTTGCAGTGAGGTCGGAGAGTGCCTGTGGCTGACAGGGGCGGCGCTCAAGGGGCCTTGGGTTGTGCTTGGACAGACACAGCAGCCCTGGGAGTGTCAGGCCAGAGAGGGACTGGGCCTGAGGTGGTCTTGGCAGATACAACCATATGGGGACAGTGACCCAAAGGACAGGTGCACCAGCCTCTAGGCTCCTGAAAGGCAGCTCTGAGCCTGCAGGAGTATCTTTGTTCACCAGGGGGCCAAGCCAGACTGTAGCAGTAGGATGCAGAGTGGGGCCTCGGCTCCTCACCAACATTGCACCTTGGGGTGGGGTGTGGGCCAAACACTATCCACTCCACCTCCTGGGGCTGGGGCTGGGGACAGAGGTCAGCTATGTAGAATGTCCACCACACTTAGGTGGTGGGGCCCCAGGAGACACAGGACCCCGAGGCTCAGGTGAGCATCTGGTTGTAATGCTCCAGGTGTGTTGTGACACAAGGCCAGGAAAGTGACACTGTCTGTAGCTCCACAGGGCAAGGCACACAGAAGCCCTGCATTTGGTGTCATCTTGGACTCTGCCCCACATGCTTCTTCCCTCAGGTGGCTTCAATCTATGTCCCTCCCAGTAAGGAACTGGAACCAGGGATATGACAGTTTTTGGTGAGTTCTGTGAATCCCTCTATGGAGAACGGTCAAACCTAATGATGGTTTGGGAACTCTCTAACCTTGAAATGGTGTCAGAAGTGAGAGTGGTTTTGTAGATTGCTCCCTATCTTCTCACTCCTTCCCCAGAATGTCAGCCACCCGCGGCTTAATAAGTGTCTGGTTTATGGAAGGTGCTTGAAAATACCTGCTGGCTGAATGACAGCAGCTGCATTCACGGGTGGGGGCTGTAGCCATTACAGAGGTGTACTCCAGACAGAGCTCCTACTTGGTAGTGCAGCGTGGCTGAATCCACGTACTTTCTCAACTCATCCACAAATCAGTTGCAGAAATCCCTGGGCCCACCCAAATGCCAGGGCCAGCCCTGCATGCCTGCTGTTTCCATGGTGCACCCAACCACTCCATGGCTGCCAGCTCAAAAAGGAGGAGGTCCTCCAGCAGGACCTGGAAGGGAACAGCTATCAGCTAGGAGAAATGCAACACGGAGTTACTGGAAAGCAGCGTGGACATCGGTGGGTGAGCGGCACAGAGCATCGCATTGCGGGCCATCTCCAGTCTGGGAAGCAATGAGCGGCAGGCACAGGACACTAAGAGAAGGTTCCATCTGCCACTCACCAGGCGAGGCTGCCCTGTGATCCACGCCCATCTGAGGTGCTTCCCCTCCCAGCATCCCAGTGCCTGCCAAGGGCCTTTGATCCTGCCTGGGGAAGCCCTCCAGGGAAAGCGAGACAATTTTGGCTTATTCCCTCTCTGCTAACTCAGTGGGAACTGCGGTTTACCAGGTTCATGTCCATCTGATGGAAGTGGGATGGAAGCCAGAGAGCTTTGCTTTTGCTGCCAACCAGCTCCAGCGATGCAGAAAATGTGAGGAGAGCCTTCTAGACGGCAGGCTACCGGAATTTACAAAATGCAGGGGGTGAAGGCAAATCAGAACCGCCGTTCTAGGAGCAGGCTTGAGAGGCCTTAGCCCGAAAAGAGATGCAGGGCAGAGAGACAAGCAAACCTTGTTATTTTTTTTTAAAAGCAAGAGAAAATCTGCCCTCTTGGCAAATCCTGTCCTTAGCCTGCCAGCCTTCGGGGCCATTTATGATGGTGATCGATGTGCAAAGTTTCCTTTCCCAGTCACGGTGTTGTTGGCCTGTAAATGTTTTATAGGGTGGTTGCTTTTGGGATCCATCAACAGAAAGGAATCACATAATTCAAAGGAAGAATAAGTCACAATATAAAAAGAAGTTGGCCTCCTCAAAGTAGATAAATGTCAAAAGAAAGAGGAAAGCAAACCCAGGTCCCCAATCCTTCTCCTCACCTTAAACCCCTGGGCCAGTTGGCATTGACTTTGTATGTCCTTGACTCCAGGCAGGTGACCAGCCTCGGAAGTGTCGGTTAACATCCTAAGAACAATTTCTAACCTTTCTGCATCATAAACTCACCTCTTTTTCCTCCAGCATCCCCTACTCAGTAAAGACCAAGATACGATGATAAAGTCACAACACCAGGAAAACGGAGCCCGCCTGTAGGATTAGCATTCAGTTTGACTCTGATAACAGAATAATACATTCTTTCCCCCTTTTAGCCACCACAAGATGTTCTCTGGCCTGCGACATGGTACAGAAAGCCTCACTGGCCTTATTTTTGAAAATGAATATCACCAAATCCTCCCCTGTCCACCAAGAGCCGACCTGGACTTGTTCCCTCTGCAGAGGTCTAAGACCTTCTGGGATTTTCCCCAGTGCTGATGGCTGTGATACTCCAGTTCTCCAGCCGTCCTTACCCTACAATCTCAGGCTGCTGGTCATAAAATGACTGAGTTCTCAGAGGGCTCCCTGTGGAAGGCAAATAGAATCTCAGGACCCCAAACTCACTATTCCAAAAGCAAAGTTAAGTTTGGGAAACTGAGTCATGCAAAAACTGCCTCCCTTTTGTTACTCAACAGCTGTGATTTCACCTGTTTGCTTTATCATGTGTAAAACGCAGATTTACTGAGCACACTAAGAATGCATAGTTGGCTGTTCCTCTACCTCCTCCTTTCACACGTAAAATGTGGATTTGGTGAGGGCTAACCAAAGCCTCCCAAGAATGTGACCCCTGCCTCACTGCATACTCTTTTCCTTTTTTCCTTCCTTTCCTCCTTCCCCTCCTGCCTGCCCTTTCCCCTTTAAACACTGAGGTCCTCAAAGCCCGCTTTGGGAAAAGCACAGGTGCAGATCCTACCGTAGCTTGTGTTCCCTTTTCCCAGGCACATCCTCAGCCTTGGCAAAATAAACCTCAAAATCAATCGAGGCTTGACTCAGTCATTTGTTGCTTTGGTTTGGTTTGCATCAAGGACCCGCACACAGCCCAGACCAGCCCACTGTCCTCTCCTTGCCCAACATCCTTCTGATTCCCACTCATTCACCCCAATAACAGCTTCTGAGGCCCTGCCCTGGGCCAGGCAGGACACTGGGGCCTGGGTTTACAGATGTGAACCAAATGATCATGGGTCTTCCTCTCCTAAAGCTCGGTCTTTGCTAGGAGATGAATAACTGTGCAAGTTAGCCACACTGGGGAGAGACATGACATGAAATGACATGATATGATATGATATGATATGATATGATGACCCTCATGCCACTTTCACAGCTCCAGCCCTGGAAGCTGAGCAGCTGGAGGAAGCATGGGTGTCAACAGCTACAGATGGCACCAGGCTGACAAACAGGAAAACGAAGGGCAGCTCTCCTTAAGGAGGGGATGCTGGAACAAGGGAGAGCCGAAGAGGGAGAAGAGGACAGTTACAAATGAGATCCACAGAAGGAGGCACTGGTGGCATCTGGAGCCACGGCCTCGCTCCACACAGAGGCTGGCAATGCAGGCAGCACTTGCTTGGAGGCCGCAGGAAGTGGCTCTGCACACAGCTGGGGACAGGAGGCAAAGCCCAGGGAGCCCAGGCAGCAGGACCCATGTCCCCAGTCTGCCTCCCTGCATCTATCATTACCAGGAGAAACGGTTGTTAACTCCTCATCTCGAGGGCCATAGGGCACGTGGATGCCCTTCAGATGGGTCACCCACTGATATGGTTTGGCTCTGTGTCCCCACCCAAATCTCATCTTGAATTGTTTTCCCATAATTCCCAGGTGTTGTGGGAGAGACCCAGTGGGAGATAATTGAATCATGGAGGCGGTTTCCCCCATACTGTTCTCACGGTAGCGAAAAAGTCTTACGAAATCAGATGGTTTTATAAGGGGTTTTCCTCTTTCGCCTCTGCCTCATTCCCTCATCGCCTTCTGCCATGATTGTGAGGCCTCCCCAGCCACGTGGAACTGTGAGTCCATTAAACCTCTTTTTCTTCCCAGTCTCAGGTATGTCTTTATCAGCAGCGTGAAAACGGACTAACACATCCACAGACAAACCACAGACAAACCAAGGGTGTCAAGGTGACTCCGGACTGTCAGAGTTAGTACAGCCACATCATGGTTAACATTCAGCAAGAATCCACAGATCAGACAATATGTTAGTATCTGGGTGAAAAAACCGGTTAGAGTTCCACCTGAGTGGATTTTTCACCATCTCCTCACACAGCTTCTTAATCCCACTTTACAAAATGGTCCTCAGGTTCCCATGCCTCAGCCAGTTTCCTGTCACCAAAACGATATGATTACTCGCAGAGAAGTCTGCGGAGCCTCAGAGGGGTGAGTCCCTTTCTCCTTCAAAACATGCTTCTGGGAGAGTTGGCTCACTTCCTCAAACATTTGCCAGTGCAAGAGTGCTTTCGCGCCTTTTGAAACATATAAAACCTTTAAACGACTTGATGACTCAGGATTGCTGGCTGAGTTGGCAGCCCTGAAAACAGCCCAGAAAAAACCCGAAGCAGCTCCCCGTCATGTTGGGACACATGGAGATTTTTCAAACATCTCTCACTGATGTTTCTGGAGCTTTTCCTACAAGGCAATGCAAGGAAATGAAGCATACAGACAGTGCCTCAGGAGAAATCCTGTCCTTTGGATTTTCATCTGAAAGACTGAGCCGCGGGGAATGGCTTGGTCTTATTTTTTTTAAAAAAAAAGAAAGAAAAAAAGAAAAAACAGCCTGGACAAACCTTCGCACACAATTACAAGGGTTTCAGTTTCTTCTCTCTCTCAATCCTAAAATCTCATTATCACATCCCTCTCTGCACCGTCCAGCATTTCCCAAGTACAATTAGGTCTCCAGGTGAAGTATGCAGTAATGGAATAAAAAATAAACAGGAACAGCGGTCACCCAGGGTGTGGGACAGCCTGCGTTGGTCGGGGATTTTTTGGTTGTAAGCAGCAGAAACCCAACTCAGACTGATTTAAGCAAGAAAACAATGGTGGAAAACAGAAAACCAAACACTTTAATCTAGGGGCCCCAAAGCCAGGTGAACCAGGACTTTTTTTTCCCTGGGATCTGCTTTTCTCTCTGTAGGCTCCCTTTTCAGGGCATTCTCTCCTGGGGTGGTAGCAAAAGTGGCCACTACTAGTTCACAATGCTGAAGAAAGAGGGTGCCTTTTCCCATCAGCTACAGCAAAGTCTCAGAACTGAGTCTGAGGTCGTGGTCACACCGTCCAGCACTCACTGTGACCCTGTCTCTTCCTGCTAAGGGCATCAGCCCATTCTGGAGGCAAACACTGTCGCCAATGGAGATGAACATTTAGATTCGCCAAGTCTACTTCATGTGCCCAACCTTGGAATCTGGTGGTGAGGACAGGAGCATGGGAGCCACCCGGATGGTGCATGGGGAGGCTGGGCATTACCAACAGAAGCAGAGAACAGCATTTTCAGAGGAAGGGAGATGGAAGCCAGGCAGGTTAAGGCAACAGATCTCCATGAAAGCTACCCACAAATGGCCTTGGGTAACGTTACCCCAATTTAAATTTAAGCTGGATGACCCATATACCACTTCTGCATCCTCCTCAAATAGCTCCCACCAGAGCCCCCTCCTATGTCCAAGTCTTCGAGAAGAGGAAACCTGGAAGATCTTGAGGCAGCTGTGCAGCCATGGCAAATCTACTCCTCCATGTCTTTGGTCTAGAACTCTGCAAGGAAAACCCAAACATCTCCCACATGTCGACTTGAGCACCTGCCTCTTTTTGGAAGGAAACTTGTGTTTTTCTGGTTCATAGGGTTTTGCTCTTTGAGATGCTCACTGGAAAGCAGACCCACAGGAGACCCACGTAATGCAGATGATGCTGAGGCCGGCTGCCCCCAGCCATTCCCCACTGCTTTCTCCTGCATCTGGAGAGCTGGCATGATGTCTAGAGGCGTGTCTGCTAGCTGCCGACCATGGGCATAAAAGCCACACATTAATGATGGCGAGGTTGGGTCCTGCAGAATGAGTGGGGCTGCTGGCTACATCATGAACTGCTTATATCCAGGCGTGATACAGAAGAACAAAACCAGGGCCAACAAAACCCAGAATGCTCCATATTTATGCCACCATGGTCTGGTTTTCAGTTACATGCAGCAGAATGCAGCCCATTCTGATGAAAGAGGCTCTAAAACATGGGGACTGGGAGGCTCTGGGGAACGTCAAGTGCCACTCCAAATCCCATGGGTCTGACCACTCTTCAGCTCTCTGACCTCCCTCCTCAGAGCTGTCTTCCAGGAGGGAGGCCAAGCCCTGAGATGAGTCTTTGCATCCTCTGTTTGGAGAATTCGAATGTCACTCATTCATCCAGTTCATCACTCAATTGACATTGAGTAGCCCTCACATTTGCAGGGCAAGGCCCAGACACACACTGAGCAGAAGAGCAGTCAAACACATTGATTATAATTTTTAATAATGGGCAATGATTATTGAGGGCCTCCTAGGTGTCAGACATCAGGTTTGGCATGTTTTACATATCACGCTATTTTTACAACGGCCCTATAATATGAGGAACACTTGTCAATTTTTTGGTTGCTATATTTCTCCTCCATAGGGGTGGGTACCAGGGCCCCAATTTCATCCTGGAAGAACTTGGAATAACTAGCCCCCCACAGACTCCTTTGATTGCAATCTTGGCAATCAAAGGAGTCTTTCAAGGTGTGGTACTAGCCATGAGCCAGTTGAGCAAGTAACTCACACTGACACTAGAGATGCCTCCTAGGATTTTAGAAGTTGAGCAGAGGGATGTAGGAGCACGGAGGGAAGAGAAGCATGCTGGAAATAATCTATCCTGTCTCTGGTGCCCTCTCAAGACTGTTGATTGGCCACCAGCACCTTGATCTGTCTGTTCTGATCCCCTTCCCTGACTGCATTTCCATCAGGTCCTTTGGTTCTGGGAACCAACCATCTCCTTCCCAATGAGCCCTGATTTTGCTTCATCTAGCCAGTGTTGATTTCTGTTGCTTGCAACCAAAGGACTCTAATTGAAACTTGCTCACTAGGGCTCTCTAACACTGAGAAGGGTGCCAGGGCTGTGAGATATTCAGTAATTTGTTCATATTTACATAGTAAGTAATTTAGCTGGTCCCCAAAATTGTGTATTGTTTTCTTTTCTTTTTTTTTTCTATCATACTAGCCATTTTTTCTGTAAGTGCAGTAAAGCATTTAAAACTTTGCAGCTAAAAATTATTATGGACTGAATGGTATTTCTGCTCCCACCCCCACCCCCACCTAAATTCATGTAATTTAAGCCCTAACCCTCAATGTGACTGCACTGGAGACAGGGCCTATAAGGAGGTAATGAAGATTAACTGAGGCTGTGCAATGGGGCCCTCATCCAATAGGACTGGTGTACTTATTAGAAGAGGGAGAGATGCCAGGGACCTCTCTCTTTTTACTCTCACACAGAGAAAAGGCCATGTGAAGACACAGAGAGAAAGTGGCCATCTGCAAGTCAAGGAGAGAGGCCTCAGGAGAAAAGAACCCTGTCGGCTCCTTAGTCTTGGACTTCTACCCTCCAGAAATGAATAAATTCCTGATGGTTAAGCTGCCCAGACTATGGTATCATCTTATGGCAGCCTGAGCTGATGAATACAGATATTGCAGCAAACTGTATTTTCCAAAGATTGCCCAACATTGACTTTCATTATATACACTCCTCTTAAAATGTGACTTTGGCATTCTTCCCACAGATAGCTGTAATGTGTGTTCCATCCCTTTGAAACTGGGTGGCATTCTGGGGCTCTTTTGGCCAAAAGAGCATATTGGCACAACTTCAAGCGTGTTGTGTGACTTCTGGGGCTAGCAGGCTGGGTCATCAATAGTTATTCAGGTTCTGAACTGGCCTGTGGATTCACTTGCTCTTGGAGACCCTGAGCTGCCACATGAACAGCTTGGGGCTGTCCTGAGACCACCATGCTGTGAGGAAGCCCAACTAGCTCTCATGGAGCCACCACCTGGAAAGGCCCTGAGATGATGTGAGAGGGAGGGAGAGGGGGAGAGAGGAAAAAAGAAAGCCCAGACAACTCCCTGCTTCTCTCGTTCTCACTCCAGCCACTGTCTGTTCACAACTGCAAAAGGGTCCATGGGCCAGAACCACGTGGCAAAGCACTTCCCAAGTTCTTGATCCCCATAAACCATGAGAGACAATAAAATGATGGTTGTTATGAGACACCAGGTTTTGGGGGTGATTTGCTGAATAGCACCAGAGAGGCTGACCACACTGAGGGTTGACAGTCAGGCCTGGGTTTGAAGCCAGCTGTGACACTTGCCAGCTGTGTGATCTTGAGCAAGATACTTAGCCAGTCTGCACTTCCATTTCCTCATCTGTGTAACAGAGAGAACGATAGAAGCTTCCTCATGACATTGATGATGCGATTAAAGGAAAAGATACAGACAGCACACGGTAACCATCCTGTAAGCATTAGCTATTGCTATTTCAGTATTTGTGTTGTTTTTGTGAACCAATCTAAGAAGATTATGCCAATAGGAAAAAGTCAGAAACACTGAAGTTCAGAACCAGAAGAACGTTAGAATTCCAGCCCAATCTCCCACTTTAGATAGATATACTGAGACCCAAAGACTAACATTAGGGGTCCACTGGAAGAAAAAGAGCGCTGCAGACTGAAGAGGAAGAATTCAGCACAGAAAGCTGTCACCAGGGCATTTCCAACAAAACCAGAAACCTCGGCTCCTCGCCTACACTTAAAATTCCTCATTGTTTTGAATCCAAGGTGGGAGAATTTTCTTGACTCTGAAAAGTGTACATCAAGCTTTTGTCACATGAACTCCCAAAGCCCCATGCATAGATAATGTATCTCCAGATGTGACAGACTCTGCTATATTGAGGTCAATGATAGCCTACAACTTTTCTTCACTTCCTTTAAAAGAAATTATTATTTAAAGGTGGAGAGCATCGAAAGTAAGGCCTTGAGAGTTAATGGGACCATTTTGGCTAGATGCCATCGCTCTGAGAACCTGAATAATGAGACACTTTTTAGCCTTCAAGTTTCAACAATGCTCAAGGTAATGGCACAGCTATTATCCCAGCCTCCGACTGACACAGCCTTCTAAAATGCTTTGTGACTGGTTAAATGGGACTGAATGAGAAATACTTGAGAGATCAGAGCAGATGGAACATTCTATCTACACGTGTTTTCTATTCAAAGAAAGACCACATCCCGGCCCAAACTGGGTGCCGCCAAGGCCTCCACCACAATTTGTAGGGTCTTAGGGTAGGCACATTCCATTGGGGCCATTAGAGTCTCTGGTGAGGAGTGTCCTGAGAAGGGCAAGGTTATTCATGACGCACCTTGAACCTGTTGCCTTGACTAGGTCAAGACAAACCAAGAGGCTGCCAATCGCTGATGTCTTCACTTCTGTGAATCTTCCTCTCCATCCTGAGGCACAGAGCAGCTGGTCGGGGATGCTAGCTTTGGATCCACTCTGGTGTAGATGGCCCGTGGGGCTGGCTGCACCATATCACTTACCTACATAGGATCTGCCCTTTAGGGTGAAAAAGGTGATGACCTCTGCCAATGTGTTCTTCCAATATAGCCAGGAAATCAAATCGTAACCAAGTTAAAGAAATTAGAGATATAAGCCCTGAAAGAGCTGCCATTATTATCCAAATGGCCCCTTTAGAAGCCCAGGAATCACCTTATTCTCCCAAGGCTCTTCTTGACGTCTCCATGGAGAACTGCACACACACATCTCTGTCTTCTCCTTACGCCTGGCTTGCACCACTTCAAGGACACCCATCACACAGACCACTGTTCGTTCATGTGTTTGTCTCTCCCTTGGGGCTGCAAGTTTCTCGGGAGCAGGGCAGCCTCTGCCACTTCTTCATCCAAAGCATGACTTGGGTGGACCCATGGTTGTTGGATTCAATGTGTCACCCAGCCAGTGCCAACCCTGGCTGCACATTGCAACCACTCAGGGAGATTTCCTTTTGTTTATTTCATCTATAGATATTTGGCATGTAGCTATAAAACAGAATGACTTTCTTCTAAAATGTAGCCATCATCACCTTGCACACAGAAAACAGCAAATGATTTCAGGCAGAAATTTAGAGGATTGGTACTCAGGTCCCTCCCCAGACCTACTGACTCAGGCTTCCCAAGGATGGCTCTCAGGATGTCAAAGTGTTACAGACACAAAGGCTTGGGATGCAATGGTTGAGAATCATGGTCTAAGGTTTAACAGGTTTCTTTCCACCCACATGTAACCGACTTGGGCCTTACAAAAAGTTCATCTGGATACACAGATGCTGCTGCTGCTCTCAGGTTCAAAGACTCATTCTTCTATTTTTATCTTGTAGATTCAGATTATCATTGTGGTTGGTGGTTGAATCATCTGATTTCTCTCCAAGACACCACACTCAACTCCAAGTATTGAAGCCAGGGCATAATTGAAGCTCTGGCCTTCCAGAAACTTCTGGTAGAGCATGTCACAGCCCATGTTCACACACTCCTATTGGTCCATGAGAGGAGAATGTACGTTTAGATGCTTCTTCTCAGCACACAATGGTTTCCATGGTCTCAAGCTGTAAGGATTATAAGGATGATAACCCTGCACCGCTCAGTTAGGAGCTATGATGAATTTGGATTATTGGCTGACATTTTGAGTCACATAGGGATGCAGGTGGATGGCAGAAGAGAAAGAAAGATAACATCAAAGTGATGATGAGGTTTAAATAAGAGTCTCCTCATGTGCATCAAGATTTCAAAATTGACCACTAGCCTTCATTCTAGATTGACTATCTCGAGTGGTCTAAAGATGCTGAAGACAAACATGGCTGCATTGGTCTTGGTTCCATTCGCGGAGCTGAGCCACCTATGGTACCATGGAATAGGGTCTTAGTTACAGGAGTACCACAGATATGGGGGAGAGCTATGGAAGTGAAGGTATGCAAAGGAAAGGTGAGAAATCATACAATATTTTGTCTTCTGTGTCTGGCTTCTTGTACATAGCATGTTTTTGATATTTGTCCATGTTGTAGTAGGAATCAATGCTTTATTATTTTTATGGCTGAATAACAGTCCATAGTATGGCTATTCCAAATTTTGCTTATCGATTCTTCTGTTAATAGACATTTGGGTTGTTTCCACATTTTGGCTGTTATAAAAAAACACTACCTTGAATATTCATGTACAAGTTTTGGTATAGATACATAGTTTCAATCTTCTTGCGTATATATATGTGGGAGTAGAACTACTAAATCATGTGATAATTCTATGTTTAACTTTCTGAGCAACTGACAAATTGCTTTCCATAGCATCTTGTACCATGTTACATTCTCATCATCAACGTATGAGTGCTTCAGTTTCTTCACAATGTCTGTGGTCTCTTGACTATTGTCATCCTAATGGGTGTGAAGCGGTATCTCCTTGTGGTTTTGCTCTGTATTTCCCTAATGACTAATGATGTTGGGCACCATTTTGTATGCATATTGGACATTTGTGTATCTTCTTTGGAGAAATGTCTACTCATATCTGTTGTTCATTTTAAAGTGGAATTATTTGACTTTTTGTCATTGAGATGTAATAATTCTTTATATGTTCTGGATACTAGATGCTTATCAAATAATGATTGGTAAATATTGTTTCCATTCTGTAGGTTGTCTCTTCACTTTCTTGACAGGGTTCTTGGAAGAACAATTTTAAAAATTTTAATGAAATCTGGTTGATCTTTTGTTGCTTGGGCTTTTAGAGTTGTATCTAAGAAACCATTGTCTAATCCAAGGTAATAAAAATTTACACACCCATCTGTTTTTTTCTAGGAGTTTGAGTTTTAGCTCTTCCAAGTAGATTTTGCATTAATTTTTGTGGATGGCATGAGGTAGAGTTGGAACTGGGTTGTTTCGCCTGAGGATAACCAGTTGTCTCAGGACCACCTGTTGAAAAGTCTATTGTTTTCCCCACTGAATTGTCTTGACACTCACTCTTGTGGTTTTTATCCAAAAGACAGGCAATATGAATACTAGTGAGGATGCCAAGAAAGGGAACCTTCATACACTGTTGGTGGGAATGTAAAGTGCAGCTGCTATAGAGAACAGTATGGAGGCTCCTCAAAAACTAGAAGTAGAACAATTATATGATCCAGCAATCCCACTACTGGGTATATATCCAAAAGAAAAAATCTGCATATGGAAGATAAATCTGCACTCCCATGTTTATTGCAGCAGTATTCACAATAAGCAAAATAGCGAATCAGCTTAAGTGCCCATCAATGGATGAACAAATGTTTAAAATGTGGTAAAGATACACAATGGAGTATTATTCAGCCATAAAAAAGAATGGAATCCTGTTGCTTGCACCAAGATGGATGAACCTGGAGGACATTATGTTCAGTGAAATAAGCCAGGCACAGAAAGACAAATATTGCATGTTCTCATTTATATGTGGGAGCTTAAAAATGAACTTATAGAGACAGAGAGTTAAACGATGGTTGTCAGAGGCTAAGAAGGGTAGTGGGGAGAGGGTTAATGGGTACAAAATACAGGCTGATAGAATGAATAAGTTCTAGCATGCAGTAGCACAGTAGGGTGACTCCAGTTAACACAATTTATTATATATTTTAAAATAACTAAAAGCGTAGAATTGGAATATTCTTAACATAAAGAAATGCTAAATGCTTGAGGTGATGGATACCCCAATTATCCTAATTTGATCATTACACACTGTATGCCTGCATCAAAACATCACATGTACCTCATAAATATGTACACAATTGCATATCCAGAATAATTAAAAACTTACAAAAATTAAAAAAAGAAAATCAATTGACCATTAATTGGTGTTTATTTCTGGACTTTCAATTCTATTCCATTTATCCATGTGTCTATTTATATGCCAGTACCATACAGTTTTGATGACTGTAGCATTGTAGTAAGCTTTGAAATCAGAAAGCGTGAGCTCTTCAAATTTGCTCTTTTTGAAGATGATTTTGGCTATTCCGGGTCCCTTGTATTTCCCTATAAATTATCAGATCAGTTTGACAATTTCTGTAAAAATGGCAGCTGGGATTTTGACAGTAATTGCATTGAATTGGTGATCACTTTGGAAAGTAATATTACCATGTTGATAATATTAAGTCTAAGTCTGCCAATCACAAAACCTGGGATGATTTTACATTTATTCAGATCTTCTTTTATTTCTTTCAACAGTTTTTTTTTAGTTTTCAGAGTACAAGTCTTAGTTTCTTTTGTTACATTTATTCTAAGAAATAAATTTTATTCTTATTCTTTTTGATGCTACTATAAATGAAATTTTTTTAAATTTCATTTTCAGATGTGCATTACTCTGTATAGAAATGCAATGTTTGTTTCTTTGCAGATTCTTTTTTTTTTTTTTTTTTTTGAGATGGAGTCTCTGTTGCCCAGGCTGGAGTGCAGTGGCATGATCCCAGCTTGCTGCAACATCTGTCTCCCAGGTTCAAGCAATTCTCCTGCCTCAGCCTCCTGAGTAGCTGGGATTACAGGCATGTGCCACCACACCCAGCTAATTTTGTATTTTTCATAGAGATAGAGTTTCACCATGTTAGCCAGGATGGTCTAGAACTCCTGACCTCAAGTAATCCACCTGCCTCAGCCTCTCAAAGTGCTGGGATTACAGGTGTGAGCCACTGCACCCGGCCTTCTTAAGGTTTTTTTATATAGAACATCATGTCATTGGCACATAGAAACAGTTTACTTCTTCCTTTCCAGTCTGGATGCCTTTTATTTCTTTTTCCTGCCTGATATCTTGGCTGGAACCTTGGGTACAATGTTGAATAGAAGCTGGAACAGCGGCCGTACATGTCCCATTTCCAATCATCCAAATTCTATCTCGCGGAAAGTAGCGGGCAATGCATTTGAAGAGTCTCCTTTATGGAGAACATAATTAAACAAGGGGATCATTCCATCAAAATAAAACCAAAAATATGTAGATCCTCAAGTAACTTTAGATCCTAATGAGCCTGCCCAAACATGCTAGGGGGATCGAGGAAGATTGTGAGCCAGTGGTCTGAAGAATCCATTTGAAGCTTCTCTCATAAAGAACTGGTACAGACAGGGGGTGGTTCCAAGATGACTGAATAGGAACAGCTCCAGTCTACAGCTCCCAGCGTGAGCGATGCAGAAGATGGACGATTTCTGCATTTCCAACTGAGGTACCAGGTTCATCTCACTGGGGCTTGTCGGACAGTGGAGGCAGGAGAGTGGGTGCAGCCGAGTGTGAGCCAAAGCAGGGTGAGGCATCACCTCACCAGGGAAGCACAAGGGGTCAGGGAATTCCCTTTCCCAGCCAAGGGAAGAGGTGAAAGACAGCACCTGGAAAATCAGGTCACTCCCAACCTAATGCTGCTCTTTTCCAACGATCTTAGCAAACGGCACACCAGGAGATAATATCCCGCACCTGGCTCGGAGGGTCCCATGCCCACGGAGCCTCGCTCATTGCTAGCAGTCTGAGATCGAACTGCAAGGTGTCAGCGAGGCTGGGGGAGGGGTGCCCGCCATTGCTGAGGTTTAAGTAGGTAAACAAAGCTGCCGGGAAGCTCAAAATTGGTGGAGCCCACCACAGCTCAAGGAGGCCTGCCTGCCTCTGTAGACTCTACCTCTGAGGGCAGTGCATAGCCAAACAAAAGGCAGCAGAAACCTCTGCAGACTTAAATGTCCCTGTCTGACAGCTTTGAAGAGAGTAGTGGTTCTCCCAGCATGGAGTTTGAGATCTGAGAACGGACAGACTGCCTCCTCAAGTCGGTCCCTGACCCCCAAGTAGCCTAACTGGGAGGCACCCCCCAGTAGGGGCACACTGACATCTCACACAGCTGGGTACCCCTCTGAGATGAAGCTTCCAGAGGAATGATCAGACAGCAACATTTGCTATTCAGCAATATTCACTGTTCTGCAGCCTATGCTGCTGATACCCAGGCAAACAGCGTCTGGAGTGGACCTCCAGTAAACTCCAACAGACCTGCAGCTGAGGGTCCTGACTGTTAGAAGGAAAACTAACAAACAGAAAGGACATCCATGGCAAAACCCCACCTGTATGTCACCATCATCAAAGACCAAAGGTAGATAAAACCACAAAGATGGGGAAAAAACAGAGCAGAAAAACTGGAAATTCTAAAAATCAGAGCACCTCTCCCCTTCCAAAGGAATGCAGCTCCTCGCCAGCAACGGAACAAAGCTGGATGGAGAATGACTTTGACGAGTTGAGAGAAGAAGGCTTCAGATGATCAAACTTCTCCAAGCTAAAGGAAGAAGTTCGAACCCAACACAAAGAAGCTAAATCCTTGAAAAAAGATTAGATGAATGGCTAACTAGAATAACCAGTGTAGTGAAGTCCTTAAATGACTGGATGGAGCTGAAAACCATGGCACGAGAACTACGTGATGAATGCAAAAGCTTCAGTAGCCGATTTGATCAACTGGAAGAAAGGGTATCAGTGATTGAAGATCAAATGAATGAAATGAAGCGAGAAGAGAAGTTTAGAGAAAAAAGAACAAAAAGAAATGAACAAAGCCTCCAAGAAATATGGGACTATGTGAAAAGACCAAATCTACATCTGATTGGTGTACCTGAAAGTGACGGGGAGAATGGAACCAACTTGGAAAACACTCTTCAGGATATTATCCAGGAGAACTTCCCCAACCTAGCAAGGCAGGCCAACATTCAAATTCAGGAAATACAGAGAATGCCACAAAGATAGTCCTGGAGAAGAGCAACTCCAAGACAGAAAATTGTCAGATTCACCAAAGTTGAAATGAAGGAAAAAATGTTAAGGGCAGCCAGAGAGAAAGGTCGGGTTACCCACAAAGAGAAGCCCATCAGAATAACAGCAGATCTCTCGGCAGAAACTCTACAAGCCAGAAGAGAGTGGGGGCCAATATTCAACATTCTTCAACCCAGAATTTCATATCCAGCCAAACTAAGCTTCATAAGTGAAGGAAAAATGAAATACTTTACAGACAAGCAAATGCTGAGAGATTTTGTCACCACCAGGCCTGCCCTACAAAAGCTCCTGAAGGAAGCACTAAACATGAAAAGGAACAACCAGTACCAGCCACTGCAAAAACATGCCAAATTGTAAAGACCATCGAGGTTAGGAAGAAACTGCATCAACTAACGAGCAAAATAACCAACTAACATCATAATGACAGGATCAAATTCACACATAACAATATTAATGTTAAATGTAAATGGGCTAAATGCTCCAATTAAAAGACACAGACTGGCAAACTGGATAAGGAGTCAAGACCCATCAGTGTGCTGTATTCAGGAAACCCATCTCCCGTGCAGAGACACACATAGACTCAAAATAAAGGGATGGAGGAAGATCTATCAAGCAAATGGAAAACAAAAAAAGGCAGGGGTTGCGATCCTAGTCTCTGATAAAATAGACTTTAAACCAACAAAGATCAAAAGAGACAAAGAAGGCCATTACATAATGGTAAAGGGATCAATTCAACAAGAAGAGCTAACTATCCTAAATATATATGCACCCAATACAGGAGCACCCAGATTCATAAAGCAAGTCCTGAGTGACCTACAAAGGGACTTAATTTCCCACACAATAATAATGGGAGATTTTAACACCCCACTGTCAACATTAGCCAGATCAACGAGACAGAAAGTTAACAAGGATATCCAGGAATTGAACTCAGCACTACACAAAGTGGACCTAATAGACATCTACAGAACTCTCCACCCCAAATCAACAGAATATACATTTTTTTCAGCACCACACCACACCTATTCCAAAACTGACCACATACTTGGAAGTAAAGCTCTCCTCAGCAAATGTAAAAGAACAGAAATTATAACAAACTGTCTCTCAGACCACAGTGCAATCAAACTAGAACTCAGGATTAAGAAACTCACTCAAAACCACTCAACTACATGGAAACTGAACAACCTGCTCCTGAATCACTACTGGGTACATAACGAAATGAAGGCAGAAATAAAGGTGTTCTTCGAAACCAACAAGAACAAAGACACAACATACCAGAATCTCTGGGACACATTTAAAGCAGTGTGCAGAGGGAAATTTATAGCACTAAATGCCCACAAGAGAAAGCAGGAAAGATCTAAAATTGACACCCTAACATCACAATTAAAAGAACTAGAAAAGCAAGAGCAAACACATTCAAAACCTAGCAGAAGGCAAGAAATAACTAAGATCAAAGAAGAACTGAAGGAGATAGAGACACAAAAAACCCTTCAAAAAATTAATGAATCCAGGAGCTGGTTTTTTGAAAAGATCAACAAAATTGATAGACCACTAGCAAGACTAATAAAGAAGAAAAGAGAGAAGAATCAAATAGATGCAATAAAAAATGATAAAGGGAATATCACCACCGATCCCACAGAAATACAAACTACCATCAGAGAATACTATAAACAGCTCTATGCAAATAAACTAAAAAATCTAGAAGAAACGGATAAATTCCTGGACACATACACCCTCCCAAGACTAAACCAAGAAGAAGTTGAATCCCTGAATAGACCAATAACAGGCTCTGAAATTGAGGCAATAATTAATAGCCTACCAACCAAAAAAAGTCCAGGACCAGATGGATTCACAGCCGAATTCTACCAGAGGTACAAGGAGGAGCTGGTACCATTCCTTCTGAAACTATTCCAATCGATAGAAAAAGAGGGAATCCTCCCTAACTCATTTTATGAGGCCAGCATCATCCTGATACCAAAGCCTGGCAGAGACACAACAAAAAGAGAATTTTAGACCAATATCCCTGATGAACATTGATGCAAAAATCCTCAATAAAATACTGGCAAACCAAATCCGGCAGCATATCAAAAAGCTTATCCACCATGATCAAGTGGGCTTCATCCCTGGGATACATGGCTGATTCAACATATGCAAATCAATAAACATAATCTAGCATATAAACAGAACCAAAGACAAAAACCGCATGGTTATCTCAACAGATGCAGAAAAGGCCTTTGACAAAATTCAACAGCCGTTCATGCTAAAAACTCTCAATAAAATAGGTATTGATGGGACGTATCTCAAAATAATAAGAGCTATTTATGACAAACCCACAGCCAATATCATACTGAATGGGCAAAAACTGGAAGCATTTCCTTTGAAAACGGGCACAAGACAGGGATGCCCTCTCTCACCACTCCTATTCAACATAGTGCTGGAAGTTCTGGCCAGGGCTATCAGGCAGGAGAAAGAAATAAAGGGTATTCAATTAGGAAAAGAGGAAGTCAAATTGTCCCTGTTTGCAGATGACATGATTGTATATCTAGAAAACCCCATTGTCTCAGCCCAAAATCTCCTTAAGCTGATAAGCAACTTCAGCAAAGTCTCAGGATACAAAATCAATGTGCAGAAATCACAAGCATTCTTATACACCAATAACAGACAGAGAGCCAAAACATGAGTGAACTCCCATTCACAATTGCTTCAAAGAGAATAAAATACCTAGGAATCCAACTTACAAGGGATGTGAAGGACCTCTTCAAGGAGAACTACAAACCACTGCTCAATGAAATAAAAGAGGATACAAACAAATGGAAGAACATTCCATGCTCATGGATAGGAAGAATCTATATTGTGAAAATGGCCATACTGCCCAAGGTAATTTATAGATTCAATGCCATCCCCATCAAGCTACCAATGACTTTCTTCACAGAATTGGAAAAAAACTACTTTAAAGTTCATATGGAACCAAAAAAGAGCCCACATTGTGAAGACAATCCTAAGCCAAAAGAACAAAGCTGGAGGCATCATGCTACCTGACTTCAAACTATATTACAAGCCTACGGTAACCAAAACAGCATGGTATGCGTACCAAAACAGACATATAGACCAATGGAACAGAACAGAGCCCTCAGAAATAATACTACACTTCTACAGCCATCTGATCTTTGACAAACCTGACAAAAGCAAGAAATGGGGAAAGGATTCCCTATTTAATAAACGGTGCTGGGAAAACTGCCTAGCCATATGTAGAAAGCTGAAACTGGATCCTTTCCTTGCACCTTATACAAAAATTAATTCAAGATGGATTAAAGACTTAAATGTTACACCTAAAACCATAAAATCCCTAGAAGAAAACCTAGGCAATACCATTCAGGACACAGGCATGGGCAAGGACTTCATGACTAAGCACCAAAAGCAATGGCAACAAAAGCCAAAATTGACAAATGGCATCTAATTAAACTAAAGAGCTTCTGCATGGCAAAAAAACAAAACAAAACAACAACAAAAAAAAAAACAAAAAACTACCATCAGAGTGAACAGGCAACCTACAGAATGGGAGAAAGTTTTTGCAATCTACCCATCTGACAAAGGGCTAATATCCAGAATCCACAAAGAACTTAAACAAATTTACAAGAAAAAACCAAACAACCCCATCACAAAGTGGACAAAGGATATGAACAGACACTTCTCAAAAGAAGACATTTATGCAGCCAACAGACACATGAAAAAATGCTCATCATCACTGGCCATCAGAGAAATGCAAATCAAAACCACAATGAGATACAATTTCACACCAGTTAGAATGGCGATCATTAAAAAGTCGGGAAACAACAGGTGCTGGAGAGGATGTGGAGAAATAGGAACACTTTTACACTGTTCTTGGGAGTGTAAATTAGTTCAACTATTATGGAAAACAGTGTGGCGATTCCTCAGGGATCTAGAACTAGAAATACCATTTGACCCAGAGATCCCATTACTGGGTATATACCCAAAGGATTATAAATCATGCTGCTATAAAGACACATGCGCACATACGTTTATTGTGGCACTATTCACAATAGCAAAGCCTTGGAACCAACTCAAATGTCCATCAATGATAGACTGAATTAAGAAAATGTGGCACATTTACACCATGGAATACTATACAGCCATACAAAAGGATGAGTTCATGTCCTTTGTAGGGACATGGATGAAGCTGGAATCCATCATTCTCAGCAAACTATTGCAAGAACAAAAAACCAAACACCGCATGTTCTCACTCATAGGTGGGAATTGAACCATGAGAACGCTTGGACACAGGAAGGGGAACATCACACCCCGGGGCCTGTCGTGGGGTGGCGGGAGTGGGGAGGGAAAGCATCAGGAGATATACCTAATGTAAATGACGAATTAACGGGTGCAGCACACCAACATGGCACATGTATACATATGTAACAAACCTGCATGTTGTGCACATGTACCCTAGAACTTAAAGTATTTAAAAAAAAAAAAAAAAAGAACTGTTACAGCCAAAAAGGTCACTGGCAAGTGGTCCATAAGAGGACAGCGGGGTAAGCAGACTCCTGGAGGCAACGTGAAGTTGGGAACTGGTGCAGTTGAGAGCAGGTACAACCTCGTCCTTGAGAAAGAACCAAGGAGTGGTAGCCAAGGAGGAATGCTGTGGGTCAGCGCCAGGTCCGCAAGCTCCTGGCAGAGGCATGGAGGTCAGTGTCAGTACATCAGGGACAGTAGGAGCAGGATACAGCTGAGGACACACTGAAAAAGCCCTGAGTGGTTTCAAAAAGTTTCTCGTGTGCTTGCAGCTCTCAGGGAGTCCATCGGGCTGTTGGCAATTTTTATGCCAGCCAAAGAGACATCACAGGAATAGTGCAGGGACTAATCTCCGACTGGCTCTCGCTCTACTGGGCACAAGCAGCCCACTGACATTGCTGAGATGTATGTGCTGCTCCGCGCTGACCAAGGCAGGGCCGCCTGAAGCAAAATTCATGGACAGAATCAATGGGATTTAGATGCCCAAATTGCTCAATTGCAGCCAAATCCATCAACCTCAACGTTGTTGTATTTCAAGAAAAATGGAGGCTCCAGGCAGCAAGTTGGTGAAATTCATCTGACCCCTTTTTGTCTCTAGCTAGACTTCCTGCTCCTTATCAATGATAACAAATGTCCCTGCAGTGGTGCAGTTTGTTCTGTTTGTCTACAGAGCACCTTGCCTGTCACCTTCTGTTTGGCCACAACAGGGCTACACTATGGTCAAGGGTTTGGTCTTTGGAGCCAGACAATGCTGGGCTGAAATCTCAACTCCACTCCTTACTCACTCTGCACCTTGAATGAGTCTTACTCAAAAGTAAGCCTTGGTTCCCTCACCTGAAAAATTGGTATTATAACTGCGAGTGCTTCTGCGGCCATGAATTAAATGAGATAAGGCAATGAGGGCTTAGTACAGTACCTGATAGAGGGTAATCACTAAAGAAAGGCTGAAGAGTGCTATTAATGAATCACCCCATGGAATAGGAGGGACAATCACTATTCTCTTTATGAAACCAATGCAGATTTGGCATTTAGAACTTGGGGACTTTTCCAGAATTGCCTCTTGATACGGGACCAGAGCTGCTTCTTAAATCCTATTCTCCTGATTGATCATCAATATTATTCCCGCTCCACTCTTCAGGATTTGGCTTTGTGACTGGCTTGTTATTCAGCACTGATCAGTAGGTATGCCAACACTAACACAACCACAAAGGCTCTCTATAAGGAGCTTCTGCTATGATAAAAATATATCATTCAATGCGGCAGTTGCAGAATGCATCATTATGCACTGGCTTAGGTCTCCAGGAGTCTCCCGCCCCTCACTGAATTCAATGAGGTGCCAGGCCCCACCCATAGTCATTCCTCTAAATACACTGCCAGGGGCAATGGGGGTGTGGAAGTGGGGAATTTGCTTCACATTGTCCAGGAGCCATCGTGGTGGCCAGGTGTTCTCTTCCAGGGCAAAGCGAGGGAAAGAAAGCCCACTGGTGTTCCTGACCACTGAAGGGCCAGGCAAGCTCCTATGACAAAAGCCAGGCACAAGCATTGCCTAGAAGAACCACATCCATGACCAAAGCTGGTTCTTGGATCAGAGCAAAAATCTTGGCTCAAAACCCGGTCTGTTTCACAGACACTCAGTGAAGGGAACTGAGTGCTCACCAAGATAGGGCGACATAAGGGTCTCCTTCCCCAAATCACCTCCCTTGCTAGCCTCCCACTCATGCTTATTCATCCATACTTAGTCCCTTCAATTGGAATTCAGTTGGGATTATATCTTGAAGGAATGGCTGAAATGTGAATGTCCAGCCTAGACTCTAAGCCTGTGGCTTCTCAGTTTTATTTTGGGGTCCATGACATGTTTGCAAACACGACGATTTTGGTGGCATACACGTGGACGAAAGGGAACATCCAGGTTCTTTTGATTGCTTGTTGGCTTGAAAAGTATATTTCAGGATGTTGTAACAAAATTCCAGTTACTGTACTGTTCAGCTGGTGGCTCTTTAATAGAAGGATGCTCATGAAACAAATATTTCACATGCCCTCATATGTTATAGATATGAGTCTGAGTGAGGCAAGAAAATTTCTGAGTGAGGCATGTGAAATTTTTTATATCTATATTCATATATATATATTTTATATATATATATTTTATATATATATATATATTTTATATATATATATTATATATATATATATATTATATATATATATATAAAATATATATATATATATATATATAAATATATATATATAAATTATATATATATATATAAAATATATATATATAAATTATATATATATATATAAATTATATATATATATAAATTATATATATATATATAAATATATATATATAAATTATATATATATATATAAATTATATATATATATATATATATATATATATATATATATATATATATATGAGTCTGAGTGAGGTGAGAAAGCACTGGAGAATTCTGAGCAAGGGAGTAGCATGATCAGAGCGAAAGGTTTAAATAATCACTTTCACTTCTGTGTTGTGGACAGAATATATATATATATATATACGAGCATATAAAAATATATATTTATAATGGGGGGCATCAGCTTGCCTTTAAATCTGACAAGTATTCTGTCTTGCACTCCTTCTCACGCCCTCTCAGGTCAACCTCCATCTCACAGACATCATGGTAACACAGCAGCAAGCCCTTAAACGCTTTGTGCTACAGAAGCTAAGAGGCTATGTTTTGTTTTTTTTTTTTCAGCTTTTATTCTCGCCTCCTTTTTCCCCTCATCCTCTTCCTCTAACATGAGCATGGTGGGCGAGAAGAAAGTCAAGGTGAGTTAGAAGAACCTGTAATACCACTTAGCAGTTGGCATCCTGGTGTGAATACCTGCCCTTCCACCTTCATCTAGCAGGAAAACGCCCCGATCAGTACTGACTGGGGTGGACAAGGGAGAGGAAACAGCTGGAGAACACGTGGAGGAGAAGGAAAAGAGACAGAGGCACCTGCTGCCCGCTGTCCTGGGACCAGTCCTGCTGCTCTGCATCCTTGGCCTTTGATTATGTGATCTGGGACTTTCTAAGGTACCCCGGGAGGAACAGCCTTGAAAGGATCCTCCATATGTATTTGTGGATAAAAACTCTGTTTTTGGCGTGAAGAATCGCAACCTTCAACAACCTGGGTGGGACAAACAGCACTGAGATATGAACTGAAAGAGAAAATTTGATTTATAAAAGCTTTTCTGTTAATGGATTTTTTGTTTGGTTTGGAGACATTCAACTTGTTTTCATTCAATAAGTAATTATTAAGAGCCCTTTACATCCTTTTACATCCTAGTTATTGCAAAGAAAGGTTTTGACATTCGAAGAAAGTCGTTTTCTAGTTGTAGGAACAGAAAACAAACAAGTATATATAACATTAATATACACTAGTATTATAATATTTATAATATCTTTCTATATATAATTTTTGAGATGGAGTCATGCTCTATTACCCATGCTGGAGTACAGTGGCATGATCTCTGCTCACTGCAACCTCTGCCTCCCAGGTTCAAGCAATTCTCCTGCCTCAGCCTCCCCAGTAGCTGGGATTACAGACATGCACCACCATGTCTGGCTAATTTTTGCATTTTTAGTAGAGACAGGGTTTCACCATGTTGGCCAGACTGGTCTTGAACTCCTGACCTCAGGTGATCCACCCGCCTTGGCCTCCCAAAGTGCTGGGATTACAGGTGTGAGCCACCAAGGGAATGTGGCGGTGTCTGGAGACATTTTTGGTTGCCACTACTGGGGAGTGGGGGTGCTCCTGTCATCTAGTGGGTGGGCTAATTTCCTGGCCAATAATATCAATATTTTTAAATACTAAATATTATATGTATAATGTTAATTTGCCAGGTAATAATAAGTGGTAAAATCAGTCAATCAAACGGTAAACATTCAGAGCACTGCTCTCCAATAGAACTGGCTGAGTTGAGAGAAATGTTCTATGATCCGCACTGTTCACATTAACAACTAGCCACATGCCACGCAGTGGTAGGCTGGAGTCAATAGTTTAAAACTGATAAATTTTTCAAGCCAGTTGATAAATGCAGCCATCTTTGAAATTAGCTATGCTGTGAGTATTTACACCATGGGAACCGGCAAGTGTTACAAATTAGAACTTTGCTCTTTCCCATTAGAGAGCCAGTTGCTAAATACTGATCAGCACACCACTGTGTGTGTTGTCACTGGCCACTTGAAATGTGGCTATTGCAACAGAAGAACTGTGTTTTGAAGTTTGATTTTAATTAATTTTAATGGAAGCAGCCACACACGGCTAGTGAGTACTTCATTGACAGTGCAGATCTAGAGAATGAGGCCAGTGGCAGACTGTATGATCCTGTGGGTACAAAATTCCAGGACTGGCAAAATTGACCTATGGAGACGGGGAGGGTGTTCCTTGACTATGAAGGGGCCCCAGGGAGCTTCCGAGGGTGACTAGAACACTCTATGTCTTGATGAACGGTCGATGAAACTGATTACATGGGGCACTTAAGATCTACGCCTTTCACGTGTGTGCCTGTGTATACATGTGCGCATATATGTATATATTTACACACACACACACCGTTGAAACTGATTACATGGGGCACTTAAGATCTATGCCTTTCAAATGTGTGCCTGTGTGTATATGCACATATACATGCATGCACACACACACACACACACACACACAATTTATATGTATAAAAGACTATACTGAAGGCCAGAGAGAGACCAAAGTAGCTCATTTTGGGGCAGTTGGTGTAAAATTGCTAAGAATGTTTAGTGTGTTAGATTATGGTCAAGTTCTTCATTTGACAGCTGGAACAACATAGTGAAGTAGGTCGGGGAAGAGGGTGAGCAAATGCCAGCTAAACAGTTGCTTGAAGGGGCTGATTAGAACAAGGAGGATGGGTGAGGAAGAGCAGGAAGCAAACTTCACTGAGCTCCCTGGAACCAGACACCGGCGGGGCACTCTGCCATAGCATAGCAGGGAGCTACTGAATGAGCAATACCACGCAAGATCCGTGCACAGCCAATCACTCCAGAAAGTCCCTTGGTTGGTGGCTGGGTTTCTGGACTACCCTGGCACCCCTTTCTCCACCGTGGCTCTCAAATGGGCTGAGCTAGTAAGTTTCTAGAACAGAGCAGCAATTTACAGCCTCAGGATCATTACGATTTCCTGACATTGTTTCTTTCTTGGATTTCACATTAGTACTAGCACTAAAAGTGCTTAATTGTGTGTGTGTGTGTGTGTGTGTGTGCGTGTTTGCATGCACACATGTTTAGAAGCATCTAAAAACACATTCTTTAAGAGTTGCATTTATTTCCGCAGCTGTTGCAAATTCTCTGCCAAGATTCGGTTCAGGTGACGTTGGCAATGAGATATAATGGTCACCAGAACTTCCCCGGACTGCGGAGAGGCTGTGGCTGTCAAAAATCTCTCCTCCCACAGTGTAATTTGCTTGTCACTGTTTCTTCAACGATGGGGAGGATATAAAAAGGCAAGTGAAAAATAAAGAGAGGAGGCATGTTGTCAAGGAAACAGCATTTTTTCCAGAAGCAGTAAGTCTTTGCAAAGTCTTAGCGACCCACACTTTCCACAGGGCAGGGCTTTGAAAAAGTCCCTGAGGCTGACTGTCTGAGAAGGAGGGTCTGCTGGGTGGTGGGTCCTTTGCCTCTTAGCTTGTAGACTCTCCTCGGGCTAATTTCCTCCCAATCCATTTTCATTCCTGTGCCCAGTTTTGTGTGCTCCCTTAATTACCTTTCCTATTATTGAGAAAGGGGAGATTCCCCCAGCTCTTGCCTCACTCACCACATGTCGATCTTGGAGATAGGAACGTGCGGAGAATGCTGTCACTTCTCGAAGTTAAAGTCACCAAGGGCTCTGAATAAAGATGGCAACGATCTTCAAAATAGTAATACTTCGAATGTGAGACTGAAAATGCAACAACCAAATGTGCCTACGAACGTGTCCCCACCCAGCCAAGCGGACCGTGTTCTAGGTCCAGAAGGTGTCGCCGAGTAGACTACAAAGCTTTGGCTCTGTCTCCGTGAATTACTGCACTGTCACATTTCTACAATAAAATGAACACACAACGTGTCAGTCCCCGTCTCCTAAATATGAGCGGAAATCTCCAACTATCCAGGGAGAAGCCATTTTTTATGGACTCGACGTCTCAGAGTCTAACTCTGAAGCGTTACGTGCTGCAAACATGACATACAGCTGCCACAAAAGGAAAAGTGGATGCAAATTAGAGGAGGAGGAGGAAGAAGGGACAGGCGCTTTGCTGTCCCTCAGAAACCTCCACGCCCTCCGTCAGCTCAATATTTGCGTCCAGCGGGATGGCTGGAAGGGGGAGGAGCAATCCGTTTACCCATCATCTTAGTACGGCCTGAGACTGGAGGTTCATTGCATCCCAGAGCAGGATTTCTCAGCCTCGGCACTACTGACGTTGGGGATGGATGAATTTTTGCTGTGGGGGGCTGTCCTGTGTTTTTTGGGGTGTTTTGCAGTATCCTGGCCTCCACCCACTAGATGACAGTAGCACCCCCACTCCCCAGTAGTGGCAACCAAAAATGTCTCCAGACACCGCCACATTCCCTTGGGCAAGGGTTAGGGGAAATATTCCCTCCAAATTAAGAACCACTTAAGAGTTAAATGGGAGGCCGGCTGTGGTGGCTCATGCCTGTAATCCCAGCATTGTGGAAGACCAAGGTGGGTGAATCACCTGAGGTCAGGAGTTTGAGACCAGCCTGGCCAACATGGTGAAACCCTGTCTGTAATAAAAATACAAAAATTAGTTGGGCGTGGTGGCAGGTGCCTGCAATCCCAGCTACTCGAGAGGCTGAGGCAGGAGAATTGCTTGAACCTCCCTTCCCCTCCTCTCCCCCTCTCCCTTCCTCCACTCCCCCTCCCCCCTCCCCTTCTCCTCTCCCCTTCCCTTCCCCCCTGCTCCCTTCCTCCCCTCCCCTCCCCCCTCCTCTCTTTCTTTCTCTCTTTCTTGTTTTGAGACAGGGTCTTGCTCTGTTGTTGCCCAGGCTGGAGTGCAGTCGTATAATCACAGCTCACTGCAACCCCAAACTCCTGGACTCAAGCAATCGTCCCACCTCAGCCTCCCAAGTAGCTGGGACTACAGGTGTGTGCTACCATGCCCGACTAATTTTTTAATTTCATTTTTATTTTTAGCAGAGATGGGGTCTTGCTATATTGCCCAGGCTGGTCTCCAACTCCTGCCCAGGATTGCTGGGCTCAAGCGATCCTCCTGCCTCAGCCTCTCAAAGCACTGGAATTACAAGCATGAGTCACCACGCCTAGCCAACCAAGCATTCTTTATTTTATTTTTGGCTCTGCACCCAGGCCCTGTTCACATACACACCCATCTGCCCACTCGTCCAGGGACGTGCTGGACTCTTGCTCTGGGCAGGGCTTGGTGCAGGGAGATGAGCATTGTGGGAGATTCATGGGTGAGAGGAGAGGTGAGAGGACTCAGTGACTGTCTCGAGGTGTGAAGCTGGGGCTTTGGGAAGAGGGTGCTTGATACTGAAGAAGAAATAGACACATTCCTGGACACATACACCCTCCCAAGACTAAACCAGGAAGAAGTCGAATCCCTGAATAGACTAATAAGTTCTGAAATTGAGGCAGTAATTAATAGCCTACCTACTAAAAAAAGCCCAGAACCAGATGGATTCACAGTCGAATTCTACCAGAGGTACAAAGAAGAGCTGGTACCATTTCTTCTGAAATTATTCCAAACAATAGAAAAAGAGGGACTTTCCTCTAACTCATTTTATGAGGCCAGCATCATCCTGATACCCAAACCTGACGGAGACACAACAACAACAACAAAAGTTCGGGTCAATATCCCTGATGAACATTCATACAAAAATCATCAATAAAATACTGGCAAACCGAATCCAGTTATTCAATTATTTCTGAATAACTCCTGCATCACTACTGCCCTACTTAGAATTCCCCAGTGCTTTCTTCCTCACTCAGGTGAGCACATCGAAAAGCTTATCCACCATGACCAAGTCGGCTTCATCCCTGGGATGCAAGGCTGGTTCAACATATGCAAATCAATAAACCTAATCCATCGCATAGACAGAACCAATGACAAAAACCACATGATTATCTCAATAGATGCAGAAAAGGCCTTCAATAAAATTCAACACCCCTTCATGCTAAAAACTCTCAATAAACTAGGCATTAATGGAACATATCTCAAAATAATAAGAGCTATTTATGACAAACCATCAGCCAATATCATACTGAATAGGCAAAAGCATTCCCTTGAAAACCAATACCGAAGAGGCAGAAGAATGAGACAAACGGCCCTCATGTGTGTACCTTCCACATGCTCCAGGCTTCTGCAAAGGCTTCTCAGCAGCTTTGCCAGGGCTGGTGTGGTCTTACATTCATTTCCTTACAAGGAAATAGGGGCTCCACCAGGTCAAGCAGAGTGCCTCCAGTGCCGCAGCTGGAAAGCTAGGGACCACCAAGCCCCCGTCCCCTTCCTCTGAAGGAGGCCAAGGCAGTTCAACACAGTGCTGCATCTGGCACCAAACCATGGATGCCAAGTTGAAGGCTCTGAGCATCCCTTTTTGGGAAAGCAGGCTTCAGAATCTGACTCCAGAATCCGCCTGCTAGGGTGGGACCTGCGCTTTGACACTCACTCCCTGTACGGCTTGGAGCCATGAACTGCACACTGCTAGGCCTCGGCTTTCTCATCCGCACGGCAGCAGGTAACAAGGGTGCTTATGGCGATGACGCAGATTCTAGGGGACGATGGTGGAAAAGCACTTGTCTGGGGGCCTGGGACATGCAAGCACCCTGGAGGGTTTCCTGCACTCTGGACAGCAGAGAGGCGAAGAGCCGTGGCCCCAAAGCCATCCGGTGGACATCCTGTCCCCATTCCTGGTATATGTGCAACCCTGGACACACTTCATAATCCTCCTGTGCCTTGTTTTCTACATTGCATAAAAATCATTAGGGTTGTTGACAGGATTAAACGACCTAACGCACACTGAGTGTTTGAGTCACAGCTAGCACCTGTGCACCCTTACAAGGTGTCACCTGCCGCTGCCATTACTAGGCTGGTGGAAATACAGGCCCGACTCCAGCAATGATACATTCAGGCATCTGGATGTTTCATCACGATAAAAGCAGAACCGACTACACACGGGCCTGGACTCCATGAGCAACTCACATGCACCTGTTCATTCGTGTCTTCAGTTCACATTCATTAATCACCTACTATGAGCCAGGGAGCACGCGAGATGCTGGGAACAGTGCGAGGAGCTGGACCACGTGAGGAGCTCGGAAACAACATGGGTTCTGTCGCCACCCTCTCTGAGCTGACAGGGAAAATCTATTCACAAGCCCTTTCCAAGCGGCCAAATCCTTTTTGGTGAATGACGGGCTGGAAGATGATGTATGACTTTGTCCTCTTCCTGCTCAGATAATTTGTGAGGAGTGCGGCAAGTCTTCCCCGCCGATGCTCTGTGTCACCCTCGCGCCAGCCTGGCCCAGGAGGAGGCTGTTCAGGTCTCACAGTCACACTCCTGATTGGGGTGATAAATCTGTACCCTAAATGCTAGTTAAGTGGGAAGCTCAGGAATTCTCAAAATTCAGCTCTGTTGCGGTCCTCACAGAGGACAGCCGTTCTTTCCCTTCAGCCACAAGAAGGCCCCGGGGTGCTGCAGTAACTGGGACTGCAGCCTCAGAAAAGGGGGTGCAGCCAGATGTCCCAGCTCCTGCATGGGCTGGCTCTGCCTGGGACTGGATGCTGTTACTAACTTGCAACCCTACAGTAGCTGGCGGAGACCTCTGATGTAGATCTGTAACTATCTCAGACTTCGGGCGCAAGCTTACCGGCTTATTGCTGTCTACTTTAGCTTAAGAAATACAGAGGTTTTAGATTCAGCAAAGAAGGTCCATGCAGAATCATCATAGAAGCCAAATGTATCAAAGTGACTGGGCCCCACTGTCCATGAATTCAAGGAGAAAGGTCAAAGAGATTTTTTCTTTCGTTGTTGCCCAAGCTGGAGTGCAGTGGCACAATCATATCTCACTGCAGCCTTGAATTCCTGGCCTCAAACAATCTTTGCACCTCAGCTTCCAGAGTAGCTGGGACCACAGGCGTGCACCACCCAAGTCCAGCCAATTTTTAAAAATTTTTGTAGAGATGTGGTCCCACTACATTGCCCAGGCTGGTCTCAAACTCCTGGGCTCAAGCAATCTTCCCACATCAGCCTCCCCAAGTGCTGAGATTACAGCCATGAGCCACCATCCCTGGGCAAAAAGCAGACTTTTCCCCCCATGATTTATTGGCAGAATTTTCCTCCTTACTAAAAGAATTATTTTTATGCGTGAGGCACTGTTTTAAGCACTCAATCTGTATTAACTCTTACTGTTCTCACAATATTCACATGAGATGGATACTATTATCATCACCAGCATTCCCATTATCTGGAAGAGGAAACTGGGCTCAGTGAAGTTAGGAAGCTTGCTTAAGGTCACATTGCAAATAAGCAGCAGAGCTGGGGCCTGGGTCCACCTTGGCTGGGGGTCAGCAGACAATTCCTCTACAGGGCCAGATAGTAAATGGTTTTGATTTCTTGGGCCATGCAGTCTCTTGCAACGCTCAACTCTGCCACTGGAGTGTGAAGGCAGCCGGGGCCAAAATATAAACAAATGAACATGACTGGGACTGGGCTCCGATAAAACTTTATCAGTGGACCCTGCAAGGTGAATTTTGTATGATTTGCACTTGTCACAAAGTACTTTTTTTTTCCCCCAGTGGTTTTAAAATATAAAACCTACAGCCCATCTCCCTGGCTGTGCAAAAGCAGCTGACCCGCCAGACCAGGCCTGTAGGCTGTAGTTTGCCAACCCCTACTCTGTTTTTTTCTTAACTTTTAAGTTTAGGGGTACAAGTGAAGGTTTGCTACATAGGTAAACTTGTGTCATAAGGGTTTGCTGTACGGAATATTTCATCACCCAGGTATCAAGCCCAGTATCCATTATTTGTTTTTCCTGATCCTTTCCCTCCTCCCACCCTTCACCCTCTGAAAGGCCCCAGTATCTGCTACTCCCCTCTAGGTGTGTTCTCATCATTTAGCTCCCCCTTATAAGTGAGAACATGCAGTATTTGGTTTTTTGTTCCTGCGTTAGTTTGCTAAGGATAATGGGCTCCAGCTCCATCCATGTCCCTGCAAAGGACATTATGTCATTCTTGCCAGCCCCTACTCTTAGGCCACCTACATGTATGTAGATCCTGGATGATCTGGTTTAACTTGTCCAGCATTGTCATAGAATAGCCTTATGAGGTCTCTCTCTTCTTAACTTTTTATTATGAAAATTCACAAATGCACAGAAAAGTGGCGAGAACAGTACCATACATCCTTAACATACTGGCCCCCAACCATGACAGGCAGGCGCCGTTGTGACATCTCTTAGCATAAGTTGGGAGTGCTGGGTAGACAGGATTAAACGAGCAGATGCATCTGAGTCCTTGTAGCATCTATCTGGTGTGCAAATAATTCAGGAGGCTTATGTGCCTTTGCTGTAACTCTGGTAATGTGGCATTGAGAGTGCTGAAGCCAGGGGCCTTGTCTTTTCACCTTTCGGTGAGCTACGAGATGGGACAGGTGTCATCTTAAAAGAACAAAATGCTTAAGTACTTTACCAGTTCAATTAGAAGCAGAGGCTGGGTAGGGTTTACTCTCCAATCTACCCATTGGGATAAAGAGAAAGTCTGGGATAAGAGTCCAGCCAACGAAATTTCTAGTGTTCTTTGGGCCAACTCACAGGGAAGGAATTCCTCCCTGAAAGGAGGCCACCCTGACTTCCACTCCTTTGCTCAGCATTGATGGCCTCCTGATGTTAAGAGGCGGAAGTGAGCCTTTGCTAGTTTGCCACAATGATTATTTTGTTTAAGAACTATAGTGCTTAGAGATTGAAAAAATAAAAAAATAAAAAAACAACAATCAGTGTTTTTCAATAAACAGCTGATGGCTAAGTTGAAGATGGAAATGCAGTCACAATCATCTCGAATGAGCATTCATTACGCGTCTATCTGCATGTGGTATGGGCTTTAAAGGAAATGATGCATTGACCTACTTTTTTCCAATAGAGATGCTTCACCTGTTTGGGTTTTGGCAGAGTTTGCAAACTGTTGCAACTTTAAAAATAAGTACTCATAGACTCAGGGACTTGAGCTTGTAGGACTATGGAATGGCTTAAAGTCCTAGTAAGAAAATGCCTTTGTCTTGTTATGTCATCATGTTCTTCTCTGGATAAACATATGTTCTTGCCCAATTTTCATCATGGAGAGACCAAGATCAAGTTTCATTCTACAGGGACTTATAATAAAAAGGTGCCTGCCCAGCTGGGCATGGTGGCTCATGCCTATAACCCCAGCACTTTGGGAGGCCAAGGTGGGCAGATCACCTAAGGTCAGGAGTTCGAGACCAACCTGGCCAATATGGTGAAACCCTGTCTCTACTAAAAAAATGCAAATATTAGCCGGGTGTGATGGCAGGTGCCTATAATCCCAGCTACTCAGGAGGCTGAGGTAGGCTGAGATAGGAGAATCGCTTGAACCTGAGAGGCGGAGTTTGCAGTGAGCCGAGATTGCATTGCACCACTGCACTTCAGCCTGGGCAACAGAGTGAGACTCTGCCTCAAACAACAACAATAACAACAACAAAACAAACAAACAAACAAAATGGTGCCTGCCTACCCGAATACACTGTATTAGTTGTCTCAGTTCTTTATCCCATTCTGAGCCCTGAAAGGGGGTTTGTGTGCCCTTCTGGCGGAGGGGGTGTCCAATTTCTCATCTCTGGGCTGAGCCATGGACTTAGCTTTAGCTAATAGAACACAGTGGAAATGATCCTTCTGCTTCCAAGCTTTGGCCTCATGCAGGGAAGGCCTCTGCTTGTTCTTTTCTTCTCTGCTATTGCTACAAGGAAGATATTCCCAGGCTAGCTTGGTGGCCCGGGATGAAGTTGAGATATTTACAGTGCAAAGTGCATCTACCCAACTGACGTGTGAGTGAGTCCAGCCAAGATTCGCAGCAAGATTTAGCAGAATTCCCAGACCAGCCCACTCCAAATCCGCCAACCAGTTCCCTCTCCCAGGCAGCCTTCACAATAGAGAGAAATCATCAATGAATGTTGTTTTAGGCCCCTGAGTTTTGGGGGTGGTCTGTTACACAGCAGTAGCTAACTAATATGTCAAGTCACTTTGAACTAAAACAAACCACAAGCAGAAAGCTAATTTTTCTGGAAAAAATAATTGTGATATATTTTAAATCCAAGTGAGAGTGAGGTTTTATTTTATGTACAGATTTGGTTTATGAGTATTTATGTAGATAATTGAGACTTCCCTACAGAATGTGGGAAGTATAATAAAATTTCTTGCTTAGCGAATACAGTAGGCAAATATAAATATCAAATGCTGCTCAAATCTAGCTGTGCACTACATTTATCTAAAGTTCCGTCACCTGGGCCCAACTGCCACAGATCAAACACTTACTGGTCAGGGGGTGAGGCCCAAGTATTTTCTGCAGAACTCCCTAAATGACTGCTTGTACTGTGCAGCTGAGGCTGAGAAACACTAGGCTCCATGATCTAAGATCTAAATAGTTAAAATGCGGTAGAGATTTTAGCAAATTCTGTGGTTTTTTTTTTCTTCTAACACTAAATGCATTTCCCAGTCCCCATCAATATCAGATCAGACAGGAGGCTTTTTTCTAGATGACTTTATGATGTAGACAGGAAATGCTCTACTTCCAGGCTGGAGGCAGCTGCAAGCCACGTGAGAAATGTTCTTTTCTTCACCCTTTCTCTCCCATTACAACCTCCCGGAGTCATTAAGCTTCGTTCTGTGGCCTTGCTTTATTCTGCATTGTACAGGTTTTGAAATGTGACGATGTCTCCCCAGCCTTTCTCTCTGTACTGCCATGTGCACATTGCAACCATCTCCTCAGTTTGCCAGGAAGGATACCAACTCCGAGGAGCTGCTGAATCCCTATCTTGTGGACACAGGCATCAGACATTGCTGTTTTCATTCCAAGCGAATTAATCCAACGGACAGCCTTTTTTGGTGGTGCCCTGCCAATCACAGGTAACTCAGAGGAGAATGCAGGGATGATCAGAGACTGACTCTAAAGGGAAGTTTGCCTTTTGCTGCCCACCTGGAGGAAAGCAGGAACTCGGTTGCTAGCTCACGTCCTGGGGCCCAGAAGATGGCTTGATTCACTGTCTGGACAAAGTCCGAGCAAAACTCACTGGTAGGGCAGACATTTCTGTAGGTTCCTGAACCGCTGGTGGAAGCAGATGGGGGACAGTGAACCACCTACCTCCCTTGGTCAATCCCAACCTGGTCACTTGCTAGCTGTGGGGTCCTGGGCAGGCAGGGCGTCGGCTTCCTCATCTGTAAAAGGGGTGGCCCAGGGTGTACCTCGTACAGGATTGCTGGGAGGCTTCTGTGAAGTTACACATGGAACCCTGATGCCAGTGTTGCCATTATGTTCACTCTGCACAGATTAAGGGACCAGCAAATACTGAGACACATATTTGAAAGAACTGAAAAGAAATTCAATGACAAAAGAGATGGGACTTGGCTGCCTGATTTCCCTTTTCCCCCTACTTCTTGTCCTTTCCTGAATAAAGTGGTCTTCAGCATAAACTTAAACCTAAATTTTTTTTATTGAGATATAATTCACATACCATGTAATTCACCATTTAAAAGCATATTCAGTGTGAATTCAGATATTCACAAAGTTGTGCAACCATCTCTATTATTTAATTCCAGAACATTTTTTATCACCCCAAGGGAAACCGCATGCCAGCTAGCAGTCCCTTCCCATTTCTTACCCCACCAGCACCTGCAACTGCCAATCCGTTCTCTGGTTCTGAAGACTTGATTATTCTGGACATTTTATATAAATGAAATTATGTATAAATGGAATGGAAATAAGTACAATATGTGACCTTTTGTGTGTAAGCCTGAGTCATTTTATAGGAGAAAAAAGAAATTGGAGGTCCTAAATGCCTAAGAAATGACATTTCGAGTTGGGGGCGGGGTCTTATCTTCTGGCTGTAACCTGATATCCCCACCTGCTAGTGGTGCTTGCATGGAATTCTGGAAATGGGGTCGCTGGAGTTGAAGCCCTGCTGTGCTCCCACCCATAGCCCTTCTGCAGAATTGCTGCCACAACCTCACATCCCTGCCCCGTTCCCTTCCACATGTAGCCTCGGTAATGGATCCTGTGCCTGGGGGAGAAGTCATTGGGTAAGTCATTGTCCCTGGCAAAGAAGTATTCCAAAGGGGGCACTGCCGGGAATGTCTGATAACTGCTCACATACAGAAAAACCGAGACACAGATGATTCCCGCGGCTTTACTACAAGCTGCTGTTTTTAAGAAAGGGGCAGGTTGTTTCCGAGACATACTATGTGGTACCAATTTGTGCAGCTTGCCACTGTGAAGTTTTCAACAGACCACTGCTCAAAGGAGAGACATATTCATAATTCCAGAATTCATAACAAAAGTAAGGGATTGCATGGAGTGGCACAAATGGGCTATATTGTAATTTCTTCTCCCGGGATGTCAGAATTTTCTCCACTTCAATGAGCGTTCTCATCGGGCATTCTAATTACTATGACAAATATCAAAACATTACCTCTGTTGTTGCTGCAATCTTACTTATGGAAATGTGTCTGGATGTAAAACATGTTGTTCTGCTGCTTTGGTGCAAGATAAATTGCGCCTCTATTGAAGTTGCCCCATCTGGCATTTGGCAAATGGTTTCTATGGACCAATGACATCCCTAGATGTGATGTTTTTCTGGAGTTTCACGGTGTGTGCTAAAGGCACTGAGGCCTTTGAGCAACATTCGAGGGAGCTGGGGTACTGCCTATCCAGGAACATAGACTTCCTGCAAATGGTGGGCCCAGCATGCTTGTGACTCCCCTCCTGAAGAAAACCTGCCAGACCAGAGGTTCTCAAAGTGCTTTCTGGACCGGCAGCATCTGCATCACCAGGGATTTCTTAAAAATGCAGATTCCCAGGTCTCACCCTAGACTTGCCAAACCAGATGCTCTGGGGTGGGACTCAGCAATCTGTGTTTCAGCCCTGGGCAGATTAAGTCCTTCAGAAGATGTGGCTGTTTCCTCGAGTTTAAGAACCATGGTTCTAAAATTTTACAACAGAATGATTCATCAATGCAAGGAATTAGTGTAACAGGGACCCGAGATGACAATAAGGTAGTTTGTTATCAAGAGCATCAGGCATTTTCAAGATAACGCGGCCTGCAGTGGGTGACTGGTGATCCCCAAAAGATACGTCAACATCCTGGAAACTGTCAATGTGACCTTCTTTGGAGAAATGATTTTTGCAGATGTAAGTTAGGCATCCAGTGATGAGATCATCATAGACTTTCTAGGTGAGTCCTTAATCCAGTAACAACTGTCCTTATTGGAGACACAAAGGAGAGGCTGGGGGCAGAAGACACGTGAAGATGAAGACAGAGGCTGGAGTGAAAACAAAAACGGAGGCTGGAGTGAAGACGAAGATGGAGGCTGGAGTGAGGATGAAGATAGAAGCTGGAGTGAGAATTAAAATGGAGGCTGGAGTGAAGATGAAGACGGAGGCTAGAGTGAGGATGAAGATGGATGCTGGAGTGAAGATGAAGATGGATGCTGGAGTGAAGATGAAGATGGATGCTGGAGTGAAGATGAAGATGGAGGCTGGAGTAAGGATGAAGATAGAAGCTGGAGTGCAGATAGATGAAGACGGAGGCTGGAGTGAGGATAAAGATAGAGGCTGGAATGAAGATGAAGATGAAGGCTGGAGTGAAGATGAAGAAGGAGGCTGGCATGCAGATGAAGAAGGAGGCTGGCGTGAGGATGAAGATAGAGGCTGGAGTGAAGATGAAGATGGAGGCTGGAGTGAGGATGAAGATGGAGGCTGGAGTGAGGATGAAGAGAGAGGCTGGAGTGAAGATGAAGATGGAAGCTGGGGTGAAGATGAAGATAAGGCTGGAGAGAGGATGAAGATGGAGGCTGGAGTGAAGATGAAGATGGGGTGGAGTGAGGATGAAGATAGAAGCTGGAGTGAGGATGAAGATAGAGGCTGGAGTGAGGATGAAGATGGAGGCTGGAGTGAGGATGAAGATGGAGGCTGGAGTGAGGATGACGATAAAGGCTGGAGTAAGGATGAAGATGGAGGCTGGAGTGAGGATGAAGAGAGAGGCTGGAGTGAAGATGAAGATAGAGGTTGGACTGAAGATGAAGACAGAGACTGGAGTGAAGATAAAGATGGAGGCTGGAGTGAAGATGAAGACGGAGGCTGGAGAGAAGATGAAGATGGGGTTGGAGTGAGGATGAAGATAGATGCTGGAATAAGGATGAAGATGGAGGCTGAAGTGAAGATGAAGATAGTGGCTGGAGTGAGGATGAAGATGGAAGCTGGAGTGAAGATGAAGATGGAGGCTGGAGTGAAGATGAAGACAGAGTCTGGAATGATGCTGCCACAAGCCAAGGGACACCTAAAGCCAGAAAATGCCAGAAAAGGCAGCAGATCCTTCCCTAGATCCTCCAGAAGGAACCAATTCTGTAGTGTCTCACAGTCCTGGAGGTCAGAAGCCCCCAATCAACATTTCTATTGTTTTAAGCCACCACATTTTGGATAATTTGTTACAGTAGCTCCAGGAAATTAATGCACTGCCAGACTTTGTATACATGTGGGCTCCTGGTCATGTGAACCTCAAGAAAGGCTACATCATCAGGGACCATTTTATAACTAACAGCGAATGGGATGAAAAACACTGTTCCCAGGGTCACTGTATGCAAAGGAGCCTGCACACCTGCTCTCAAATAAATCCAGGCCAAAGCTGACCCCCAGATGTTTGAGGTCCTTTGCCACAGAGTACCCGACCCAGGTGTCAGCCCATAGAGCTTCCTGATCCCAACAGGGATATTATCTCCCCTTGGAATTCACAGCAATCATTAGCACAGCAAACATGATATAGAAAGGTCTGCCTTGATATCATCCAAGCTTCTGTCACCATGGTGGTCTTTCCCAACCACTCCGTGCACACATGTTCCCTGGAAGGTAGGGAACAGATTGGACCTGGAGCCCCCTCAGGCTCCCAGTGCATAATGGCCTACTAAGGCTCCCTGGAGTTCTGCCATAAAGAACTCTATTTCCCATTGACTAACAATATTTCCCAATCTTGCATGGAAGAGGGTCTCTGACCCAGAACTGCTAGCATCTCACAAGACAGGAAGGTTCTCTGGAACACAGAGAGGTGGGGAGATTATACTGCTTGTTTATAATTGGCCAAACAGGTGAAAAGATGCATGGGGCTGCAGAGAGTGTCTTTAATCTTGTATTATGTCATGGTGTCAAACATCAATATAGAAACCCGAGTTATTATGTAGCCCAGAAGTTTGCAGGAGTACAGAGCCCCCCACCCCACTCCTGAACCATCTGTGTCAAGAGGCACTGGGTACGTGCAGGTGCCTCCTGCAGGACTTACCTGCAGGTCTCTTGGGGAAGCACCATGAGTGTGAGGAGTGGCTATTTCATCCGCGTAACCCTAAACTACCCCCAGACTACAGCCAGCCCGTGCAGTCTGATTTTCAGGGAACCGAGAAGACTGCTCTTCACACCCAACTAAATATTTCCAAATTTCCTACTTGAACATTGCTGGAAATTTGACTTCAGAATATCCTTTTTTGGTTAGCTTTTATTTTATTTATATTGTTCAAGAAGCACTTATAGAGTGCTGATTTCAGGCCAGCCACTATCTACATAGCTTGGGATAGCAATTCATTCAATCTTCCACATAGCCCTAGAGGGTAGGAATTAACATTATTCACATTTTCTAGATGAGAAGACTGAAACACAGAGAAGTCAAGTGATTTGCCCAAGGTCACACAGCCAGGAAGTATTAAAGTCTATATTATACCCAAGCAGTCTCACCCCAGAATCTGTGCACCCAAGCATGATGCTATGCAATGCTGTTTCTCGTTTAGAGGCTGCCTCCCATTTTAATCCCCTCTAGCAAAGATAACTTCTTAAACTCCTATCTTATATATTACTGTCTTTTTTCATAGCTATGCCTAGGGCCAGGGGCAGAGTTTGACAACCTCCTTCCATTTTGTTCAGAAGAAGGAAGATCAAGATTCAGGTCATGGAGGTCATGGGCCATAATTGATTCTTTGAGCAGCAACCAGGGGCCATCTGTGCTTCCACCTCCCTAAATTAATGCCTTAAGATCTCCGTCAAACAGACCAAGTGCACAAATACATCAGGAAGGAAAACAATGGCGAGAATTTAAAACATGAGTTGTCCACTGAGGGCGATTTTCCCCCAACCCCACCTGGAAGGGAATGTGGCACTGCCTGGAGACATTGGTTGTCACAGATCGAAGTGGGGATACTTCTGGAGTATCTGGAGACATCTGGTTGTCACAGATCGAAGCAGGGATACTTCTGGCATTCAGTGGATAGAGACAGAGATGCTGGTAAACATCCTACAATACACAGGAGAGCACCCCAACGCAAAGAGTCACTGGATTCAAAATACCAATAGTGCCAAGGTTGAGAAACTCTGGTTCAAAGATTCTTGCAACATGATCTATGAAAGAAGAGTGAAAATACAGAAAACATGCATGGTTCAGGGCAGGGGTAGGCAGACTATAATGCATGGGCCAAAAGCAGCCTGCTGATTATGTGTGTAAATAAAGTTTTATTGGCACACAGCACACTCACTTTGAATGTATTGTCTAAGGCAGAGTTGAGTAGCTGCAAGAAAGGCCACCTGGCTTGCAAAGATAGAAATATTTACCATTTTGTTTTTTAAACTAAGAAAAAGTGTGCAGATACCTGATGTAAGAGCCCACCAAAACTTGAACACATTCCTCTTGCATAGTAAATCTGACTTAATGGAATCCAGTTATTCCCCATATATGCAGCTGAGTGTAGTTCATGTATCAACTGGATCTGATTGGCTCTTTAGTGTGTATGCGATTGACCCATGCTGGTTTTATGAACTGGATTATTTCCTTACATCCTCTCCTCCACCGGCCCGTCCTGCATATTTTCCTCCCAAATTAGCAATGGTTGGAAAATTGGCTTCTACCAAGACCAAGAGGTAGCAGAGGAGACCACAGAGAAGCAGGTGATTAGCAAGGATGAGAAGATCCTTCTACCACCGCCTGAGCTACAGAACCAAAGGGAAGTCAACTCAGCCACGCTGAAAACTGGTCTAGGAATGACAGGAAATTCAGAGGACACACGACAAATGCCTCTTTGCTGTCAGAGTTCACCGGTTGGAAATCGTCCATCATAAGCAAGACAGGATGGTGAGTCGACCAGCCACTTTCTCTGCCTCAGCAGCTGACCCTTCCAGTTCTTATCACCCTGCAAAAATGAAATGAGGGCCACCAGGTCCTGCCATCCACGCTGCACTCTGGCTTTTCAGAAGCTAGTCCATTTGGAACAGGAAACTTCAAATCAGTGGTGTTCAAATAGAGGTCATAAGCTATTTGGAATCAGATTAGCGGGTGTCATGCAGTCTTTTGTAAGTCACAAAGGAAAATAGAGAAGCATCAGTTTGTAACATAAAGCAAAAGCAAATATTGTTTCCTGAAACTGCATTTCAGATATAAATGTACATACATATGTGTACATATTTTATAATATGTGTGCATTTATGTGTGTGTATATGTATGCATTTATATGTGGGTGTGTATATATATACACACATGCATTTATGTGTGTATACATACACACATACACATACACACACATACACAAACACACAGACATAATGCATACAAGCATACAAAAATGCATGTTGTGGCCGGGCATGGTGGCTCATGGCTGTAGAGCTGGGTGTATCTCTCGAGTTCAGGAGTTTGAGATTAGCCTGGGCAACATAGCAAAACCCTGTTTCTACCAAACATACAAAAAGTTAGCTGGGTGTGGTGGTGCACGCCTGTAGTCCCAGCTGCTTGGGAGGCTGAGGTGGGAGGATCACCTGAACCCAGGAGGTCGAGGCTGCAGTGAGCCATGTTCGGGCCACTGCACTCCAGCCTGGGCAACAGAGTGAGATCCTCTCAAAAAAAAAAAAAAAAAGCATGCTTTATGATATTACTTGTGTACACTCACACTTATATATATGATCTGAGTCATAAAGTAAAATATGTCTCTGTGCATGATCAAAAAATGAGAAACCCTGCTTTAAATGCTATCTTTATTATCTGAAACACCAGAGCTCTTCTGGAAATGGCTTAGGCTGCCGAGACAGAATTAGGAAATCAGAGAGAAATGTTTCCATTTCCTTGTGTCATGAAAACATCGTAAATGATCCCGTTTGCTTCCCCTACAAGTCTGATGTAACTTCAACCAGGCGGTATGGTTGCTATGAGGGATGCGTTGAATTCTTTGTGTTTCTAAGACCTAAGAAATAAGACAGATCGAGAGCTAGAAGGAAAGGGAGAAGAAAGTCCAACGTTTCCCACACTGAGTCTTATTCATGATTTTTGTTAGAACCATGACCCGTATACTATTATTTAATATTTTAAACGAATATTTTTAAAAGTTGTCTTAAGTAGTAATATCTGTACCATGGCCCATTTGATGTGATAGTGTTTTCCTTTTTTCTAACACATATTCAACTAAATACATTATTATATAAATAAAAAAGTTAATGTACCTCCTAACATTAGTGGTACACATGAGATATTCTGGGAAATTCTGACTTTGCCAAAGCCTCTTATGTTATTCTCCACCTTGGCAGTCAGAGAGATTTTTTTAATTAATTAATTAATTTTTTTTTTTTTTTTTTTTTTTTTTAGAGTAAATTTGGCCAGGCGCAGTGGCTCACGCCTGTAATCCCAGCACTTTGGGAGGCCGAGGCGGGCAGATCACCTGAGGTCAGGAGTTCCAGACCAGCCTGACCAACATGGAGAAACCCCATCTCTACTAAAAATACAAAATTAGCCGGGCATGGTGGCACATGCCTATAATCCCAGCTACTTGGGAGGCTGAGGCAGAAGAATCGCTTGAACCCAGAAGGCAGAGGTTGTGGTGAGCCGAGATTGTGCCATTGCACTCCAGTCTGGGCGACAAGAGCAAAACTCCGTCTTTCAAAAAAAAAAAAAAAAGTCAATTTGGTCCCTTCCCCATAGCTTCCATGCGCTTTTAGGAGAAAGTCTAAGTCCCCCGCCCTCCCCACATGCCCCTCACTAGTACTTCAGGCTGTGCTTCTAACTCCCATCATCCTTGTCAACCTGGGGTTGGTGTTCCCTCCGGACCGCTAGCCCTGCACAGTTAGCACCTTCCCTCTGCTCAACACGCATTCACTGAGGCCAACACCTGCTGAGTTTCAGCACTGAGTCAGACATCGCATCATCACCAGACACATCTCTGCCCTCTACTCCCTATGGGGCCGGATTCCCCATCACCTCCGAGTGATCTCCTTGTACACTGCATCACAGAGCACATGTTTATCATAGGCTCACATCCTTGTGTGACCGTCTGATCGATGCCCCTCTCCTCCACCGGACTGTAAACCTCATGAGGGCGAGGAGCATCCTGGTCTAACACATCATGGGCACACATCAAATGTTTGTTGAATGAATGAATGAATGAATAGACGGACGGACAGATGTTTGTGTCTGTTTTGCAGATGGGGAACTAGAATGCTGAGAAGAACAGAGGGAGGCTTGCTCCAGATGCAGCTGATCGGAAGCTGAGTATTAGAGCTCGAGTCTGGGCCCTTCATCCTGCTCCCTCCCCCATGCTCCATTCTTGCAGAAACCTACAGTGTATTTAGCCATATAATCCCAGAAGATATTCCAAATAAGCCCCACGCCAGTGCTGGCGTCCCCGCTTCCTTTCTCACTGCTGTGTTAGGATCCAAAATCTGGACCTGACCCCTGCTACTGAGAGACCGAGAGGCCAACTTGGAGCAGATTTGTTCCAATTCATGGAATAACAACAACAAACGGAATGAAAACAAAACACAACAAAACTTAGCTCAGTTGGCTCACAATCATCCGTAACAATCGCTTATGATTAGCCATCTCGTTAAAATATAAACTAATTTAATTCAATCATTTAAGCAACAGCCCAAGCCAGCCCAGCCATTATCATCAAAAACTCCATAACACTCACCCTCTACAAGACATGACAATTTGGTGTTTGTATTAAGAATAGGAATTTCATGCTGGGATGGAGAAGAAGATCTCTGGCAGCTGCCATTCTCCCATTGTTCCTGTGTGCCAATAGCATCTCTATTAATTTCCTAAACAAAGCAGGGAAGAAACCACCCCAACATACCCGGAGTCGGAGATGACAGTGCATATAAATAGTTCAGAAGGAGGATTTTCTATAATATTAGCAACGTGTCTGATGCTTGCACTATGAACGCCATGAGTTCCCAATTCCATGGGAGGTTTCAACCATTCCACTGTCCCTGCCTGACCTTCCAACCGCCTCACATCTTCTGACCTTCACCTGAAAGCCCCTCTTCCTTATCATGTTGAAATCCCACTCCTTCCGCAAGTGCTAGCTCAAAAGCTCGGCAAAAGTCTTTATCAGGTACCAGGATGAAGAAATACCTCCCCTCAGCACATTTGCAGCTTTGTCTCTTCCCTTATGAAGCCAAGTGTCAGGACTCCAAACCTGAATGTCCAAGGGGACTAGGACAGGTCACATAAAGAAGTGTAGCTGGTCAGGTGCAGTGGCTCATGCCTGTAATCCCAGCACTTTGGGAGGCCGAGGCGGGTGGATCACTTGACCCTAAGAGTTAAAGACCAGCCTGGGCAACATGGTGAAACCCTATCTCTACAAACAAAAACAGGCATGGTGGCACGTACTCAGGAGGCAGAGGCTGGAGGATAGCTTAAGCCCTGAAGGTTGAGGCTGCAGTGAGTCGGATTACACCACTACACTCCAGCCTGAGCTGCAGAAGACACCGTGAGACCCTGTCTCAAAAGAAGAAAAAAGTGTAGCCCTCTAGGTGCAAGAAAGTCATGACCTGGTGGGATGACTTGGCTCCATTTGGCTCTAAGCAATCCATTATTCTAAATTGCCATATGTAGTCAGAGAGTTGAATTTTCAAATGAAAAGTTTAAATCTTGGCCACTAAATTGGTAAAATGTAAACTTTATATAAGCCAAACAAAGCATGCTTGCAGGTCAAACTGAGCCGATGGCTACCGTTTTTCTTCCCTCTGTTCTAGGATTTTGCTGACTCTCCAGCGGTTCTCTTCAAGGACAACTTGGATCCCTGGGTTTGTAGCTCCCAGAGGGAGGCTGCACTTGCTCCTTCATTCCTGTGCTCTCCTCTTCACACATGCTGGCTAGTTCTCCACTGCAGCCACGGCATCGCTGTCTCATTTCTGGGCCCTTCTCCCACTTTGACTTCATCATCCCTACCCTGTTCTGTCTTTATTTAAAATTTAGATATATGGTTCTATATGGTTTTTTTTTGCATTAATTTTGATTTTTCAAAAATATTTTATTTTCATGCCATGTTATCTCCACTCTGGAGTCTTTTGGAGGCCCCTTCAACCTCACGCCCAGTGCTTCACTCGCCTTCCCTTATCCCTGGGCCTCCCCTCACCTGTGCACATCCTCCTTTCCACAGACACACCCTCATCACAGCCCTGCTGTGAGGCAATCAGCAACCGGCTAACTGAGCACCCGGTGTCGCAGAACCACAGCTGACAGCCTAGCATGCATGCAGTCGGGTTCTGCACCTTAACGCATGGCATGCTTACTGCCACCTTGACAGTGTTATTTTGGCCCTTGGGACCCTCACACCACACCCAAGCAGAGTCTCACCCCAGTGCTTGTGAGGGCAGGCCTGGGTTCAGGGTACAATGAGACAGGAAACCCCAGGCAGGCCCTCGCCACGTGCCTAGGAGAACGGATTGTGCTGGTGTCACCTGGGCGGACGCCTGGCTGCGGACAGTGCTGGGCATGTCGAGTGTGCTCACGAGTACCTCTCATGTGAATGAAGAAATGAAGACGCCAGGGGCGGCGGCTCACGCCTGTAACCACAGCACTGTGGGAGGTCGAGGCAGGTGGATCACCTGAGGTGAGGAGTTTGAAACCAACCTGGCCAAGATGGTGAAACCCTGTCTCTATTAAAAACACAAAAAATGAGCTGGGCGTGGTGACGGTCATCTTCAATCCCAGCTACTGGGGAGGCTGAGTCAGGAGAATGGCTTGAATCTGGGAGGTGGAGCTTGTAGTGACCCGAGATCGCACCATTGCACTCCAACCTAGGTGACAGAGCAAGACACTGTCTCAAAAAAAAAAAAAAAAAGAAATGAAGAATGATCAGGATGATGAACAGCTTATCTGTGTGGGCGTCTCCTTACCAGGGGTTTAAAGAAGGAGACATTTGGACAGAAGACACAGAAATCGGACACTGCTTATAGACTAACAAGCATGGGAGGACGTCTCAAGGGACATGATTGCAGAAAGCACACCCAAGCCTCGGGAAGACTGGAAATTCCTCCTGGATTTACTCTCCTCCTTCTCTCCCCTCCCTGTGTCTGCTTCTGTCCTCCTCTCTCTCATCTCCATTCACTCACTGGCATGGACACCCCTCACCGTTGTCCCTAAGCGGTGCCTGAGGTCCTTATGCTCACACAGCCTTGCAGATCTGCTCTTCTCATCCGTGTTATATTTTGTATTCTATTTATTTTCTTCCTTCCTCCCTTCTTCCCTCCCTCCCTCCCTCCCTTCCTCTCTTTCTCTCTTTCAAGACAGGGTCTTGCTCTGCTGCCTAGGCTAGAGTGCAGTAGCATAATCGTAACTCACTGAAGTCCCAAACTCCTGGACTTGAGAGGTCCTCCCGTCTCAGCCTCCTGAGTAGCTGAGACCACAGACATGTGCTACCGTGTCTAGCTAATTATTTACTTATTTATTCATTTTTTTTATAGAGATGGGGGTCTCAATATTTTTCCCAGGCTGGTCTCAAACCATCCTCCTGGCCTCAAATGATCCTCCTGCCTCAGCCTCCCAAAGCCCTGGGATTACAGGTGTGAGCCGCCATGCTACATTCTATTTTCAAATGCCCTAAGAGGAGACAGGGTCAGCTCAGTCTGGGTGAGATCACCTGCTCCTGGTCCATCAGCTAAGGTCCAGGGACCCGGCTCAAGCTGAATGTCATGCACCCCCCCACCAGGATGCGGGCAGGGCCAAGCGTAGTGCACCCAGGGGAGAAAGGGATGTCCAAGGCAGTCCTTGCAGCGCTGGTATATCAGTCCTGAAGAGTGTTACCCTTGGAAGCACCAGTTAATGCATGGGCTCCCTTTGCTCATGAACGGTATTCTCCAAGGCTGATGGTGGAGGAAAGATCAAAGAAACTAATGACTCACAACGGAAGTGGAGAAGTGTTGCCTGACATAACATCAGGAGATTAGGTGTCTAGACAGAACTTAGCATGGGGGACGCTGTTGGCCAATCGCTAAACATGGTTTCTGGTCTCCTCCCTTGTCTGTTGAAATACCTGTGTTATTTAGGGGAGGGCCAGCTGCTGGGAAAAGTAAATGCCAGAGTGTTGGTGGTTTAACATGATACAGGTTTATTTATGACTCACACATGAATCCAAGGTGGGCCCATGGCTGGAGGGTTGGTTTCCTGCACGTGGCCATTCAACTCATATCTTGGAGTTTGCCCACTCCCTAGGACCTCAGTGTCCTCTATCCAGCCACAGATAAGGAGAGAGGGAGTAGGGAAGGCACACAAACGGGGCACAGAAGCAACACAGGCCAGCTCTGCTCACATTAGATGGACAAGAGCTGGTGTGTATCTCATGGCACACCGAGATGGGAGAGGAACGGGGAACATAGGCTCTAGACAGGCAGGCCCTTCCAGAGACATGCTTCAATAAGAAAAGGGAAGCATGAGCTGGGCATGGTGGGTCACACCTGTTATCCCAGCACTTTGGGAGGCCGAGGCGGGTGGATCACCTGAGGTCAGGAGTTCGAGACCAGCCTGGCCAACATGGTGAAACCCCATCTCTACTAAAAATACAAAAATTAGCCAGGCATGGTGGCGCATGCCTGTAATCCCAGCTACTTGGGAGGCTGAGGCAGGAGAATCGCTTGAACCCAGGAGGTGGAGGTTGCAGTGAGCTGAGATCATGCCATTGCACTCCAGCCTGGGCAACAAGAGAGAAACTCCATCTCAAAAAAAAAAAAAAAAGAAAAGAAACATAAAAGAAAAAGAGAAGCATGAGTTTTTGGTAAACCACCATCCCTGCTATCATAGATGCTGAAAGAAGAAAGTACCAACTTCCCCAGCTTCTACAGCAAGCAGATGAGGCTGTCTGATATAATTGCAGTAGGTTATATATAAAGATGAGGCCATGTGATATAATTGCAGTTGGTGATATATAATTGGAAGTAGCCGGAAGTCCTCCAGGCTAGCTTTTGCTTTTTTGATAAGAAGAAAAGTCATAGCTTCGGCCAGGATGTCTCCTCTCCTCCTGCTTGAATGTCAGCTTGGAGTCTGTAGCAGCTGTCTGTAGCCACGAGGCAGGGACCAAGTGCATGGCAGATACAAGAATCAAAGCCTGGATGGGGCTGGGCTGTTCAGCTGGGGCTACCTACCTCCAGGTGTATTGATCTATGAGAAAAACAACCCACTATTTGTTTAAGCTGCTGTTATTGGGGAGTTCTGGTACTTGCAGCCAAAAGCATTCCTAACTGTTGCACCCACACTGGGGCTCTCATTTTCTTTCTCTTCCTCCAAAATAAGTATTATAGACCTTCATCAAGGTTACAAGCATTCCTTTTTGTGGCTTATGCACATATGGGCCTGTGGACATTTTTGCTCCCTGCTACTGATTTAGGGATTTTTATAAGTTTTGAAATGAACTAAAATAAAAAAAAAAATGAAACAAGAAGAGATCAAAGAGTTAGAGTGTGGCTTTCCTTCAGGAGGAAGAGCTCCAAAGAATGCCAGATCCTTTCATGTCTTCACCATGGTGAAGTTTCATTTCTATAAAAATATTTGGCTTTTCAACTTCACATTACAAACAATTTTGGGAAAACCAGAAATAAATACACAAGAACTGCAAAGGAAATCCAGGAATGCTCAAATAGGGAAATAAAAAGTCTGACTGCAAGGTTTTTTTCTCCGGGGATCGTTTCAACTGCCTGCTGTATGCTGTTTTCTCTTCCTCAGGTCCGCTGATACCTCCACTGTCTCCCCGTTGGAATTCCACCTTTACTTTGGGAGGCCGAGGCTGGCGGATCACCTGAGGTCGGGAGTTCGAGACCAGCCTGACCAACATGGAGAAACCCCGTCTCTACTAAAAAATACAAAAATGAGTAAGGTGTGGTGGCCGGTACTTGCAATCCCAGCTACTCAGGAGGCTGATGCAGGGAGAATTGCTTGAACCCAGGAGGCGGAGGTTGCAGTGAGCCGAGATTGCACCACTGCACTCCAGCCTGGGTGACAGAGCAAGACTCTGTCTCAAAAAAACAAAACAAACAAACAAATAAAACAACAGATGCAAAGCAGAAGCTGTATTCATTCCCAGAGCTACAAGGAGGCTGGATTGCACAGTGAAGAAGGCACCCCCACCTTCTGCTGAACACACAGAAAATGAGGCACCTGCTCCAATCCGATTGTGTTTGCAACAGAAGCTTTTGCAGTTAGAATGAGGTGTCATCCAAATAGCACTGAACTCTTTGCCTGAGAAGCCTTTCTATGAGCAGGTCCTAGGTTAGGAACTCCACCACCCCCCGGAGAATGGAGTTCCAGAAGGTGGGGCTTGGGAACTGAAGCAAAATAAAGGTAGAGGCCTTTGCTGGGGGCTTTGATAGAGAGTGACACACCGCCATCACCACTATCACACACATCAACTTTGAATGAATTACTCAAAAAATTTCCCTGGGTGGGCACAGGCCTATGAGATCCTGACCTGGTGAACAACGGGGTGGGCTGGACATTAGTACCCATCATTCCCTCAATGGAGTCTGCTGGAGCAGTGAACAACCTGTACAACTGTGCACAATAGTCCTGGGCCGTGAGGAAAGAGCTCCTGGAAATGAGGAACAATAAAAACTTTGCTTCCCTTTTTAAGGGTCTCCCACTGACAGTCTTCAGGCCAAGTCCCTTTCTCAGACTGTTTGCTTTTTGTTTTTTTTGTTTGTTTGTTTGTTTTTGTGGGTGGGATGGAGTGGGCTGGTGATCTACACAGAGTTTCAAAATAACTCAAAGTATTTGAAAATGTCTTCAGATGGGGTCTGTGTGCACTTATCAATTGTCCATAGGCCTCCCCCACCCACCATGCTCCTTGTTCATGACGCTCCCTGCAGTGCACAGTTCTATGTCACTTGTCTGGACTCGTGCGGCACCTGATGGAAGAGAATCAGAACATGTAGATTGTAAAATGCCAACTGCCTCTTCTTCCCCTCTTTGAATTAATAGCTGCCAGGAGCAAACTTTGAGGTGCAAGTTACACACAGAGAAGATAAATGGCTTTTTAATTTGGGTCACTGACAAGGTCAGCAATAGAACTCTGTTATTGTTATTTTTTTCTTTTTTTTGCAAACATGCCTTCATTAACTTTCTTTTAAAAAACAACACAAAGAAGTCCCAGGCTTTTGATGAACGTGCATCCTCTCCCTAGCTACTCATTTTCAAGTTAAGTCACCGTGGCAGGCCTGAGCCCTGGGTAGCTGGGGGCTGCCTCTGGTTTGCTGCCTTTTTTTCTTGGTAAGGTCTCTATCAAGCATTCCCCCCACCCAGCTGCTGAGCTGGGAAAAGCTCCAATGGCAAAAGCCCAAACCTACTGATGATTGAGTATGCCAAGAGTGGAGTCCTGCGGGTTAGGACAAGAGGGTGCATGAATCTCCCTGATCAAATATGGCCACATGGAAAGCAGCTGCCCCTCCTTGCAAACTTGCATTCATTGACCAACATCTGTAGCTTTGGCTTGTCCAACACCCATTCTCCCTTTTTCTGGTGACAACTTTTATTTTCTTTTGGGTAGCCATCGCTACTCAGTGGGGTGGCAATGAGTGGCACCGCCTGGGGCACTGGGACTGACCCATACTGTAGCTCTCGGGGTGAGCGCAATACTCAAGCCAGGTGAAGTGATTCACAGGAATTGGTTCAGGAACAGCTGCATGGACTAATAGAAGCCACTAGGAAGCAGCTCCAAGACTTTGGTTTGAACAAGTGGACTTACTAAGTTGAAAAGACATAGGTCTGGATTTGCTGGTGGCCGCCTGGCTACCCTGCGAGGACAGGCTGCCTGAGAATGAAGCCATCGCAGAAGAAAGCAGGGGTGAGAGGTGGGACTAAAGGCAGTCCCGGTGACACTGTCATTGGCCTTGATCCAGCCATGCCTGAAGTTTGTTCTACCAGAGTTTTTATTTAGATGACCCACTATTTCCCCCTTCTTCTCCCCTAAGCCAGCTTGATTTGGGTTTCTGTCACTTATAAGTGAAATCGTTCTAGCTAGTTATTCTATCTCCCAACCAGTTCTCTTCTGCAGAATTCACTGGGAAATTCTGACTAGTAATCTCCAAATTTGTTAACTACGAATATGAACCTTTGTTACTTTTCAATCTGAGACTCCAGCCTCTGCCCTCCCTGGACCTTCAGGCCTTATTTTAACACTTGCTGGATACCACTCGGAGGTGCCAAGAGAATCTCAAATTCAAATAAATTTAACAGAGCATTCTTTTTTTTTTCTTTTTTTTTTTTTTTTTTTGAGATAGAGTCTTGCTCTGTCGCCCAGGCTGGCGTGCAGTGGCACAATCTCGGCTCACTGCAAACTCCCACTCCCGGGTTCAAGTGATTCCCCTGCCTCAGCCTCCCAAATAGCTAGGATTACAGATACTCACCATCACACCTGGCTAATTTTTGTATTTTTAGTAGAGACAGGGTTTCACCACCTTGGCCAGGCTGGTCTTGAACTCCTCGTGATCCGCGTGCCTTGGTCTCCTAAAGTGCTGGGATTACAGGCATGAACCACCGCTCCCAGCCCAAGAGAGCATTCATTACCTTCCCCTCAAAACTTGGTCTTCTGTCTGTTTTTCTTATTTTCACCAATGACACCACTATCATTCAGGAGAGAAACTTCAGAGTCACGCTCTATCTTCTAATTCCTTTTAACCCTGACATCCTACCACCAACTTCTATCAACCAACAACCAAATCCTGAAGAGCCCACTTCCTTGGTCTCTCAAACCCAGGTCCTCTTCTCTACCCCAGCCACAGTGAGCTCATTCAGGTCCTCCTGATCTCTCAGCAGGGGGACCAGGCTCCTAAGGGAGGCTTTCATATGGCCAGCAGTGCAGAACAAAGACTCTGGTTCACATTCATGGAACTTAGATCCTCACTAACTGTGTGATCCAGGGCTCTCATCAGTCAAATATGGAAATTAGAGGTACGCAGAGAATGCTTACCTCCGCCTCCACTATTCCCCATTCTCTCCAAAGGGGCTGCTGGTCCAGTCTTCCCCTTCCATGCCTCCTCCAAGGCTGCAGTGGGACCTTCTAAATCCAGTTGTAATAACCTGATACTCCTCTGTCTAAAACCTCTTGTACTGCAGACTTCCAGCGGTCTCAATGATTTACCCTCAATTTCTTCTATAAGAAAAGAAGCTTCAGTTTGTAGCTGGGCCACCTGGCCACTGGACTTAATGTCAACGAAAAACTACATTCCCTAGCCTCCCTTGCAGACAGATGTCTAATTCCGGAGATGTTGGTGGAAGTGAAAGAGGCAATGCGTAGATGGCGCTCTTAAAACAGTGACGTGCCCCAGCAGCAAAGCCCAGCCTGTACTGTGAATGTCTCTTCCAGACTCCACATTCAGTTTACTTCATGTTGGTAGCTTGAAATTGGCAAGGGTGGGAATATTTACACCATGGAAACTGGCAAAAGCAACCAATCAATCTCCCCTGCCCCCCAGCAGAGATCTGGTTGTTAAACACTTACTGGCGCACCATGGCTTTTACGTGAAGGGAGGAGCCCTTCCTGTCCCATTTCTCCTTCCCCATGATGGGAAAGGTGCCTGGTGGCAGTCATTGGGCAAAGGGGACCATGTTCCAGGGACAACGGAGCAAGAATGGGAGGAATCCTCTGTCCCCAGCACCACGAAGTGATTACACAACCCGAAACTGCTCACAGCTGGATGGTATGTGAGCAAGAAAGAAGGAAATAAAATTAAGAAACTAAATTGTATTTTGTCCAAATCATTAATATTTTGGGTTTCTGTTATAGCAGTGTTTATAATACATACTATAATAAATATATGATCTGTATAATTTTAGTATTATAATTATATAATTACAATACTAAATATATTATAATTATATAATAATACTAATTATTATATAATACTATCACTCCATGATATAATTATATAATTATAATACTAAAATATAAATATGAGATATTCTAATTATATATGATATAGAAAATGAATTACAATATATAATCAATCTACTAACTGTAATATCTCCCTATTGTGTACAACAGATATTTTTCAAAACGGGGTTCACTCCCAGGCTTTGTCTGGCTTATTCAGCACATAAAAACAAATTGTTGAACTAAAATTGACACACTGTATTTTAAATATATGGATCTCGGCTCACTGCAAGGTCCGTCTCCCGGGTTCACGCCATTCTCCTGCCTCAGCCTCCCCAGTAGCTGGGACTACAGGCACCCGCCACCACACTCGGCTAATTTTTTGTATTTTTTTTTTTAGTAGAGAAGTGGTTTCACCGTGTTAGCCAGGATGGTCTCGATCTCCTGACCTCGTGATCCACCCGCCTCAGCCTCCCAAAGTGCTGTTTTTTTTTTTTTTTTTTTTTTTTTTTTTTTTTTTTTACAGACTGAGAATCTCAAATTGTGATGACAGAATGCTGCAATCAAAACTCTCAAACAATGTTGGTGGTAGTGCCAAGTGGCATAAAACCACTTTGAAAAACTGGCAGTTCCTAAAAAAGTGAAAAATATGCTTGCTTACCCTATGAGCAGCAATTTCACTCCATGATATACGAAAACATGTATCCACACAAAAACAGGCATATAAATATTCATAGCAGCTTTATGCATAATAGCCCAAACTGGAGGCCACCAGATGAATGATAAGCAAATCGTAGTGTATTCATATAAGGAAGTGAGCTCTGCAACAGAGGAATGATACACTCACACATGCAACAACATGGATGAATCCCAAAAACACGCAGAGCTAAGGAAGACAGCAAAAATAGTACATTATGTAAGAATCCACTTATATGAAGTTAAAGAAGAGGCAAAACTCATCCATGGTGATAGAAATCAGGACAGTGGTTGCTTCGGCATGGAGCAGATGGGGTTATCTGGCAGGGAACATGGAGGGATTTATGGGAATAATGAAATTGTTCTATGTCTTCTTAGAGGTATGGGTTACATGGGTGTATGCTTTTGTCAAAAGTAATCAGAGGCCAGGTGTGGTGGCTCATGCCTGTAACCCCTGCACTTTGAAAGGCCAATGTGGGCGAATCACTTGAGCACAAGAGTTTGCAACCAGCCTGCATAACATGGTGAAATCGGTCCCAGCTACTTGGGAGGCTGAGCTGGGAGAATCACTTGAGCCTGGAACATCGAGGCTGCAGTGAGCCAATATCGAGCCACTGCACTCCAGCCTGGGTGACAGAGCAAGACCTTTGCTTAAAACACAAACAAACAAAAAAAAAAAAAACAAAAAAAAAAGCTAATCAGACCATAGAATTAAGGTCTGTGCATTTTAGTGTAGTAAATCATGTCAACAAAAATAAGGAAAAATATGACACAAGAAAAGTCCGCGCAAATCAAGCGAACATCTCTGAAGACCGCATTGGGTCTCAGATTTAGTCTTTGCGTGTCTGCTGTCAAGATTCTGTTGCCTGAAACTAAGAGAGTTGGTTCCTGAAAGAGCCCGCATGGTGTGTAGGCTGCCATTCTCCCTCTGGTGCAGGGTAGACATCAACAATCAACGTCCTCCTCTCTCCTTCACTAAACCATGGCCTCAGAATCCCCCTCAACACATAATCCCAAGCATTTACTCCAAATAGAGCAAAGCTGACGTATTTGCCATCTGGTAGTAGAAACGTGAGCTTCCAGAGTACAAGACTGAAATCTCATTTATCTTTGTTTTATAAACACTCAGCACAAGATGTGACACAGATGTTTTCTGACTCCATGCTGCAGTGAACTTCGTCTCCTTGCTGCTGGGGCCACAGTCTGAGCTCACAGGAGCCAATCTACCCCCGGGCTCCCCCATAGCCCATAAGTCAGCCTGGATTGCTGTGCCCTGGCCCACACGTGTTTTGTCTTCGTTTCTTTGGCTTTTCTCTCCTAGAGCTGGGAGTGCACAACCTGTCATCTATAAACACCAATACAATGGATGTCATGTTTACTTATCACCCACAGAACAAGATCATACATTTCTATTATAATATGTTTCTATTCATGATCAAAATGACTTGTAGTGGAAAATCTGCTTTCTCCAGCAATGGGAGTAAGGCACACCCTCTCCTGAACATGTTTACGGTCACATACATATGTCAATGAGAGAAAGGGTGTTTCTCTTATGATGAATAAGGCTGCTCAGCTCCATCCTGCTTACTGGTTCCCTTGTCATCTTTCAGGACCACAATACGGCTTCAGTGGGTCACATATTCCCCTCCTGAACCTGAGCACAGATGGCCGGGCTGCAAAGCATGCACTTGCCTCCAACCTTCTCACTTCTGTTTCAGAAATTAACCACCTCCTCTGTGTGGGTAGAGCCTGGTCTCCAGAGAAACTGAATTCAGGTGGCAGACCCAGTCACTGCAGACCCACTTAATTGGATTTGACAGCCATGATTTATTTACCCGGCAGCTCTTTGCTTCAAGCTGTAATCACACCTTAGACTTATCTTCTCTTGAGCTTGCTTGGAGTACCAAAAATTCAGATTTTTCTTGACACTCTGTAGTCACAGCAGAAAAGGGAAGGGCAAGGGAGAAATCATGAAGGACTTAGTTATACGGCCTCAACTTTCTACATTTCACACTTAATTTGGCTGATTTTGTGGACATGAGGAGGAAGAAATCAGTGTGCAGTATCTAACCCTGCCACTGCCCATAGGCAAGTCAACCCCACCTGCTCTTTGCCTCTCGGCCAGTTTTAACAGGGGACAGGATCAATTGTCTTCTTCAGACAGACTGCAGTTTCCTGTCTCTGTGACAACCCATCCTCAGGGCAGGACCAGGGCAGGTGAGACATCAGAACTCAAGCATGTGTTGGAAGCCAGGGTACCTTTGAATATCGGTTTGCACACAAACCTCTTCTTGAATCTGTCTGCTATCTTTGCTTTGATTCTCCTGTTTTGGGGTTGGATCACACATGGTGGACAGTCCAGCTCAGCATCCAGCCAAGAGTCAGCGTCAACTCCAAGCCATACGAGCGCTCCATCCTGGAGGTCCTGCCCAAGGGGTCTCTCAGGAAACTTCAGCCCCGGCAAACACCTCTGCATCCTCCCTCATGGGAGACCCCAAGTGAGAACTGCCCGGTCAAGCCTTGCCACACAAAGTTAGAGGCAAAACCAAATGGTCATTTTAAGCTTCTATATTTCTGAGTAATTTGTAAACAACAGTAGGAATCAGAAGATCAATCACATCAACTTCTGGAGCTGGGGGTGAAATTCACATTTCCTGAAGTACAGGGATAGGTGAGAAAGAGCAAATCCATGGACCTGAACTTCATTAGGATTCTGCTAAGATGAAGGAAGTGGATGATGGGTAGGCCACCAGTAGTATTTTCTATAACTTTGAAAAATTCAATGCATTAACCTCCTGTGAATTAATATGTGCAAAGCATTGACACAGTGCAGGCATATAATAAGGACTTGATAGATGATAGTTATTTCTATTATTATTATTCGATGTGTGAATGCGCTTAAGAGTTTCTTACATACCTTCCCAAGGAGCTCACGAGTACAATTTGGTTATCTTGTCTATATCCTTGTGGACCTAGATGGGCAAATATATGCAGAAGGAAAGAAGCATAAATCTTCCTTTCAAATCAAAAGGGCCCCCTTCGCTAGATCTTTTTCACATTAGGTCTTTTGCCTCCTTCTGTACCTTCTGACCTGTGGTCTCCACATGTCTCCTTCACGTGTCACAGCTGTGTCTCCCCATACTGGGATTTTTTAAAAAATCAAACATAATCGTTGAGGTGTTGAGGCTTGTCGTACAAAACCTATCATCTTTCTTGGCTTTCTATAGGTGGCCAAAGAGCCAATTCTTCTCCCCTTCCTTCTTCTTATTCTGAAATTGCCCCAGCCCCTGATGGCTGCCGCCTCACGCCCCAACGCACACACAACCAGCCAGAGTCATCCACTTTTTTCTGTATGCTTCCGACCTGCATGCGCTGCTTTGCTCCCAGCTCCAGAAGGTGGATCATGGTAGATTTTTACCAAAGATGGCTGCAGCCCTCTTTCCCACCCTTCTTGTCTGATTGCAACATGACTTTGTCACTGCTCCTATCCAGAGTCAAATGTCCCTTTCCTTGATTCTGGGCTGGCTCAGTGACTTTGAGCCCAGCAGTGTCTACATTTATTCTCCTGGAACACTGTGCGGCCATGTCAAGAAGCCCAGGTACAAAGCTGGTGAGGCACAGGAAGGGAGAGGCTCGAGAGGTTGAAAGACCACAAAGGGAGAAGCCCAGCAGTCCAGCCACTCCTATGGGAGACCAGACACAGGGTGAGGTCATCTGAAATCCTTCACCTTAAATTGCAGCTGCATGACAAAGTCCAGCCTATGCCACACGGAGCAGAGACAAGACTGCCAACTGAGCCCTGCCTGGCCAACCCAGAGAATCAAGAGCCGGTGAAGCAGCTGCTTGTTGAATCCATTGTGTTCTGGAGTGGCTGCTATTTAGCACTAGAAAACGGAGTGAGGCAAACCACCTTCGTAGGGACACTCCGTCACACTGCAGTCATTAGAGAATCAACAAGGTCTTGTCTGCCATTTTCTTCTTCAGTTATTATTTTTGGAATAGAAGGCAGGTATTAGAAGCTCCCTGGAAGAGCCAGGTGTGTATCCCCATCTTTCCGTATCCATATACTACCATTTCTGTAGTTTACATGTTTTTCTTTACAGTATGCCTTTCTAACATACACATTTGCTATAAATTAAAACTTCATATTATCTTCATAAATGAAAAACTCATGCTACTTCATAAAAAATGAAAGGCCACCCTAACGATACATATGTAATGATGACCATTTAATTATTAAATGGCAATATTTATAATTAATATCATTTAAAGATCTGGATCAGTAGACAGCCAGAAATGCACAAATCACATTCTGGAAACATTGCCTTAAGTTTTGTTTTTGTTTTTTTTTTTTTTTTTGAGATGGAGGCTCACACTCTGTCACCCAGGCTGGAGTGCAGTGGTGCGATCTCAGCTCACTGAAACCTCTGCCTCCTGGGTTCAAGCGATACCTCAGCCCCTGGCACCCCCCCCCGCGACGCCCCCACCAAGAGTAGCTGTGATTACAGGCACACCACCATGCCTGGCTAATTTTTGTATTTTTAGTAGAGACGGGGTTTCACCATGTTGGCCAGGCTGGCCTCAAGTGATCCACCCACCTCGGCCTCCCAGAGTGTTGGGATTACAGGTGTGAGCCACCGTGCCCAGCCCACATTGCCTTAAGTATTAATGCACTTGTGAAAATTGCAACCAGGTGTGGTGGCTCACACCTGTAATCCCAGCACTTTGGGAGGCCGAGGTGGGAGAATCGCTTGTGTCCAGGCTTTCTGTAGATCAGCCTGGGCAACACGGCAAAACCCTGTCTCTAAAAAAAAAATACAAAAATTAGCTGGGTGTGGTGGCGCATGCCTGTATTTCGAGCTACTACTCGGGAGCCTGAGATGAGAGGATTGCTTGAGTCTGGGAAGTGAAGGATGCAGTGAGCTGTGATCGCGCCACTGTACTCCAGCCTGGGTGACAGACTGAGGGAGACCCTGTATCAAAAATAATCATAGTCATAATTGCATTTTTTATTTTTTAAAAAATAAAAGAAAATTGCTTGGCCTTCTGCATTTTGACTTCCTTCTCTTTTTCAAATTATTTCTGGATATAAGACTTAGTAAATAATACTTAAAATTTAATTTTTGTTCTTTGCACTTATCACTGTATTTTTAAGTGACTTTATTTTGTTGTCTGATGGTTGTCCACCTACCCATAAAGTGTAAGCTCCACTGGGTCCCTCTTTTTGTCTGTTCTGCTCACTCTTGACTGCCCAAGGTGGAGAGCTAACACTTAGTAGCTGCTTAATAAATATGTATTGACTAAACGAATGAATGAATAAATTAATGACTTGTGGCACAAAGCCTCAAACTCACCCCACCCATCAGGAGGAAACTTGTTTGATTTTTAAAGACTCTCCAGGGAATTTCTTTTTCATAAATCAATATTGTTTGTACAGACCCAAAGTGCAAGGCTTACTCCCCTTCATATTTTAGTCAGTGTCTCAATACATTTTTGAGGTGTATTTATTTTCTGCCAAGTAACAATAGGTCTCATGAAAAATGAGTGGCCCTGCACATTGGAATGTGTGAGGAAGAATAATGGGTTGATTAATGAACCTCACAAAATATGCAGCCCTCTTTCCTGCCGGGCGTAGCAGGCGGAGATTCACACAAATTAAAAAGGATGAAGAGGATCAATTTTCTAGAAATCAGAAAGCAAAGGAAGCCTGGGAAAAATCAAAGGCACATTTTTAGCTGTAGATGCTTGTGTCTTTTCTTTCTCTTGAACTTAGGACAAACAGGAAAAACAATATTTCTCCCTTCTCCCTTTTTTTCATTTATTATTTTATCTTGTCTTACTCTGGTGCTCAAGGATAGAAAAGAGCAGTCCAGAAACGTAATACTGGTTTATTTTTGTATTTTTTTCTAAAAGAGACTAACACCTTAGTAGCCAAACATCTACATGTTTAGCAAAAGTAAACAGCAAATAACCCAAATCTCTGATACCAATCTTTCAATGGGGCTTTTACTCTCTGGCTAGAGAGCCACAAACAAGAAACTTTGAATCTGTTTTTGTTTTCAATAAAAATCTTGTTTAACAGCATCATGAATATTCATGCTTTCGGCTTACTTCCAAATAAAAACAAGAGAAGCCAAATGAAACAAGAAAAAAAGAAAAAGTAGTTCACTCAGCTGCACAAAGGTTTGAAGGACAAGATTTTATGTTTTGAGGCATGTGCACCAATTAATAAAAAAGAAACTTCAGGAGAAAAATAACTCGTAATAATCAGAGCACAAAGAGTGCCAGCATCCTCAGCAGAATTCCTTGAATTTCAGTAATTGCCTTATTCATTTTGCAATATTTGCTGTATTTGAGAACCCACTATCTCATTATTTATATATTTTTTCTGTAAACTGAATTCAACCAAACTCACTTTTAAAACAGGTAGCCTCAGTTCCTTCTGTGCCATCAATAAATTTGATAAGCGAATTATATTTTTTCTTATACGTATGAATACAAATCATAATTAGTAAATAAAAGAAGTGTAACTAAAATTTGGTATCTCACCAGTGGCATGCCTACCATGTTTCTGGAATTATTTACCATAGCCTAGGGCATTTTATTGGTCTTTAATCATTCAACAGTCATTGATGGGTGACCCTCATCTGATAAGGGAATTGGAAATAAAACAGTGAGAAACATAGGGTCCCTGATCTCAAAGGCTCTCTCTTTGGTGCAACTCCAACTATAAAATGAGTTGGTCTTATTCTATCATTTGTTTTTGACCTTGAACACCCAGAAGTCAGGAGTTCAAGGTAGGGCTTCTTAATGTTCCCTGCTATCCAATATGATAGCCAGTAGCCACAAGTGACTCTTAAATTTATATTAATTAAAATGAAATAAAATAAAAAATTTAGTTCCTCCATCAAATGAGCCATCTCAAATGCTCAATAACTACCTGCAGCAAGTGGCTGCTTTTACCAGGCAGCACTGATATAGACTATCAGCACCACCACCCAAAGTTCGACGGGCTAGCTCTGCTCGAGAGAAAGAGAAAGCACAGTGCCTTCCTTTCACACCACTGAGCTACTTTTAGGAACTCACTTGTGAAACTCAGGGCCTCACATCCCTCTCTGGGCAGGCTGGGATCGTCAAATCTTCAGAGGCATTATGGACATTTCCCTAGAAAATTCTAGCATCTATTGCATATTAAACTTGATTCCACTTCCTAGTAAGTTGCCTTGTTTCTGCTTCTGTGTGTCAAATGCACTTCCTCCCCTGGCAAAGAGTTTCTACATGGAAACGTCTAGTCACCTTCCTGGGAAGCAGCAGCTTTATTTACTTTAATCACTGCATAGCTAAGGAGACACCTGTCAAAAAAAACCACTGCTATTTTTGAGACAATGGGATTGTTTCCAGCATGATTAGTCTGTACTCTGACGGGTGACACTGTAACACAGTCATAGCCAAGCCCAGTAAGATTGCATCTTCACGCCTTGCATATTGGAAAACTGTCATGACATCCTCCATAATGGAATCATGATAACATCAGACAAGGATGAGGTTTCATCTTGGCTTCAGTCCAAATGGAGAAGTCATCCTAATAAACTGTAAACAGACCCAAAGCATGAACTAATAAGAAGTTATCTGGTCTACTTGTTTCTAGCAGTGGAGTAGGTTAACACAATTAACTTCATGAAGTCAAAGACTGAGGCACTGAAATACTATAGTAGACACTGTAAACACAAATGCCTCTGGGGACCAGGAAAGTAATTTCAGTAAATGAGCCGGCTTGTCTGGGAGGCACTATAGGGAGTGACTGGAGCTTCGATGGAGTGGAGAGCACATGCCCACCAGAGCAGCCACGCTTGGCTCCAAACTGTTGGAGCAGAAAAACGGGCTCAGTTTTCAGACCTTCTGATTTTTAAGATAAAACAGGAAGACAGCTTCTAAATAAAATTTCTTAATTTTTAAAATATGACACAGGCCCCAAAAAACACTCCTTCAAGCCACCAGACTCTAACCCATGTGCTAAGCAAAGTTAATATGAATTGGTTAATAAATAAGAAACGAAGAGTATAATTGCATGTTCAGGTTATCCCTCATGGTAGATTATAAAAGAGGGCATATTTTTCCTTCCCTATATCCAAAAGTCCCTTAGTAGTTTGAAGCTCCTCCTATTAAGAAGTGGGATCTGTTTCCCCATTCCATAAACATGGGATGGACTAGTGATTTGTTGTGGCCGAAAGAAGGTGGCAAAAGCAGTGTTATACCAGTTCCAGTCCAGGTCATTGGCTCGACTCTTTCTCTTGGAGCCCTGGGACTTCCATGTAAACGAGCCCAGGCTGGCCTGCTAGAGTAGGACACACAGATGGCCCTGAGGCCTCCATCATCCCAGATGATAGCCAGTCGACCCCTACAAGCAGAGCGGCCTAGCTGACTGGCAGTTGACCTCAGACAAATGAGTGAGCCCGGCCAGGAGCAGAAGACCTGCCCAGCGGAGCAGAGCGCAAATGACAGACACAGAATTGCAAGGTAAAGAAATAGTTGTTGCTCTAAGTCATTGGGTTTTCAGACTGGTTTGTTAGGCAAAAAGCTGCGTAACAGTTCAGTAGCTGTATCATTAGGGTTCAAATCCCAGCTCCACCAACTACTAGTTCTGTGATTTTGAAACAGTGACGTAACCTTCAGTGCTTCCCATCAATTTTCACCAGTGACAACTAAAAAAAAAAAAATTGTCTTACTTTTACCAAATCTAACATTCAGCAGGTTATTTGTTTGAGAAATGGGAGAATGTGGTGGGCTTCTTTTAGGAATTACATTACTGTGCTTTTCTAAAAAGCACTTGAAATAATATCACACGTCTAGGAGTGTGGTGACTCTGACTCTTACTCGCTTATGAAGGCCAAATGTTAAATCAGAAATTCAGTAAGCCAGTTGGCAATTCGAAATTAATCATAGTGGGAGTATTTACACCTGAGAAATGGGCAAATGCTATGCATAAGGGTTTCTATTTTCCCCTCCCTGAAGAGCAGGTTGTTAAATATTGATCAGAAAACCTCTGTATGCATTCCTTATATACTAATCAAGGAAACAGGTATAGCCTCTTCTTTCATAAACATTTGTTTTAGAACCTCAGCATCCATTTCCTTCCCTGATGGCACCAAATTATTTTCAGGGAATTACCTCTTGCCTGTTTTAGAAAGTCTTGATAAGACAGTAATTTTAAGGGACCGGAGGTGGAAAGACATATTCTTTCTCTCCCTGCCACAGGACAGCCAAAGGATGGTGTGTGGCCAAACTCAGCCAATCATGCTTCTTCCCTGGGAGTACGATGATTAAGTAAGTGGACACAGGTACAGGAGGGACAGGGGCGATCACTGGTCACAACAGCTACAAGCAAGTGGCCATTTTGGAGCCCCAGCTTTCCAGCACTGCCCTGAGAGCTGTTTCCACTCCTTCCACGCACTGCCCAATATGCTTCCCAAAAATTACCTTCTCCTTAGCACACGTGTACCAATTGCTGTTGCTTGCAATCCACAACCACAAGAGAGACCTCAAAACTGGATTTGGAGACATTTCTCCTACCTTACTCTAGGCCTAGTTTCTTGGACTTTTGCATCCCACAGGCTCTGTATTCATTTATGCATTTTGTATCTGTCTATGCAGCAATGAAACCACTTCTTAGAAAACAGCAGTGCAATCGGTCCCCAGAGGCAAAGTATGATGGCATTATCAGGTCATTTCATAATATATCGCTGCTTCAGTAATGACTGTATGCAGGTTGGAGTGGCTGAATTATCCCAGCCCTTCTGAAGCATGGGGTCCCATGCCTGATATAATGGGAGATGCAAAAGCAATCAAGGACAAAGACAGCCTCAGAATCTAGAGGACTGCAAAGCTAATCTACTTAAAGTGCAAACCCATGCTGTTTTCTTTTAAGGTTACTATTGACTCCAGTAAGAGGTGTTTGCTAAATAGTTGATTAAAGAACAGAGATGGAGAAATTTAAATGCCTTTGGGAAAATGGGAGAATGAGCATCTTATGATCGGGAAAGTTTGGTATTTGCAAATGTGTGGTCTCCAGAGTCAGGAGTTAGACTTTCTTACGGAAGATGCTTGGCATCTGTGGGCTCAGGGACATCCTAGATTCTGTCTGGGCCCTAGCAGTTGTCTGCGGCTCACTCCACCAAAAGGCTGGTGCACCTGTCTGCATCCCTCATGGCCCAGCATCTAGAACTTCTTAGATCTGAGACTTGAGCTCAGCCTATAACAACGACCTCAGAAGGAGGTAGCTCCTCCCCACTGCCACTGCCCTGTGAGTTTGACTGCTGTGAAACTGCCGCTGATTTCACCCTGGTTGTGGGGAGAATCAGGCATTCAGTCGATTAAAAATGGGGCCTCCTCACTGTATCCGAGAAGGCAAATAATTTCAGCTGAAGATACGTGTCCAAATACTGACAAGTCTCACACCATCCCCCTTTGCTTTTCTTTTTTCATAGCATAAGTGGGGAAAAGGACATAAAGGAAAATGCCGCATTATGAAGTTGTCAGAGGCTTTTATAGATGACAGAGATTAATTATCTCACATTCATTATGACTCAATTATTGTGGTTCTCTGGTGTTTTGTGGCCTCTGCTTTCATGTTCTACAAACAGGAGCTTGGCTGCCTGTCTGAAGATAGAGCATTCTAGAAGCAGTGTGAAGTCCCCAGGGGTGAGGGGTGAGGGACTTTTAATTCACCATTTACTCTATTATGGAGAGTTATTCTTATTCCCCGCAGACTTTTCAGCAAGTGCCAGGGCACTGAAAGAGATGCTCCCTGGAGGTTTGTAAACACCAGCCGCTCAGAGTGAGCCCTTCATGAACAAGCCTGGGAAGTGTCTCCAGCGGCAGCCGCCCGGGTGCTCAGCAGAGACTGGGGATGGTCTGCGGAGCTGAAGAGGAAGAAGCTCGTCTCCCGCTGCGGACAGGCAGCTTCCCAGGTCTCCTGGGCTCTTCGCTGGACACATGGACACCCCAGGACCAAGGTATAGCACCTCCAATAGTGACAACTCCTGACTCGTCACACACGGGGCTGGCTCTGCCTAATGTTTACTGAGGGCTTTGAAAGTGCCTTGCAAAAAGACAAAAAGAGCATCAGCGAGCTAAGAGTACACAACCACGGGAGAGGCAACGAGAGGAAAAGAGGCCACTCGAATCTTCTAAATAGCACCCACTCTTTTAATGTTGCTTTGTTCAATTCAGTTCGAATGTGCACACCGCTGAACTGTTTAAATTAGATGGCCAAATGATAGCAATCTGGAGGGAAAAACGTTGTAGTTTTTTTTTTTTATGTAACATTTTAACTTTTTCTATGCAAAAGAAAAAAAGTCGACAATTTCCACAGCAACAGGCCTGTTCTCTGCTTTTTTGGAGACAGTTCAAGAATTAATTTCAGAATTTTGTATGAGGCTTTTCCAGATACAGGTAACTCTTAATTCTTTTTTTTTTTGAGTAATGCTCTTAGTGGCTTCAATTAACCCCAATGGCGGGAGAGCCCGATATATTTGCCTTTAAACCTCCGTACAAGGTTCAAACACCTTCCTTTTAGTCTCGCCTATCTCTGTCAGATTGAAAAATATAATTTCTTAATGAGTTCTTTGGTCTTGACTTAAGACCACTTCCTAATGGTCGTTCCTCACAGAGTTAATTGCAGAAACAGCATTCAAGTGCAATCAGAAAGGGAACAGAGAGAGAAACCTCATCAAATACCACCCGTGCCAAGGACATGGGGCCACGCAAGACTTGCTGAGTCTTTGCTCAGAACAAACAGGAAAGATATTTATTGCCACAATGTTTAGCCAAAGAACACTGGAGTTTGTTTTCTTCTAGGAGTCAGTTGCCCGAATGTGGCCCGACTTGAAAACCAGAGTTTAAGGTTCTGCCCACATTTGCTACACACATCCGTTCCCAAGTATTTCCCCGTGTGACTTTCATCAACAGGCCAATGAGAAGACAATCTGAAAATGCGCTTAATTCACTATGAGTCTGTTCCCTCCCTGCATGCAAACATCAAGGGCATCTTTACAAAAAGTTCCCCATGTGGTCACAGCACCCCTCTGGACGCAGACCCTTGCTGCCCACTCATCCGGAGCCTTCCACCTGGGGAGAAGCACCTTGAGATGCTGTGGGGAATAAAAAGGCACAGCTATGGCTGGAAATGAAGCTCAGAGGGGTATTTCCACATTTACAAATCCATGGTGCAAAGATGATAAATGACAAAAGGTTGGTCCAAAAAGAATGCTACAGAGAACTTGAAGAAGGAGAGATCAGGCCGGGTGCAGTGGCTCCCTCCTGCAATCCCAGCACTTTGGGAGGCCGAGGTGGGAGGTTCGCTTGAGCACAGGAGTTCAAGACCAGTCTGGGCAACACAGCAAAGGCCTATCCTACAAAAAATTTAATTAGCTGGGCGTGGTGGTGCGTGCCTGTAGTTTCAGGTACTTACAAGGCTGAGGCAGGAGAATCACTTGAGTCCAGGAGTTTGAGGCTGCAGTGAGCTATGTCTGGTACCACGGCACTCCAGCCTGGGTGAAAGAGTGAGATTCCAGCTTTACAAAAAAAAGGTGAGTTCATACCTGGCTTGAAGAAAGGGGAACAGGGATGGGAACCAGCAAGGGGCAATCCTGAATGGCAGGAAGAAGCCCACTTTGTGAAGACAGAGGACAGAGCATTCCGGGCAGCTGGAACAGCAACACAAAGACCCCCAGGTAGGAATAAGCTCTGCGTGTTGCAGCAGGAGATAGCGAGCCTTTAGGACTAGCAGTGTGGGCAAGCAGGATGAAACACGAGGCTGCAGAGGGAGGCTGGTCTCAGCCTGTGGATTTTAGCCTTGTCTGCTCACCAGAGCCATCCAGAGAGACTTTAAAATACAAGTCATATCCAGGTGGATCCCAGAGATTCTGATTTCACTGGATTAGGGCAAGGTTCAGGCATTGCTCTTCTTAATTTTTCAAAAAATATCATAAAACTATAGAAAAATTAGAAGAATAGTATCATAAATGCCTCCAGCTAAATTCAAAAACTTAAAAACGTTTAAATGTATGCTTTTAAAAATTTTTATTAATTTTTATTTCTGTAGCTTTTGGGGTACTGGTGGTTTTTGGTTTCATGGATAAGTTCTTTAGTGGTGATTTCCGAGATTTCAGTGCACCTGTGACCTGAGCGGTGTACACTGTACCCAATATGTAGTCTTTTGTCCCTCACCTACCGCCCAGCCTTCCCCCTCCAACTCCCCAATGTCCATTTTATCATTTTTATGTCTTTGCATCCTCTAGCTTAGCTCCCACTTGTGAGCACGTATGATTAAATGTTTTGCTTTTGCTTCTCTCTCTCTCTCTCTCTAAATTTATATATGTATATATATACACACACACATATAATATATATATCCATTTTTTTAGTGAGCCATTTGAGAGTAACATGCAGACACCATGACACTTCACTCCTAAACACTCCACATGCATCTCCTGAGAACAACAAACTTCTCCTATGACGGCAATGACCTAATTGTACTCAAGGCAGTTTTTATTGATTCAAAAACATCACTTAATACATAGTTTATGGTCAAATTTCCCCAATTGCCAGGAACTGGGGGTAGAAACAGGTGGGAAGTAATTGTTTAATAGGAATGGAGTTTCTTTTTGGGGTGGTGAAAATGTTCTGAAACTATTAATAGAGATAGTAGTTTCACAACACTGTGGATACACTAAGTGCCACTGAAGCGGTCACTTTAAAATGGTGAATTTTATGTCATGTGAATTTCACCTTAATTTTTAAAATCTCAAATTGTTCAAAAAATACCCTTTGCAGCATGTTTTTCCCCCAACGTTTGAATCCAGGATCACGAATTGCACTTGTCACCGTTCTTTTGTTTCTGTCCCTCACCTTTTTTTTTTTTTTTTTAAACACTGGCATTACGAAAAGTCCAGGCCAGACCAAATTAAAATTCTTTTAATTTTTTAACAGTTTTATACCTAAAAGTGAACAAAAATACCAATGCCTGAACCTCACCCTAATCCAATTAAATCAGCATCTCGGGGTCCACCTGGATATTACTGGGCTTTCACTCTCTCCAGATGGTTCTAATGAACAGACAGGGTGAGGGCCCCAGGTTTACCAGCATCTCCAAACTGCATGTGCATATGCCCTGGAGAATAACCCACACTCTGGATCTGTCTTATTCAACTCGAGTTAAACATTTTTGGCAAGAACAGAAGCCATATGAAGGAGAAATCAATCAGAAACCAACAGCAGTTCTTACTTCTGGAGGGGAGGGGGTGACTGATGATGAGGCTGAACAGACAGGGAGGGGACTGAGGTTTCAGGATCTTGAAGCCAGATTCCTTTTTCACAGAAGAAAAGACTGAGGCCCAGGAGGAGGCATGACTCCTCAGAACTGCCTAAGATTGCAAAGCTGAGCCAGGGGGAGCCCTGCATAGTGCCATTGTTTAATTTTTTAATTTTAATTTTAATTAATTAATTAATTAGAGATGGATCTTGCTCTGTCACCCAGGCTGAGTGCCATGGTGCCATCCCAGCTCAGTGCAACCTCCGCCTCTTGGGTTCAAGTGATTCTCCTGCCTCAGCCTCCCGAGTAGCTGGGATTACAGGCGCCCACCACCACACCTGGCTTTTTTTTTTTTGTATTTTTAGTAGAGATGGGGTTTCACCATGTTGGCAAGCTGGTCTCGAACTCCTGACCTCAAATGATCTGCCCGCCTTGGCCTCCCGAAGTGGCTAGTGCCATTTAAACCACAGGGAAGACAAGAGCAGGAACACAGGCTGTTCAGGTTGCGCCTCCAACACCAGTTCCTGGAAATATTCCCTCCACTGTCACCAAGTGTGTGGGTGTTTCACAGACATTGAGAATAAGCTACCTGGCAATGACTCACCTGTCTGCAGGTGACTGCCGGGGACACGAAGTATCTTGGCATGCCACCGAGTCTCCCATATGTGTGAGGAGCCAAAGTCCCTTTGCTGGAATTATATCTTTGGATGCTATTTCAGCCGAAGCTACAGGTTTGGAAGCAGCTATGCTTTTAGCAGTGGAACCAACTGTTTACTAAGCCATCACCTTGCAGCAAGCCATGTATGACTTGAGGGGAAGTGAAGAAATGCCAGTAGGTAGGCAGTAGCCAGAATCTGGGCTCACTGGACAGGCCCACAGAGGTCAGGTGGGTACTGTGTGAGTGAAGTGGACTGAGAGTAGTCCAGTGAACTGGATGCATGTGCCCTGTCTGATGAGGTTGACTGTGGCTCTGCTCCTCGCACTCCTCGCCGTGCAGAACTGCTGACCCGCCAGACCTCAGTTTTCAAGAAGAGCTGAATGCCTGACTTTCTTTGTGAAATCTCTTGGGTTTTCAGAAAAGCGTTAGCAACTAGGGTAGACATTGTTCTTGCTTTTTGTTTTTACTGTTTGTTTCCTTGTTTTGTTTTGAGATGGAGTTTCGCTCTTGTCGCCCAGGCTGGAGTGCAGTGGCGCGATCTCAGCTCACTGCAACCTCTGTCTCCCAGATTCAAGCGATTGTCCTGCCTCAGCCTCCCAAGTAGCTGGGACTACAACCACCACACCTGGATAATTTTTCTATTTTTGGTAGAGATGGGGTTTCACCATGTTGGCCAGGCTGGTCTTGAACTCTTGCTCTCAAGTTTTCTGCCCACCTCAGCCTCCCAAAGTGCTGGGATTACAGGTGTGAGCCAACGCGCCTGGCTGTTCTTGCTTTTTGTATACCCATCTATACCCACCATCATATCAGGAGAATGGTCCCCATTATCATCTTCACAAGACAGAAGCTAGAAACTCACTTTCCCAGACCCCTTTGCTGCTAGCAAGAAGTCATGTGACCAGGTCTCAACCAATCAGATCTGGCCATGTGATATACTGATTTAGAAGAGAATAAAAAGATGTATTCCTTGGCAAGAGGGGATGATTTTGGAGGGCAGCAGAGATGTGGTCCCAGTATTTAGTGTTGGTAGTGACAGCTGCAAGGTCTCATTCAGGGGCCATGGCAGCAGGCCCTTTCCTGGAGATGTCCCCCACAGAGGGATTTGGCTATTACGCTGGGCATGGTGGGTCCTAACCCTGGCTCTGTTTCTCATGAAGATTTTGTGAGCTACCGACCATTCTTTTCTACATTCATTTTCTGTCTAACTTAGCTAGAGTGGATTCTGTTGTTTGCAGTTGAGAACTACAACTAAAAGAGCAACTAATTCATCTTATGTTTAAAGCCTTGTAGAGACAAAATAAAACACAATTGTGAGACTGATATAGCCAGAAGCCACTAGTTGTGACCTCTGAGTTGGAGTTAGCACCTGACTCCAACGTGGATAGCCCCAGACAGGAGAATGGGAGAAATAATCCTTTGACTGAGAAAATGCTTTCAAATTGTGGTTATTCATAAGGATATCAGAAAGAGCTGTGAGTAGACATTTCCTGCCTTCAAATGACACCTCCAAACAGGAAGAGAAAAGCAAAAGCTCTCAGGTTGTTTTGCAATACATGGTGCAACATACCCTATGAAGCAGCCAGACATGCCCTCCAGGAGGCTGGATGGGAAATGGTCCCTCAAGGATACAATCCCATATGACCATTCTCTAAGGAGGCTCACAGACTGCTGAGAGCACCATCGGAATCACTCATTCTGCTGCTACATCATCTGCTGCTCATGTGCCTGCTGCCTGCCTTTCCCTTACTGTAGGGGATGCTGTCAAATCCAATCGTGCCCTCCCTTTGACCCCCTCCCCACCGCAGTCAGCTACAGAGAGTAAAGATAAAAATACTGCTTGGGAGAGAGGGCCTCTGGGTCTCCAGATGGCCTTGTGTAGGGTGTGCTGAAAACTGGCAGCTGAATCATTGCTTCATCCTGCTGAGAAAAGAAAGGTTCTTCTTCACAAATTTTCTGGAAGTTCCTAAGATATAAAGTATTGAATGAAATAGCTCCAGATAGTATCTCTACTGAAAACACTGCCAAACACTAGGCAATTTCTTTTTCTTGGATAATAAGTCTAACACGCACAGATCTCATTCTACAAACTCAGAGTTTGCTCCCCCATACCTCCATAATTGAACTAAGTTTTCTTTCTGGCCATTATTTCAAAAGCTGATAAAACTGAGCCTCAGGGAGCTGGCAATATCCTGTATTCAAAAGACATCCCTCTGCTTTCTGGCTGAGTGGACCCTAGTGTTGTCTGGGCAGCGTGTACCCAGCCTCAAAAGATGCACAAGAAATAACGTACATTATTTTTTTCATGGTGTTGTGGAGGCAAATAGATGCTTCAAGGTGAAGATGGGCAGCTCCTTCCTTGCCATTGGCTGTCAGAAACTCATTGAAGTGGATGAATGACAACTTTGTACCTCTGCTTTGGACCATATGCTTATGAGAAGCATATGGTTACAGAAGTTGCTGTTGACACTTTGGGTGAAATGTGAAAAGGTCCTAGGGTCTGAGTCTATGATAACAACCAATATGTCTTCCCCATAAAGCAGGGTATCTTGACCTTGCCCACCTGCTACTGAATGAGAGGCACTCCTATTACAGCAGACCCAGGAGAACTGGGGGAAAAAAGAGAGAAAGTCTGCTCAGGTTTGCATTGGTGTGCATAGAGTCAAATCTGAGTGTTCTCAACTTGAATATTGGGAAAAAAAATGAAGTGGAGAGAAATGCAAAATAGGAAATCCAGAGATAGAAAGCAGATTGGTGGCTTCCAGAGGCTTTGGGGAGACAGGAGGGATGCATAGCGACTTAGGGTATGAGATTTCCTTTTGGAATGACAGAAATGCTTTAGGACTAGATAGAAATGGTGATCACACAAAATCGTGAATGTACCAAATGCCACCATATTTTTCACTTTAAAATAGTTAATTTATGTTATGAGAATTTTACCTGAATTTTAAAAGTGGGCGTTCTTAGTGCATTTTGTGTTGCTATAACACAATACCCGAGACTGGGTAGTTTATAAAGATAAAGTTTATTTGGCTTACAATTCTGATGGCTGGAAAGTTCAGGATTGGGCATCTGAATCTGGTGAGGACCTCAGGCTGCTTCCACGCATGGTGGAAGGGGGAAGAGGAGCCAGTGTGTGCAGAGATCACATGGCAAGAGAGGAAGCATGAGAGAATGAGGTATGGAGGAGGTGCCAGGCTCTTTTAAACAACCAGCTCTCATGGTAACTAACAGAGCAAGTACTCACTTGAATCCACCCCCATGACCCAAACACCCCCCATTAGGCCCCAACTCCAACACTGGGGTTCAAATATCAACATGAGGTTTGGAGAAGACAAACACTCAAACCATAGGAGGGGTTTTAAGAAGGAATTTTTTTTTTTTGGACTGACTGATATTACTGGGCCTTGTCACTTGAGGACTAAAAGAGCTAACAGAATCTGTAAACTTTCAGTCACTCCAAAGAAGATGATTTCCACCAGTACATTTTCAGAAAGCCCCTGAACATAGAAGATAAGAAACCAAGGACCAAAGCTCCCAAGATTCAGCATTTTATTACTCCACTTCTCCTAGAACACAGTGTCAATGTATTGCTCTGAAGAGACAATGTATAAGAAAAGCACAAAGAGATCACAGAGTACACTAAGCTTCTGACCAAGAGAATAAAACAGGGTCAAAGAAAAGTATGAGAAACAGATTGCCAAGAGATGGGGGCTGTCCTCTCTGAGAGTTTCTCCTCCAAGTCTAGTCAGAAATAAGATTTCCTAAGGGAAACAAATAAATAAGATCAAACATTTAAGAAAAAACATAACTTACGATGGCATAACCTCCCTTTCCTTCCTGCTAGAGATGGTATAAATATGCTCACAGAACAAGTTCTAGCCAATGTAATGTAATAGGAAGTCCGCTGCCAGGCTTGTGGGCAAAATTTTCCTCCCTGAAAAGGCAGAGACATACAAGCACACAGCCCTTTATTTTCCATCTTTGCCCCCTTCCTTCCTGCATGGAACACTCACAGTTGGTGAGTTTATCTTGGTGGTGGTAGTGGCCATCTTGTGAGCCCTGGGGCATCATGGGTAAGTACTGAGGAAGTCAGCAGAGCATGATGGGAAGATCCTGAGTTCATGACAGCATGGAGCTGCTGAACTCATGCCCAGCCTCCTTGTTCAGTAAGCAATTAATGTTCTTATATTTATAAGCCAGTGGTTTATTTATTTTATTTGATTAAACTTTAAGTTCTAGGGTACATGTGCACAACGTACCCATTAACTTGTCATTAACATTAGGTATTTCTCCTAATGCTACCCGCCCCCGCTTCCACCGCATGACATGCTCCAGTGTGTGATGTTCCCCACCCTGTATCCAAGTGTTCTCATTGTTCAATTCCCACCTATGAGTGAGAACATGCAGTGTTTGGTTTTCTGTCCTTGTGATAGTTTGCTCAGAATGATGGTTTCCAGCTTCATCCATGTCCCTACAAAGGACATGAACTCATCATTTTTTATGGCTGCATAGTATTCCAGGGTGTATATGTGCCACATTTTCTTAATCCAGTCTATCATTGATGGATGTTTGGGTTGGTTCCAAGTCTTTGCTATTGTGAATAGCACCACAATAAACATACGTGTGCATGTGTCTTTATAGTAGCATGATTTATAATCCTTTGGGTATATACCAGTAATGGGATGGCTGGGTCAAATTGTATTTCTAGTTCTAGATCCTTGAGGAATCGCCACACTGTCTTCCACAATGATTGAACTAGTTTACACTCCCACCAACAGTGTTCCTATTTCTCCACATCCTCTCCAGTATCTGTTGTTTCCTGACTTTTTAATGATCACCATTCTAACTGGTGTGAGATGGTATCTCATTGTGGTTTTGATTTGCATTTCTCTGATGGCCAGTGATGATGAGCATTTTTTCGTATGTCTGTTGGCTGCATAAATGTCTTCTTTTGAGAAGTGTCTGTTCATATCCTTTGCCCACTTCTTGATGGGGTTGATTTTTTCTCATAAATTTGTTTAAGTTCTTCGTAGATTCTGGATATTAGCCCTTTGTCAGATGGGTAGATTGCAAAAATTTTCTCCCATTCTGTAGGTTGCCTGTTCATGCTGATGGTAGTTTCTTTTGCTGTGCAGAAGCTCTTTAGTTTAATTAGCTCCCATTTGTCAATTTTGGCTTTTGTTGCCATTGCTCTTAGTGTTTTAGTCATGAAGTCCTTGCCCATGCCTATGTCCTGAATGGTATTGCCTAGGTTTTCTTCTAGGGTTTTTATGGTTTTAGGTGTAACATTTAAGTCTTTAATCCATCTTAAATTAATTTTTGTATAAGGTGTAAGGAAGGGATCCAGCTTTCTACATATGGCTAGGCAGTTTTCCCAGCACCATTTATTAAATAGGGAATCCTTTCCCCATTTCTTGTTTCTGTCAGGTTTGTCAAAGATCAGATGGTTTTAGATGTGTGGTGTTATTTCTGAGGCCTCTATTCTGTTCCATTGGTCTATATCTCTTTTTTGAGTACTAGTACCATACTGTTATGGTTACTGTAGCCTTGTAGTATAGTTTAATGTTAGGTAGCTTGATGCCTCCAGCTTTGTTCTTTTTGCTTAGGACTGTCTTCGCAATGTGGGCTCTTTTTTGGTTCCATATAAACTTTAAAGTAGTTTTTTTCCAGTTCTGTGAAGAAAGTCATTGGTAGCTTGATGGAGACGGCATTGAATCTATAAATTACCTTTTTCATGATAATGATTCTTCCTATCCGTGAGCATGGAACGTTGTTCCATTTGTTTGTGTCCTCTTTTATTTCACTGAGCAGTGGTTTGTAGTTCTCCTTGAAGAGGTCCTTCACATCCCTTGTAAGTTGGATTCCTAGGTATTTTATTCTCTTTGTAGCAATTGTGAATGGGAGTTCACTCATGATTTGGCTCTCTGTTTGTCTGTTATCGATGTATAAGAATGCTTGTGATTTCCGCACATTGATTTTGTATCCTGAGACTTTGCCGAAGTTGCTTATCAGCTTAAGGAGATTTTGAGCTGAGATGATGGGGTTTTCTAAATATCCAATCATGTCATCTGTAAACAGGGACAATTTGACTTCCTCTTTTCCTAATTGAAAAGCCAGTGGTTCTTAATGTTGGGTCACTTGACTGGCAAAAGCAGCAGCACCTGGTGCACTAGTTTCTTAGGGCTGCCATCACAGAGTACCACTCACTGGGTGGCTTAAACAATGGACATGTATTGTCTGACAGTTCTGGACGGCAGAGGTCCAAGATGAGGGTATTGGCAAAGTTGGTTCCTTCTTAGGACTTCTGGTAGTTTGCTGTTAACCTCTGACATTACCAATCTCTGCCTTCATCTTCCAAAAGTCATTTTGATCTCTTCTTAACTAATTACATCTGCAATGACTCTATACCAAATGAAGTCACATTTGGAGGGGCTGGAGGTTAGGACTTCAATATATGAATTTTGAGAGACACAATTCAACCCATAATACCTATGAACTCATTAGAAATATAAATTATATGGGCCGGGTGTGGTGGCTCACACCTGCAATCCCAGCACTTTGGGAGGCCGAGGCAGGCAGATTGCCTGAGCTCAGGAGTTTGAGACCAGCCTAGGCAACATGGTGAAACCCCGTCTCTAGTAAAATACCAAAAACAAAAAATAAAAAAAAAAAATTAGCCGGGTGTAGTGGCATGTGCCTGTAGTCCCAGCTACTCGGGAGGCTGAGGCAGAAGAATTGCTTGAACCCTGGAGGCGGAGGTTGCAGTGAGCCGAGATCATGCCACTGCATGTGAGCCTGGGTGACAGAGGGAGGCTTCGTCTCCAAAACAAACAGAAAGAAAGAAATATAAATTATCCGGGCCAGGCGTGGTGGCTCACGCCTGTAATCCCAGCACTTTGAGAGGCCGAGGCAGGTGGATCACTTGAGGTCAGGAGTTCAAGACCAGCCTGGACAACATGGTGAAACCCCACCTCCACTAAAAGTACAAAAATTAGCCACTGTGGTGGCAGGCATCTGTAATCCTGGCTACTTGGGAGGCTGAGGCAGGAAAATCTCTTGAACCCGGGAAGGGGGAGGTTGCAGTGAGCTGAGGTCTCACCAATGCACTCCAGCCTGGGCGACAAGAGAGAAACTCCGTCTCAAAAAAAATAATAATAAATAAAATTATCTGGGTTTCCACATATACTGAATCAGAAACTCTAAGAGTGAGGTCCAGCAATGTTTGTTTCAACAGGTGTTTCTGGTACTCAACTTTGAGAACCACTAGTTTGAGCTACTGTTGGTTAAGCATTGTTAGCTGCAGCTGAAGGCATTTTAGTTCATTCTAGCTGATGATCTGCCCCGCTAGGAGAGCAGCCACATTCTTCGAAGGCTGGAGGCGAGGGGCGGCATCCAGCTCTTATGGATGGAGTCACACTGGCATCGGCTTGCTGCCCGTGTGGCTATCCAGGAACATACATCCTAAAAAAATATTCCCAAATCAATGGAGCTCCTTCAAGGCAGCCCACTGACGCCTTCTTTTTCTGATAACAAAGCCACAATTTTCTTAGTTCCGTCTCTGTCTTTTGTACTGCACAGGAAACATAGGGGATTGTGTGGGGCTATAGGCATCTCACTGCCATTCCCACTACTGTCCTTCCACGCTAGGCACAGGAGGACTCTGAGATCTTGCTTGCTCCCTGTGTTTTATCCAAAGACAGAGAAAAATAAAATCCATTGCCTTCCTGATTTTTCCAAAATTCCCAGGGGGTTTCTCAGATCCTCAGAGTCTGAGGATCCTCTGAGGGTCCTATCAACACTTAAGTTTTCCCAAGTTCCATCTGACACTCTTTTTCATTTCACCTCCAGTTCAGGAAAACTTATCTAATTTTCTGCAATGAGTAAAATCCTGATGACAGTTTCCCAAATTTTTGCCCAGTTCCAAAGTCAAGGGTGTTAAAAGGTAAACTGAGGCACGATCATTTTTTTTTAAAGTTTATTTAGGCAAATAATTCACGAATTGGGCAGCATCAAGCCAGAAGCAGTTCAGAGCTTATGGAGGGAGCAGAAGGGGAAAGCTTTCACAGGAGAGACACAGAAGTAAAGCAAAGAAAATATTGGATTGGTTAGTTACACAGTTGTCTTATTTGTTCTGTTCCACTGGAAAGTCCCTAATTATACACACACACCTCAGTGATACTGCAAATTCGGTTCTAGACCAGTGAAATAAAGTGAATATCACAATAAAGTGAGTCGCACGTTTTTTTTCTATTTCCCAGTGCATATAAAAGTTACGTTTATCCTTACTGTAGGTCATTAAGTCTGCAAAAGCATGGTGTCTAAAAAATAATATACAGAATTTAAAAATGTTTTATTGCTAAAAATGCTAATGATCAACTGAGCTTTTAACAAGTCACAATTTTATTTATTTATTATTTATTTATTGCTGGTGGAGGGTCTTGCCTCAATATTGGTGGCTGCTGACTGATCAGGGTGGTGGTTGCTGAAGGTTGGGGTGGCTGTGGCAGTTTCTTCAAATAAGACAACAATGAGGCTTGTTGCATCCATTGACTCTTCCTTTCATGAATCACTTCTCTGTAGCATGCGATGCTGTTTGATAGCATTTTACTCACAGCAGAACTTCTTTCATAATTGGAGTTAACCCTTTCAAAACCTCCTGCTGTTTTAACTAAGTTTATGTACTATTACAAATCTTTTACTGTCATTCTGACAATGTTCCAGTATCTTCACCAGGAGTAGATTCCATCTCAGAAAGCACTTTCTTTGCTCATCTGCAAGAAGCCATTCTTCATTTTTCAAATTTTATTGTGAGATTGCAGCAATTCAGTCACATCTTCAGGCTCCACTTCTGATATCTAATTCTTCTGCTATTTCTACCACATCTGGAGATAGTTCCTCTAGTGAATTCTTGAACCCCTCAAAGCCATCCAAGGAGGCTGGGACAAACTTCTTCTAAAATCCTGTTCATATTGATATTCGACTTCCTCCCATGAATCACAAATGTTCTTAATGGAATCTAGAATGGTGAGTCCTTTCCAGAAGGTTTTCCATTTACTTTGCTTAGATTCCTCAGGGGAATTACTATCTTTGGCAGCTACAGCCATACAAAGTGTCTTTCTTAAATAATAAGACTCAAAAGTCAAAATGACTCCTTGATCCATGGGCTGTGGAACAGATGTTGTGTTAGCAATGGATGTTGTTTTAGCAGGTATGTAAACAGCATTCATCCCCTTGCACATATCCATCAGAACTCTCGGGTGACTAAGTGCATTGTCAGTGAGCAGTCATATTTTGAAAAGAATCTTTTTTTCTGAGTGCCGGGTCTCAACAGTGGGCCTAAAATATTCACTAAGCCATCCTATAAACAAATGTGCTGTTACAGGCTCTGTGGTTCCATTTATAGACATAGGCAGAGCAGATTTAGCATAATTCTTAAGGGTCCTGGGATTTAGAGGTTGATAAATGAGCAACTGAAAGTCACCAGCTGCATTAACTCCTAAGGAGAGAGTTAGCCTGCTCTTTGAAGCTTTAAAGCCAGGCATTGTCTTCTCCCTTCTAGCTACTAAAGTCCTAGATGGTCGAAGCACTTTGGGAGGCCAAGGCAGGCGAATCACTTGTGGTCAGGAGTTCAAAACCAGCCTGGCCAACATGGTGAAACCCCATCTCTAATAAAAATACAAAAAAATTAGCAAGGCGTGGTGGCCGGCACCTGTAGTCCCAACTACTCGGGAGGCAGAGGCAGGAGAATCGCTTGAACCCGAGAGGCAGAGGTTGCAGTGAGCCGAGATCGTGCCACTGCACTCCAGCTTGGGCGACAGAGTGAGACTCTGTCTCAAAAAAGAAAAAAAAAAAAATAGAGTCCTAGATGGGATCTTCATCCAAGAGATCCAAGAGGAAGCTATTTCACCTGCACTGAAGATCTGTTGTTTAGTGCAGCCACCTCATCGATGATCTTAGCTAGATCTTCTGGATCACTTGCTGCAGCTTCTTCATCAGCACTTGCTGCCTCACCTCGCACTTTTATGTTATGGAGACAGTTTCTTTCTTTTCTTTCCATTAGCCTCAAGAACCAACCTCTGTAAGCTTCAAACTTTTCTTCTGCAGCTTCCTCACCTCTCTCAGCCTTCACGGAATTCTTTTTCACAGAACTAGAGCCATGCTCTGGATTAGGCTTATGGCTTAAAGAAATGTTGTGGCTGGTTTAATTTTCCATCCAGACCCCTAAAACTTTCTCCATTATCAGCCAGAGGGCTGTTTTGCCTTCGTATCATTTGTGTGTTTGCTGGAGTTGCACTTTTCATTTCCTTCAAGAACTCTCCTTCGCGTTCGCAACTTGGCTAACTGGCCTAAGAGGCCTAGCCTTTGGCCTGCCCACTTTCACGTGCCTTCCTCATGAAGCTTCATCATTTCTAGCTTTTGACTGAAAGTGAAAGATGTGGGACCCTTCCTTTCACCGAAGCACTTAGAGGCCCATGTAGGGTTATTCATCAGCCTAATTTCAATATTGTTACATCTTAGGGAATAGGGAAGCCTAAGGAGAGGGAGAGAGACGGGACCGTGGCCAGTCGTTGGAGCAGTCAAAACACACACAACATTCATTAAATTTGTCATCGTATATGGGCACAGTTCATGGTGCCCCAAAACAATACAGTAGTAACATCACAGATCACCGATCACAGATCTCCATAACACATATAATAATAATAATGTTTGAAATATTCCAAGAATTGTCAAAATGTGACACGGAGACAGGAAGTGAGCACGTGCTGTTGGAAAAATAGTGCTGATAGACTTGCTCAATGCAGGGTTACCACAAACCTTCAGCTTTTAAACAACACAGTAGCTGTGAAATGCAGTAAACTGAAGCACAACCAAACAACGTATGCCTGTATAATTATAAGTTTGTTGGCTGCTTCTGATTGATTGAGCTTAAGTTCTATTTTTTCTTTAATATCTGCATTTACAAGAAATGGTTCCAGTTAAGTTCTCATTATGTTTGCAAATCAAGCAAGGTTAAGGTCACTTAAGAGGCCTAACTGGTTTTGTCTGCTCAGGGATTATTCAGGCCTGGTCTGCATTTAATTTTCTAGAACAAGGGTTTCACCCTCCCCTCCATCATTTGTGCTATGGTATCCAATGCCATGGGGACATCAATAGAACACGCTTGCCCTATGGCTGGAAGCTTGGCAAGAACCACTGTGTCATACGAAGCGTAGTGGGGTGAAAAATCAATTACATCAAAATAAGGTAGGCTGGTGGGTGGTTAAATGCCCACTGCAGACTTACTAGGAATGTTGTGGGTCAAAGTCTCTTGAACTCTCTGGAGACTCTGTAGCTCGCTGGGTTACTGAGAAGGAGGCCGAGCTGCCCCCAGCACCCTGCAGCCACCAGCCCAGTGAGGTGAAAATGGTGCCTTCCCCCATCCACCGTGATGTGCAGCCATGCCTGGTCCTCCTCTCCCCACTGTGCATCTCAGGATGGCATAATTGTGTCTGTCCGCTACGCCCTTTAGCTCTCCCATTTGAGATACGGAGCAGTGGTCCAACATTTTTAAGAGCCAGTCCCATGCCTGGGCACCCTGTTTTGGGATGTATTCATTAGGAACTAATGAAATGCATCGTAATTAAGGTGTGACACTCTTTCTGCCAGTGTGTTATCCATGGTAAGCCCCATCTTTGAATACCCCTCTCTGATGTTATCAAAGCCCTGTTCTTGTTTTCTAACAGAAGGGATATTAAGATATTACGAAGTATAGGCTAACTAGATTAGCTCCTTGCTCTTTGGTGAACATGAAAACTGGCCTTGATTTCCATGGCTGGTCGACACATGACCTGCAGCCAACATCTGGGAGGAGCATTTCAAAGAGACAGAGCTCCTTGCATTGTCAGGAAAGGCTGCCAGGTTCCCAGCAGACAGCTCTTAGCAGCCCATGTTCCCGGGCACATTCGTGATCCACGGAGAAGCACGGTGGCTTTTCAGCCTGATAAGCAATGGGTGATAACCTACGGCTGTGGTCATCTACCTAGCCACACGGCGATCAACCATTTATTCATCTCAGGGTTTCTCCATTGCTGCACGTTGACTGGCATTTGGGATTAGAATATTCTTTGTGGGGTTAGTGGGGAGGCAGTCTTGCACATTGTAGGATACCTAGCACTATCTCTAATCTCTGTTTACTAGATGCCAGTAGCACCTCCATGCCAGTAGACATTTTGACAACCAAAAATGTCTCCAGACATTGCAGATATCTCCGGGGAAGTGAGGGTAAAACTCTTCCCCTGTTGAAAAACCTGTCTTACCTCAGTGAAAGCAATGGCATCCCTCCTCCCAAAGAAGGTAGATGCTGCTACAGAGATGGCAGTTCATCAATTAGAATGCTTTCAGCTGCAATCCACAGCACTCAATCAAGCATAGTTGCAATAGACTCTCTGTGTAATGTCCAGAAAAATACACGTAATAAAAATAATAATGCACTGAAAATGGAGTTAATATTAAGTGCTTAATATGTGCAAATACGTTAAAATTATCTGACTGAAGTGTCACAATTACCCTGAGCTGGTGTTACTGTTATCAACTCTATGTAGAAACTGAGGCACAGAAAGGTTGAGGAACCCGCCCTGGTGGCACAGCTAGAAAACTGTAGGTGCAGGATTTGGACTCAGTTGTCCATCTCTGAATTTACAGCCTTCCTCTATGCCATAGGTGTGGGCATCTACAGCTACTTCCTGCACATGACATGAACCCTTCTTCTAGAACCTGCACCCCGATTTTCTCTTTTCCAAACCACTCTGTCTACACTTACAGACAGCATGTTTTTGGTGGGATTAATCTACCACTTCCATTTCTAAGGGCAGCCTGGCAAATAGATATGTTGATAGTTGCTGGACACAATAAATGGATGACAGGTGGGTGTATGACTCGTACCAAGCTGAGACAACTCAATCTGAGGACACGTATTGCACCTATTATAAAAAAGAAGCCTACTTTAAACTCTGAGCAGGGTTGAAGCTGGGAACCCTTGGGGTGACCACGTAGAGAACCAGCAGGAGAAGGAGAACAATGTGGGCGAACGGAGTTGCACAAATAAGTGAGGGAGACTGAGTCCCAGGAACATCATTCATGCCTTGATGCATTTGTACCTGAAACTCCCAAAAGTTTTAGTTATAGGGAAAAAGAATTCCTTTTTAAGTTTAAGTCAGTTAGAGTAGCAACCACAATAAGCTTGACAAATGCATTCCTCTTCTCTCAGGCCTTCGGTTTCCTCATCTGTAGAACGGGTTGTTGAGAGGATTGCATGGCATATCAGGAATGCATGACCTGCCAAACCCCACACAAATAGGATTGTCTGGAAGCCCAATAGGATAGCCCAAGCAGCAGCCCCAGGAGAAGCCAGCATTCTGGCTCTTGGGACTGACAGGTCCCATCCTGGCAGCACTGGGTAAGAAGAGCTGAAAAGGCTGTGCACTCCTTTATTTTGCTCTAGCAAATTCTGCTTTTAAAGGTCCCTCTGGAAAATTCAACAGAAAGAAGCCTTCATCAAGAAAGCATGTCCGCAGTGCTCGCAATATCAGAGCAAAATGACAATGGGCACTGGTTTTTAGAGGAACGTCAGAGATGGCCTCTGTCTCCTGCACATTGTACTGAGGAGTGCTTCCATCTGAGTGACAGCCACAAGCCGGGGGTGAGGATGTTGGGCGTGTCTAGCCGAGTGCCTTAACGGGAAGGTGATGGAGGAAGCAAGTCCTGGTGGATGTGCGTTCACCTAACGTAGCTGGGTGGAGTATTGAGAGCTTGGATCCCACCCTGGAGGAAAGTGGGGAAGGGGAATCGGGAGGATCCAGCCCTGGGGGAAATGTCCTGGGCTGAGCCTGAGACCCACAGCCTGCCTCTTCCCTCCCTCTCAATCCTGTCTACACTGTGTCCTCCTCCTGTGTTCCTGGATGTCCCAACTTCCAGGCCACTACCTTTCTTAAATATATATAATATATATTTTATGTATATATTATATATGATATATATTGTATATAATATATAATATATATTATATAAAACATATATCATATATAATATATATTATATAAAACATATATAATATATAATATATAATATATACATAAAATATATATCATATATAATATATACATAAAATATATATTATATAATATATATTATATATTATATATAAAATAAATATATAATATATATTATATATATTATATATAAAATAAATATATAATATATATTATATATATTATATATAAAATAAATATATAATATATATTATATATATTATATATAAAATAAATATATAATATATATTATATATATTATATATAAAATAAATATATAATATATATTATATATATTATATATAAAATAAATATATAATATATATTATATATATTATATATAAAATAAATATATAATATATATTATATATATTATATATAAAATAAATATATAATATATATTATATATATTATATATAAAATAAATATATAATATATATTATATATATTATATATAAAATATATATAAAAATATATTATATATATAAAATATATAATATATATAAAATATATGTAATATATAAAATATATATAATATATAATATATAATATATATAAAATATATATAATATATAATATATATATTATATATAAAATATATATAATATATATAAAATATATATATACACACACACACACACACCCCTTTGGAAGTAGAAACGAAAAGGACTCATAAACACACAAAAACACACACCCCACATCTCTAGCAGCACAGGACATGGGAGCTGATACTGCAAGGAGGTTCCAGGAAAGACTTTCAATAAGCACAATGCAATCAAAATGCTTTTGAAATAGGGATGCTTTTTTTTTTCTTTCTATACAAGATTTTAATTACTTTCAGAGTTTCAAGACATAAACGGTGCAGGTTTGCAATATTCAGGAACCCTGGAGCAACGACACGACCGCAAACAAGTGCCAGCAGACGGGACTCTAAAGATGCCTCAGCACCCAGAATACTGGCATACCCAGCATGCTTCTGAAGTCATTACTTGCCACCTTATACTGCCTCTCCTCCCCACAAATATTTAGATAGAAAGGGACTATATGTCACAGGTCCACTAATTCATGTGTTAAATCTTTCACAACAGACAAAGCTGTGATTTGGAGAACTCAAAAACTAAGACGACACTTAACTGGGCTAAAGAATGTGGAAGAAAGAAAGCAGAATTCGGGTCAGAAGGGCTCTGGTTCCTTTCTGTTTCCACAGAGCTGGAGTCAATTTTATGTTTAAATGTTTCCCACAACAGTAAAATCGCTCTCCAATGTTTCACGGGAGCTGGGCTGCCTGGCAACCCAGATGTGTTGTGGGGAGCTGCGGAGGGGGACAGGGGATGGAGCAGGAAACATTATTTCTTTACTTCTTCCCAAGCAGAAAGAAAATCGTTCCTTTTCTCTGTTCCAGAAGAATACATTTAAAATGACAAGCTGAAGAAAATGAAAACAAACCCTTCCTTTGGAGACATTCAACAGGGGAAATGAATTTCAGACAGACTGTGGGAAAATGAGTTTCCAGAGTTCTCTGAATTAGCTCCAAATCTGCAGTCAATGTAAACTTGGTCATGTTTTAGGGTCTCCTCTGCTAATGAGGAGTCTGGGAACAGTCAGCTTGCTCCTGAGGAATCCACTTGATCCTGCAGATTTATTACGTCCAGTAGGAAAGAAAGAGCCAGCGATCATGCAGGACAAGCCAGGTATCTGGACAATGCCTCCGAGGGTTTCTCGTATCCTCACATATCAAACAGATAAGAAAAAACTTCACTGCCTGAAATGAAGCGATAATGGCATACAGCAGACTGTGCTCAGAAATTAGAAGAGTGGATTTGAGAGTGCGGTCTAGACTCCTTCGGTGGAGAGGAGTTTACTCTCCACGTGGTGAAGGTCCAGATTCCCATTTGTAACTTTGCTTTTCCACCACAGGGAGCACGGCCTGGTGTTGCCAAGGGGCATGTGGCAATTGAAAAGAACCAGGGCAAGACTGAGTGGCAGGCTCTGAAGCACGTCGGGCAGTCTGTATTCTCGGTCATGGGTTCAATGCTGCCTTCCACCCACCCCCAAATTCACATCAAACGGGGAACTTCAGAATGCAACCTGATTTCGAAACAGGTCCTTTGCAGATGGAATTAGTTAAGGATCTCCAAATGAAAGCCTTCTGGATGAGGGTGGGTCTGAAATTCAAAGACAGATGTCCCAGTAACGGAAAGGACAGGGATATTGAGACACAGGAGAAACACAGAGGGAAAATTCACATGAAGACAGGGGCAGGCGTTGGAGAGATGTGGCCACAAGCCAAGGACCATCGAGGACAGCTGGCAGAGGCAAGGAAGGGCCTTCTGTAGAGCCTTCGGAGGGAGCATGGCCTTGCTGGCACCCTCATCTCAGGCTTCTGGCCTCTAGAAACGTGAGAGAACAAAGTTCTGTTGTTTCAAGCCACCAAGTTTGGGACAATTTGTTATGGCAGCCGCAGGAAACTAATGCATCCTTCTGCTTTGAGGCATGATTTAAACCGAGAGACAAAGTCAAGTCCCCCAGACTGTGCAGTGGTGGTCGAGAAGCAATTCTGCTGTCAGCTTCCATTTCTAATTTCTCTTTAGAGCCAGTAACTCTGGTCGCTATGGTCCTGGGTTCTGGCATGTCTGAAATCAAGGAGACTTGTAATGTGGCTGCTCCCTTTAACAGGGCACACATGTGAGTGCCATTCACTGTGGCCCCTCCCAGATGAGCGCCAAGCGGCAGGGGATGGGGTGTACAAAAGGCTGGCCGCTGTGTGCAGGTGGGGAGTTTGAATCAGAACTGGGTCTGCATCATGGATATAGTGTCTTCATTAGATTGTGTGTTGATCTGGGTGGCCTGAGGGCCTGGCTAATGGAGATTATGGTGCGGGATGCTGAGGCCCTTTCAAATATCCTCTTACCTCTACCTCTCCCTCTCCCCTGGGAGCTTCCCTCACCTACATCCCTGGCCAGTCATACGGGTGCGGAAGTTTGCTACCTTCAACCCACATATCTGATTGAAGTTGATTGGTCCTTGTTTTGGCCATTCTCACTAATCAAAAATGTTGAAGGGGTTTCTAAATGTGATACAGTACAAAGCACAGTAAAAAATTAGAAAGAGTGGTCGGATCCTAAGAACCTCGTCAAGTAATGGGCAAAGCAAAACATGTGGCCATCCAGTGGAGAAACCATCTGTAGGATAAATTTTTGAAAATTGGCTCAATGTTTAACGTGTAGTTAGTTTAGAGGCAATAAAGTCAAGGTCAATAGCCTTTTCTATGACACACGTCATCTCTTGGGATATCAGTTTGTCAAGCATACAGTTTTTAGTATATTCACAAAGTTGTGCAACCATCACCACTACCTAATTTCAGCATGTTTTTATCACCCCAAAAAGAAACCCCAAGCCCATTGGCAATCACTCCCCACATGCCGCATCCCGTTGTCCTGGCAACAACTCATCTACTTTCTATCTCTATGGATTTGCCTGTTTTAGGCATTGCATATAAATGAATTCATGTATTACGTGACCTTTTGTGCCTGGCTTTTTTTTTTTTTCCACTTAGCATCATGTTTTTAAGGTTCATCCATGCTGTAGCATGTATCAGTGGTTTATTCCTTTTATGGCTGAATAATATATCATTGCATGTAAATATCACATTTTGCTCATTTGTTCATCAGGTGATCTGTGCATACAGTGGGATATTATTCAGCCATCAAAAGGAAAGCTGCTGTGAACATTTATGTATTTTGTAATTGTGTATATTTCGTGCATAAGTAGGAGACTCACTTCTGAGCAGCCATGATTGGCGTTTGTCTATTGGAACAGGCATGTTCCATGAATCCCACCTCTCACCCTCCCGTGGGAATCTGTGACTCTGCCCTTTGCCCTGAGCCGGTTAGAAACTCAGGTTTAGTCTGCAATGGATTAGCCTTCCAAAGTCCTTTTATTTTATTTTATTTTATTTTATTTTTTTTTTTTGAGGCAGAGTCTCGCTCTGTCACCCAGGCTGGAGTGCAGTGACATGATCTCAGCTCACTGCAAGCTCCGCCTCCCGGGTTCATGCCATTCTCCTGCCTCAGCACCCCCAAGTAGCTAGGAGTACAGGTGCCTGCCACCATGCCCAGTTAATTTTTTTTTTTTTTTTTTTTTAGTAGAGATGGGGTTTCACCGTGTTAGCCAGGACGGTCTCGATCTCCTGACCTCGTGATCCACCTGCCTCGGCCTCCCAAAGTGCTGGGATTACAGGTGTGAGCCACCATGCCTGGCCCCAAAGTCCTTTTAAAGGAGGTGAAACCCACTTTTTTTTTTGTTTTTTAAGAGACAGGGTCTCGCTATGTTGCCCAGGCTGGACTTGAACTCCCGGGTTCACACAATCCTCCCACCTTAGCCTCCAGAGTAGCTGGGACTATAGGCAAAAGCCAGTCTTTCAACTCTACCTGAATTTCCTTGACGTACAGTGAGATTCCAGAAATGAATCCACCTGTAAACGTCATCCTGTTTGGAAAAAGAATACTTGTCTCAGTATTCTTGCATAAATCTTAGCACATTTCTTCAAAGGCTTTCTTCCCTGTGCCCGCCCTTCATCCTGTTTGTTTATTGGAACATGGTGAGAGCATACGTGGCTGTTAAGCACATGCGGCATGGTGTTGGCTTGGTTGGGGGAGATTTTGTGACTGATAAAATGACTGGGCCTCATCCACCAGTCAAAGCAGGACAGAACTAATGAACCAGGAGGTCCCATACCCCACAGCTAGGAAAGAACATCACCTTCTGTGCCGAAGCTGAGAAGCAGCTCCTTGCTCTCTTGTTTTCTGAGTGCACCCCTACAAAGCAAGGGCTATTAAAGACTGCATGCTTGGCATCTAGTCTCTCTTTCATTCTGTCTTCATTCGTGAGAGAGGACTACCTCCTTAGTTCACAGTGTTTTACTTCAAAAACAAATCTCTTAGGATTTATGTCCTGAAGCCTCCATTATCAGTCCTGACACACAAAACCTACCCAGCAAAGGACAAAGAAGCTACGTAATCGCTGTTCTATTTTCAGTTATGTTTGAGGGACCATCACAAGGCCCACATCCCACAGACCACCCAGATATCACTACTCTCTGCAAGTCAAGGGTGTAGGCTCATGGTTGTCAACCATGGTGATTTTGTCCCCCAAAGAAGAGTTAGCAATGTCTGGAGACATTTTGCTTGTCAGACCTGGAGCAGAGGTGGAGGTGCTACTGGACTTTATCTACTGAGTAGAGTCCAGGGATGGTGCTTAATATTTTACAATGCACCAGACAGCCCAACACAAAAGAATTAGCTGGCCCCAAATGCTGATGATACTGAGGTTGAGAAGCCAGTCCCTATGCTAAGCACCTCTCTTCACTGTGTTAAGACATGGGGATGTGTCTATTTACTACACATAAATTCATGTTAGCAGCAGAGTATAATCTCCCAGTCAGGAGCGATGCTTTATGACTCTCTTAGCATCCCTAATGCAGGGTTTGGAATTGGTTACAAGTAGAGAACAAATCTCTTCCACGTCTAGGAATCACATTGTTCAATTAAGAGAGCTTATTTTAAATTGGAGAGGATGAATGATCACCACCTCTGCTCTTTAGGTATCAATTTCATTGCTTACTGACAAGGCCAAACATTCACACCCCCTACCCCCAAGTTCTTCACTTTAATAACCTGCAGGCTCAAGACTGACCTACCTACTTACAACCTGCAACTTGAGTCAAACTAACACTGATTTTGGCAGCAGAGTGATTCTCTGAGCTCAGTCGAAGCTGGGCTTTGGGGAGGCAGTCACGTGGAAGTCATCCCATCCTCAGCATCCCCAGGGCTTCAGGAGCGCAGACGCACACTGGGATGGCAGTGAGAATTTTCAGAACCGATGATCTCCATTGTCAATATATTTTGAACATCCTTGGAAAAGTAAATAATGCCTATGTTTTCTCTGAGGAATCCTGATCTTTATTTCAAGAAGACTCAATTAATTATGAAAGAAAACATCCATGGAAAGGAATGTTTATGAAATAGGTTTGATATTAGGCATTTGGTTTTGCATTTATTTAATAAATGTTTAGTGGGGCTTTATTTTTTGCCAAGTTATGACCAAGGGCTGGGGATATAGCAGTGAACAGAGAGATGGAAAAAGGGCTTACCCTCATGAGCCAACCCACTTATATTTGTAAAACCTATCTGCATATGTGTTTTTCATTTATGTTGGTAATTATTTTATTTTTTATTTTTTAAAATCGGCTTCCAAAATAATGTTAAAGCCACAAGAAACAAAGGTTCCATCTTCCACACCTTGACTTTTGGGTCTCGTGAACTAATTTGATTATAAAGCAAGGGTTGCCTTTGAATTCACTTTGTGAAGTTGCAAACAAAATCCAGCCTGCTTCTTTTTGCTCATGGAAGAGTGTCCTTTGTGAAAATGATCTTGCCAAGAAGGTTCATGCCAAGTTTCCATGTAGGTTATTAGTCCCATAAACATTTCCAAGAAGTCCAGGCCCTCTCAGTGAAGCCATTGTGCGAAGACCCATTGGAGAAAGTCTTTGGGTTTCTCAGTGAGGAGAGATCATTCAAGGTCTCCCTGTCTGTCCTCCATGAATTTCCCAACAGAAAAGATGCAGCAATGGACCTTGATGATCCAACATTCTGTGTCCTGGGTGGATTTCTCCTGTGATCTAACCAGCAGCCATAGGTGGAGGCAGCTGGAGAGATCTGGATGATATATACACCACGTGTTCTTTATCCACTCATTGGCTGATGGGCATTTAAGTTGATTCCATATCTCTGCAATTAGCTATGCATACACAGAGGCACACAGCGTGCTAGAATGGATGCTAGAGGCTTGGAAGGGGAGAGGGTGAGAGGCGGTTCAGGGATGAAAAGTTACCTATTGGGTACAATGTACGCCAGTTGGGTGACAGGTGCACTAAAATCCCAGACTTCACCACGGTGTACTTCATCCTTATAACCAAAAACCACTTGTACCCCTCAAGCTACTGCAATGAAAAAATACAGTGTTGGTTCCCAAACTTCAGCGAGACTCATACCAACTTCACTATTATTCTCACATCTGTGTCCATCCTCTTATATTATTTGCTTCTTGAATATTTTTTCCTTAAAATGATGCTTTTAAGTATTAAAGTACATTTTAATTAAATTAAAATTATAATACACTATCTAGAAAGGGAAAACCTGCCTCTCCCACAGGCTTTCCATCACAGGAATGGCAGCTCTGTCCTTCATCCCCTACATCCTGATGCTGTGTCTCCTTCACACAAGTGTGCCCACAAATCTCATCAGTCCTAGCTTTAAATTTAATCCAGAATCTGCACACTCATTTACACCTCTGCTGCTGCTATCCTGATCCAAGTCCTTGTCTTCTCTCACCTAGATTACTGCAATACATAAAAATAAGTTACATCGTGACATTCCTTCTTCAAAACCTTCCAGTAGTCCCCATCTCACCTGGAACAAAAGTCTTTACAATGGCTCCCAAAGTCCAAGGTGATGTGAATCCCAGCTCCCCTGTGAGCTCGCCTCCCCCTACCTCTCCTATCTTCCATTCTGTTTCAGCCACATTTATCTCCTTACTGTTCCTGAAACAAACCAAGCAAGCGTCCCCAGGACCTTTGCACGTATTTCCCTGCCAAGACCACGCTTGATTCGAATGCCACTTTTTCAACAAAGCCTGCCTTGACTGTCACCTTAAATTGTATTCTCAGCACTTTCCATTCTTTCTCCCTTGTCCATTTTTTCCTAAGCCACTTACCACTATCCATTGTATTTACTTGGTAATTATGATGATTTCATTTTTTGAGATGGAGTGTCACTCTTGTCACCCAGGCTGGACTTCACTGGCATGATCTTGGCTCACTGCAACCTCCGCCTCCCAGGTTGAAGCCATTCTCCTGCCTCAGCCTCCCAAGTAGCTGGGATTACCAGTGCCCACCATCGTGCCCAGCTAATTTTGTTTAATTTTTAGTAGAGACAGGGTTTCACCACGTTGGCCAGGCTGGTCTTGAACTCCTGACCTCAGGCGATCTGCCCAACTCGGCCTGCCAAAGTGCTGGGATTACAGGTGTGAGCTACCACACCCAACCCAATTTTGATTATTTTTATCTCCCCTAACTAGGAAATCAGCTTCACGCAGGCAGGGAGTTTTGCCTGTTTCATTCAGTGCTGTAGAACAATGCCTGGCAAATGGGCAGGGGTCAATACATATTAATTGAGTCAATATTTACCAAGTGAATGAAAAGAAATATTGTATCCACAGTGAAAATGGAAAACCACTGTTTTGTTTGTTTTGTGTTTGGGCTATCAAAAGAAAATAAGTATAAACAATGAAAGCAGAACAAAGTTTTAAAATTCCAGCTAGAAAAGAAGAAGGCTTGGCAACAGTGACCTGTCTTTCTTTTTGCCAAAAAAAAAAAAAAAAAAAAAAACAAGATTAGTAGGTGCTGTCAGGATGTTAGAGGTATACTAGCAGAGAACAAGACTTTCATTGCAGCGTTAGGAGAACTGAATGACAACTGAACACAAAGCCTGTGTACACTCTGCAATTCCATGGCGTTTAGTGTCTAGCATTGTACATCTCTTGTACACAGCTGTGAGCCAACACACAGAAGTCCAGAGCCTTCCCACTCATCCTAAAGAGTTTGCTGTTCATAAAGCTCATTTTATGCAGGATGGAATTCCAGGGACTCTGTCTTTACCAGCTGGCTTGAGGCTAAGCTCTCTGAGGGCCTCTCGGATGTTGTCCAGCTTAAGGCAGATGTTGCCCAAATACCTATTGGTTTCTTGACAAATACCAGATTCAGAAAGAAGGGCGTGCAGTCTTGGAGGCTGTACTAACTATGCCCTTCGGTTGTGTCACTTCTTGGCACACGTGCGCATTTTGATTATTTTTATCTTGCCTACTAGAACATAAGCTTCACTCGGGCAGGAAGTGTTGCCTGTTTCATTCACTGCTGTAGAACAATGCCTGGCAAATGGGCATGGTTGGATACTTGCACATTGCATTGATGATACAGAAACACACAACATATCTAGGGGCCTGCAAAGATGGCATCTCTGCACAGGAAGGAAGTTCTCTATATTCTCTAAAAAAATAAAAAATAAAAAAATACAGGAGAAGCAGACCGAGCTCATCTTTTCCTGACGGACACTAAAGAGACTCTGGCAGGTGTTCAAGGAACTAATTTTCCAGCTGAACTTCCCTGCCTTCAAAAATGTCTTCAGTCACAGATAAGCTGGAAAGAGATAAGATGCCCTAAAACCTACATTCTGACCCGAACATCCTCTGTAGTTTGGTTAATAATGTTATGCCAATGCCAGTTTCCTGGCCTCAATATTGTACTATGGTTATATGAGGTGTTACCACCAGTGGAAGCTGGGGGAGGGGTCTGCGAGAAATCACTGTACTATTTTTGCAACTTCTTACAAATCTATAATTATTTAAAAACATAGGAGCTTAATTTTTTAAAGAAGTACCTTCAGTCATGTTGGAGAAACAGGAGAATTGGAGAGAGGGGGAGAGAAAGAGGGGGATTAAGGGAAGGAGAGAAACAGAGAGACTCCACAGAGCAAAATTCCATTTGACACACTGTTGCCTGCCAATCATTCTGGCAACTCAAATTAAGCCGAGACTCTGAAACGTGTACGCCGTCCATAACGTCCGCTTTTTAATTAGTGAAATTCCATCTTCAGAATGAGAATGAACCTCAAAGACGGGTCTTCAGATGGTTTGTTTGTTCCCTATTCGTTGAATTCTGACACGCCTGAGACACAAGGACTTGCATTTGCACACGTGTTTGGGGAACGTTTGCTGCTCAGACTTTCTCATAAGCAATTGCTTTTAGCCCTTAGGAAATTTGCTTCGAATTTAAAATCTGAGGTAAGGAAATATAACACGTGTCATATCTTGGTGAACAAGGGGTGAGGTGGATCTTCTCTCCCCAGAACTTTGATCTGTGATGGGAAAGATCAGAATGGAGGGAATACAGCTGCTGCACTTGACGGCACTAAGCAGTGCCCTTTAATGTGACTAACTCTTACACCCCAGAACCACGCCATTAGTAACCTCTGTGCTACAAATACTCCTGTCATTATACAAAGACACTGCTCTTTAAACAAAATCATAGTACAATGGGAATAATAGAATTTTGAGAATAAATTTGGTAGTTGTTTTACACAACATACAATGTCCATTTACTGCAAAGATAGAATTCAATGCTTATTGAAGGTTTGACGGGTGTTTAAAAACAGCCCTGTTAGTAATGTTCAATATTCACAGAGAAGTTTCAGTGCACCAGACACTGTTATAAGTACCTTGCAAATAAATATTAGCCCACTGAATCCTCACAACCCCGTCGAAGCAGGTGCTATAATTACATCTGCTTTAGAGAGGAGGAAACTGAGGCACACAGAGGTTAGTTAACTTGCCTACCAACACACAGGCTGTAAGTAGAAGAGATAGGATCAGAATTGAGGTCAACTGGTTGGAAGACCTTTGTTCGCCACCACCATGCCTACCTTTGTGATGAAAATTTCAGAAAACAGATCCTCCTCTCTGAAGAGCCCCATGTAAGCATCCCTTCCAGGTACAGCTGTAAGGTTGCGGACCTTAGACCTAGGGACCCAGGTGGCTTGCTCATGGGTGCCAGCTCATTTTGAAGAATTAACAAGTGCAAGGAAAGATCACTCTAAAATTTTCCAAGTACTTAGCATGCCATGCTGGAGACTTTCTGTCTCCAGCTTCCAAAGCCAGGGATAGATGCATTTATTTCATGATTGATCTGAAACTCAGGGGGCAAGAGGACTTACCAAAAATTAAACTCAGTGCTCCCAGATCAGTATCTTTTCGAATCCAAACCATGGGGAAACAAACCCAGTATTCAGACCCTTCTATCTGAATATTGACTCTCCTGGCTCCTCAGTGACAAGGTCACGATACTTTCAATAAGCCGCCGATACGCTCACAGCGAGACTGTTCCTCCCCACCATGATGTCAGCATGTCCCTCACTGACCACCAAGGTTCACAATGCAAATGCAATGAGAATCCCTTGTACAGTAAATCTCATAAAAAGATGTAGGATTTCATGACGTCGCTGAAAGAGGTGTCATAACAGTCCTCCAAGCGTATCCAGAAAACATTAGCAAACGAAGATCTGCAAAATTAGTCCACTTAAAAATTGAAAGGAAAAACTACAAAGATAATGACAAGATGCATACTTCAGAAGACAGTTATTTGAATCTGAAGGATAAAGATGAGAAACTAGTGGAAACCTCTGAACCTTTTTGTAAATGAAAAAACAAAAAACTTAAAAAATAAGCATCCGTATAGTCATATTACAAAAGTTAAACAGAAATGAAATATGGTATGATAGGCTATCATTCTAGCTTGCAAATATTTTTCCAAGCAACTCATTCAAAATGTGATTAGGGCTGAATTCTAACAAGAGCCAAAGCATAGCTGCAATTACAACCTAACTCCTTCTTAACTATAACAAGAAAAAAACATTTTTATCCCATTTATTTTTTAAACAAATTTAAAACAAGTACTTTTTTCATTATTATGACATTCTAGTCCACATTGTAAGAGGATTTGCTTTAAATGAATTTTAGCCCAGTGTTAATTATCCTCAGAAAACATGTGCTCCTGTACCAAATTTTAGAATCATTATACAGAGTGACAGAGCAGCCCCGTCACAGCTCGGATGGCTGCTCTCTGTTGAACCCGCAATGGTGGCACTAGGTAGATTATGCTGCTGCTTCGTTTATTTGTACTACAAGATGGAATACCTTTGCTGAAGAGTTTCATGCCAGGCATGTTTGCTTAATTATTGCTAAGCTATACTCATGCACTAAGGCCTCCCAGACACTAACTGGCAACATTTAATACCACCTAATTAAAAGAAAGGGTACTATGCTTGGCTCTTCTCACATATATACCCAGAGTGAGATCTCATCACTCCTCTGCCTTTTCCTGGGCTTCTTGAACATAGACTTTCAATCATGCAACTCATCAAAGGATTCACAGCAGAAGAAAAATCACGTCCCTCTCCAAGTGTGAGGATAACTGAAGATCTAGGGAGGCGGATTACTCTCATCTTGCTCCTTTTGGAAATAACTTCTGCCCGCCCTTTGCCTCTTCTTCCCTCCATAACCCACAGTGTAAGGAGGGCTGTTGAGAGCATGTGGGCAGGTGCATAATTTGCCTTCCCCTGTTAATGCTGAACGGTCCCTGAAGGTAGTGAAAATAGATGCTTCCTGAATATCTATCTGCCACGCACGGAACCCAATCTCACACCAGGCATGTCAAAGATGAGCAGGGGCAAGCATGGGCACCTACCTCAAGATGAAGAGGTCCACGGAGGAATTGCTCGAGATGGTGACATAGGCCGTGACCACGTCTCCCTGCTTGACTGGCCTGGAAGGCAGCCAGATGACCACGTTACCATCCAAACGCAGCTCACTGAGCTGGGCGCTGTCCTGGGCGCGGTAAAGGCCGACGGTGCCGATCCTCTGCAGGTGGGACGTGGTTTCCTCCAGCCCATCCTTTCCTGGACGGATGGCGTTGCCCTTCCTGAAGTCACCCCCGGCACAGTCCCCTCTGTCACCCCCTGGGTGCACGGTGTAGTAGAGCTCCACGGGGGTCCCCTCCGGCTGGTCCACGGACTTCTTCCTCCCGGCGACCACCGTCGGGGGGCTGAACCAGCTGGACAGGAGCTCCAGCTCGGCCACGCACAGCCCCAGGTCCCCCTTCAGCCGGCAGCTGCCCCGCACCTCTCTGGTCTCTCGGAAAGCAAAGACCCTCAGGCAGGGCAGCTTCTCCCCGGCGCTGCGGTCGTCCCAGTCTCTGCCCACGATGTGGAACAGGACCCGCACTTTGGGCCGGCTCAGGTAGACTTTGTCCCGCAGGATGTGGGCTTTTAGTTTCCAATCAAAACTAAACTTACTGGTTGGACCTAAAAAGTTGGAAGTCAACATCAAGTCCAGAGGCACAACCTTTTCCACAGAAAAGGGTCCATAGCTGGCATTGAGCACTGGGGGCTGCCTGGTTTTGTAGGTAAAGAAGGAGTCCACCCTCGCCTGCAGGCTGGAGTTCCGCAGCGGGTCCTGGCTGGCTTCCTTGAGGAAGAAGGAGGTCTCTGCTCTGAGGATGTGGTAGCTCACAGGTAGGTAAGGCGGCAGTGAGGAGAATCTCTGTATGTTGTCTGTGACTCCGTGACCCTCTATCACTAAAAAGGGAAAAAGAAAGAAAAGAAAAAATCAAAGACAGGATTGTTAATGGGCTGCTCATTAGCTGTTAGTTCTGTAAGCCATTCAGAAAGGAGGGATAGAAATTCTGAAGTCCACTTGGCTCGAATTTTTATATTCTTTCTGGAATAAGTCATTAAACGATTCTACATGGTCCACAAATTATGCATATACTTATATTAGGTTGAAACATATGAAAGTGAGAATTCTGTAGAGTAAGATTCATTGAATGGTGGCAATTTCATAGAGTTCAACTTAACAGAATGATGGTACATTACCTATAGGAGTAAAGTGGGTATTTTATTAATAATTTGCATGAGTTTAAAATGTACTTAATGGCACTGGTACATGAATAGCAAAACAGGCCAGTGAATGAAGTCCGTAAATAAACCCAAGAACATATGGAAGTTGAGTCAGTGATAAAGGTAGCATCTCAAATCCTGAGGTAAACATAGACTTTTTTTCTTCTTTATTATTTTTTTATTTTTATTTATTTATTTTTTTAGAGATGAGGGTCTCACTATGTTGCCCAGTCTGGTCTTGAACTCCTGGGCTCAAGCAATCTTCCAACCTCAGCCTCCTAAAGTGCTGGGATTACAGGCACGAGCTACTGCACCTGCTGCAAATGTTGACTTTTAAATCATTGGTGCCAGGACAACTGTGCAGCCATTAAGAAAAAAGTAGATCCACACCCCACACCATACATAAGACTAAACTTCAAATGGATCAGCAATATAAATCAAAGAAGTTACATCTTTCAAGCACTAAAGAAAACATGGATGAATTCCTCTATAACCTGGGTGTAGGAATAGCTTCACAATTATGACTCAAAATCTAAATGAAATTTAAAAAATAATACATTTTCCTATATAATTTTTAAAAAATTTGCATTACAAAAATACCATAAATAAAGTCAAAAGGAAAATGACAAGCTGGGAGTAAATATTTGCAACACATATATCATATTAAAAGGGCTAATGGCCCTAATATACAGATTTTGAAATTAGAGGAAAAAGATTTTTAAAAATTGAGAGAGAAGTGAATAAAGGATATGAACAGATATTCACAAAAATATATTAAAATTGTTTACATATATATATATTTAAAACTGTTGAGCCTCACTCACAGTTAGAGAAATACAAATGAAAACTACAACTGCCACCTCTTACCTATAAGACTGACAAAAATTACCAAGTATAACACACACAGTTGGGAAGTCGACAGGCAATAGATGGTCTTGGTATATTGCTGCTGAGAATGAAAAGCGGTACGACCTTTCTGGAAAGGAACTTGGCATAACATTTGCATTTTTCTTTGACTCTTTCATCTTACTTCTAGGAATCTACTCTGAAGATACACCTCTGGCAATTAGAAAACACATACACACAAGATCATTTATTGCAACATTGGTTGTTTTTTTTTTTTGAGACAGAGTCTCGCTCTATCGCCCAGGCTGGAGTGCAGTGGCGTGATCTCGGCTCACTGCAAGCTCCACCTCCCAGGTTCACGCCATTCTCCTGCCTCGGCCTCCTGAGTAGCTGGGGCTACAGACACCTGCTACCATGCCCAGCTAATTGTTTTGTATTTTTAGTAGAAACGGGGTTTCACCATGTTAGCTAGGAGGGTCTCGATCTCCTGACTTCATGATCCGCCTGCCTCAGCCTCCCAAAGTGCTGGGATTACAGGTGTGAGCCACTGTGCCCGGCCTCAACGTTGGTTTTAAATGCAAAACATTTTGACACAAGCTTCATACCTCTATGCAGAAAAATGGTTGAATAAACTACAGTAAATCCACACAGTGGAGTATCATGAGCTGCAATAAAAAAGGGAAGAAGATCTTTATGAAGCAATATGGAGTGCTTTCAAAAATATACTGCTAAGTGAAAAAGCATGGTGCAGAAGGCTATCTGAGTATACTAACTTCTGTGTAAGAAAGAAGGGGAATGTATAAGTCTGTTTTCACACTGCTAATAAAGACATACCCCACGCTGGGTAATTTAAAAAAGAGGTTTAATGGACTCACAGTTCCACATGGCTGGGAGGCCTCACAATCATGGTGGAAGGCAAAGGAAGAGCAAAGGGATATCTTTCATGGTGGCAGGCAAGAGAGCTTGTGCAGGGGAACTCCCATTTACAAAACCACAAGTAAGTCTTGTGAGACTTACTCACTACCCCGAGAACAATATATGGGAAACTAGCCCCATGATTCAATTATCTCCACCTGGTCCTGCCCTTGAAACATGGGGATTATTACAATTCAAGGTGAGATGTGGGTGGGGACAGAGCCAAACCATACCAGGGAGATAAGAAAATGTCTATGTATCTGCTCATTCATGTAACACACATGAACACACAAGAAAAGAAATCGGTCTACAAGGTTGGTTACTAATGGGTCGGCAGAAATAAAGGGGGCTGAAGATGGGGAGAAAAGATGGAGGGTGTAGCTTTTTTGTATAGTTCTGACCTTTGGAATCATGTTAATGTTTGACATATGATAATAATATCAACACGGGCAAGTAAAAACCCTGAACTGGTTACAAGTGGAAAGAAATGAACTTAATTGTATTTCAAATGAATGTCAAAATCACATACTGAAGGAGGGTAAGGGAGAACTAATCCAAGTAATTTTGGACACATATTTTGGCCATAAATCCTGAGGCTAAAGACAACAGACAATCATAGACAAACATTGAATGATAGTGAGTAAATTTGTTTTGGACAAAAGTATGAATTAGCAATTCTGAAACTACTTTCTGTATATTTCTTATCAAGTAGATAAGAAATATATTGTGAACCCGGGAGCCTGGTTTCTCACTGTCAGGGAAGCGGTTACAAATATAGAAAGGGATATGGGCAAAATGAAACCTGCAGTGGGTTAGAATGGGATTGGTATATAGACACTCCAGTTTATAATATATATATATACAGATAGAGAAATAGAGGTAGATTGTGTACACACATGTATGTGTGCATGTGTATGTACATAGATGTTTTTCTTAACTCTGTCCTCAGTGAGATCCCAAGAGCAATAATCACCTCTAGCACCCAGATATTGGTTTCTAAATACCATTCTTCACTAAAAGAAACCAGGACTCCTTGGAAAAGTGTCTCATTCCTAGTACAAGAACCTGGAACACCTATCTTATTGTGTCAGAAAAGAGGAAGAGCCCTTAGAATGATAAGAATATGTCCAAAGGATGCAGGAACAGCAGCACTGAACACATTGAAGATAATTTGACCATCAAAATAAATAATGACGTTAAAAGATTGTAAGCCATTAAATGAAATAAGAATCTACGACTTGATGATACTGTCATAAAGTCAGATCGAAGGGACAGTTTTTCCTTATAATATGATCCAAACTGATCATTGACAACATTCACAGTAGTGATTGATTCAGGCAAAGATCATAAGTGGATGCTAAAACTAGCTGGTGAGAGTTTCATGAGTAACAGGAGATTCACATCATCTTAAATTGTCTTCAAACAAGTTAGCCCCAAGTTCTTCACTGAATTACAAAGGAAACACTGGTAGGTTTTGGTGGAGAAACCTGGCAGGCAGTGCTTTAACCAAGTGACCAAAATTGACATCACCAGGAATGCGGCCAACAGAGAACTGTCCCCCGACATGCACACACAGAGAAGAACACAATATCGGTTCCCTAGTATTTCTGCAAAAATTTGCATAATTTGCATCTAATCATAAGGAAATGTCAAAGTTCATTCTATGAAGTAATTGGCCTATACTCATCAAAAATGTTGAGGTCATGAATTAAGAGGAAAGTGGAAAGAACTGTTCCAGACTTGTGGATAAAAAGACGTCTAAAGATGCACCAAACTGAAGGCAACACATGATTAGAAATTTTATTTTCCTATAAAGAATATTTTTGAGACCATTGGCAAAATTTGCAATAAGCCTCTAAAGTAGCTAATAATTTTGTAACAATGTTAAGTTCTTCATTTTGATAATTGTACTATACTTATATAAGAGAACATCTTTATTTTAAAAAATATATATTCAGGGCCAGGCGCAGTGGCTCATGCCTGTAATCCCAGCCCTTTCGGAGGCCGGGGTGGGTAGATCACAAGTTCAAGAGATTGAGAGCATCCTGGCCAACATGGTGAAACCCCGCCTCTACTAAAAATACAGAAAAATTAGCTCGGTGTGGCGGCGTGCACCTGTAGTCCCAGCTACTCGGGAGGCTGAGGCAGGAGAATCACTTGAACCCTGGAGGTGGAGGTTGCAGTGAGCCAAGATCGTGCCACTGCACTCTAGCCTGGTGACAGAGTGAGACTCTGTCTTAAAATACATACATACAAACATATACTTATATATATGGGTGTATATATATATTCAGAGTTAGTGATAAAGTGACATTATGTTTGCTTGCAATTTACTCTCAAACAGCTTGGGGTGGAGGGGAACTCAGGTGAAAGGAAACATGGTCAAATGTCACCATTTGAGGAAACTGAATGAAGGGTATACGAAAATTGCTTTTACTATTCTTGTAACTCTTCTTTAAGACTCCAACTGTGTCAAAATAAAACTGTTCATTGAAATAAATAAAATGTAAGCAAGACATCTTGGTCTTTTTTTAATTCCTCGTTTCTTCCTTAGAGATTTTTCCTGTTTATGTTTATTCATTTGTTGGAAAAAATAGTTAATAAGATAAGCCATTTTTCTCATGTTACTCAAAAATAATGAGCCAATGCCCCACCATATTATTATTCCTAAATTCATTAGATTCTTTGATAATCTTGATCTATCTGGGTGGAGAGTGTCTTTCAGTCATTGATCATCAAAGACACTATCTTGTCATCATCGTCTTCCTTCTCAGCCAGGGAGAAAGTGTTCATTATTAACTCTTCCAGGTAAAATGAGTTAGCAGAATGAATAAGCATGCCACCCTCTCTCCACTGGGTGGGAGCCCAGTTCCAAGGCTCGGGTCCTTCTGGCCCCCTACTGAGATTCAGCACACCAAGTGGCGATACTGATTGGAGTGTAAACCACATGCCTCTGGGCTCTGCATCTGTTCAGACCTGACATCGCAGACTGCTCACTCTGGGGCTCCACCCAGCCTGCGGATGGGTTTTGCTTGGCCCACAGTGCTTTTAAAAAAAGTCTTTATAAAGTGAAACTCAATTTTTTAAAACTGGGGAGTCTCTGGGTTTCCAGCTTGTCTTTGAAGATGGGAGGAACTGGAAACATTTGGGGTTTCTCCCCGCATGGCGACGATGGGAGGAGGTGACTTACAGCCCCAGCATTGCTGTCATCCTACACTCAGCCCGCTGTGCGCCATGGTCCTGCCTGCTTGTCCGTCAGGTGCTTTTGAGTTTGAGATTCCTGATTTACAGGATTCAGCCGGCTAAGTCGCTGAATGCTGGGGGCTCACAGGCTCACCTCCAAGGTAGGAAAGTGCAGCATGTCACCCCTCGCTGCCAGGGTTATTTGAACCATCCCTGACATCAACAGAAGGACCACAAGCAGCCTCCTTGCTATTTGAATATTTTCTTTGCTAAGATCCCCCATGAGCTTATGCTACATGAGGGCATGGCTGAGAACTTGCTACACACTCATGACCCAGAAACTTCAACTGCTCCAGTTGGTAACTTTGAAAACCCAAGAAAGCCCATCTCCTGGCTTCTGTTTTTTAAAACCCCCAGAAAACCCAAACAAGCCTGCATTCGTATATCGAGAGAGGAGATGAGAGTTGCTCTCTCTCCTTCTTTCCAGCCTTCCCTGCTGTCCCTTCCTCTCAGTGCAGCCTGTGCAACCCGCCAGCATATGGGGCAGCCTGGCTCTGCTGTCCTCTGGAAGGACCCTAATCCTTTTCCCGGCAGGGACACTGGCGAGCAGATCAAAGCTGCCTTTGGTGCTGCAGCCAAACGGACTTGGATTGTCAAGATGGCTTTTCAAAGAAATAACATTCTCTCCTGTTCTCAGCCCAGAGGCCTTGTTCTGGGGTCACCAGCAACAAGGGCACATTCGCCTCCCTCTCTTTAGGGATGGCTCGGCACTTCCATTTTAACCCCCTAATTTCAGAATCAGCTTAAAACATTCACAAAAGGCCCTGCCGAGGTATGACACTCCAGAAAGAGCTCTGGCTCTCTGTCCTTAAACACGGACTATTTAGGCAACTTGTAATATTTTGTAAAAACTAAAAGCCACATCTGATGCTTTTGAGGTATTTATCCCAATCCAAAAAAATGCTCTTAAATCTTGAAGTGTAGGGACTTAGAGACTCATCTGTTTGGAGAAGGTTGTCAGCCAAGGGCTCTGTGAAGGGGCGAGGCACAGGATTCCAGGCCCATCTGCAGTGGGGACATTCGCCAGCAGGAAGTATTTGTCAACAAGCTGTCTTGTCATTCTTCATTCTTCCTAGACATAAAGATTCCTTTTCTCTCCTTTTCTTAACTGGAAATAAGCCTAAAGGAAACCCGTTTTCTTTTAAGCAAATGCTGAGTTCACTTTCTATAAAATACAGATGGAGTGGGCTTGTGGTCTCACCTCCTGTCTTAGGGTTCTTCCATTCTTTGAACAGGTCACTCTTTATCCTTCGCATGAGGAAAAGTGAGAAGGGATGAAGTGAAGTGAAACCTAGCTCATTCCTTCCTGTTGAGCCTCATTCTGAACTCTTCCAGCTCATGAGAGATTTGACTTAAGAGACAGACACCGTAAAAGAACGGAGCAAGGCCTTGTACAGTAGCTAAGGGAGCTTCAATTTCCATAAAGAGGAGAGAGAGACAGACAGAGAGAAAGAGAGATTGAGACTGGTTGATCTAGATACGTAGCATAATAATAACAATAGAAGGGCAATTAAAAAATGGCACCCCATCTCCTGTATCTACATGCTGATCTACAACCTTTGCATGAGACTTTGCCGTTCTCCCATCAAGAGGTGGAGTCAATTTCCCCACTCTTTGAATCTGGGCTACCTCATGATTTGCTTTGGCCAAGAAAATATGGAAGAAGTGACAGCATGCCTATTCTGGGCCCAGGTCTCAAGGGGCCTTGCACATTTCCACTCTGCCTCTTTTGGACGCCTGATAGCAGGAAGAAGAACAAGCCTGGGCCAGCCTGGAGAAGAGACCACGTAGCGGGAAGCGGTGCGATCCCAGCTGAGGCCGTCCTGCATCAGGCAGCCCATGCCCAGCCCCAAACAAGTGGGCAAGCCCAGCCAAGATCAGAAGCCCTGAGACTCAGGAGGCCTTGGACATGATCAAGCCTCTGCATTTCAGGGTGTTTCATCATCAAACAATCCCTGATGGAGCGGCCAGCAGTCATCAAGAATTGACCATATGTATTAGTCCACTTTCATACCGCTATGAAGAAATACCCAAGACTGGGTAATTTATAAAAGAAAAAGGACGTTTAATGGACTCTCAGTTCCACATGGCTGGGGAGGCCTCACAATCATGGTGGAAGGTGAAGGAGAAGCAAAGCCACATCTTACATGGTGGCAGGCAAGAGAGCATGTGCAGGGGAACTGCCCTTTATAAAACCATTAGATCTTGTGAGACTTATTCACTATCACGAGAACAGCACAAAAACCCACCCTGATGATTGAATTACCTCCCACCGGGTTCCTCCCACAGTATGTGGGGATTATGGGAGATACAATTCGAGGTGAGATTTGGGTGGGGACATGGCCAAACCATATCACCATGTTCTAGGTGTGTTTTTAAATGCTCTACATGTGGAATGTCAATTAGTTCTTCACAACAATCTTAGGGGGTATCATGATGACCACTTTTTATAGAAGAGGAAATTGAGGAATAGGGAAGGTAAGTAATGTTGCCCAAGATCTCCTGGTTGTAAGTGACGTAGCTGAAACTCATGCCTGGCTGTCTGGTTCCAAGTGGACATTCTGGTCCACTTGGCAACAGGGCTCACCTTGCTCTACTCCCTGCCTCCCAGGTGCATGAGGGTTCATTGAGATGATACCTACAAAGTGTTTAGCAAGTGCCCGACTCATAATAAGGGTGCAAGCAGGGTTATATCTTAATTATATCTTAGTACAACCTTGTCCCAGGGTTTTAAATTTATTACCGAAGTTTAAATACATCTTGCCCCTTCATATCTCCAGGGTCTCACGCATGGCCACTCCTTCTGCCTAATTAATTTCCATTTGGTTCCCAGATCCACCTCACCTCTTCTATTCATAGGAAGCCTCCCTGACTTCCGCACTAGGTCCAGTGCCCCTCCCAAAACACCATGCACCTCTCTTTTATATCTTTTCACACAGCTGTAATTTTATACTTGTTTGTGTGCATGTTTGGTTAATGACCGTCTTCCCTAACAGACTGGAAGCTCCATGGGAAAAAGGATAGTGTGTTTATCCAGCAGGGTACCCTCCTGTCTTGAATACCATGTGACTCAGTGACAACTCATTCAACACTTGAGGAATGCATGGAGTTTGACCAATAGCCCAAACATGAAGCAAGCCAGATGGGGGACGAAGCCACTTCACAAAACATAGCAGTAAGGTGTACAATGAGGGAAAATGCAGACACCGTTTGTTGGAAGGCAGAACTTCTCGCATGTGGTAGGAAGAATTGGAGCCAATATCCACGGACATTCCGGCATCCAGTACCAGGGGATGGTGACTCTCTGCAGCCATTCAGTGTCAGTGCATCAGAGGTGTGGAGGAAACTTCACCTTCAGGTAAGTACCTTCTTTGCCTCACATTTGCCTACTTTTAGAGCGTATGGTCACCCAGAAGTAAACTAACAATTGTTGCAGCAGACAAGAACAATCATTCCTTTCCCCAATAAAATAATGCATTAGCACCTGTCCATGGGGGCTGCTGAGAATTTATCAAGAACTTCTTGAGTACATACATGCCCAAGACCGCCTGGCACAGCTCTCTGTACACAGAGCTTTCAACTGAGGGTGGTGTTTCCTAAGCTTCACATCTCCCTCAATCTCATGACATGAACCAGATAATGTATGCACTGTTAATCGGTCCAGGAGCTTACTAATAATTGATAACTTTATAAATTAAAATTGCAATTAATAATGTACTAATATAAATGAACAGTTTTGTTTAAATAATCTTACTGTAAATAAAAAACCAAGATCACATCCCCTAATTGCTGCCTGTCTATAGCTCTGAGCCATAGTTTGCCATTTCTTTGTTAAGCAGGGAGATTATCAAGTGTTGGGTGCTGAAGAAACAGCGGCTGCAAAATGAGATTTTCTCTTAGATAGACTCAGAATAATTCAAATAATTAAGCAGGAAATTCTCACTTTCTCATATGGTTGAACAGGTGATTTTGCACCATGTCCAGGTATCTCCAACAGCCAACCACAGAGATGCTCACATGAATGACTCCCCGACGACGAAGCTATGCAGGGTCCATCTGCACCCTCACAGGCTGCAGCACCGTGTATGCTCCCTAAACTTACCTCTCATCTCGGGAAGCCCAGAAGAAGCAGATTAAGGAATCAGAGATGGTTGCCAGCCTTTGCTGTGTGTTTTCTCCTGGAAACATTATCTCCTGACTGCAAGGAAACAATTCCAGGGCTGCCATGTCATTGCGAGTTCTGACAAATGTCTTTCCTCTTACTCCAGTTCATCTGCCTGCACCAACATCTCCCAGAAAGATAGGATAATTGAGTCATTTTTATTGACCTGAAACAATACCTCTGGAAAAGTCCAATGCTGGTTTCCTAAGGCCACAGGAGAGAGCCTGGGGAGCAGTTGACAGCTGCACCTGCCTATCTGGCCTCCACGCGGACAGCATGTTCATTGCTGTCTCCCTTCCTGTTTATCCATTTTCTTTATCTGTACCCTCCTGTCAGCGTTGGGGATATCATGTCCTCCGTCGGTTGTTCATCAGAGAACTCTATCACAAAGCTGCTGCCGGAAATTGAGTTTTTGAGATTCTAAGATAGTGGACACAGGAGATGGCCACGTCACTCAGTGCCCAGATAGGATAACACTGGGAGAACGAGCCTTCCCACTAACGTGATGCACTGCTTTCGTCACAACGCTCACTTTCAGATGTGTTGACCAGGGATGGATTCTTTAGAGCTGATGTTCTCTGGGCTGGGACAAAAAGGACGGTTAGGACCTGAGGAGGTTGAATGGAATATGGCAAGGCCACGTCATTCAGTGCCCAGACAGGATAACACTGGGAGAACGAGCCTTCCCACTAACGTGATGCACTGCCTTCATCACAATGCCCATTTTCAGACATGTTGACAGGATAGATTCTTTACGGCTGATGTTCTCTAGGCTGGGACATAAAGGATGGTAGGACCTGCAGAGGCTGAATGGAATACGGCAAGAATTCTAGATGAAGAACAACGTAACCAAAAGATTGGGGAGGGAAAGCTCAGAATCCCAGCATGTGGGCAGTGGGAAGTCCATCCAGGCAGATGGGATGAAGCCAGGGGTTACTCTAAATGGGGTGGGCAGTGGATGCCCACAAATATACAAATACGCCCACAAATAGAGTATTTTTACTAGGTCCTGCTTCCCTCTTGAATTGGATAAACATAAAAATAACATCCCCTGAAATAATCCACAGGCACAAGTGGACTTGTTTTAGGGTGTGCAAGGGACTTTCAAGAACAGCATCTAAGTCAGGGTTAAGGGTGATTTTCTTGAGAAATACTTGGTGACATCTGCAGACATTTTTTGGTTGTCACAACAGGGAGGGGCTGTTATTGACATCTAGTCGGTGGGTGCCAGGGATGGTTCGAAACATCTTACAAGGCACAAGACAGTGCCCCCACCACAAATAACTATCCAGCCTACAATGTCAATAGCACTGCGGTTGCCAAACCCTGATCTAACTTGATCCACATAGAAAGCCTGAGGTAGTTTGTCAGGTATTACATACATAGGAAGAAACAGGGGAAGGACTTTAATCAAAGCCTTCTCCAGCCCGGCAAGAAGAAATGTATCACAGTGATTAGGAGTCCACGGAGCGACACGAAGTTCAACAATGAATCCTTGTCCCACAACTTCCTAGATGAGGATTTTTTTTTTGTTTTTGTCTTTTGGAAAATACCTTAAACTCTTGAGCCTCAGAATCCTCATGTCGATGATGGGAATCACATAAGACCGCCTCACTTTAAGCAATACACTAAGCACTCAGCATGCTTAACAATTGGGAGTTGTTGTTGCTATTATCATAATCATTACAATTATTTCAAATATGTTCATCAGTTATAGTAACAAGCTTTTAAAACTACAGAAATAGTGGGGGGAAGGGTGATATCTATATGCGAAAAAAAAATTGGGTGATGTCTATGTGAGGAAGAAAAATCTGAAATTAAGGGAAGCGGGCTCTTTTCAGGACTTCAGAGGCGTCTCCCGCATCAGACATCTCTGGTTTACTCATATGATATCAGACACCTGCAAAACAGGGCTTGCCTTTCTCCATACGCCTCAAGGAGAGCCGTGATTGGATTTTCCTTCCAAGTCACTGCAGCTTACTTGAAACACAAGCAAGCCTGAATATTTTTTCCTCTCTCCATTGGTGATTTATTAACATTCCCCAGACACAGAATGTCTCTCTCGGCTAAATATGGCTCATTGTTTCTTTTTTATTGAAACAAAAGGCACCTTGATAAATGGATTATTTGATTTCAATGCCTCTTCTGAAGAAACCCTGAATATCCTTTGCTGAAATTACACAGCGCAGTTTGCAATTTCGTAACTGTCAAACTCTCCTTTAAAAGAGCAGGTACTTACATTCCCCTCTGAGCCCCTGGGGGGATATTTCCCCCCTTTTCTCTGGGAGCGCTCCATAATCACTCTCAGATGCTACTCGGACTCCCAGAAGTACAGCAAAGGAGCTGTGCCTTTCAAGTCTGCTCTAAAATCTTCAGAATCTTGGACTTCATCAGCACAAGAAGGGTGCCCTGGGTAGGCACAGAGGGAAATATTTACCAGGCGAAGTTATAAATCTAACATGGGCTGCTTTAACTGCATGGTGTCAGGGTTTCCGCAAGTTAAGCTCAGCCAATGGCTTGCCTGGCAGCCATGTGGCGGATTCCTCCACATCCTCCACCTGCCCTCCCCCGCTGACCACCCACAATGTGGCTTGGAACCGAGGTCCCTCTGCAGGTGGGTTCTGATTGGCTCAGGCTGGGGCTCTCCCAGGACAGGTGCTCCTCTGAGGGACGGTGTGTCAGTTTCCCATGCTGCTGGAACGAATTACTACAAACTTAGCCATTTAAAACAACACATATATATTTTTTTCTTTTTATATAGTCCTGGAGGTCAGAAGTCTAAAATCAAAGTGTCACTAGGGAAACAACACACACTGGGGGCTAACGGAGGGTCGGGGGTGGAAGGAGGGAGAGGATCAGGAAAAATTACTAATGGATACTGGGCTTAATACCTGGTTGATGAAATAATCTATACAACAAACCCACATGACTCATGGTTACCTATGTAACAAACCTGCACATCCTGCACATATACCCCTGAACTTAAAAGAAAAGCTAAAACAAACAAACAAACAAACAAACAAACCCTGAAGTGTCAGTAGGGTTGTGTTCCTTCTGCAGGCTCCAGGGAAGAATCTGCTCCCTTTTCCATTTTCTGGAGGTCACCTGCAGTCCTCAGCTTGGAGTCTCTCTCTTCTAAGCCAATACCTCGGCAGCTTCTCTCGCCCCTGACTTCCTGTCTCCCTCTACAGGGACCCCTGTGATGACATCAGGGCCACCTGGATGATCCAGGATAGTCCCCCCCATCTCAAGAGCCTTCCCTTAATCACATCTGCAAAGTTCCTTTTTATTTGCAGCCTCTGGTGATAGGGATGTAAACATCTTTGGGGAGGGTGGCATTTTTGATTATGACAATGACTGGAGGGAGGAACACCACTGACATGTAGAGATCACAGCCAGTTCTGCTAGGTTTTCTGCACAGCACGAGACTGTTCTACGACCACAAAGAATTGCCAAGATTCTGCATGACGTTGCCCTACTGGACATTCACAGAGGTGAGGAACCCACTTACAGTGATCCAAGCAAAGAGCCAATCTTAAACATCCACTAAATAATTGGGAGAAGGGCAATGATTTCATATACTGTACGTGTTCCAGAATTGCAACTACTGGGGTGGAGATCAGACTTTGATGAAACTTATCTAAAAAGTTGTTGATCCTTTTCCAAAATTACATCCACAATGTCCAATCTGCGTGTGAAATGCAACTTGCTCCAACATAGCTATACCAGTCTGCGTCTGTGGCTGACACACCCATGGTGACTCTAAATACAGGAGCAAGTATCTGACTACTTCATACGACCTTCTAGATATACCTGTTAAAATATTACTTTACTTTGAATTATTTCTCCTGCCTATGACAGAGCACTATACTGATTTGTTTTTAATTATGTACATATGTAGGTTATCAAATCAGAGATTTTATTTCATGGCTCATAAAGGTGAGGGTTGAGAATGATTGGTGTTAACCCAGGGGTTGGCAAACTTTTTCTTAAAGGACCATATAGTAAATGTCTTAGGTTTTTGCAGGCTAGAAGACAAAAATCAATATTATATAGGTACTTATATAATCTTTAAAAATGTAAATACCATATTTAGCTTGCAGGCCGTACCAAAACAGGCGACAGGCTGGATTTGACCCATGGTCTGTAGTTTGCCATTCCCTGGTCTAAATCAAACAGGGCAATTCCAAGCTCATTCCCATTACCTGGTTCAGTTACACATAGGCCTAAACCCGTGATTCTCAAACGGAGGCAGTTTTGCTCCCAAGGGGACATCTGACAATGTCTGGAGATTTTTTCCGTTGTCAAGAATGGGGCTGGGGGGCAGCCAGGTGCAGTGGCTTAAGCCTGTAATCCCAGCACTTTGGGAGGCTGAGGCGGGTGGATCCCTTGAGGTCAGGAGTTTGAGACCAGCCTGGCCAACATGGTGAAACCCCATCTCCACAAAAAAATGCAAAAATTAGCCAGGTATGATGGTGCACGCCTGTAAGCCCAGCTACTCAGGAGGCTGATCGCTTGAACCCGGGAAGCAGAGGGTGCAATGAGCCGAGATTGTGCCACTGCACTCCAGACTGGGCAACAGAGTGAGACTCTATCCCCCACCCTGCAAAAAAAAAAAAAAAAAAAAAAAGAACGGGGTCGGGGGGCATCCTGTTAGCATCTAGTGGGCAGTCAGAGGCCAGGCATGCTGTCCAACAACCGGCACTGTGCAGAACAGCCCGCCCGCAGAGTTATCCAGCCCCAAAGATCACTGTGCTGGGCTGGGAAAGCCCTGCCCCAGGCCAAACTGGGCCAAGGACCTATGAGGAGACGTGTGTTAGGACTTCTGGGAAAGAAGGTCCCTCACTCTTAAGCAAACGCCTTTCACCCCAGGGGCCAATGAGTGAGCCAGTCTCCCCATAAACACTGTTATCCATCCGGAATCTATGCATGACAAGCTCAGCCACGGGTGGGCACAGTGAGGGAAGGGACCGTGCTTTTATCCCAGGGACTGGCCCAGTGAGGGGCCCGGGAGAAGCTCGCCTGGATCTCACCTTGCCGCTGCGCTTCCAGCCACGTGAGCCAGTGGACTTCCTCAGTGCACGAGGGTTTTCTCTCCTTATCAGCCAAAACGTCTAAGAGGACACACCTTGCTTGATCCAAACTGCGGTAACTCGGCTTTGCAAGTCATATAAAGAAGGAGTCAGCATACTTTTTTCTGTAAAGGCCCAGGCAGTAGATATTTCAGCCTCTGTGGGCCAAATGGTGCAACTCCTCAACCCTCCTGTGACCGCAGCCAGAGACAAACGTAAACAAATGACTCTGTCTGTGGTTCCAGTAAAACTTTACTTTTAAACACTAGAATTTGAATTTCACATGTCAAAAACACTCTCTCTCTATTAAACAACACTTTTCCAACTAACTACAGACATAAAAACATAAAAAAAATTCTTAGTTTTCAGACCACCACTCAAAAACTGGTGGTGGGCTGTGTTTGACCCACAGGCCATGGCGTGCGGACCCCTGATAGAGAGGAAGCCTTTCCGATTCGTGCTTCATGCATAGGAGAACTTTCTTAGTGTTTCTTCGGTGCATTTTACAATCTGAATTATAGACCAGGTTTGCCTCTTTGATTCAAAATGTAAACACGGTTTTTACTATGCCTCCAAAACAGTTTGGAAATGGAAACCAAAAAGAAAAAAAAATCTGGAGGGATTTAGAGTTGTATAATATAAGCATTTACAGCAGAATTTAAATATCTGCATTTGCTGCTCACATAGCATATGGTTTGAGAATGTTTCACTGTATCTATTCAAAGAGAGAGGCATCCATTTATCACAGATGGTGGTATTATTTATGATGGAAACTTACATTAATCCTGAGAGTCCCAATTATCTCAATTCATGTAAATAAAAAGGACAGCATTCCTGTTCTTTATGATGGTCTTTTTCCTCAAAAATAAAGAGCTTATTTTTAATATAGTCCACATATTTTCTTTCTCACTAATTACAGATAACTTAAAAAAACTTGTATGTACCAATGAGTCATCTGCATTTTTCCCCCACATGTGAGTTTCATCTGCTTGCTAGTTAGCATCTGTAGTTTTGTTTGGTTATACCAGCATTTAGAATGATTATATTAATGACAAGTCTCAGGGGACAAAGTAGAAAATCCTTTCCTGATGGTTGAGTAAACAAAAAGAGAAAAGAATACACCAGAAGATAAAAGTAATTTTCTCTTTCATTTTAAAGCCTTTAATGTGTGAAAAGGACATTTAAACTGAGCTTTCCAAGAGGGAATGGAGAATTATAAGGGAGAACTCTGAAAAGTCAGTGGGGAAAAACATCCGTTAAGTGGAAGGTGAAATCTTTTATCCTTGTGACACCTGGATTATCAAGACAGGAGGAGGACAAGATGGGAGGAGGACAACAGTAAAACCATCATTCAACACCCTGCTGGTCCGGGTGCTGCATATCATATATTGACTTCTTTGTACTTTCAATATCCCTATGCATGAAGTATTTTTATTATCCCTAATTTTCACATAAAGAGATTGAGGTCCAGAGAGATTGAGTAATTCAGCCAAGGTCACACAGCCAAGAACTCTGAAATCAGAATTTGAACTCAGGGTCCCTGTGCCCACTTCTGCGCTATCCCGTCTCAGAGCACAGGCTTTATGTTATGTATTTTCTTTATTCATTTCTTATTTTTCACATCAGATGGGCAACGTGCCAACATCATAACAAGGTCTGAGGAAGACATGTCTCACCCATGAGCATGAAAACCCACTCATCACCCTTATGAACTACAAAAGGACCTAGGCTTTATTTCAAATCCGTAGCTCACTCCAGCTCCATTTTTCCCTATGGAGAGAGAGTGTCAGTCCTCGGTAGACACAAAGGTTGCAGAACTATCACTGGCTGATGCTCAGGTCAGTCTAGAGATACCAAATGCCAGCTTGCACGTATGTACAGCTAGCATCGTGGAAAGAAAGGTCAGGAGATGGAGCCCCTGAATCCAGCAGCGCCTGAAGCCAGAGGCCCCTGAACTTTTCTCCTCCCTGGCTTGAGCCAGCCTGAGAGGCCTTCTTGTCGTTCTTAACTGACTGATGCTCAGCATCCGGTCTGATGGATGAGGCCTCTGAGCTTATCGCGGTTCTTATTTAATATTGCACCGGCAAGACATCCATCTCGGTCCTAACGTTAATCGGGGGAAAACAATCAACAGAGGGATAGGATAAGGAATGGTCTTCCCTCCATCAACATCAACTAAGAGGCTTGTCTGTACCCCATGCTGCCTTGCTTCTGTAGGGAGCACACAGACAATTAAACTGTGTTTATCAAACTTGTGGGAGGCTGAGCAGAGGGGAGGTGGCCAGTCGCAATAGCGAAGGGCTCAGATGGGAAGAAGTCAGCATGGGTGTATGATATGACAGATGAGGGCAGCCTTGCACCCTAATCATTGTTTAGAAGCAGAAGGTGGCCATGTGAGGAGAGAAGCAACAGGACTCCATGCCGCAGGACTGCAAGGTTGGAACGCAGAAGGGGGAGGAGCACTGGGACCCAGGCCTTGGAGGAGGCAACGTCCCAAGGGGAGGGGCGAGTGCAGTCCACCTCCATGGGGACCAACTTGTTATTTCAAATTGTCAACCCACAGTAAGAGCAAAAAGCAGACCCACTTTTGCTCTGTTTTATGGTGGTTTGTAAGTTTCTCTAGGGAATATAGACCCCCTCGTACGACCTTTCACTGCCGCCCGCCTTGCTACACTGCTGCAGCTGGGTGCTGAAGGCCCCTGACGGTTGCAATTGTTCCAGAAAGATGCGCCTTCCTTTACAAACTCACAAACCACAAAGAGGCACTCACAAGGGAGACAGAACAGACCATGTTAGAAGACACACAGCGAAGCCCTACCCAGACCTTTCTCTCTCCCCTGTGGGACCAAAGCCTTCAGCTTAAGCAAACCCTATGGCCCCTGCGCACAGGTGGAGACGGTATGCTGGAGGAAGAGGGAGAAACCACCTTCTATCCATGGGCGAGCGGCAGAGAGATGTCCTGCGCCCAACTACTAGAAGGCTCCCCCACCCTGGGGCCAGTGAGGCTGGGGGGAGCAGCAGCCAGGGGTCACAGCTGCTGATGTATGGTGGGGGCACCTGACTGGAAGGCACTGAAGCCTCTGAGTGCCACCCGCTGGCCTAAGATGCTCCCTGGTCAGTGGCCACCCTAGGGTCACTCCCACTCCTGGGCACAGGCAGACATGTCTGAGGTGTCCACTGCAGCTTTGCGCCCCATTGGAAATAACAGAAGGGCCTATCCACAGTAAACTGCCTGAACATAGCAAACCCCAGGAGAGAATGCAGTGAAGAAAGCAAGAGAAGAGAGACAGACAGGGCCCTGTGGAGAGGGCACCAATCACAGCCTGGCCACTTCCTAGCTGTGATGGTGGGTGCTCACTTAGCCTGCCTGTGCCTCTGTTCCCTTCTGTAGAAGGAGCTTCATAACAGCACACTCCTCTTGGGACCATTTTGAAGATTAAACAACTTACTCAATACAAAGTGCTGAGTCATGCCTGGCACATGGTAGGTCCTCAAAAACATTACCTATTATTATTATTATTATTATTTTTACTTTGAGTTCTGAGATACATGTGCAGAATGTGCAGGTTTGTTACATAGGTATACATGTGCCATGGTGGTTTGCTGCACCCATCAACCCCTCATCTAGGTTTTAAGCCTCGCATGCATCAGGTATTTGTCTAATGCATGTGAGCATTTGTAATTCTCTCTCTTCCCTTGCCCCTCACCCTGCTGACAGGTCCCAGTGTGTGATGTTCCCCTCCCTGTGTCCACGTGTTCTCACCGTTCAACTCCCACTTACAACTACCTATTATTTTTTTACTATTATTAGGAAGCAACTGGAAAGGAGAACTACATGTACTAGCATAGAAAGATCTCCAAGATGTGTTATTGGGTGAAAACTAAGTGACAGAACAATGTCAATTATGTAAAAACAAATAACCACGAGTATTTGTAATAATTATGTTTTCTTTGTAGTCTTTTTTCCCCCACAGAACTTTAGAGAAACACTACCCAGAGCTTATTCAATGGCTCCATGAACTCACTAAGGACCCCACATCCATGTATCTTTCTGTACCACCAACTCTATTAAAGGGCTTCATGCCTATGACCACAACAAAGCTGCTACCCATCCAGCCATTGCATCTGAGTTCCAGGAGAAACAAATTAAGGGCAAAATGTCTGTATTAGGTAAGTCTATTTACTTAACCTCTTTTTTTTTATTGGCTCAGGTAACTCAGTGAATATCAGTTTATATGTTCTTGCCATACTGGCTCATAATTGCACCACTACAAGGGGGTCTGGGAAGGAGATTACAGTTGGTCTCCAACTTAGGATACTGCAACGTAGGATTTTTCTACTTTATGACGGTGTGAAAGTGATACCCGTTCAGTAGAAACTGTGCTTGGAATACTCATGCAACCGTTTTGCTTTTCACTTTCAGAACAGTATTCAATAAATTACATGAGATAGTCAACACCTTATCATAAAATAGGCTTTCTGTTAGATGATTTTGCCCAGGTGTAGGTTAATTTAAGTGTTCTGAGCATGTTTAAGGTAGGCTAGGCTGAGCTGTGATGTTTCATAGGTTAGGTGTAGTAAATGTATTTTCAAACTTAGAATATTTTCAATTTACCATGGATTTATCAGTACATAACCCCATCATAAGTAGAGAAGCATCTGTGTTTTTAGTTGAGCATGTTGCCACCTCCAACAAATTTAGTATTCTGTAAGTAAGGAGGTAGGTGAGAGTGGATATTTTGTAGATAGTTACCATTACTACACAATTATCACACAAGGAACCTATCATTTATGCTAAAACAATTATGTTAAAACAACTATATTGACATTAGTATTTATATATAATAGTATAGTTTAATATTCTATTAAATTAATTTTAATATATTAAAATGAATGAAATATATTATATATTTAATTAAATATGATATTTAGTATTCTGTTATTACCATAAAATATTAATAAATTTAATAGTTATGTAACAATAACAAGAAACTGAAACACAACACTATGATTGTATATATGTATATATGTGTGTTTGTGTGTAAATATGTACTCACACATATACATAAATGTTTAGAAAAAAATTATAAATAATAAATCACACTTACAAAAGTAATTACCTAAGAGGAGTAGAAGGGAGATGAGATCTTTGGGATGGTCACATGTGTTTTAGCTTTACTAGATTTTTTTTTTTTTTTTTGTAAAATAAGGGAGAGTGTACTCACACATTAGTTGTGCAATTAACGTGCTGCTTTAAGAGAGTGTCCCTTGGCAACAGAGCTGCTATTACCTGATTTGGCTGGGTGAAAACAAACCAGATACATATACTATCCTGTGTATGGCTCGTATGGTTTTCCAACAGGTGCACAACACACTTTAAAGGAAGAATTTCTTATTTTTTCCCTACTTGTTCTTTGCTATTCTTAAATATCTGTCTTCAAAGAAGAGAAAAGGCGATGCATCTAACATGAATATACGAGCATCCAACATTTCCTAGTTTTGTTCTGTGACAAGAAGGAGTCACTAGATGTTGGGCTGAAGGAAAGGACTTTTTCCTTTGTGAGCACCCAGCAGTTCAGATGGGTTAACCCAAGTTGTGCTTGCTTCACATCTCTGGCAACCCCCTTTTTGTGCCTACCCATGTTATTAAAAGTCCTTGCAAAAGTTTGTTCCCTTTCCTGCCTGTAAAGAAACCCAGAGAGCACCCAGCAGAGGATGCTGTTGGCTTCCCAGGATCAGTTTTCTTCTCCTTGTGTCTGGAGTCCTTATGTTCTTGGGGAATGCCATATGGCTGTCTGATGTGGTTTGGCTGTGTCTCCACCCAAATTTCATCTTGAATTTCCATGTGTTGTGGGGGGGACCTGGTGGGAGATAATTGAAGCATGGGGGCAGGTCTTTCCTGTGCTCTTCTCACGATAGTAAGTCTCATGAGATCTGATGGTTTTTAAAAGTGGAGTTTCCCTGCACAAGCTCCCTTCTTTTGTCTGCCGCCATGTAAGACATGCCTTTCACCTTCCCCCACGATTGTGAGGCCTCCCCAGCCTCGTGGAACTGTGAGTGCCTTAAACTGCTTTCTTTTGTAAATTACCCAGTCTTGGGTGTGCCTTTATCAGCAGTGTGAAAAGGGACTAATACATCGTCTTTAAAGAAGTGCATATCTCAGCCGCGCGTGCACTTAAAGATGGCTGTGTGCCAACATCCAGGCCGGGAGCTACAAGAGGGAGTTGTTGCGTGGAGCTTCAAGGATGGCACCTTAAAAGGAGCACAGCTGAGTCATTATCAGGTACCTCTGCCCATTTGCCCTTTCTTTTTTGCCCGATTGCAATGCTGATCTGATGCTGGAGATGGAGCAGCCTTTTTGTAACCATGAGGCAAGAAGCTCATGCTGAGGATAACTGAATGGAATAACAGCAGGAACTCGGTCCCCCTTGGCATCTCGAAGCATCATGCCAGCCTAAGCTACCAAACACAAAACTCCTTTCCTTCAGCCCAGCATCTAGCAACCTCTTCCTGTCACAGAAGAAAGCTAAGAGATGTTGGATGCACATATATTTGTGTTAATATATGCCAAACACTGAAATTGGAATATAAACTCCTGCCAAACACTGTACTATCAAAGACAAAATTGATACTGCAGCAAAATAAACAGGGGCTGTTAATTCATGAGCTTGTGGTGGTGAGGCCTATTGTCTGTCATTTCCTTTCAGCAAGGATTCAAGGGTTCTAGGAAGGAGAGTCTATTTTATAGGGTAAAAGAGGAAATCCTGAGACGTGTCTGATTGGCAAATGTCCCATGAAGTTGGGAATTCTGAAAGTGGGGAGAGACTTTCCTATTGGTCTTCATGTACATTTGACAGCCCTGGATTAGCTGCAAGTGAGCAAGGGGGGCAATTTCGGGATATTTCAAAAGAGGAAGATTGTTCAGTGTTATAGGTTGACTGTGGATAGTCATTTCCTAGAACAAGTGGGGGTCAATAAAGCACTATTTTAAAGCAATGATGCTTAGGACAAGTTGCATGCCATGATAGGCATCTCTCAGGACTTTTTGTTTTGCAAGAAAAATAAAGTCCCAACTTTGTTTGAACCACCCATTTGTAGGTTTCTGTAACTCGCAGATTCACACTGTTTGTGCATCTTGATACATCTAGGCCTCAGGCTAGAGACCATCATGCAGCTTTTAGTTAGAGAAACGTATCAATCAAGCTTCTCCAACCCATGGCCTGCAGGCCACATGTGGCCCAGGATGGCTTTGAATGCAGCCCAACACAAATTTGTAAACATTTTTAAAACATTAAGAGATGTTTTTGTGATTTTTTTAATTTTTTTTTAGCTCATCAGCTATCATTACTGTTAGGGTATTTTATGTGTGGCCCAAGACAATTCTTCTTCTTCCAGTGTGGCCCAGGGAAGCCAAAAGATTGGATACCCCTGAAATAATATCCTTTTGTATAAGAAAGTTTGAATATCACCTGTTTGCCTGTCTTTGCTGCCCCACCTCCTCCAGGAAGTCTTCTTTGATACCCTTGGCCAACACTGGCCCTTCCTTCTCCCTGTGTCTCCTCCCCATCCTTCACCTGGACCACACATTGTGCTCCTTCATGGCGTTCTGGGGTCAGGCTCTCTCACACTCAAATCTTATTTGAGAAACTGGAATAGAAGCTCTTTCAAACCAGGCAGGCAGTTGAGACAGAAGAATATGCTTTTGCATCAGGCATGATGAAGGTGCACATCCTCACTTGTTAACTCAGCTGCCTGGCTCCACCGGTTCAAGCCTTTCTTGATGAATGAAGTGGCAGTGACAACCCACCTCCCCCCAGGAGCTGCTGCAGAGGCTGATTGAAATCCCCACCAGAGTACCTCAAAGCACGGAGCTCCCTGTCTCCATAGAGAAAATGGTCTGTGTTGTATCCACACACCTCTGAGAGAGAGAGACAGAGAGAGCAGAGGGTGGGGGAGACTCTGCAAAGTTTTAATTAAAGGTTCAGGTCATAGATCTTAGTGGATAGTAGGTATCTTATGACAAGAGGCAAAATTGAGGATGCTATGTAAGTATTTAGGTAACCATTTAAAATGAAACCATTAAAAAATATAAAGATTATTCTTAGCTTGAAGGCCATATAAAAGCAGACGGCAAGGGTTTGGCCCAAGGGTTCTAGTTTGCCAGACCCCTGGTCTAGAGTCTGTGTGGGGACAAAATGCACAGGCTCTGAAGGTTTGTGAATCCTGTTTCTGCCACTTGGCATCTGTGTGACCTAAAGCAAGGAGGTTCGTTCTTCATGCCTCAGTTTTCCTATCTGTGGAATGGGGACAATAATACTAACAATACCTACCTCCTAAGGCTGGTTCAAGGATGATAAAAACTATGTCAATGCATATAAAACAATTAAAACAGAATCCAATATGCAGAAAGTGTTTGATAAATGCTAACTAGGATTGTTCCCTCATCGTGTCTAGCACACAGACCAGGGCTACTTAATCTTTTGCTGGGCTCTGGGGTCCTCGGGGAAAGCTGATGGATATTGAAGGTACCTTTCCTGAGGGGAATACATGTACCACTTAACATATATGTGCAAAGGCGGGAGTCAGGGACGCCTCTTCCATCCCACCACAGCGAGCCTCTCGCATGAAGTCTGCCCTCAACTCCTGCAAAGGATGCTGAGTAAGTTGTTGGAAAAACGATGAGAAAGGGTCTCCTGGCCTTCCCAAAGGCCACTCCTCCAAGGCCATCCTGCTGGCCAGCTGCCAGAGTGGAGTTAGGATTTAAGTGTTAGCACCAACCCTACCGTAGTGGTTCTCAAACTGTGGCATACTGTATGGCCACCACTTGGAGGGAGGGTGATTGCAGGAGCCCCTCCATTAGAGTGGCTTGAGAATTTGCATTTCCAAAGAACTTCTCAGGTGATGCTGATGCTGCTGGCCCAGGAACCCCACTTTGAGAACCGCTAAGGCATCAGCCTCCACTCACTGGAAGCTGCTAAAATGCACCAAGAGGACAGCACACAACTCTTCGAATTACAGCTTCAACATAAAAGCCTGGGAAGCTAGAAGATGATCTGATTCTAAAAGCAACCCTGCATCTGCCTGTGTCTAAAAGCAACCCTGTATCTTCTCTCCATGGCCACCGCTCAGCCCAGGCCACCTGTGCAGATCACCTGGACAGTGCCACGGCCTTTGCCTGGGCTCCCGGCTTTGCTCTTTCCAGGCTGTGACCCATTTCCCCATTCAGCACAGAGGGATCTTTACACATCAGAAATCAGATTCTGTCCCTGTCTGACCTAAAACCCAGTAGACAGAATGATGTCCCCTCTCCTAGAGAGGGCTTCATCCTAATCCGTGGAGCTTGTGCATACGTGAGGTTGCAGGGAGAGGGAGGCGGAGGCGCGGCTGCAGGTGGAGGCAGGTGGCCGGCCAGTCGGCTGACAGTAAGACAGGAGGATCATCCGGAGTGATTGGGTTCTCCCCATGTAACCTGGGGTTCTTAGAAGTGGAGGAGGGAGGCGGCAGAGGAGGCTTCAGGGATGCGAAGTGAGCAGGACCCACCCACAGCTGCCAGTTCTGCAGATGGGGGAAGGGGTCAGGAGCCAAGGTCCATGGGCACCTCCAGAAGCTGGAAAAAGCACGGAAATGCATCTGCCTCCGGAGCTGCCAGGAGGAACACAGCCCTGCCAGCACCTTGCTTTCCGCCCGCTGAGGCCCATGGTGGGCTTCTGGCCTCCAGAACTATAAGGTAATCAATTCTTGTTATTTTTAAGCCAAGAAAGTTGTGGCGCTCCATTACAGTAGCCCAGAAAATGAATAACCTGCCAGGTGTGGTGGCTCACACCTGTAATCCCAGCGCTTTGGGAGGCTGGAGTGGGAGGATCACTTGAGCCCATGCATTCGAGATCAGCCTGGGCAAAACAGCAAGACCCCACCTCTATGAAAAAATTAGCTTGGCATGTTGGGGCATGCCAGTAGCCCAGATACTCAGGAGACCGGGGTGGGAAGATTGCTTGAGCCCAGGAATTCAATGCTGCAGTGAGCTACGATTGCGCCACTGCATTTCAGCATGGATGCTAGAACGAGACGTTGCCACAAACAAAACACAGTGAAACAATACAAAACAGAAAAGAAAACCCTTCAGCAGCTTCTCTTTGAATAAAATCTAGGCTTCGTAATGTGGCGAGGGCTGGGCCTTCGTTAGCCTGTGTCCATCTGGATTGATCCAATGCCCCTACTCAGTGTGCACCCGCCTTTGGCCACACAGACCAGTATGGAATGTTTATGCCAACTCGGAGGCATGGGGCTGGCCATGTCCTCTCCTTGGATGCTCTTCCCCAAATCCTCATTGAGCCTTTACATGAGGCAAGTGCTCCCTCCATGATCAACACATTGGCTGAGCACCTACTATGCGCCAGGGTCTGCTCTGGGCGGCCGTGAATAAAGCAGAGTTCCTGCAAGCATGATACCTACGTTCTGGTGGGAGAAAACAGAATGCAGGCATGCGGTGTTGGGTGGTGTTGAGCACTCTGGAGGAAGACGATGTGCCCCGACAGGAGCCTACTTCCTGACCGTCCCAGCGGAAGCAGCTCTTACCCCATCCCTATCAGTCCCCATCTGTCCCCATCCACCTCCACTGCACTGCCTTCATGGCTCTTCCTGCTATCTCCAAAATGATCTTTGTTTTTTGCTGTTTTCTTTGCTTAGTGTCTCTCTTTTCCTACTAGACTGGGCAGCCCAGGAAAGACGGACTTTATCTCGTTTGTCCCCAGTACCCAGATCAGTATCTGGAATTTGGGTGTGCTTACTAAGTATGGAATGAATGAATGAATAAATGAATGAATGAAGTAGGAACAAAGTAAAGGAGTTAGCACCCCCTTGGAGATCAGGCTGCCAACCCCCTGGGTGCCCCAGACTCATTTCTTCATCTCGCTAGTGTCTCTGGTCTTCGTCTCTCCCAGGGGGACTCTCGTAGGGTGTGAAGGTAGCCACAGAGTCTGACAAAATACAAACTATCACGGTCTTCTGTTGCCTGCATAGACTTCTTTTGGAGCAGCCTCCTGTGAATTCAGTATCTGGTATGTGTTTAGCCAGCTGCCACTGTTTTCCTCAAGCTACTTTTTCCTCAAGCTACGTGTGAAACCAACACTCTGTTATGAAGTGGAAACAAGATCCTCCCCGTTATTGCATCAAAACTAGGGCAACCAAAATAAACAACACAAAATCAGCGCCGGAAGCGGAGGGAAGGAGGGAAGCCAGCCAGCGTCAGCTGCGCAGAGCACATGGCCCAAGCCTCCTTGGAGGGTGATTGTACCTCTTTGGGGTGGCCCCCAAAGCAAGGTGATGGCAGGGCCCACGGTGCCCTCTCTCACCCGGAGCACAGGCTCCTGGCCCAGTGCTGGTCCAAGCTGGTCAGAGGCTGCGGAGCTCAGACTCAGCGACACCTTCTCCAGGGAAGCAGTCTCAAACTCTAGGCCCAGGGGGCCTCATTGGCCCTCGGACAGTTTATTGCACACACAGCAGTTAAAAGAACAACAGAGAGGGAGGGAGAGAGGGAAGAGAGAAGACACAAGGGGAAGAAGAGAGGGAGGGACACTTCTTTAAAATTAGAGACAGCACATAAAAACTTAGATTCTTAGTTTCTTTAGAAAAGTTAAGATTTGGGGCAATGGCAGACTGGATTCGCTGCCTGGCAGCCATCAGCTGGAGTCAGGAAGGGGCCGTCCCTAGGGTCATCAGATCACCAGAGTCCCCACCTGGCCACCCTAGCATTCCAGCCCTGCCTGGCCCTGTATTCTCTGGGTTGGCCACGCCAGCCCAAGAGGAGCCTCTTCCTCTCTCCACACTGACACCACGGATCCCAGAAGAGGAAGACACTGGCTCAGATGCTTTTCCTGGGCTCAGGCCCTTGGAAGTGAAGGGATGCCCTGGGTGAAATAGAAGCCCTGGCCTCTTGGGACCAAGTCAGACCCACACAGGAACCTGCCGGCCAAGGAGCCAGTGGACATTTCTAAGCTCTGCCACCAGAGGGCGCGGAAAGGCACAGGTGAGGGCCGGGCACAGCTGCCCAGGAGCAAGCCGGGTCTGGGGTTCCTGAAGCCAGGCAGGGCAGCTGGCCTGCACAAAACACCTGCGTCTCCACACACAAAAATCGCTTCCGTGATTTTGTCTTTTTTTTTTTGAGACGGATTCTCGCTCTGTTGCCCAGGCTGGAGTGCAATGGTGTGATCTCTGCACTGCAACCTCTGGGTTCAAGTGATTCTCCTGCCTCAGCCTCCTCCGTAGCTGGGATTACAGGCGCCCACCACCATGCCCAGCTAATTTTTGTATTTTTAGTAGAGACGGGGGTTTCATCGTGTTGGCCAGGCTGGTCTTGAACTCCTGACCTCGTGATCCACCCACCTCGGCTTCCTAAAGTGCTGGGATCACAGGTGTCAGCCACCATGCCCAGCTGATTTTTGTTTTTCATTGTAATGAATTGAGAACAATTTGGTTCCTTAGAATTGCTGGAGGAGTCCACAACGGAACTCAGTCACTCAAAGCCTTGCAGGGCAAAGCGCTGGGTGTGCGGTTCCCTCCCAGGCACAGGTTTCCCAAGCCCGGCGCTCCAGGTGGACAGCCAGCCATAGGCATCCACACCTCCTGGTGCAGAAGCCACAGTTCTGGAGCGACCTCCATAACCTGCCAGAGGTAAGGCCCAGCTCAGGACAGCATGCACACATGGTTACTCGTCCTGCGGGTTCCCGAATTGGGGCTTTGCTGAGAGCTTTGCACAGCAAAACCCACTGCATTGCCATTCCCAGTTTTTTCTTTCTTTTCTTTTCTTTCTTTTTAGACAGGGTCTTGCTCTGTCACCCAGGCTGCAGTGCAGTGGTACATTCACAGCTCACTGCAGCCTCGAACTCCTAGGCTCAACAATCCTCCTGCTTTAGCTTCCCAAGTAGCGGGGACCACAAGTGTGCATCAACCATGTCTGGTTAATTTTTTAATGTATTTTTATTTTTTGTACAGATGTGGGTCTCACTATGTTGCCCGGGTTGGTCTCAAACTCCCGGCTTCAAGGGATTCTCCCACCTCAGCCTCCCAAGGTACTGGGATCACAGGTGTGAGCCACCATACTGGTCTCATTTCCAGTTTTATCAATCACATCTTCATTCACTCAACAAATACTGGGCATCTACTACGCATCAGGACCTGATCTGGCAGCGCAACCGTAACGCAAATGTGTCCGCTTTCTCTGCCTCAATGTCCTCATCTAAAAGATGGGGGATAAGAACGAAACCTACTTCACAGTGTTACCAAGAAGATGGGAGGACTTAGCGCCCGTCACACACGTAGAACAATCCCAGCCCAGAGTGGGTACTGCCACGGGATCCCCGCTGTGGCATTTTTATTTTTATTTCTCTTATTTCCTCGCTTATCTCCTTATCCAGCCTTCTTGCCCCTCAGTTTATTCTCCACAACCGTGAGACCAGGCAGGGTCTAGGGTTTGTGGAAGGAGGGATGAGGATTTGCGGAAGCCCAACGGAAGGGGAAAATATGGAGGAAAGTTTCTGCAGGGACAGCCACCTCTGTGCCTGTGCCCCTGGAGGGGGAAAACCAGGGTGTCTCCCCTGTGGTTCAAAGGCAAGCGCTGGCCCTTCCAGCAGTCTAGGAAATAGAGGGTTAAATGTTGGCAAGAGAGAGAAACGGTGCCACTTTCAGGGGCCCACCTCTCAGGTCTGCTGGATGGGTCACAAATGAACATTCTGAGAGGGGTACGTGGGCAGGAGCGAATGAATAAAACGCCACCTCTGATGAAAACACATCTGGCTAAGGAGTGGCTTTCAGATTTCTGATGGGGAGGCACTTTCTGCCCATAAAATTCTGAATAACACACAGCCTCATTATGTGCGTCTTCTAGGTCTAAGTGTGAGGGTGTCCTACCAGCAACCCCTTTGAGCCAGCCAGGGCCAAATACTTCGTGAGGGGCTGCTCCAGGGGCCACAGCCCAGCTTTCTGTGGGAGCACTGCGCTCAAGAGGTAGCCCTCACCCCAAGTTCAGAGTAGGCAGCCGGCTTGGGAGACACAAGCCCCATCCACCAGCACCTCATGGAGCAGAGAGCGCCCATTCACTGGTATGTGACTCTCACTTGCGGCTGTGGCAGATCAGAGCCGCAGATCAAATGTCCTTCCCCAGTTATTTTTGATGTGTTGTGTTTTATGCAACAGAGGTTCAGTTAAGGACTTATGCCCAAATTGAATTTCTGATATTTCGTCTTTAACTTTTTAACTTCAGAGATGGTTTTTCATTTCCTTACTCCCTGTTCTCCTCCAACGACTAAAAGGATGCTAAAATGGATCTTTAACGTATCCTGTATAAAGCAGAGTCATGATTTTATGCATACTGCAGACAAAGCCCACAGGCTCGGGTCTCTTACAGCGGCCCTCACATCAATTGCAAACGGAAACATTTTAGGGGCAAAAGGAAACGTGATCATCATGTGCCGTGTATCAGGCTCTGTGCGAGGACTCCGCGTTTATGTCTCGAATCTTTGCAATGATCCTGTGAAGCAGGTCTCCTTGCCTCCATTGCACAGATGGGAAGAGGGAGGCTGAGACCATAACCAAGTCTCCAGTCACACGGGATTTCAACACAGACCCATCTAAATTCCAAAGCCGAGCCCTTCTCATCACGCTGTTGCCATCTGAATCTGCAAAGCGGTATGACAACCCATACAGTTCTGGAATACTTTGAGACAAAGAGACGAACGCCAAGACAGGAGGCCGGACTTTGACAGACCCGAATGTAAAGATCACAGGTGGTCGTGAAGGCTTTAGGAGCCCGGAGAGGACCATGTCCTGCATGGCAGAGGCCTTTGCAGGGACTCTGTTTACATGGCATTTGGCATGAGGCTCATTATGTCTCAGTGTGTGCATCTTTGAAGGGAGGGTTGGTGGATGCTACTTGAAAGTAGAAGGTGAAGTCCCCTCACTAAGCCAGGCTTTAGTGCCCCACTGTGGGAGGTGGATTTGGAGGGGACAGAATATTCACTTACTGCATGAGGCCTGATGAAGTGGAACAAAAAGTTTCTAGAAATACATGTAAAAATCAGAACTGAACAAGATTGATCCAACCCTCTGACTTCCAGAAGCTTTAGTGGAGCCTAGGAATGGAGTCCCCAACACAGTGGCCTCACCAAAGGCCATAAAAGAGCCATCCAACCCACCATCACGGGCTTGCTTTGCTTTGAATCCTGGAAACTTTGCTGCCGGACCTTGAACATGAAAACAAAGATCCCTCCCCTAAATGGGCTTCTTAAAACCTCTCGACCCTTCTTCATTTGATAGAAGCCAAATGGTACAACCCTGCCTGCCGCTGTCATGGAGGCTGGGGATGGCACAACTGCTGGGGGAGCCACCCCTCCAGAGCCCCTGCCCTGGGAGCTCCTACAACCCACGGTTTCTTCTGCAGGGAGGGTGCACCCCCAGATCTTTTCCCATCCCGTGGCCCATGCTCAGCACCTCCCAAACCAGTGACTTATTTGATTCACCTTACTCTCGAAATTGTCTCCTTCGTCTTTCAAGAAGGAGAAGGTCAGACTTCAGCTCCTCTAATGATTGATGACGGGCTGCCCACCTGACTCTTCCCTTGCCCCATTTTCTGGAACCTGACCACCTCTTTTCGTTTTGTAGGATTTGTTTGTTTGTTTGGGTTTCTTTGGTGGTAGTGGAGCTGTTTGTTTTTGTTTTGTTTTTAAACTCTGCAGCTTAGCTAAAACCCACCTGTTGGCATTAGCCATGGGGCCAAACTAGGCCAGCTAAACAGATGCAGTTCTCTTAACAGTTGAAAAAGCGTCCTTATGTAGATAATCCCTAACTATCCTGATACGGAAGGACTGCTCAGTAAGGGAGTGGCTACACTAGGAGGATTCCTGGAAGCAGAGCAGAACTTTGCGAGCCATTAAGAAAGCAAAATGGCTTAGCCTTTTCCCTCCCTGGGCTTCTGATTCCTTACTGCATTAATGGGGTCTTTATGGGAAAGTATTCGCCTGGAAAAACTCATTCAAGCAAGCTCCAGAAACACCGACGGTCCCCTGCCCTGCAAAGACAAGGACTGGGGAAGGGGAAATAGAAACCCCCTGGGGGTGGAGACAGAAATTCCGTTTGAACTTAGGAATGATAAGATGATTAGGAGAACAGGGGGGCTTTGTGTCATTAATCTGACCTGCTTTATCTTGCCCCGAATCCCGGGACACCCAGGGATTCCCAGTCGGATGCCAGAGCCTGAGCACCATGGGAAACGGCTCGAGCATCCATCCCTGAGGACGGGTCGACTCAGCGTGGCTGTGAGCTCCTTAGTGCCCAGAGCGTGTTTCCACGTGAAGCTGATTTCACTGCCTGTGAAAGCGAATTGGCCAATGGGTGGTTGGCCATTGCGGACGCTGAAAATGCACCCACCCCTTGCCCACTTCTAAGTCCTTGCTCTAGAGGAATACACGGACATGCACATATATACGCAGAGCACAAATACACAGACATGCGTACATGCTCATACACACATGTACACAGGGGTGCACATGCACACACACTGACACACATGCACGGTGCACACACATACAGGCACACACCTAAACAACTGCATACACACACATATATATATGTACACACAGATGCACATGCATACAAACTCACATACACATACATACAGATGCTCACACGCACACACACAGACACGCATACACACACATACATACACAGACGCAGACACAGATACATACAGACACAGAGACAGACCTATACACACACATAGATACACACACACCCATATACACAGATTCACACACACAAATATGCACACATACACAGATACATACATGGTACACACAGCACAAACACACACATACTCAGATACACATACCACATACACTGGGAAACATGTACCAAGAGGATCACTCTTTTATGTGTTTTAGCAGAAAATTAGAATATCTGTTCTTCTGTCAATAGGAGAAAGGTTAAAACATTATTTATGTAAAAGAATACCGCAGAGAGTTGAAAGGAAGACTCTAGAAACAAGAATGGTGACATTCTTATTACTGAATCATTATTATTAAAGTTGGAGGATGAGTGCATAGGAGTATGATCCTCTCTTTTTGTAGATGTCTGAAAATTTCCCATCATAAAAAAACAATAAAAAGAATGACGTAGAGCTATGCTACTGTCCAACACCGAGCCATTAGCCTCATGTAGTTACTGATATTAAAATTAACTAAAATTAAAAATTCAGTTCTTCGGTCACACTCGCCATGGTTCAAGTGCTCAGGGGACATTCCCATCATTGCGGAAGTTCTATCGGTCAGCGCTATCTGGATCTTCGATGTCTGGGATCTTTAAAATACCTTGTGTTTTTATCACAAAGCAAATAATATTCCTACAGCGGAAGCGTGTGCAGTACGTCAGTATGATAGCATTTATAAAACTTTTTAAAGCTCAGGGAAAAAGTGCATTTTCCTGTGAGCACAAATCTGTATGTACACAATATGTGAAGGGTCTGGGAGCTCGTGCCAAGCTCAGAACAATGGCTTCTTTCGCCTAAGGAGAGGCTGAAATATTACAGAGCGGCAGTGGGTGGCTGAGCCATGGGGAATCAGCTTCACCATTAAAGTATGAATGTATTATTTGTGTACCAAAAAAAAAAGTGAATAACAAAAACAAAAATGGACACCCCTGTGGGAGGAGTGTCGCGAAGGGTCTTCAACGGGACAAAGAGAAGGAGGTGAGAGAGCAGAGTGTATCCGAGACGGTTTCCCCTTTGCGGGGTTGTCTTCCTCTTAAAAGCAAACCCCCTTTTCCTCTTAAGAGGTTGCTAGACTGCCCACCGCTTTTCATTGCTGACAAAAAGCAAGGGAAGCTTCCGAGAAGTGCTTCTCTTTGAGCCACTGAAGTTAGTGTCTTGCCACTGGCACTCTTTCAAGCCGCCAGATGCCGTCCCCCTCAAAGCTGCTCTTTGTGGAGGGTATTAAACCCCGGCCAGCCTCCCAGCTGGGACAGCTCCCTCCACTCTGCTGCAGCCCAGTGACTGTGCCTTCCCATGGTGTCTTCAGAGCGGCGATTCCCGCAGGAGACCCTAGGAGCCACTCCCGAGGAAGGACTGAGAACGAGCAGGCTTCCTCTTTCACGCCCATAGGTTTGCTGGTCGGTTACATTATTATTAAGCCCTTTCAAAAGAGCAGCCACAACTAGCTAAACTGAGTCCTCTGTAAACACTCAGATTCGATTCTAGAAAGCTGCTTCTCCCTGAAGACCAGCTCCTCGGGTTGCCACGTGTGTTCAGCAGGGACAACTTTAGTTTCCCAGGAGAGGCTGTGGGAAATGAATGGGACAAGCTTCACTCCTCTGCTGCACCAGATGGATTCACAGTCAAGCCCCATCATTTGTGGGATTCTGTATTTGCAAATCCACCTACTCGCTAAAGTCCATCAGTGCCCCCAGTACTTCCACGGGCATTCCCCGATAAGGCGGTACAGAGACAATTTTGAGTGGCTCAAAGCACGTTCCTAGCTGAGGTCAAATGTACCCACGTTGTACTGTCCTGCTTCAGCCACGATACCATATATAAGCAAGTGGCCTTTCTGCAGTCCTTGTAATTTCATGTTTTTGGTCTTCTGTGCTTTCTTTTGGTGATTTTGCTGTTTCAAACAGCCCCCAAGTGCAGGAATAAAGCACTGTCTAGTGTTCCTAAGTGCAAGAAGGCTGCACTGTGCTGTACAGAGACAACACCTGCATTCAATCAGCTTCCTTCAGGCGTGAGTTATGGTGCAGTTGGCCTTGAGTTCAATGTGAATGAATCAACAATATGTATCTAATCAGGTGTCTTTAGACAGAAAAATGCATATAATCAGGTTATGCATTAATCCATTGATGAATATGTTATGACCAGAGGCTTGTAGGGACCTAGCTCTGTATTTCCCTTAAAACACTTTTTTTAAAGAGATGGGGTCTTGCTGTGTTGCCCAGGCAGGTTTGCAAGTCCTGGGCTCAAAGCCATCCTCCTGCCTCAACCTCCCAAAATACCAGGATGACAGGTGTGAGCCACCACGCCTGGCTTATATTTCCTTTAGAGCAATGATTCAGTATTTGCTAATTTAGTGTTTACGGAGACTTTATAGAAGATACCTACTGTGAATAATGAAAATCGATCGTACTTCCCTCCAGTATCTCTGCCTTAGAAAAGATGGGATGCTCAAATAATACATCTTTCTCCATTATTATTTAACATCCTGTTGCCTATTTCTTGCTGTGACTGAGTGGCATCCAAGGCATTACAGGTCTGGTATAGAAGAAGGAAATGGGAGGAGGAAGGGCAGGCGCTGGCATTTACACAAGATCTCCTATCACATGGACTCTCTGATGTATTTCTCACAAACATCTGGCCACATGTCCTAGGGCATCTCCAACACTATTCATTCCTTCAACAGACAGCTCTTGCTCACCTACTATGAGCCTGAGCCACAACAGTAGACACTATAGACAAACCGTCTTTCTGAAGCTTCCTTTCTGTGTAGTAAAATAAGGACAGGAGTGCATGTTATTTTAATACGGTGATCAGAGAAGTTCTTACAGAGAAGATGACTTGTGAGCAGAAGCTTGGAGGAAAGGAAATTTTACAGATGAGGAAACTGAGGCATGGAGAGATTAAGCTCTTGTTGAAAGTTCTTTGGCTCTTCAATGGCAGAACTGTGACAAGTGCTTGATCAGCTGGTGTCGGTATCTCCACCCACACTCACGGACTATCCCCAGATCATAGCACAGGGCGAGGTCTTGGCAAACTATTACTGAACAGAACTCTGTACTCTGACCACAGAAGAGTACGTTTCTCCTCTTGGGTTTAAAGTGGGTTGAATGCTGGTCGCTAAAAGCATATGTCCTTGCCCAAGCCCCAGAACATGCAAATGTGGCGTTATTTCCTTGGGAAAGGGGTCTTTACAGATGTAATTAAGGAAGAGATCTTGAGATGAGAGCGTTCTGGATTTGGGATGGACTCTTAATCCAATGACAGGTGTCCTTTTCTAGAGGAAGAAAAGATGCAGGAAGAGGAGGCGGTCATGTGAAGATGGAGGCAGAGACTGGAGCAATGCAACCAGCAGCCAAAACATCTGGAGCCACCTGAAGATGGGACAGGCAAGGAAGCGTCCTCCCCTAGTGCCTCTGCTGGGGGAGGGGGATGCAGCTTAGACTTGTTGCCTCTAGAACTGACAGGAATTAAATTTCTGTTGTCTTAAGTCATGCAGTCTGTTGCCATTTGTTATAGCAGTCCCAGGAAACTGGAATAGATTGTAAAAAGCCTAGCTGAGACAAACCAGGCAGAATCCTCCAGACTGTGTGGGCTGATTGACCAAAACAACATGGGGGAGGCAGAGGAGGCAGCTGCTCAGCTAATCTGCACCAACATTCCCCAGGAAATCAATACCTCTTTCTCACTGACAACATAGCATGTGACCCCTATCTTTCCTTTCACTGACTAACCATAACCCAGCCCCATCCGATGGCATGGCCCATGCATGGTGGGGGATGCAGGGCTGCGGTGAACAACCAATCCATCATGTCATCCTCATGTATCAGTCTGTTCTCATGCTGTTAATAAAGACATACCAAAGACTGGGCCATTTATGAAGAAAAGAGGTTGAATGGACTCACAGTTCCATATGGCTGAGGAGGCCTCACAATCATGGTCAAAGGTGAAAGAGGAGCAAAGGGATGTCTTACATGGTGACAGGCAGGAGAAGTGCTGAGCAAAAGGGGGAAAAGCTCCTTATAAAATCATCAGATCTCATGAAAACTCACTATCACAAGAACAGCAGCATGGGGGTAACCACCCTCATGATTCAATTACTTCTCCCTGGGCACTGGGTCCCTCCCATGATACATGGGGATTATGAGAACTATAATTCAAGATGAGATTTGGGTGGGGACACGGACAAACCATATCACCTCAACCTTCTCGCTGTCCCGAGCAGAGGAGAGGCCAGTCATCTTTTGTGCCTAGTGAACTGTGAATTGATCGTCACCCTACTCACTGGGCATGGAGGAATACGCATTACTATGACAACTCCTTCCACCAGCAAGGCTCACGTGTGGAGAAAGACACTGTAAAAGTGCCAATTAGTGCTTTGATGTAGGCGTTCCTGAAATTGTGCTCTCCTGTCGAAATCTGTGAGTAGCATGGAATGCATTTGCTCTAGGAAATTTTGATCTCCTCACTGGGTAGTGAAGGTGAAAATGAATAGAGGTACTTAATTTTTTTAAAAAAATCTGCTCTTGGCCAGGCGTGGTGGCTCACGCCTGTAATCCCAGCACTTTGGGAGGCCGAGGTGGGCAGATCACGAGGTCAGGAGATCGAGACCATCCTGGCTAACACGGTGAAACCCCGTCTCTACTAAAAAATAGAAAAAAATTAGCCGGGCATGGTGGCGGGCTCCTGTAGTCCCAGCTTCTCGGGAGGCTGAGGCAGGAGAATGGCATGAACCAGGGAGGCAGAGCTTGCAGTGAGCCGAGACTGTGCCACTGCACTCCAGCCTGGGCGACAGAGCGAGACTCTGTCTCAAAAAAAAAAATATATATATATGCTCTATTTTTGCACCTCCAAGTGATCTTCTAAAATGGGCACAGTAACAACCCTAACATGCTGGTGTGAGAGCTCGGGTTCCTGGCTCCGGGCTCCAGGCGCTGTCACGGTGCAGGACCAATTCTGGATCTCACACCGGCACAAATAACTTGTCCATGGAAATGACGAGGGCAGAGATACACAGTTGGAAATATCCGAACCTGCAGTTCCCCTCACAACTCGGCCAGCCCTGGGGAAGGAGCCCACACTGTTCTTCAGAAAATCTGATGTCAGAGCAATGTTGATTAGTCCCCAAATCTACAAGTTGACTAGTCACCAACCCAAAGCACATCATGTAAGTGTTTTCCTACTTTAAGACCTGACAATGAGGAGCTGGGCAGCGGAGAGGACGGGGATGGTTTACAAACATGCTGGGGTGTGTCCCACGGTTTGAAATATTTTCATCGCGATTAGGACACACACATATATACACATATGTGAATTCATCTCACCAAAATAAAAGTCTCATTACACAGAGCTGTTTTCTCTTCTACTCTGATACTTCCTGTTGTATTCACTTCCATTTCATTCCATGCTAGTCTGACTCTTAAATACCTGCTGAATTTGTCTCATCTCCTTCTAATGGGTCATTACCTACAATGGGAAAAACACCAGCTGACAGTGGGGCAATAGAATCCCAACCTATGTGGTAGGCAGGTTCTGTAGTGAGCCCGTTGAGGCAAAAACACAGAGTCAAAAGTATCTATAGAAAGATTCTCGGGCCAGGTACAGTGGCTCATGCCTATAATCCCAGCACTTTGGGAGGCCAAGGCAGGCAGATCACAAGGTCAGGAGTTCAAGACCAGCCTGACCAACATAATGAAACCCTGTCTCTACTAAAAATACAAAAATTAGCTGGGCGTGGTGCTGCATGCCTGTAATTCCAGCTACTTGGGAGGCTGAGGCAGGAGAATCGCTTGAACCTGGAAGGCAGAGGTTGCAGTGAGCTGAGATCACACCACTGCACTCCAGCCTGGGCGACAAAGCAAGATTCCATCTCAAAAAAAAAAAAAAAATCAAAAAAGCACATGGTAAAGGATGACATAAAAAATAAAAATCTCTTAGTTCAGTGAGTCCAGCATCTCCTGGAAGGGGAGTCCAGTTTCTCCCTCCGGCATCAGGGAGATGGATGTTTCCAGAGCTGGATGTCAGTAGTCACTGGCCTGCTTTGGGGGTCCACACCATAGCAGCAATGCTTATCTTTCCACAGTAAACCCACTCTATGAAAAGCACAGGAGAACAGAGACCTGTGAGGAAAAACAGGTTTACATCCCATGCCCACTTCGGAGCACGCACCTATGAGCAGAATGGCAAGGAGGCCGCTTCTTAAGTTTTCTGTTCCTACATACAAAGTGAGACGCATACCCTTTACTAGATCTGCCCATCTGTAAAATAACATTCATTCGTGTAACGACACTCTTTAGCTTTCAAAATTCCAAGAGGCTCTAAATAATCTCATATTTGGATCCATCTTTTAAATGTCATCACGTGTTGGCATCCACATCTTGAAACCCCTAGAACTTGAGGGGTTTGCTTCATGCTTCACGTTCATGAGTTTTTCAGTTGCGTATTTTCTCTTTTGTAGTCATAAATATATCATGAATTCTCTTGATATCTAAAGTTGACACTTTATAGCAAGAGATGTCCCGAAGGCCTTTCTTTAAACCTATCAAACCCTTGAGTGAATAATCAAACAAATTTCACTCTGAGACAAGTAGGAAAGTTTCAGATTTCTATGACAACACCCAAGAACAAATTTGATCAGCAGTTTCAAAATTTGGACCCTGAGACCTTCATAAGTCAGAAGAAGAAAAATAATCTCTCCAATGCACCTGGTTACTTTAAGCCCAGGAAATAATTAGGGCAGGCTACTGCAGTATTTCTTTGGTTTACTTCCTTCTAAAAATCCTTAACTGATGATTTCAAACATTCTTAGTGATTACAGCTTCCTGATGATTAACAGCTGCAAAGTCATCACTATCTCCGTAAGCCTTCTCCAAAGGGGAAAACGGGAAAGCAGAACAAACCCACAGCAAAGCCCCACTTGAAACTCTGAAACTTCCCACCGCAGGCAGCCTCAAACCCAAGGTGCTTCCCATGGCCTCCGACATCCCGCATGAGCTGGCCTTGCCTAGGTATGCAAAGTCACCTTCTAAATCTGCCCTGCTACTGACACTCCAGACCCAGTGGCCACCCTGGATATGCCGCCCTCGCTCCTGCCTCAAATCCATCACCTTTGCATCCATCTCTTTTCCCTGGAACATACCATCCCCAACTCCCAACACACGCGCTTCTTCAAGTGCCTCATTCCCACACTTCCCTTGAGTTTCATGCCTTAGGGAATATAGTGTTGAATTATGTCCCTCAAAGAGCTGTGTCCAAGTGCTAGACTCCTGGCACTTATGAATTGATCTTATTTGGAAACAGGGTCTTTGCAGATATAATTAGTTCAGGAACACAAGATGAAATCATCTTGGAATTAGGGTGGGCCCTAAATCTAATGGCTGGTTTCCTTATAAAAGAAAGGAGAGGGATATTTGTGATGCACAGACGCAGAGGAGAGACACGGAGGGAAAGTTCATCTGAAGGAAGTGGCAGAGAAGGGACAGATGCAGCCACAAGCTAAGAAAGACCAGGTGCTGCCTGGAGCCACCAGAAGCCAGGAGATTCCCCCACAGCCTCTAGGAAGAAGCCACCCTGCCAACACCTGGATTTCAGATTTCTGGCCTCCAGAAATGTCTTTTGTTTCATGCCACCCAGTGCGGGGTGATTGTCACGGCATCCCTAGAAACTGACAGAGGAACCCTCCCGTGGCCTTCCTGTGACAACAGCTCCCGCCTACCCCAGTCACACTGTCCCCAGTGCTTTTCAACCAGGGCAGTGCCATCCCACAAGGGACATTTGGTAAGATCTAAGGACATCTTTGGTGGCAACTCTGGGGAGATGCTACTGGCATCTGTGGCTAGGGGCCAGGGACGCTGCTGAACATTGCACAGTACACAGGATACCCCCCGCCCCACCCACCCACCAAAGAAGAATCTGGCCAAGAGCGAATGGTGCTGAGGCTGCGGAATGGCTCTTATCCCCTGTTGTCCTTTATTTCTGTCTCTATCCTGCAGCCTTTTTTTTTTTTTTTTTTTTTTTTTTTTTTTGAGACGGACAGAGTTTCACTCTGTCACCCAGGCTGGAGTGCAGTGGCGCGATCTCGGCTCACTGCAACCTCCACCCTCCGGGTTCAAACAATTCTCCTTCCTCAGCCTCCTGAGTAGCTGGGATCACAGGCACCTGCCACCGCGCCTGGCTAATTTTTGTATTTTTAGTAGAGACGGGGTTTCACCATCTTGGCCAGGCTGGCCTTATCTCTGCACTGTGGGTGTCGTATGGTCATTTGTCTTGGGCTCCTGTGTGTCTTATCTTCCTGGCCAGGAGGACAGGGACTGTGTCTTACTCCACAGGGTGCACAGAGCCTCACACAGCACTTGGCATAAAGGTGCAAAAGATGCCAGGTGGAAGAGCCGGTAGCTGTCAGGCACCAAATAGCCAAACCCACCCACTGCCTGGCACACGTCTGCAAATGGCAGGTGCTGGCTCTCCTTCCCACACCCTCTGCAGAGTGCTCACTGTGCCCAAGAGCTTCATTGACTTGTAGTCACTCCAGGGGCACCGGAAAGCCTGAGTTCTGAGGGGTGCCAGCAGCAATGGCTCCACCCAGGCAACAAAGCACAAACCCCAAGAGCTCATCTTGACACCTCTTCTTCCCTCACCCCAGTAATCGGTCAGCTCTGAAACCTGACTTCTTCCATATACAACACATACACTCCACCTTGGAGGGTCCTAGTTTCAGTCCTGTTGTTTTTTGCATAAACTGTGCAATAGTCTCCCAGATGTCCCCCAGCCTCTGTGTGTGTCACAGTTATCATTCCCACATGCTGAGCCCCTCCCCACCCGGGCCAGTCCTCATCCACAGCGCCCTACCTGCATTTCCTCATCGTGTCTTACACAGCATTGAGCAGGGACTCTTATTATCCCCATTCGATAGAGGAGAAAGTTAAAGCACAGAGATTACATGAGAGACACAGGATCTTAAGCCGGGGTCCAGGCTGCGTGGCCCATGTTTTAAATCCCACTCCTTGCCTGACTGAAGCCAGGGGATGCAGGCAGCTGCTGCAGAAACGGAATCTAAGCTGAAGTGCAGCATGGAAGGCCATCCCTGGCCTTGCTCCTGCATCTCTCTGATGCTCATGTTAGGATGTTTTCACAGTGAACTGCCTGAGCTTCCTCCAAAACCCTGAACAAATTCAGACCTACCAGTGTTCACTCATGCCTGTATCTGCCGAGTGCTTCCTACCTCCTTCCCCATCCCCCAAAGGAATCCTTTCCTATCCTCTAAGATCTGGCTCAGTCGTCAACAACACGAGATCTTCCTGGATCACCCAGTGGAGGCTGGTGCTGACCTTCTGTGCCCCACGGTCCACTGAACATCCCGCTACGCTACGCATGGGAGAGGTGGGCCATCCACCGAGGAGCTGGTCCCACTCGTCACTTTTCCTTTGGCAAACATTACTGGCTCTTACCCACTACTCATTCTCTCTTTCTCCCTTGCAAAGTGAACTTGGTTTTGTTGAATTCAGCAAGGCAATGATAATTGGCCTGTCAGCCAGGAATCCCATTCCCTCTGAACACTTGCTCTCTTTCTCAGCCTACCTTGAAGGTAGAAGCAATCCAATTCTGGCCAATTACAATTAGGGGGCTGTCTGTCTTGGTGGAACGCTTTTCCTTCCTTGACAAGAAAGGACAGAGAGGACCGGTTCCACTCCTTCCTTTCTTGACCAAGAGTATGATGCCTGAAGAGGCAGAAAGGATTTTTTGATCCTGTGGGAAGAGGACAAGAGAGCTGAGTTAAACCAAGCAGAGAGATAGAAAGAATGCGGGTTTCTGAGGACGTTGTTGAGCCCTGCCTGAGTTCCTCCTCTGATAGCTTGTGCTGTTAAAGGCAATTATACACGTTTATTGCAGGACACCCCGTTACTTGTCTCCAAAAGCAGTCCTGACTGGTCTAATATCCTTTGTAATGGGCAAAAAGCACATGCTCTGTGAACTGAGATCCAGCACTGGATGCTTCTGAATGGTGTCCTATCAGCCCCTACAAAATTGCTGCTAATGAATTCCACTATGGAGTGGCTCCACAGAGAAATTCAGCACCTACTTGGTTTTAAATGTACAAACTCCAGGTTTCTAGAACGTAAGCATGTTTCCCTCTCGCTCTGGTTAAGATAAAGCCTAGAATTTGGCTGTCATCAATCTCGGCGGTTGCACACAAGTCCTCCCGTTGAGCTTTCTGTTTACGGAGCTTTTCTTTCAGTTCCAACTTCTCTCTCAGCCATTTCCCCTTGGCCTCATTTTTCCTGTGTTAACTTACTTCATGGAGGAATGTATCTTGTCAGCATCTTGGTAAGTCTTCTTTTTGGAACTAGACAGGATATGAGTAACTAATAAGCATTCAAATGCTTATTGTGCAAGGTAGTGGTAAAGACATCCCCAATTTAGCTAAGAAAGACCACTTCTATATATTATATCCAGCTTTGTCACCGGCAAACGTAGCCTTTGTTCTCTCTCTCACGTTTATTTCATCTTGTGCTTTCAGTCACTCTGTCTGTCTCTGTCTTTCTCTGTCCATCTCACTGTAGGGTATGATTTATAATTTGTAGATGGAAGTCAGAATACTTCCAGTTACATGAGGCAGAAAACCTCACTGAAACTAACTCACAGATGCACACACACACAGACACACGCACATAATTTGAAAGGTAAGGATCTTGTGGTAGCTCTTGTAAAAAGCTGAGATTCAGCAATGGTGAACTCCACGGACTCAGCGTCATAGGACTTGGTTTCTCTCCATCTCTCAGCCTGACTTACTCCATTCTCGGACAGGACCTCCCTTCATGGGGGCAAGATGGCAGCCAGCAATGGAGAGAAGCAAAGTTTATTAGTGGTTGCCTGGAAGGAGGATGGCACTAAAGATTAGAGAGGCATGAGAGATCTTCTTGGGGTGATGGAGATCGTAAGACTGAAGACACGGTGATGACTGCCCAACTCTGCAATCTGACTAAACATCACTGAACTGTATGCTTAATGGATGAATTTGACAGTATATAAATAATAATAATAAAATAATAGTTGTTTACATGACAAAAAGAGGCGGGGCGCAGTGGCTCATGTCTGTAATCCTGGTGCTTTGGGAGGCTGAGAAGTGAGGATAACCTGAGGCCAAGAGTTTGAGACCAATCTGGGCAACATAGCAAGACCCTGTCTCTATAAAAAATTTTTAAAAATATGTTAGCACAGCATGGTGACATGCGCCTTTAGTTTCAGCTACTCAGGAGGTTGAGACAGGAGGATTGCTTGGGCCCAGGAGGTTGAGTCTGCAGTGAGCTGCGACTGTGCCACTGCATTCCAGCCTAGGCAACAGTAAGGCCTACTCTCAAAAATAAATACATACATACATACACATATACATACATAAATAACAACGACAACAAAAAGATGACTTCCAGCAGTTGGAAGCCTCAACATTTCCAATGGAAAGAATATGCTTCTCCCTCAACAGAGCCAATAGAAGCTCCAAGATGAGTCTGTTGGCTCTGATTGGTCTGATTTATGTTACATGCCCATCTTGGAACCAATCACTTTGGTGAGGAAGATGGATGCTTCGATTGGACAGGCATGGGTCATATGCCTTCCTGGAGCCAAGATGGAAGTCAGTTGCACTTGACTTACATTGACAGAGAATTAAAAAGAAATAATTCCCCCAGAAAAATCCATGTGCTGCTATGAGAAAAAGGGAAAATAGATTTTAACTAGGTCAGGCAACACTCTCCACACACCAATGCACCTTCCGTTCACATGAGAACGCAATCCTTGGCCCCCACAAACCTCTTCCCTTTAAAGCCCATCCTACTATGTTAGGATGTTAGTTGAGGCTAACATCCCATCCATGTTAGACGAGGCTCTTGTGCATGCTGGTTAGACCTGCGATGATTCTAGAGCCCAGGCACCTGGATTGAAAGCCCTGCTTCACCACTTCTATCGGCACAAGGGCAGTAATAAGACTTACCTCAGAGGGTGGTTCTGAGAACTAAATGAGTTAGAACATGAATCCTTAGAACAATGTCTGGGTCACAGTAAGCTCCTCAGGGGTAGCTGCTATTATTCTGGTGTCGTGCAGGATAGGTTGAATTCTATGAATAAATGGGAAACTCTTTGCCAGTTTTAGGAGCTGTGCTGGAGATTCTTCATTGAGCCTCCCCACTCCACCTCGACCCCCACTGCCTTTCTCTGAGCCTTGGGGAGATGACTCTCACAGATGTGCACCATCTGCACCCCCTCTCACACTGGCTTAGAGTCAAGTAGGAGATCAGAGGGTTGCAGGAGAGAGGTCAGGGTGCCTTTCCAAGTTCCCCCTTTTCTTGGTGCTGTGCCTCTGGTGGTGGCCACTTCCCTCTGCATCTCTACCTCCCTCCTGCTTGACCCCTTTCCTGAGGCCCCACTCTCACTGGGCTCTAGAAACACTACTCTCCTTGCCTCTTCACCTTTGCTTTGCTGCTGGTCCCTGGGTACCTTGAAACATCTTGTTTGTTCCTTTAACCCTGCCGATGACTCTGTCAATAGACCCTTCATTTGACCACCCTGGGTAAATTCCGTTTCTTGCTAGGATGCTGTCCCACACAGGAACGTTTTCTGGTTATGCTTATGCTATGTTAAGGCATCTTTAGGTCACCTGTAATAGTCTAACACACCTATGACTGTTGCTCAGAGGAAACCAGGCAGCCCCGTGCATGTGCTAGATTCTTATTGCAGGCAGGTGTGGATCTCCCTACACACCTGAGCCCCAAGACTGGCAGGGGGCTTGCTGGCCAGGGCATCTGCCCATCTAAGCTCAGGCCCCCAGGAAGTCAATGACGGATTTGTTCCATGAAATGGGGTATGATAAGCAGGTGCAGAGGACTCTGGCAGCTATGGAAAGACAGGAAAATTTAGTGCAAAAAGGAAAGACTTTCAAGAAATGCAAGATCCATCAGCAATAAACAAGGGCCTAGAGCCCAACTCTTGCTTTTAAACCCATACTAATGTTTGGGATGGATTTCTAGCCAGGGAAACCCTGTGGCAGATACATCGTGATACATATACTAATTCAGGCTCATATATGAGGGTCTCCAAAATAGGAACAAGTGAGGAACCAAAACGCATGCACAGCAGGACTGAAGCTTCCACGGCAGCGCGCCTCGATGAAACAAGCCACAGCTTCAAGGCATTGTCAATGGCGGCCTTAGGTTTTGGGTGAGAACGACCACTGAACAGGACACGTGTCCATCCCAAGCCTGAAACTTGAGAACAAAAACCATGACCCAGGCAATCACTTTGAGTGATAACTGTGGAGTCTTTTATTCAAACGAAATGGAAGTAATGATGGGTTACAATGCCTGGGTCTTTACTCTCTGCCAAATGCCTGTGTTACCTCCTGCTGTACCCAGTTAAATAGCCCTAGTTCAGCATGAATGCTGAAGCATGAACCATCTGCATCATCAGAACAAGATGTGCAACCTGTCAAGCCTCAGTTCTCTCAGTTGTAAAATGGGAATGATCACAGAACTTCCTCTGATTTGGCATCAATGTTTTCACAGTAAACATTGTATTAATGTTTAATAATGAGTTTTTAATAATAAAATGAGTTTTTAAAAACATCGTATTGAGTTTAAAGCTCAGTCCAATAGTATTAAACTCATCATTTTAAGTATCAATGAGATCATCTGTGTAAAGTGAATGAGATAATCTGTGTAAAGTGCTTAAGACAGTGTCTGGAATTTAAGAAGGCGTAATAAACGAGAGTTACCATCAATTCATTATCACCAGCTTCATCTCATTATATTTGTCAGTGTCATAAAAAGCAAATGCCTTACTAGACTTACCAGTATTCCAATAAGTAAAATCAGCAAATAACCACCATCCACTCACACCTTCTGAGGACACTGAAATGTCCCCATAGAACCTGGAGGGAACAGGAGCTTGCAAAGCACATCCCTGGAGTATTTTTCTAAGTCATCCGTAATGATCTCAGGGAATTCTCTAGAGTCTCAGGGGCGATTTCAGTTCCCCAAAGCCTCTCTTCATGCCTTTGGTGTGCCTTCCTCTAAGCTGCTGCACCAACTTTGAGAAAGGACTCCCTGACTCTCAGTCTCCCCCTTTGTGGAATGGGCTGGCAGTGCTTGTCTTGGATGTGAGATAAGAAACATAAAACAGTTACCTAAAAACAGTGAGCAGAAAACATGCTCTGTATTTCATACTTTGTGGGGAGACAAGATGCTTTCCAACCAATGGATGTTCCTCCAAGGCCAGAAGTGAAATTTCTTCTTCAAGGGCATCTGGACATACCTTACACCTTCATGCCCACCCTCCTTTGCTAAATCAAGGATGGTCATCATTGTAATAACAGCAAACATTTCCAGAGTGATGACTATGTGTCAGGAACTGGAGCGATTAATTAACTCTTTCACCAAGCCCAGGAGGACCTTCTTATCATCTTCGCTACTTTAGAAATGGAGAAATGAAGACCCAGAAAGTTTAAGTAGCTAAACTGCCCAAGATTGACTGGACCTTTTCGGAGCTAGACTGGATTCGAGCATGTTTGTTTGGTCCCAGAGGTGGCAGTCATAACCACTGCACTACCTTGCTTCAAATCTGGCTCCCTGACACTCAAACCAAACGGACATCACTTCTGGCTGTACAGCAGAGCAGCGGGGACAAATTAGTCGTCAGCTTCATGCTACTATGCAGACTGTGGCCTTCATAAAAGCTCCTAGCTAGTGGGGATGAACTATGCCCCATGTCCATTTGCCAAGTGGGGCACCCTGGCTGGTGGCTAGGTCTTCCTGGAAGATGGGGTATTGTCTCCTTCTTGGTCTGCACAGAAGCATCGGCTTTTTCTAATTCACGCAAAGTTGCCATGTATAAAGCCAGAGCTCTGATAACGTCCTTTATTATCTGACCTCTTTCATTTCCAAAGTCCGGCCGACAGCAGCTAGCACGGTCTAGACCAGCCACCACTGTCTAATAGAAATAGAATGCAAGCCTCAAATATGGGCTAAATATAATACTATATTTCCTAGTAACCACATTAGGAAAGTAAAATAGCAGATGAAATTAATTTTAATAACATTTTATTAAACCAAATATAACAAAAATATTATCATTTGAACATGCAATCACTATGTAAATTATTCATGTGATTTTTTTAACTTTTTTTCATACTATGCTTTCAAAATCTGGTATTTCATACTTACAGCTCATCTCAAGGGTTCACAAGTACACTTGGCTACTGCACTGGACAAGGCAGGTCCAGAATCACTGGGAAAGGGCCACTCCAGTGGACTCCTCGTCTCTGGGAGCTTGCTAGGGGCAGTGCCACAGCCCTTGGACTGTACCAGGGAATCATTAATCCAAACTGGAGCCCATCAGATGGGACTGTTGAGTATGCACACCTCGCTATTGTTTTCCAACCCTTTCTGGTGGAGAGTAGCATTGTCACCTGGATGAAGCTACCAAAAACACCTCACCAGAAAAGCTATTTTTCTCTCCCAAAGGTGACCATTTTGCATAATGAGCATAGAACACAGAGCTCAAGTATTTAGCATCTGGAGGAAATGCGACTTCAGGACTGTGCTTCAAGAACAGACACATCTCTGGTGTGTTCTGGAAACTGATCAACCTCTTATCAAAACCCCTAGTGATCCAGACCCGGCCTTCCCCTCCAAGCTCTTGCCTTGAACCACTTCCTTTCCTTCCCTAAGCCCCTGTCACAATGGCTGCCTTTCCTTCTGGTCGAGGCCTTCATTTTCTCCTTCCTCAGGGCCTTTGCATGTTCTAGTTTCACATTCTAGAATGCTCTTCCCATGGCTGGCCCCAGCTCAGTCATCACCTCTGCAGAAAGCCCTTCAAGAATATCAAAGCCAAGTTGTTCCCCAGGTCCTCACTCCCATGTCACCCATGTGACTTACTTCTGCACCATTTCTGAATTCACGTGATTGCTTCAGCACGTGCTTATTTTTGGCCTCTGTCCACAGGAATGTCATGTAGGACCCTGTCTTTCCGACTCAGGACTCAGTATGTGACTCTGCACGCAGCACATAAGAGGTACTTAATACATGCATATTAATTAAGTAAATAAAGCTGGAAGGGGTCTTAAAATACTTCTGGTGCCATCCCCAAATTTCATAGGTGAGGCTTCTGAAACTCAGAAGGAGGAACTGGCTTGACCACTCAAAGGCACCAAAAGGGTTCTCCCACTATCTTCCCTGCTGCCTGTGTGAGGCTGGGGCACGTTTCCATCTCATAAGCCTCGAACTTACTGAACAGGGCGGGAGACAAGGGCCATTTCCATGCCCTGTTTCCTGAGAGGTCAGACGGCCACCGGAGATGCAGAGAACCATCAAAGAGCTCTGTGATCGGGGGCTATAAGAAGCCGTGTCCAACTGAGGAGCCAGAAGGTCATTAAGGGCGGCTGCATGCTCTGGTGATGCATTTTTTTAAACCCCATTCTGCAGAAGCAGCTAAGGAAAGTCAGCAAGTTTGCACTGTGCAGTTGTCCACGCTGGGGGGAAATGGCACTAACAGTCTGAATCAAACAGCCTGGACAGTTCCCTCAAAGGCTAGAAAACCGGGTGGGGGGCAGGGGACGTAAAAAAGGAAAAGGGGACAGCATAGAGGTCTGGAGTCTGTCACTGGCAGGAGAGCCGCGGGCGACACAGGCAGCGACGCACAGCACCTTCTCCCTTCCCGGCCCTGGGCTGGAGGCCCAGCCGGCGCCTCATCCTTGCAACACACATCTTGTCTGTGTGAGCCCCGCAAAGGGAAGTGCATTCACAGCGCCTTCCGAAACACCATCTCGTCAACAAAGCGGGCAATGTGTTTAATCACGGCCCGCGGATCCAGCTGAGTTTACAGCAGTGGGTGGCTTTCAAACCTAACATTGGATCAAAATGAAAAAGTGGCCCTTCCTTTCACCCCGTGACAAGCCTGCGCGTATAAATCACAGCCTTCCCGGGGAGGGCTCCTCGGTACACAATCAACGGGGCAGCCTGGCCACCTCCATCGCCATCTGGACAAAGGGGGCTGGGAGTCTTCAAGGGGCCCAGGAGTTTTTAAAGGCGCCTTGTGAAAATGAAACTCAGACACTATTCGGAGCGAAACTGTGGGGGCAGGGAGAGAAGCCATCCTCGGAGATTTGCATTTTATTTGGTTTGAGAGCTCAATGGAAATCACAGTTCCTGCTGGAACCGGTGCTCCAGCAACCGCGGCTAAAATCAGAGGGCGAGGAGGCATTTTTAGTTTCCAGACATAATATGCTTTCGGGCTCTAAGAAAAGAGAATTCAGAAATGTGAATTTGGTTGGGAAAGAAGTAGGGGGAGGACAATTCTTAAATTAGTAAAGTCAGTTAATTAATAGTCAAAATATGCTAATAATAGCAATAATAGCATATTCGAACTATAATAGAACTAATAATAGTAATAGTATAATAGTGTAAAATAATGTCTAATAGTATAGTGATAATGACAACAGCAGCAACAGGTAAGAGCTTCCCTGAGTACTCACACCAAGCTGGCCAGACGTTCCAGCACTTGAGCATTCCTATGTGTCTCATTGGTTTACAGTTCTATATCGTGAGCACTTGGACCGTTCCATTTTGCAGTCGGGGCAAAGGGACCCAAACAACTTGGCTTTGATCAGCCGATCAAGCAGGAGCAGAGCTAAAAGAGGATGACGACAGATTCCTGCCCCCAGTGTCGTGTCTCACTTCTCACACCCTCCTGGAGCTTGTTTCAACTCAGGATGCCCCAGTTCTCCAAGTCCCTCCATCACTGGTTGTTAAGGAACAGAGAGGGGTTGATCTGAAACCCACAACATAAATGATCCAGGGAAAGCACTGGGGACACCTCCTTACCCGCAGGCGGCTGACACACTCCCTGCTGACGTCCAAACCTGGGTTGTAGCTGACGGACTCCCCAGATGGGAGCCAGGGATACTCAGTCCCTCCCAGCCACCTTTCTGAGGGCAACACTCGGAATGCTGGGCATGGCTCTTTGTCAAATCGGTGGGAATCAGAAGCCCTCAGCACATCAGAGTGGGAGCCCCTTAGAAGCCGCCACCACTGTGTCCCTCAGGCCATGGTAGCTTCAGATGGGTAAGGAACACACTGAAGGTCCCGCAGACCCCCTCGGTGCAGGCAGAAGGTGATCTCCCTCCAGAACTGCCATCCAGGTCTCTGTCCGTAAACACGCAGCCTTGAAATGGCTTCTGAATAGAAATATTTAGGGACAGGGGAGAAAAAGGGAGAGTGAGAAGGATGGAGCCACTTTGGAAGAAAAGGACCCCTCTCTTGGACTCCACAAGAAACTTTGTCTGCAGGGTCCAGGCAGGGAATCTAAATGAGTGGAGCTTCGCCCAGCATGGGGCCCATCCATGTGCCCTGTGTGAGCGACGGGTCCCCTGAGGGACGGAAGAGCAAGAGACAGACAGTCGTCCAACAGAAAGACTCTGCGAGCTTAGCTAAGTGTGTGTGACTGAGTGAGAATGATGGGGGGGCGGAGACGGGAGGGGGGGAGAGGGTAAGAGAGAAAGAGAGATGGGGGGAGAGAGTGAGAGGGAGGGGGGAGAGGAAGAGAGGAGGAGGAGGAGGGGGAAGACAGAGAGAGAGAGAGAATCTGATTTTTTAATGTTGCAAACTTGTTCTAACTCATAGTGCCCTAAACGTGGTTATGGGTCAGGTCAGATGTGGCATTCTGAACCTCTACTCTGCAATTTCTGGTTTAAGACTAAGTTACTTCATTCCCTGTCCTCCAGCCATGAGGTATCTAACTTAGCTCCTGCTTTCCCTTCAAGGCAGAGCTTGATGTCCCCTCCTCCATGAAGCATCACCAGAGCCTTCCAGGAAGGCTGCTTCCTCCTCTCTGACCACAATTTTCCTGGGTTGTAGTTATTGGAATATGGAGATATCCAGCTGCCCCACCATGCTGAGATGAAATCTCGAAGTAAGGGACCCCATCTTCTCCCATCTTTTTTTTTTTTTTTTTTTGGGGGGGGGGACAGAGTCTCGCTCTGTTGCCCAGGCTGGACTGTAGTGGTGCGATCTCGGCTCGCTGCACCCTCCGCCTTCTGGGTTCAAGTTATTTTCTTGCCTCAGCCTCCTGAGTAGCTGGGACTACAGGCATGTGCCACCAGGCCCAGCTAATTTTTTTATTTTTAGTAGAGACGGGGTTTCATTATGTTGGCCAGGCTGGTCTCAAACTCTTGACCTCGTGATCCGCCCCCTTGGCCTCCCAAAGTACTGGGATTACAGGCATGAGCCACCGCACCTGGCCGGGAACCCCATCTTACTCTCCATCCTTGTGTCCCCAGTGCACGGCAGAGTGGCTGACACATGGTGGGTGCACCCACACTGACTCTGTTAGCTTTACTGTGATTGGGTCAAAGGCTGGAACAATACTGGCACCTTACCGAAGCCTGTTATATAGATTGTGCAGGAAGGCCTCATGTTCCAGTGATGATCCCCGGAAACTGAAAAGTAGGAAGAATCCACTTCAAACAGAAAGTAAAATGTCATTGTAAGTCGTTGAAGTGGAGTGGGGAGAGGAGGATTTGATTGAGACTCTCTTTTGAAAAGTGACAGTTATGAAAATAATTGCATTTGATCTGTCTTTTAACAAAATGTGAGTTTTAATTAAAACCATGTGCTCATTTTTAGAATAGAGTGAAAAAATTGTTACTTCCAGTGAAAAAATGGCAACTTGACTTTTTCCTACAAAACGGAGTGATAGCACTATCAATAAATCCATTTATAGTTGACTTTTGCAGCTCAATCGTAAAGAAGGCCATCTATTTTCTTTTTCCTGGCAAAGGCTTAGAACGTTTCCTCAGTTTTGCTCAGGCCCTCTCTTAGTCTTTTGATATTTAATTCATGCTCTTTTTATTTTCACTTCTTCATTGGAAAGCTGGTGGGAGCCCACTAGACGTTCACTTCGCCGTATTTTCAGAGGCTCTGTGGTTGCAGTAGCTCACCAAAAAATCACTTTCATGAACTTCAGGAAATCCTATGTCTTTTGCAAGACTTGCAAACTCACTTCATAAAACACTGCACTGTTTTGCATTTTATGGGTTTAGCATTCCTAACCTGAAAAGTCTAAAATCTGAAATTCTCCAAAATCTAAAACTTTTTGGGCACTGACATGATATTCAAAGGTCATGTTCAAAGGAAATCCTTATTGGAGCACTTAGGATCTTGGATTTTCACACTGGGATGTTCAAATGGTATTACATGCACATATTCCAAAATGGGAAAAATATCTGAAATCTGAAATGCTTCTGGTCCCAGGCATTTCGGATAAGGTATACTCAACCTGTAGTGGTGGATACTTCTAGTCCCCCAAATTAGAGAATGAACAAAAAAGACTCTCCTCATATGAAAGCTGCAACCACTGGCTAGCTTTTTAGCAACTCACACCATTAATGAATCTTTGCTTGAGATGAAAACATCTACCTTTTAACACAATTTCACAACGGGTAATTAGATAACAGATATCTGGCTACTGAGAGACCTTCTAACAAGATGCAAGAACTCATGGGTGATGAGGTACCCCTCCCGCTGCAGCCTATCTCCAGATCATACTGACTCTCCTGCTTGGAGTTTCCAGCACCGTTTGCTCACTGTCTGTTGTGAGGTTTTTATATGTTGCCTTTGGGAAAGGCAACAGGAGAGGTTTTGAGCTGAGAGCTGATACTCTCCTAACCAACCTGGTCATTTCACAAGTAAGAAAGTCGAGTCTGACTGGAGACAGCAGCTGCCCAGTGAGTGGCTGATGATATCTAAGAAGAATCTTCCTCTCCTGGAGAAATCCAGCGTGTCCCGAACTCCGAGTCCCCCAACCTGCTTGTTCCTGGCTCTCTCTAGCAGGCTGCTCATCTGCACTCCCGCTCTGATGAATGAGTTCCACAAGCTTTACGCGTGCTGAAATGGCACAGTCTTGGAGTTGCAAGCCTTTCTGTGATTCACATTTGTTTCCTAATGGGGAGAAAAGCAGCCTCCCTTCTTAAGGAAAATCCTTAGAAGAAAAAGCTTACCAACGGGGCCCCAAGTCCTCAGAAATGAACACACATCAAACATCCTTTACCGAAGTGTATTTTGGAAAGTTAAGAGCCCAGGAATTGAAAGCACATGGCCTCCATCTCCTCCCACAGGCACAGCGGTATTAAAAAAAAAAAAAATTAAAAGAAAGAGGAGTTTGGAGAAATATGTTTCAGTTTTTGTAGAGCCTCAAACACTTGAAAACAGTTCAAGATGTTGCCCATGATCCCAGCAATCACTGTGTATTCTTTTCCCAATTACGAAGTATTTCAAGACCACCAATGGAGACATTTGTTATATGGGGAAGTCCTGACTTCAAAAGGTCTGTTCTTGCTGAGGCTAATGTGATGGCAAGGGTCAGGCAGGCACTTCTGATCTCGTTGGTGCCCGCGAATTTGAGATTCCCCACGTAGACGAAAAGACATCCTCGGAGCTTCTGGCCAACAAGTGGAAAACTGCACACAAGTCCTCAGAGCCTTTCAAGTACCCTCCCAACCTTCCCCTCCTGATAAACCCCCAAGAATTTCAGTTGCATCCAGCCACCATCTCTCTGCTTTGTAGCAACACAGGTTTGAAGACAGATGGAAATTCTTGGGCCACCTAGGCCAGTCCTCTGGGTTACAGACCAGGGAACTCAGGCACACAGAGTAGGTGAGTTCCTCGGAGCACTGAGCATCAAACTCAAGCATTATGATCTAACAGCGAGCACAATCCGCCTTCCCCTGCCCAACTCCTGCACCATGAGCTTCATAAACACGAACACTGTCTTATTTCTGGGTGTCCAATGCCTTAAGCAATGCTAAGCACACAGTAGGAGCTCGTGACCTGTGTGCTGAGTCGGTGAATGAGAAATATGGTCACCACAGAGACACTCTATGAGACACAGTCTCAGCTTGCAAGCAAATAGAAACAATTTTAGCTCACGTATGTAGGAAAAGACCTCACTGGTACACTCCAGCGAGGCTAGAGGGCACCTGGAGAATTGGTGGGGAAGTTGGAGAAACAGGTGTGGATGGACAGGCATCAGGGCGGCTCCTCAGGTCTAAAGCTTTCCTGATGGAGAATTCATTCATTCCAACAGCCTTGCTCAAGATTCAAACTCCAAGAAGAGAGTGTCTAATGGACTTTTCCCTTCACCACGGCCAAGTTATTGCACTTCCTAATGATTCGGGCTGAGATACATCCCCTGTCTTGGAATGATGGGTAGGGTCAATTCCTCTCGACTCTAGGGAGCAAGGATGGGAGACAAGTGGTTCCCTGAGGAACTGGGGGTGCCCTTATCAGCAGGCACGAGGGGACATTTATGTTCAAATTAATTAAAACTAAATAACATTAAGCATTCAGTTCCTGGGTCTCACTAGCCACGTTTCAGGGTTTCAATGTCCACATGTGACTCATGGCTTCCCTGTGGATAGCACAGTCATAGGATATTTCCATCATCATCTAAATTCTGTTAGAATCACTCCAATCAAATCCAGGTTCCTCCTATTGTTCTCTCTATATTGCCCTGGGTGTGTGTGTGTGTGTGTGTGTGTATCTGTCCTTTATCAATCTAACATTGTTACTGTATGCTTACTCACTTCGCATTTGATTCTTCTATTAGACTATGAGACCTATTAGACGATAGAGCTGCAAGAGCAGTCACAATGTTGGTTTTGTAATTGTTCCCTGTCTGGTGCTGGGCAAATCATCAGCATAGATCAGAAACAATAAATACCTGTGGAGGCCGGGCGCGGTGGCTCACGCCTGTAATCCCAGCACTTTGGGAGGCCGAGGCGGGCAGATCACGAGGTCAGGAGATCGAGACCATGGTGAAACCCCGTCTCTACTAAAAATACAAAAAATTAGCCGGGCGTGGTGGCAGGCGCCTGTAGTCCCAGCTACTCGGAGAGGCTGAGGCAGGAGAATGGCGTGAACCCGGGAGGCGGAGCTTGCAGTGAGTCGAGATCGCGCCACTGCACTCCAGCCTGGGTGACAGAGCGAGACTCCGTCTCAAAATAAATAAATAAATAAATAAATAAATAAATAAATAAATAAATAAATATCTGTGGAACAAAATGCATGCACAACCTCCAAACCCACCACAGTGATTGTCATTCTACCCACAATTTAACAGAATTTAAATCTAAAATTTAAAAAATTAAAACATCCTTCATCACCCGCCCTCCTGGATTCTAAATTAATATTTCACCTTCCCTGCTATAAAACTTCACTCTCATTAGCATGCTTCAAATTAGTTTTATCCTGCTATAAAGACTAATTAGCCACTATCTTTAAATTAGCGCCAATCAGGTTTCTGTCGAACGGCATCTACTTGATGAGGAACACCAACATGACCCCCCAAGAAAAGACACAAAGTGTTGTTTAGGTGTCTGAGGTTTATCTAGATGCCACACTCACAGTGTCTGAGGCTGCATGTCATCAAGGGATTTCACAGAATGAAAACATCCTCAGAGAACACAAACAGAAGTAATAATCTTTGTGTTTGTTTGATTTTAGAATAGGGTCAGGGAATAGAAGTGGCTGTTTTTTTCTCATGTGACTACAGCAAATAACAAATAACAAGTGGAAAGTCTTAGAAGCTCCTCAAAAAGGCAAATGATATGGTTTGGCTGTGTCACCACCCAAATCTCACCTTGAATGGTAATAATCCCCACGTGGCAAGGGCGGGGCCAGGCGGAGATCATTGAATCATGGAGGCAGTTTCCCCCATGCTGGTCTCATGGTAGTGAATGAGTCTCGCGAGGTCTGATGGTTTTATAAAGGAGAGCTCCCCTGCACATGCTCTCTCTTGTCTTCCGCCATGTAAGACGTCCCTTGCTCTTCCACCATGATTGTGAGGCCTCCCCAGCCATGTGGAACTGTGAGGCAATTAAACCTCTTTCCTTTATAAATTACCCAGTGTCAGGTATGTCTTTATCAGCAGCGGGAGAACACACTCATACAGCAAAGCAGGTATAATGACAAAGCGCGTAGCAGGTGAGTCCTGGGTGCCACTTCATGACCTTTTGTGACCTTGAGCTAGTCCTGAAGCCACTCAGAACCGCCGTTTTCTCATCTGTAAGATGGAATACTATTACCTCTCTTGCTGCTGGGAGCACTGAATGTGTTGATGTGCAGTAAAGTGTCTAGCATGGCCTCTGGCACATGCAAGCACTTTACACTGGTTTGCTATAATACTACCATTTGTGTGACTGGTACCAGGGTGAGCATTCTCTTCCTGTTTTGGTTAGCAGAGCATAGAAAGCAAATTCAGTTAACATGAGTATATGGGCAGAGTTTCCTCCACGTATCTTGGAAGCCTGTGTGCACAATTCAAATTTCATGTATTTTTCTCTTTTAAATGTTCTTTAGACATAGATACTGTCTGGGTTTGAGACATCGTCCCACGATAAGTGCCTCAATTAGCTTTGGGGACCACGTGGAGCTCTCCAAGGTCTTACCCTAAGGCACATGCTCTTACCAGGGGACCCCATGGTTGGTTCAAGGCCCTATTCCTGTGTCCTGTGTGGCCAGGACACTTAGCTCCTAAAACTCTCACACCATGTACTGGGTCTATAGGAAGTTCAGGCGCACATGCACTAGACACGCACACACACACACACACACACACACACACACACACACACAAAATTTTAAAAGTGGTCGTGGCATCTTCTGATAACTGCTTCATAGCATTTGCTACTGCTATTTTTAGTGAAAAATCAAACTAACATTAGAACACATAAAATACACTTAGCTTGGTTTTGCTTCACAGTTCATAAATTTAGAAAGCAGTCCAATCCGTGGGTTCTTACCAATTTTTGAGCAGGATAAGCAGGTATTAAAGATTTAAAGTGTCCCACTGTGCATATGTAGGAATCTTTCTTTCTCTACAAAGGAGACTTTGTAAACCTACCTTTTCTGAGTAGCCACAGCCTGAGGCCACTCCTTTGCCTCCTCCACTCCCTGTGAAACTTCCAGAAAGTGGAGACTGTTCTACCCTGGGCTTCTCTGCCCAGGGCCCTGCAGTTCCAGCCCCAGAGGGGATTCAAACCTCGAATGGCTCAAAGGGGTCTCTCCCCACAGATTGAATGACTCAGTGCAGGGATGGGACTCTTGAGAAGGAACAATGATGTCGACACAAAAGCCCGGGGACCAAGGACACTCGTGGCCCCTGAGCAGGGTGGAGCCCTGTGTTCCATTCATGGTGTCTGAAATTCTACAAGCAGAACTGGAGAGAAATCCAGTCCAGGGCCAGGGATGTGTGTGTGCTGTGCTGTGGACGGAGGGGAGGCCTCGGGTGGGTGTGGTGGGGTGGGACATTTCTCTGTCCCAAGAACAGAAGTAGTAACCAGAAGCCCAGGACTGCACTGGCCTTACCCTTGGCTGGGAGAAGGGGGAATATTTGCATCTTTGGGCTCCTGCTTTTCCTTTCTTTTTTTTTTTTTTTTTTTTTGAGACAGAGTCTCACTGTTGCCCAGGCTGGAGTACAGTGGCATGATCTCGGCTCACTGCAACCTCCACCTCCCAGGTTCAAGCAGTTCTCCTGCCTCAGCCTCCTGAGTAGCTGTGATTACAGGCACATGCCACCACGCCTGGCTAATTTTTGTATTTTCAGCAGAGACAGGGTTTCACCATGTTGGTCAGGCTGGTCTCAAGCTCCTGACCTTGTGATCCGCCCGCCTCGGCCTCCCAAAGTGCTGAGATTACAGGCATGAGCCACCGCGCCCGGCCTGGGCTCTCTCTTAATTTAGCAATCTGACTGCATTCGAACAGAAGCCACTCGTGGGTATTTTGGATGATGGAGCTGGGGGTCTCCTGGGGCGCCCTCCATGAATTCCCTTGGTCCTGTCGGTGAGAAAGTGGCAGGACAGAAGGGCTGCAAACCTAAGCCAGGGATAGGACGGGATGACAGCCAGGAGGACAGTCAGGTCTCTGAGTTTGGTGGGCCACAGGCCTGCACTTGTCTCCCCAAAGTAACCTGATACCTCTTCTCCATTTAAATACATTCAGATTGGACACACGGACTCCAGACCTACTCTGTTCAAGACAGAAACAGACAGACATGCTGTAATTCTGTATTTAACTTAATGGGTTTTTTAGCATAATGTTTGCAGACATTTAAGATGTATGTGTGTGTCTCTGTGTGTGTGTATGTGTGTGAGAGAGCAAGAAATAGAAAACTACACATGACTTTAAATGTAAATGAGATTTTTGTCTCCCATATTTATCTTGGGCAAGTTCGTGGGATTCATCTCTATTTAAGGTAGAAATAAGCACATTTTTAGTGGGAAAACAAATGCAGCTTTGCAAGAAAGTCCTACCCCCATAGCTGACAAGTGCAAGACTCATTGCAAGGCCAGGCATGGCTTGAGGTCTCCAGAGCGGGCAGAAGGCTGCAACATTAATACACGGTTCATTACAACCGAATTAGAGGCTGGTTACTCAGTGCTCTAGAAGTACGGGTTGGTCAGCAGCAAACTAATTTTCCCATGAAAGCAGGAAGTGTCCTGTTCAACCCTAGAAAATCACTAATTACAGCTGCTGAACCTATTTAACATGCAGAGCCCCCTACTTCTTGCTTTCTGTTTTAACTTTAGTATCTGGGTGTAAAACATCCCTTCTGGGGAGCTATTGCTGCTCAGAGAGTCATTTATTTCCTCCTAACGGAGAAGACAATAAAGTAACCTGGTTTTAATATTATGTCCCTGCAGGTGGGTATACATGGAGTCGATGCATTTTATTGATGCAGATTCAACTCTTTAGGAGACAGAGAATAGGTTAGGTTCGTGTGGCAGACCCTGTGGATCCTGCCATCCTTCCCAGGGATTTGCAGCTGAGGCACGGGGTCTGGGTTTCCACCCACTCAGTGGGGCTCGGATCACTGGCTTCTTACAAAGTCAGCCTCCTGGATTGCTTGCTTATTCTAGTCTTTAAAGGTGCGTTTTCCATACAACCTGGCCCTGAAACACAAGCTAAATATTTCTCCTGGAGTTGAGAAAGAATCCGACCATCCAAACCCTAAGGGTGTTCAAGGGTAATTCATTTCTTCCATCGTTCCTTGGACACATGTTCGGTGAGCTCCTGCTACATGCCTGGCTTTGCTCCAGATGCTCATGATAAAGCAGAGATCAACAATGACAAGACACCTAACCACAGAGATGACCTGCTTGCAGCAGGGAAAGATAAATAATAAAATACACCATGACAGGATGGTGACAAGGCAGGAAGGGGGTAAGGAGTGCCAGGGGGCTGCAATTTTATGTAGGGCACCCAGGGACACCCTCACTAAGCACGTGGCATTTAAGTAAAGCTCCAAAGGAGGCAGAGCTATAAACCATGCAGATGTGGGAGGGGAGCGCTTTGCAGGCAAGGACAGGGATGTGCAAAGGCCCTGAGGTGGGAGCTTGCCCGAGCGTCTAAGGGACAGCAAGGATGACAGTGTGGAGGAAGGGAGGGAATAAGGGAAGAGAGTCAGGGGAGGTGCCCGGGGGGTGGGGAGGTATGAAGAGAGGGTACAAAGCATGCCTTGTAGATGATTTGGGCTTCTAATCTGAATAAGATGGGAGCCATGGAGGGTGTCAAGCAGAGGGGTGACACTGACTGACTTAGGATTTAAGAGGATCTCTGTGGTTGAGGGCAGAGTTTACGAGAGCCAGTGAAACAGGAAAATCAGTGTGGAGGCTCTTGCACTGGTCCAGCTGAGAACACCTAGATGATTATCCTGAGGCCCATGTGCCAGCTTTGAAACTCAGCTTCCCGTAAAAAGCAACTTCACTGTGCATCCTGTCAACACAGATGGCAGCCCCACTGCAGCCAGAGGGACCCTCCTCAGGCACAAACCCACGCATGCTGAACCCTGCAGAGAGATCCCTTCCCTCCTGAAGATCCCTCCGTGGGCTGGGACCCTTCGCCTATCCCTGCTCATCCTCTTGGTGTCCCCCAGTGCCCCTGGGAAAATGGAGGCCTCTCTATTTCAATCCCAGGGTTGTTTCTTCTTTGGGCTTCTGCGGGCTTAAAATGGAATATCTCAAGAGGGTTTTCTCTTCTTCCTATAAAGTTCGTCTTTGAACTGCAGGGGGAGGGATTTAGAGTCATCATGAAGAAAGCATTTGCCCAAACCGGGATGGTTTTCTCCACTGAAAGGTTTGCCCACATTCCTCTAGAGGGGTATGCAGTGATTCTCTCAGGTAGTGGAAGCTGGAAGAGGCACTTGTTCCCTGACCTGGGTGATTTGTTTTCAGTTTTCAGGTAAGCTGGTTTTCAGGCTACCTGGTGATGTCTGTGGAACAGGGGGTGATGGTGTGAAGGGTGGGGATCTCACCCGGAGCCATCAATCTCCAACTTGTATGAATGGCTCACCTCTTCCTCAAGCCTATAGTTCCGGTCTCAGGGTTCTGCAGATGCACAGGTCACATAATGTCTGCAGGTAAAGTGCAAATCACAGAAAGACAAATGACTCCTGACAAACCCCTTAAATTGTCTAGGAAGGAAAGGAAAGTTCCATCTCTTCCTGAGTCCTCCTTCTATTCTTGGTGGAATCCCAGAGAAAGCTGTGGTTTTGAATTTAGACACCCTGTTGTGGAAGAGAAGGAAGAAAGAGAGAGAGAGAGAGAGAGAGGTGGGGAAGGGAGTGACACAGAGAGAGAGAAGAAAGGAAGGAAGCAAAGAAAGGAAAAGAAAGAAAAGGAAGGAAGGGAGAAAGAAAAGAAGGGAGGGAAGGAAGGAGAGAGGAAGAAAAAGAATTAAAGAAGAAGAAAAAATGAAGGAAAGAGAAAGGAAGGAAAAACAGAAAGAAGAAAGAGAGAAAGAAAGAGAAGGAAGGGAGGGAGGGAGGGAGACTTCACCCTATCTAATGCCCCTCCCTCCACTGAGTGGCTGGATCAGAGAGGGGAAGGGTCCAGGGTCGTCAGCTTCTCAGTCACTCTCCTTGGGGGACTCACACACCTAGGGGCTTCATGCGAGAAAGTCAGTCTGCTCTTCTGTCTGTCTCTTTCTGAGCCAAATAAATGCAACTTATTTGGCCCAAGCTAACTGTGCAATTTGCAGATAGTGGTGATTCCAACTGGGTAACCTGGAGGTGAAGAGACTCAAGGCACCCCAGCAGGGTCTGCTTCTCTTCTTCATTGACCCTTTATATTTGTACAGAAATATCATTACAGCATCCAACTTTTAAATTACCTGATGTGCAAATGTCTGACTCCATTCAGGTGGCTCAAAATAACAGTATTCTTTTGAAAACAAAAATAAATGGAAAACAACAGCAACCCCGTGATATGAGGAAGCAGCACTCACAGAGTGCATCTTTGTGCTGGGTGCTGTTTTCAGCACTTGGTACCTTTCATCTCACTTAATTCTCACAGGAAGCCCACCAGGTTGCGGCTACTATTACCAGCAGGAAAGTGGGACCCGGGAGACTGAACAACCCACCCTTGGTTCCAGAGCCAAGGCAGAGACAGCACTTCCAGCCAGGCTGCCTCCTCCTGTGCTCTCTGCCAATGTGGGAAAACAAACAGCATCGTTATCCTGACACCATTCACAGGAAGCAACACCCCAATAAAAAGCTGCAGGAGGGGAGGAGCTGCGCAAAGTAGGGGCAATAAATAAAACGGCTCTTCTGAGTCCTCCTTTGTTGCCCTGTCCTCAGCTTTGCTAAGAAAACCCCATGGGAGAACGCCCTTGTGAATGCTGCCACTGCATTTCCAGGAGCAGCCGGCCTTGGCAGAAATGGAAGGAGTCACAGACTCCCGGGGTCTCAGATCGCAGCGTCAGCACCTCTGTTCTCTGTGAAAGTCTTGCAAACCATCTTGCAAACCTAGGTGGCAGGAAACCTTCACCACGACCACATCTCTGGTCTTTTTCCTCCAGACAGTGAGAAGCAGGGGTTTGCTCAAGTTTCCCTTTTCACTCGTGCTGCCAGGAAGCCTCGGGAGTTGCATTTTTAGATTTTATTCACTGTTGATAAACATGGATGATTAACAGTGTTTGAATTATTTCCTCCTGGTCTCAACCCCACTTCTGTTTTCTTTGGCCTTGATTTATATTTGTCTCTTGTATTTCTCTACTTTGTTACATGCTTTATGAGTGCTAGAGAAGATCTTTTAGAAAAAATGGACAGAATAGCCAAGTATGGGACAGAAATAGGATGCCCGTCTATGTTCTCTGGAGCACTTGGGGACCCTGGGACCCTGCTTCTCTCCCACCTCGGACAGTTCCCTTGTGCTTTGCTTCCAGATGTCACACTTCCTCACTGAACTAAATTAGAAAAAGGTATTTCTTTCCTTTATGTAATTCCTCTCTCACCAGAACCACGAAAATCACAACTTTGCCCTGGCCCGGGCTTCCTGAGGGATCCTGCATAGGGTGCTATGAGGCAAACTCCTTGAACGATCAAAGCAAAGTAGCTACAGAGCTGTGAACTATTAGACTCCCTGTTCATAAAAGTTAAGGTTCTACAAATCAAATCTATATACCTGAAGTCAAAAGCATTTGAAACGTGATTGCTTCCATCATCTCCCTCCCTTCCTCCTTCATCTGAGTAATTATGGGGATGGCTGATTTTAGGTGTCAACCTGACCGGGGTGTCCAGATATTTGGTCAAACATTATTTTGTTGTGTCTGGATGTTTTTGGATGAGATTAACTTTTGAATCAGTAGACTAAGTGAGATGATTTGGTTGTGTTCCTACCCAAATCTCATCTTGAATTGTAGTTCCCATAATCCCCATGTGTTGTGGGAAGGACCTGGTGGGAGGTAACTGAATCACAGTCATGGTTCTCCATGCTGTTCTTGTGACAGTGAGTAAGTTCTCATGAGATCTGATGGTTTTATAAGGGGCTTTCCCCAACTTCACTCGACACTTCTCCTTCCTGCCGCCACGTGAAGAAGGACGTGTTTGCTCCCCCTTCTGCCATGACTGTAAGTTTCCTGAGACCTCCCCAGCCCCGTGGAACTGTGAGTCAATTAAACCTCTCTCCTTTATAAATTACCCAGTCTCAGGTATATCTTTATTAGCAGTGTGAGAACAGGCTAACACACTAAGTAAAACACACTGTCCTTCCTAAATGGGTAGGCCTTGTGCAATCAGTGAAGACCTGAATACAACAAAAGACTGACATTCCCCTAAGTAAGACATTGTTCCTGCCTGACAGCCTTCAGACAGGAACACTGGCTCTCCTGGGCCTACAGCTCACTGACTCACCTTGCAGATCTTGGGACTTGTGGGCCTCCATAATTGCATGAGCCAATTCCTTATAATAAACCTACTCACATACATGCACACGTATGACATCGCTCTGCTTTCAACATGGTTTGTCTCTGCCAAATCTCATGTTGAAATTTCATCCCCAGTATTGGAGGTGGGGCCTGCTAGGAGGTGTTTGGATCCTGAGGGTGGATTCCCCATGGATAGCTTGATGAGATTCTCACGGGAGTGAGTCAGCCCTCCCCCTGAGTTCCCACAAGAACTGGTTGTTGAAAAGTCTCACTTCCTCTCTCTCACTATGTGATCTATACACACCTGCTCCAATTCACTTTCCACCATGAGTGGAAGCAGCCTGAGGCCCTCCCCAGATCCAGATGCTGGCACCATATTTCCTGTACAGCCTGCAGATCCATGAACCAAATACACTTCTTGTCTTTATAAACTACCCAGCCTCTGGTACTTCTTTATAGCAATACAAATGGCACAAGACAGACATAGTGTTAATTAGCATACATTCATATATATCAATATATGCACGCAAATATATATATTTGAATATATATGTCTTCCTATTGGTTCTGTTTCTCTGGAGAACCCTGACTAATATAATTACCTTCTACCTGGATGACAGCAGTGGCCCCAACAGACCTTTCTATGTCCCTTCTCAGCCCCCAGGAGTCCAGTCTCCTTATAGTACACAGAGTGAGCCTTTTACAAAATGAACCAGGTCATATTACTCCTTGGCCCCAGACTCTTCAATAGCTTCCCATTGAATTCAAATAAACTGTAAAGTCCTTACTATGGGCTATGAAAATGGCTTAGGTTTAGTGGTGAGTTATAGGAAGACCCCACACAGCACGGGCTTAAATAAGAGAGCGGTTCATTTTTCTCTTGGGTTCTTGGACAGTTGGGGCATTGTATGGAGTAAGAGACTCAGGCTCTTTTCTTCCTTTTGTTTCTACTCCCAGGGCCACCTCATGATTCAGTACAGCTGCTGGGGTCCTGCCATTATATTCCTATTCCAGCAGGCAATGCCCCTACCTTTAAGATGACTTCCTGGAAGCTACTGGTGCCTCTAGTAATATATGTAACTGCCTTTATATACCAAAATTTAGAGCACAATTACCAGGCCAAGCCTAGTTGCAAAGGAGGCTGGAAAGGGCAGTCGTTATTCTGGGTGGTCGAGTGCTCAGCTAACCATCAGGAGTTCTATTCCTCAGGAAGTAAAGGGAGAGTGGATACTGGGAACAGCTCCAATCTGGGACACATGTGGCCTGGACCACATGAAGAGGACTCTGCCCACGTCCCTGATGCATCCCCCACCCCTTTCCCACACTCACTCTGCTCCAGCCACATGGCCGTCTCACCGTTGCTCTTCCTCCAATGCACCCAGCTAATTCCAGCCTCTGGGCTTTTGCACTATCTGTCCCCTCACCCGGACAGCTCTTCCCCAAATATTCACAGTGCCCCTTCTTCACTCCACTCAAGTCTCTGTGAGGTTCCAGGGAGAAGCCTTCTCTTTCACCCATCTAAGAGGTGGCTCCGTCACGCTCTGTCCTCTCTACAGCTTTGCTTTGCCCCCAGCCCTTCTGACTCCCAGTATGGTATTCACATCTCTAATTTGCCATCTAGCCCCCCATCCAAACTCCCACCTCAATGCAAAAACAGCAGGGATTTCTGGCCATCCCTCTCTTGTACTCTCAGCTCCCAAACTGTCTAAGAAAAAAATAGATGTTTCATCAACATCAGTTGAATAAATGAAAAAGGGAGTGATGATTTCATATGTTATTTGCATCCAAAAAATTCTTCATTTTTGATAATTCATAGAAGACAATTTTGCCCAAATGGGAGTTTTTCTGAATGAAATAAAAATGTAATTGAAAATGAATTTCAGCTTATAGGTGGCTATTTTAGAGATATCCTCTTTTGTATTAGATGTGCTTCTAAAAAGTAATTTTTAAGCTGAAATCACACATGTACGCATACACGTGTGTGTGTGTGTGTGTGTGTGTGTGTGTGTGTACAGTATGTGTTCATACATATTTAGAGAGCCACAGGGACTCTGGAGGAGACAGAGAAAGACAAAGAAGTAGAAATATTAATACAGAGAGAGAAAAGAAGAGAATTTACCTACAAGTAGACATTCTATTTTTTCCAATGGATCAGGTGGAAATTTTGCATTACTGCCACCAAAGAAATTATATGAAAAAGTCCCAACTGGGGCACACAAGCTTCATAAGGGCAAGAATCTTTGTCCAGCCTGCTTTGACAGTATGTACCTAGCATACCTGAAACATAAAAGGAGCCCAACAGGTATTGGTAGAAGAACAAACTTGGAGGCAATTTGACAGGAACCTATGAGTGGTAATTAGAAGGAGTGTATGTATGAATCTTCATAGAATTTTAGGGAGGTGGGGAGTGGTTGTTTCAACTATCCCTTCCTTTGTAGTAGCATAAAGCCCCAAACCCCATGATCCAAGACATAACTTTAGAAAGAAAGCTTTAGGAATGTGGCACCAAGCTTGAAGGATTCAGTGGTGGCATGCCAAGGGCCACTCATGCTCACCTGGCAGGCAGCTCTGCCCTGCAGCATGGGTCACTTGATGGTGGTGACTCTGCCTTTTAAAAACAATGGCTCAGCTGGGTATGAGCTGATTACACACCTGTAATCCTAGCACTTTGGGAGGCCAAGATGGGTGGATCACTGAGGTCAGGAGTTCAAGACTGGCCAACATAGTGAAACCCCGCCTCTACCAAAAATACAAAAATCAGCTGGGTATAACGGTACAAGCCTGTAATCCCAGCTACTTGGGAGGCTGAGGCAGGAGAATCACTTGAACCTGGGAGGCGCATGTTGCAGTGAGCCGAGATTGTGCCACTGCACTCCAGCCTGGGTAACAGAGTGAGACTCCGTCTCTAAGACCACCCAGAGTCCTCCCCCCCATACCACTTCAGGGTTACAAACAACAAACAAATAACTTCAAAACAAAGCATCTTTCAAATAGAAAACATGTCATAATTGGCAACTGGTATTTTCAGCCAATTCTTTCAGTGACACATCCTCTTCAGATCTCTAGTGACATTTCATTAAGGAGAAACAGATTCTCAGGGATGCAAAGAAACTGAGTGTTTGAGCTGCAAAGAAGCCCTAATGATGATTTACTTTTAGAAAATAAATAAGTAAACACTTTCACCTCACAGAAAGATGAGAAAGCTCTAGGATTACCAGGTCTTCTTGGTTGGCTGGAAACCTTCCAATTTTGGCATAAGCCCGAGGTTTTAGGAAATCCCTCAATTCCAGGAAAACTAGGTTGGTTGGACACCCAAGAAAGGGCCCGAAATGCCAGTCATTTTTACACAAAAGCACTCAGTGGACCACAGCTGCCATCATACTTCACAGTGAAAGATTTAATGTGTTCCTCCTAGGAGCAACAGTAACACAAAGATGTTTGCTCTCACCGTGTCTACTTGATGTTGTACTGGAGTTTCTAGTTAGGGCATTTAGGTAACAAAAGAAAAGGAAAAGCATCTAGATTAGAAAGGAAGAAATAAAACCATTTCTATTCTCAGGTGGCATGATCTCTTTTCAGGAAATCCTAAGGAATCCATAAAGAAAAATTACAGCTTATACATGAATTCAGTAGAGTTACAGGATATACAATATGCAGGTATCAATGGTATTTCTATACGATACAATGAACAATCCAAAATTAAATGAAGAAAATAATTCCATTTACCACAGCCTGAATAATAAAAAAATACTTAGGCATCAATTTAACAAAGGAAGTGCAAGACTTGTACTCAGAAAACTACAGAACATTGTATAAGAAAATTAAAGTCCTGAATGAATGAGAAAGACATCCCATGTTCATGGACTTGAAGATGCATATTGTTAAGATGGCAACACTCCCCAAATTGATTACATATTCATGCAATCCCTATCAAAATCCCAGCTGCCTTTCTGTAGAAAATGACAAGCTGATCCTATAACTCGCATGGAATTGCAAGAGACCAAAAATAGCCAAAACAGTCTTGAATAAGAGGAACATATCACACTGCTGGTGGGAATGTAAACTAGTACAACCACAATGGAAAACAGTATGAAGATTCCTTAAAGAACCAAAAGTAGAACTACCATTCAATCCAGCAATCCCATGAATGGGTATCTATCTACCCAAAGGAAGAGAAGTCATTATATGAAAAAGACACATGCAGGCTGGGCATGGTGGCTCACGCCTGTAACCCCAGCACTTTTGAAGACCAAGGCGGGTGGATCACCTGACCTCAGGAGTTCAAGACCAGCCTGACCAACATGGAGAAACCCTGTCTCTACCAAAAATACAAAATTAGCCAGGTGTGGTGGTGCATGCCTGTTATCCCAGCTACTTGGGAGGCTGAGGCAGGAGAATCACTTGAACCCGGGAGGCGGAGGTTGTGGTGAGCCGAGCTTGTGCCAGTGCACTGCAGCCTGGGCAACAGAGCAAAACTCTGTCAGAAAGAAAGAAAGAAAGAGAGAGAGAGAGAGAGAGAGAGAGAGACATACATATACATGCTTATGGCAGCATAATTCACAAATGCAAAGATAGGAACCAACCTAAGTGCCCATCAACCAACGAGTGGATAAAGAAAATGTGGTATATATACACCATGGAATACTACTCAGCTGTAAAACAGAACAAAATAATGGTCTTTGCAACAACTTGGATGGAGTTGGAGGCCATTATTCTAAATGAAGTAACTCAAGAATGGAAAACCACACATAGTATGCTCTCATCTGTAAGTGAGAACTAAGCTATGAAGATGCCAGGGCATAAGAAAGATATAACAGACTTTGGGGACTCGGGGGAAGGATAAGAGGGGACTGAGGGTTAAAAGACTACATATTGGGTACAGCATATGCTGCTCGGGTGACCACTGCACCACAATCTCAGAAATCACCACTAAAGAGCTTATCCATGTAACCAAAAACACCCTGTTTCCCAAAAGCAATAGAAATAAAATTTTAAAATAAAAAGAGTTCCTGATTTTGAGACTTATTACAAAGCCATATTGATCAAGACTTCATGGAACTAACATAAGGATAGACATACAGATCAATAGAATAGAATTCAGAGTCCAGAAACAAACCCTTGCACTTATGGTCAATTGATTTTTGACAAGGGTGCCAAGATCATTCAATCAGGGAAATCATCAATGTGGAAAAATCACTAACATCCCTATACGCCATTGACAGTCAAGACAAGAGCCAAATGAGGAACCTATTCCCATTCACAACTCACAAAAAGAATAAAATATCTAGGAATACAGGTAACTAGGGATATGAAGGATCTCTATAAGAAGAACTACAAAACAGTCCTCAAAAAAATCAGAGATGACACGAACAAATGTTAAAACATTCCATGCTCGTGGATAGAAAGAAGTAATATTGTTAAAATGGCCATACTGCCCAAAGCAATTTATAGATTCAATGGTATTCCTATTAAACTACCATTAAGATACTTCACAGAACTAGAAAAATCTATTTTTAAAATTCATATGGAACAAAAAAGGAGCCCAAATAACCAAGGCAATCCTAAGCAAAAAGAACAAAGCTGGAGGCATCACCATTACCCGACTTCAAAGTACACTACAGGGCTACATTAACCAAAACTGCATGGTACTGGTACAAAAACAGACATATAGACCAATGGAAGAGAATAAAAAAAAACAGAAATAAGACCACACACCTACAGCTATCTACTCTTTGACAAACCTTACAAAAACAAGCAATGGTGAAAGGATTCCCTATTCAATAATTAGTGCTAGGGTAACTAGCCAGCCATATACAGGGGTGTAAGGACCCCTTATACAAAGGATACCACATACAAAAATTAACTCAAGATGGATTAAAGACTTAAATGTAAAACCCAAAACTTTAAAAACCATAGAAGACAACCTAGGTAATACCATTCAGAACACAGGCATGGGCAAAGGTTCCATGATGAAGATGACGAAAGCAATTGCAACAAAATCAATAACTGACAAATGGGATCTAATTAAATTAAAGAGCTTCTGCACAACAAAAGAAACTATCAACAGAATAAACAGACAACATACAGAATGCGAGAAAATATTTGCAAACTATGCATCTGAACTTAAATTTACAAGAAAAACAAACAACCCCACTAAAAAGACATAAACAGACACTTCTCAAAAGAAAACATATATGTGGCCAATAATCATATGAAAAGGAGCTCATCATCACCGATCATTAGAAAAATGTAATTCAAAACTGCAATGAGACACCATCTCCTGTCTGTCAGAATGGCTACTATTAAAAAGTCAAAAAATAACAGATGGAGGCGAGATTGTGGAGAAGAAAGAATGCTGATACACTGTTGGTGAGAGTGTAAATTATTTAATAGTTCAATCATTGTGGAAGACAGTGTGGCGATTCCTCAAAGACCTGAAGATAGAAATGTCATTTGACCCAGTAATCCTATTACTAGGTATATACTCAAAGGAATATAAATCATTCTTTTTTAAAGACACATGTACACATATGTTCACTGCAGCACTATTCGCAATAGCCAAGACATAGAATCAACCTAAGTGCCTATCAGTGATAGACTGGATAAAGAAAATATGGTACATATACACCATGGAATACTATGCAGCCATAAAAAGGAATGAGATCATGTACTTTGCAGGGGCATGGATGGAGCTAGAGGCCATTATCCTTAGCAAGTTAATGCAGGAACAGAAAACCAAATGCCACATGTTCTCAGTTATAAGTGGGAGCTAAATCATGAGAATACATGGGGGAAAACAATACACACTGAGGCCTGTTAGAGGATGGTGGGCGGGGAGGAGGGAGAGGATCAGGAAGAATAGCTAATGGATGCTGGACTTAACACCTGGGTGATGGGATGTTCTGTGCAGCAAACCACCAGACCCTCGCTTACCTATGGAACAAACCTGCACATCCTGCATATGTAGCCCTGAACTTAAAACCTGGAAATTAAAAAAAACAAAAGAAACTCATCTCTTTTAGGAAAGAAAGCATTAGGCTCAACAGAACCTGTTTGTGTATGGTTTGTGTTTTACTTTTAAATAAGAACAATTTGGATATCTATATCTACCTATTTATATAGATCTATAGAACCAATTTTTAATTGGCCTATAAGCACATAATTTCATGCACCTATAGGTGATAAGTTCATGAAAAGATGCTCAGCATCATTAGTGATTCAGGAGATGCAAATCAAAATTACAATGAGACGCCGGGCGCGGTGGCTCACGCTTGTAATCCCAGCACTTTGGGAGGCCGAGGCGGGCGGATCACGAGGTCAGGAGATCGAGACCACGGTGAAACCCCGTCTCTACTAAAAATACAAAAAATTAGCCGGGCGTGGTGGCGGGCGCCTGTAGTCCCAGCTACTCGGAGAGGCTGAGGCAGGAGAATGGCGTGAACCCGGGAGGCGGAGCTTGCAGTGAGCCGAGATTGCGCCACTGCACTCCAGCCTGGGTGACAGAGCGAGACTCCGTCTCAAAAAAAAAAAAAAAAAAAAAAAAAAAAAAAAAAATTACAATGAGACACCACTGCAAACAGAATAGGATGACTGAGATAAAGATGGACAATAGCAAGTGTTGATGAGGATGCAGAGAAATTGGACGTCTCTTTCATTGCTCTTATGGCTCTACGGTGTAGCAACTTCAGAAAGCAGTTTGACAGTTCCCCAAAATGTTAAAGACAGAGTTACCCCATGACACAGCAATTCCACTTTTAGGACTATACCCAAAAGACATAAAAACATATATCGCCGGCACGGTGGCTCACACCTGTAATCCCAGCACTTTGGGAGGCCAAGGCAGGTGGATTACGAGGTCAGGAGATCGAGACCATCCTAGCTAACATGGTGAAACCCCGTCTCTACTAAAAATACAAAAAAATTAGCCAGATGTGGTGGCGGGCTCCTGTAGTCCCAGCTACTCGGGAGGCTGAGGCAGGAGAATGGCGTGAACCCGGGAGGCAGAGCTTGCAGTGAGCCAAGATTGTGCCATGGCACTCCAGCCTGGGCAACAGAGCAAGACTCCGTCTCAAAAAAAAAAAAAAAAAAAAAAAGAAAAAGAAATAAAAACATATATCCACACGAAAACATGTACATGAATGTTCACAGCAGCATTATTTGTAATAGCCAAAAGGTGGAAACAAGCCAAACGTCTATCAACGAATGAATGGATAAACTAAATGTGGAATATCCATATAATAGATTACCCAGTCATAAAAGAATGAATTATTCATACATGCAATGACACAATGAACAAAACCTCATGCTAAATGAAAGAATTCACAAAGCACTGCATATTGTGTTGTATGAAGTTTTGTACATATTACACAGAATTTTGTTGTATGTATATTGCATGGTTTCATTTATATGAAATGTCCCAAATAGGCAAATCCATAGAGACAGAAATTGGATAATGGTGGCCAGGGTGGGGAAATCAGGTCCGCGGAGTGACTGCTGAATGAGTACAGCGTTTCTTTTCTAGGTGGAAAACATAACCTAAATTTAAATGATAGCGTTGATTGTACAACTTTTAATATATTAAATGTCATTGGCTCATAGACTTTAAAAGCGTTAATTTTATGTATGTAAATTATGTCTCAATAAAACTTTTTAAAGACAAAAATGATTTAGTGGAATATTGCAATCACTTCCTCAACGACAGGATAAGATACTCAACAAGGGCCAACAGCTCTAACCTTATGAGAAAGTGGTAACAGTATAGAGTTCCTTTAGGGATATCTAAGTAAGCAAGAAGACAGCTCCCTTTTTTTTTTAGACTGAATCTCACTTTGTCACCAGGCTGGAGTGCAGTGGCGCGATCTCGGCTCACTGCAACCTCCGCCTCTCAGGTTCAGGTGATTCTCCTGCCTCAGCCTCCTGAGTAGCTGGGACTACAGGCACGCGCCACCATGCCCAGCTAATTTTTGTATTTTTAGTAGAGACGGGGTTTCACCATATTGGCCAGGATGGTCTTGATCTCTTGACCTCGTGATCCACCTGTCTCAGCCTCCCAAAGTGCTGGGATTACAGGCTTGAGCCACCGCACCTGGCCACAGCTCCTTTTAACTCCCCAGATGCACCTGCACAGACTCAATTGCCTGAAACGTTCCCCAACTGCCACCTGGCAGCATCTGTCACCCTAAACTTCTCTTGGGCCACCTTGCTATCCCAGTTTGCTACATCTCCCTGGGGACATCTTGGGGATCCTGCTTACTTTGCACGATCAAAGGATGTTCAGAACCCCTGAAGACTGCAAAGAATGGACCTCCATCAGCAACCTCTGCACTGTGCAGTAAATGCAAATGCACCGCACAGGCAGCCAGGGCGGGTCCTCCCTGCTCCTGAGGAAATGAAGTTCAAAGGGCGGAGGGGAAGCTCTGCCCACTAATAGGAAACATCCCCAAGCATCCAGCAGGGGCCCAGGGGCCCAGGGGCAGAGGATGAGAGCAGCAGTTCCAGGCAGCAGAATTCCTTCTCTGCCCTCCCTGGGAAGGATCAAAGCAGGATGAAAAGAAAACCCACCTTGTCTGAAAAGGAGCCTTGGCTTGTGGAGCATAATCAGATGTAAAGGCTTCTCAACACTCTTTAAAGAATCCCACAGAACAGAAGAAAAGGAGGGAGGAAATGATGTCCTGAGATCAAACTGTGAGAATGATGAGTGACACCTTGGCCAGGGGCATCCGCTGGGGGCTATGTCTCAGCAACTTTCTTCTGTTCAAACAAGTTTGGAAGATTTTCTACCTTATGTAATCAAGACAACTGGACTCCTTAACTAATACTTTTATACAGTGGTATTAGAAAGGTGGTCCGAAAATGCATCTAGCACAAAAGGACACTTTCTTCTCTTCCTGTTTCTTGCTGAACAATTTCGAAGAAGCGTGGCCAGGCTGGCTGGGCATGGTGGCTCACATTTGTAATCCCAGCACTTTGAGAGGCAGAGGTGGGCAGATCACGAGGTCAGGAGTTCGAGACCAGCCTGGCCAATATGGTGACACCCATAAAATACTAAAAATACAAAAATTAGCCGGGCATGGTGTTGTGCACCTGTAGTCCCAGCTACTCCGGAGGCTGAGGCAGGAGAATCTTTTGAATCTGGGAGGCAGAGGTTGCAGTGAGCTGAGATCGCGCCACTGCACTCCAGCGTAGGAGACGGAGCGAGACTCCATCTCAAAAAGAAAAAAAGAAGTGTGGCCAGGTGAACTTTTAGCCTGGAAGGTGGAGTTGACTATGGTAGTGGAAAGAGAGAGAAGACAGCAGGAAGCAGGGGGGTGGGTGGTGGACTGTAATATATAGATATTAGTTGGGATAACTCAAATCACCAGTGGTTTATCGAGTAGTTAAGACATTTCTTTCCTTCTCATTTAAAATATAAAGTAGTGAAATGGTGCAGGGGCTGAGTTAACAGTTCCATGGTATGAGAGGCCCCGAATCTGCATGCCATTCTCTACTTCTACCTCATGGCCCAAAATGGCTGCACCAATTCAAGCCATCATGTCTAGATTCTAATCGGCAGCAAGAAGAAGCAGGAAGAAGCCTACCTTCACTCCCTTCAAGTTCACTGTCTAAAAGCTGCACACTCATGCCCATTTGTGTTTATTGTATAGAGTAGTTAGCTCCACTGTGTTTCAGAAGAGGTTGCATAATGTATTTTTTTCCTGATAAACTACACAATTTTGACTGAGTCCTGACTTCCCCCAAAAGTGCGGTTGACATTGAGCTAAACTATTTTTAAATCCATTTGAGTAAAATAAAACACCTTGGGAGATAAATGATTAGCAATGACAGTAATTACTTTTTTACATCAACAGACTACTTTTATCTCCAAATTAAAATACTCACTGAGAATTCCCTGACAATCAGTAAAAAGAACAAATGTATTCACATTGCCTTTCCATCCTAGACATCCTGAGAATAAATGAAAAGCAACACAGAAGCTGGTTAGCCTTCACCAGCAGATACCCAAAGAAAGAGCATAGAGTTTTTGGGAGGCCGAGGTGGTTGGATCACCAGAGGTCAGGAGTTCGAGACCAGCCCAGCCAATATGGTGAAACCCCGTCTTTACCAAAAATACAAAAACTAGCCGGTCATGGTAGTGGGTACCTGTAATCCCAGCTACTCAGGGGGCTGAGGCAGGAGAATCATTTGAACCTGGGAGGCGGAGGCTGCAGTGAGTTGAGATTACTCCAGACTAGGTGACAGAGTGAGATTCTGTCAAAAAAGAAAGAAAGAAAGAGAGAGAGAGAAAGAAGGAAGGAAGGAAGGAAGGAAGGAAGGAAGGAAGGAAGGAAGGAAGGACAGAAAGAAAGAAAAGAAAAGAAAAGAAAAGAAAGAAGAAGGAAGGAAGGAAGGAAGGAAGGAAGGAAGGAAGAAGGAAGAAGAAGAAAGAAAGAAAGAAAGAGAAGGAAAAGAAAGAGGAAGGAAGGAAGGAAGGAAGGAAGGAAGGAAGGAAGAGAAAGAAAGAAAGAAGGAAGGGGCCGGGCGTGGTGGCTCACGCTTGTAATCCCAGCACTTTGGGAGGCCGAGGCGGGCGGATCACGAGGTCAGGAGATCGAGACCATGGTGAAACCCCGTCTCTACTAAAAAAATACAAAAAATTAGCCGGGTGTGGTGGTGGGCGCCTGTAGTCCCAGCTACTCCGAGAGGCTGAGGCAGGAGAATGGCGTGAACCTGGGAGGTGGAGCTTGCAGTGAGCTGAGACTGTGCCACTGCACTCCAGCCTGGGCGACAGAGCAAGACTCCGTCTCGAAAAAAAAAAAAAAGGAAAGAAGGAAGGAAAGAGAGCATAGAATATCAGGACGGTGACCAGTATCGTTCCCCAAATGGTGTACATTTCATCTTGTCCTCGCAGAACCCCGTTTTAGTATTTGGGCTATAGCTTAGATCAATGAAGACTGCTGATGACCAAATAATTAGACTAATCTATTAATGCCATTAATATACTGGGTCTTTGCTCTATGTATCACCCTGGTCTTACTTTTTCCCTACTAGTCTATTTATATTTCCTTATGAATTTGTAACAGCTCTTTATTTATTAAAAATAAAATATCTTTGCCATTTTGTTGCAACTAAAATAAGCTTTACTGTAATAAGATAATAGGTCTTTAAAAAAACAACTCAGAAGAAAGAAGCACCGATAGAGTATTCAAGCAGATAAGCAGAATTAGGCAGAAAACTTTTTGAACCTAGAGATATCAGGTGTTAACGTTAGACAGGGGAGAAAAACATTTTCAATGTGAACACTACTCATTTTCAAGGTCTCCAAATTGTTAAGACTACCATTTTCCCAAGCTTTGAAGGTCTTCGGCACATCCCCATACTTTCCACAGAGTGCGTCCTTGCCAAGGAAAAGCAAAAAAGAAACAACAGCTAAAAGTCATTTTAAGAAGCCCCGAGTGCGTTATGTAAATATGGGAAGGGACATAGAAGCCCCCTGTAAACTCAAAAGAACCATCCAAACGTTACTGTTCTTTTAAAAAAAATGTCTGTACAAACACTTGCATTGATGACCATGTTTGTATTAGAGAAACACAGAAAGGTGGCCAGGAATTGTCCTCACATCTGTGTGGACACAGCTCTGCCAAGATTCCTGGGTGTGTGAGCCCCTGGTTGATATCCCGGAGGTGGGGCCTGAAGCTGCCCACAAGTTGCCTGGAATGGGAAGAAGACTTTACATCTTTCCTCTTCCCTGGCTCCAGGTCTATGTGCAGCAGGATCAGCTCCTCAAACGCATGGAGAGCTGCAGGCTGCACTGCTGCCAGGAGCTGTTTTTTTTTTTAAGGGACTTGGGGAGTGATGGGGACCTTTCTGGGGTGAATGAGACGAAGACCCCCTCAATGCAGCTGTGGAAAGACAACAAACAGCACCAAGACGGCAGTCCCCAGAGCCAGAGACAACCACGCAAGGCCACTTCCTAAGTGGCCTCTAAATCAGTGGGAGAGGAGGGGAGACTTGCAGCTTGAAGCAAACAGAGCAGGCACATCCTAGGAACATGCTGTGCTGAACCGCAGGCCTTGATATGCAAGCGGGATGAAATCAGCAGACACCCTCCTTTCTCTGAACTTCCTGACTCCTCTGGATAAACCAGCACAGACAAGATTAGAGCAGAAGACAGACAGACCTCCAACCCCCTGGGCTGCCATGGCTGCCCTCCCAGATGAACTTAAAAAAAAAAAAAAAAAAGCCCTCTGTAACTTGATCTCCTTTGCCTCTAAGAGCTGGAAGCCCTTGGAGGTCCCTGGCACGTCTCCCTGAACACAGACCACATGCTGGCAGTGGGGCCTGACCTCCAGTGCTTTGAAGGAGGGAACCCCCAGCCCCCAACACAGACGCCCGCCCACTCCAGCAAGGCTCAGAAAATCAGCAGAGGGGAAGAGAGGCTAGAAAACCCTTTCTAAATTTGCCTGCCAGATGTGAAAATCCAGGCAACCCAGGAGGGGCACTCAGAGAGACACAGAAGAACCTTAAATGCTTAAGTTAAGTCCTCCTTAAGGATCTCCTGCTAATCATTTAAGCCAATCCAACATCTTTACAAAATCGAGGGAATTACCCAAAGCCCTCTGTGTAGGGAACTTCTAAGGGGAGCCTGGGCTTGCCTCCTCCCCTGACATCATGTGAAACGACTCAGGCAACAGTTAATAAATCTTAAGACCCTGGGATGGATTTCATCTTTGTGCAAATATATATATATATATATATTTCTGCAGAAGGAAAACAAGAAAGGAGCCCAGGATCTGAGTGTAATCAGTTAGCTGATCAGACAGCTATATAGTCACAGCCAGCCAAAAGCTTAGAAAGGAGTGGGAGGGGGCCCGCTGAGAACTCTTGCTTTGGAGAACTTTTTCCAGCTCTTTACCCGTCTATTCAGCAACATTGATGGGAGCACCCACCACGTGCTTAACCCTGTCCTTGGCATGTGACACACTGGTGAGCAGAATGGCAAAGATCCCACCCCATGAGGCTTCGATAAACAACACACGTACTCAATAAGCGCATTTTATAAATGGGTCACATGTGCCAGGGGAAACTAAGGGAGAGCCAAGGAAGGAGCACATGCCCGGAGATAAGGTCTTCCCTGGATGATTAAGCTGTGACAGCACTGGCAGTTGATTAAACTTCCACTAATCGGAACGCACGCTTTTTGGTATGCAGTGATTCCACCTGCAGGAGTCTCGGCTCTACCTGAGTGGACTAGTAATTTCCCACTCTCTGTGATCTAAAAGATGCTGTGTGCAAACCTAACCAGTGCTTCACGACATCGGTCTACCTAGTAAAGAGAGAACTTTATGTCTGGTCCTTACAGGAATCTGAATATTGCTTTGAGAGGTTCTCCAGATAGCCGGTAAAAATCAAGGTTCAAAAACAAACAAAGCCAGATGTAAAACGCTACCTCGGAGTGCAAAGACTTCAATGCAGAGACAAGGAGTGTGAAGTTCGGGATATGCAGGCTCTCTTTCCCTGGCTCCTATTTCAGGAACATCACACAGCTGGTCTTCCCTGGGGTGTTAGAATCCTCACTGTGACTACAACATCAAGAGGCTCACATGTTTGTGAACTGGGATAAAAACAAAAAATCTACCTTCAAGTTAGTACATCCATTTCCAGAGCTCCACAAGGAAGGAATTAAGCGGACAGGAAATCATCCAAACATGAGGATAAAAAGGTCTGACAGAGAGTGTTTGAAATACGAGAAGGAGTGCTATGAACTCTCCCAAAGAAAAGAAACAGCAAGGAGACTGATAGAATTGCAAAGGTCTGCAGGGAACAAAAGAATGCTAGGAGCAAGGGGACGAACCTCCCCGGGTTTGCAACTTGATTTGTACTTTCAGAACTGGTCCTGGGCAGTTTGGAGGTTCATTTGGATTCCAAGGACCTAAGTGATTCTTAGATTTTGCTGTTCTACCCAAGTCAGAAAGTGACTTCAAAACATTTTGTATTGGTGGAATTCCAACCTGAGAAATTAGAAAAAGGTAGGAATGCGATCACAAGTCCTCCTTGGAAAAATCCACACACATTTCCAAAGCCTCTCCTTTATTTACCATTGCCTAAGCAGCAAAGCACAGCTAATGATGAGGCTGAACTGCGAACACAACACGAGTCCCCGGGAACAATAGAAAAATATAATCAAGGAGTCGAACCCCAGCATAGCGATAATTATTCTTATCGAGTCATTCCCCCATTGAATATAATAAGCCAGACGCTATAATCTTCAGGCAAAATGTTGCAGAAACAGCTGTAGTAATGAAAGAACATGCTAACGAGATCAGAGACCATGAAAAAAAAAGGGAAGAAGAACACAAGAAACTCCCACGTCATCTCTTCCAGTTCTCTCTCTTTAAAGCCTAATTTCTCTATGGCTTACTTCTCTTGTTCTCTTTAAAGCATTCTCTTCAAAGCTGACTGGTTTCTGATTTCCATGGCTTTAGACTTCAGTTTGTCATGCCAACTTGGAAGGAGGCCAAACTGTAGATAAAATAGAAACATTCCACGTAAAAGCAATGGAGTCTCAGCCCAAGCTGGCACAAATGCGGGATATGAAGTGAGCACACTCCTTGTTCGGAAACACTGCCTCCAGGAAGCCTCTCTGGCCTTGCACCCAGATGAGCTCTCTCCTGACTCCTGGAAAAGACAGGAAGAAGATGGCAGGGATGCAGGGTTCTGAAAGCTGTTCTCGGTGAGCTGGGTCTTGGGGACTTTTGCATTAAAAAATGGCACTTCAACTAGTGTGTCTCCTGCTGCCAGGGAGCGGAAATGTCACCTCAGCTTAGGGACAGACAGATGGCTAACCAAGATGGTTTCTCATCACTATTGGCTTAGTTCATTCCTGTGCATAGCAGCAGTAGACTCTTTGGATAAATGACTGTGTATTTGAGAAAAAAAGATACATATTTGATATTTAACTTATAAAATGAAAGGAATGACTTCTCAACCTTTCAAAAGAATAGTCTTCCTAGAAATAGTAACTTGGCTTAAATATAGAGTCCCAGCTGGGATGTCTTCATCATATGATTACTTAACTAGAGACATTCTGTTAGGAAATGGGCATACAGTGTCAGCAAATAACCCCTCCCAGAGAACTACAGATTGCATGGAGAAAATTCTATTTCTCACAAAGCTCTATAATGACCGTGTATATAAATAAGAAAGCATCTCTTTATATATGCACATATTTAAATGTAGTATTATAGGTATGCATATATTTTTTATAAATGCAGCCTCTTCCCATCTAATGAACAAACTCAAGAAGAATTCTATTTTATGCACTGTAATAGTATGACTGTAATAGTAATTAAACCAAAATCACTTAAACATTTATTGCCCAATATTAGACAAATATTTTCACAATAAAGCCTGTTGTATTTATTTAAAATACAAAATGATAATGGAAAATTACCGTGATCACTTAAAACCCCAATACTACAGAGGCAAAATAAAACTTTTCTTTCCACTGGTCTAATTTAATGAGCTGGGATAAAGCACTGTGAATAATTAAGGATTAGATCTTTAAGAATATCTACACTGTGTTTCCAACAAAATAATTATGAGAGAGAAAGAGATTAGAGTAACAGAAAGAACACCTGGGGGGCAAGGATGCATTTCTCCATTTGTCCTGGGTTCTCCTCTCACTAACTGGGTGATCTTGGGCAAGTAACTTACCTTCTCTTTGTCTCAATACTCTCATCTGTGGAATGGGGATAAGGCAGGTATCTACCCCATGGGGCTGTTATGGGGACTCACAAACTAATACTGGCTTCATCATGTAGTTACTGAAAGAACCTGACATGTTATTGTACTTGTTTTAGCTTAATTTTCCCCTCTTTTAAAATGAGGATAACTATCAGCCCTTCTTCATGAGCTACAATGATAATCAAAAGAGGTTATTCAGGCACGAGTACTGTCATGTACAGCAAGCATTTTAACAAATGCTGGTGATTACTGATCTTCCTTGGCCCCATTCAATATAATGACGGGCAGTTAGGATACAACAGCAATGGTTAATCTTTCTGAAAAATTTGATCTCCCTTTTGAAAATCCAAATGCCAATATGTAAAATATTCAAAAGGCCAATATACAAATGTACCTTTATTGCGTAAATGCAAATTTATAGTTATTTATTATGAGGTTGATAAGATGAGGATGCTTTCGTGAATAACAAACTCCTTTGCAAAAGCTAAAAAGTCAGATATTACCCAAAAATCATAAATCTATCCCCTATCGCAATATTATCACAAAGCATATTAATTTTTCACCAAGCAGCATCATCTGAGGTTTGAACAATATTTCACAGACAACACAATGAAGAGAACTCAGATGCCGAGTTATACATGAATTCACATATGCAAATCTAAATTTTAAAATGAAACATGGCATAATCCTGTAACTTTTGCAATCTATGATACATGTAAGACTCTTAGCTTAAAAAAAATCAACATGGAAATCTCCAACTATTTCGAACTAATAAAGTATGAGTGCACTGAGAGATTCAGCCAAAGTAGCATTGAAAGGAAAATTTATAGGCTTCGCTATGTGCATTAGAAAATTGAAAAAGGACCGGGTGTGGTGGCTCACACCTGTAATCCCAGCAATTTGGGAGGCTGAGGTGGGCGGATCACGAGGTCAGGAGATCAAGACCCTCCTGGCTAACACAGTGAAACCCCGCCTCTACTAAAACTACAAAAAAATTAGCCAGGCATGGTGGCGGGCCCCTGTAGTCCCAGCTACTTGGGAGGCTGAGGCAGGAGAATGGCGTGAACCCAGGAGGCGGAGCTTGCAGTGAGCCGAGATTGCGTCACTGCACTCCAGCCTGGGCGACAGAGCGAGACACCATCTCAAAAAAAAAAAAAAAAGAAAAAAGAAAATTGAAAAAGAATAAATAATGTTTTATTTCAAGAAACTAGTTGGGGAAACTCAAATAAGTAGGTTAAGATTTTAAGAGATAAAAAAGATTTTTGCTAATGACATGAGAAGTAAATGTTAAATGTCTTCTAAAGAAGGTTGATGATGGCCTACATGTCTATGGAACACAGTTGGAAACCATCAGGCTCAGTAGGGAGACGCTGGCACTGAGGAACGAGAATGGATGTGGGCCCTGCAGCTGGCTCCTCTGCCAAGGCCAGAGACTAATGCCTTGAATCTCGAGGACATGGTGGGTGGGTCGGGGCGGTCCATGGAGATGGGCTGGGCTGACACTGAGGTGCAGCCTGGGTATTTCAGTATTTTAGTACTTTTGCAACTGCTGCCACCTTTCCAGGTCATCTGAGCTGAATGTTGGCACTGAAACTAGACAGCCTTTCTGATGCTTTCCAGCTCTTCTGAAATCTAGAGGTTTCCAGTGTTTGTTAAGGTGGGGTGAGGTGGAGAGATTCCCGAAAACCAGGGAAGGGAGGGCATCCGTGGCCTTCTCCCACGCCTCCCTCCCTCGCTCCCACACAGCACACACTTGGTCACACAGTCACATGCATGCACACACACCTCATACAAGCCACACACTCTCACACTTACACACAACACCACACACTCTCACACATACACACACACCACAAACTCTCACATATGCAACACACCCAAGCCACACACTCTCATACATACACACACAACAAACTCTCACACATACAACACACACACACCACACAAGGCACACACTCTCATACATAAACACAAGCCACACATTCTCACACATACACACACCACAAACTCTCACACATACAACACACACCACAAACAAGCCACACATATATACACCATACATACCACAAACTCTCAAATATACAGCACACACACACCATACACAAACCACACACTCTCATACAGACAACACACAACACCACACACTCTCACACATACACGCCACACACACCATAAACTCACACATACAACACATACACACCACACACAACGACACACACTCACACACACACATATGCACCACACAGAAACCACACTCTACACATCACACACATACCACACACAAACACACTCCACACATACACACACACACCACACAGAAACCACACACTCTCACACATACACACACACACACACCCACACAAACAACCACACAAAAACCACATATTCTCACACATACACACAACACCACATATTCTCACATATACACACAACCAACACTCACATATACATGCTACACTCACAATCATAAACACAACGCCCTCTCAAATACACACACACAACAGACACAGCACATCACTCCCAAATACAAGCAATGCTCGCACACATAAACACAACACTCACACACACTCTCACCCATATAGGCATTTACACGCATATATGTACTCTCAAATACATATGTACTCTCAAATACAAGTAACACACACATACACACAACACTTGCACACACATACACACAACACTCAAACACATGTAAACACAATACGTGCAACACACATATGGTCACACAGTCACATGCATAAACACATCACATACTCACACATACACACATCTACACACACACACACTCCCACAAACACATACATATACAACACATACATGCACACACACACATAAAAACAGCACTCACAGAAACACATAAACAGTGTTCATACAACACACATACATATACATAATACACACACAACACATACACACGAATAATCAGTAAAGCATCTAAGCCTTACTTTTCAAAACATGATACTATGTGCCCATGTCATATTTTCTAGCCCTGGACTCCAAAATTCACATTTTCTTTAGCAAATTCTGAGCTGTCTGGAGGGTGGAGGCCTCCACAGGCCACTAGGCAGATGTCCAAGACCCCAGGGCACTTGGCAAGAGCCACTGCAACTCCTTGAAGTATAAAGAGAATCTCAGAGATGATTGGGAACATGCCAATTCCCCTTCTGGAGGAAAGGAAGGGAGAGTCAGGGCTCTGGGACACCCACTCATGTCCACAGTGGACACACCAGTGGAGGCCCATCTATGAGGGCCAGCGCCTTCCCACAGCACGGACTCAGAGCCTCCTCCCAGGCATCAGGGTGACAGGTGCACCAAAGAGGTGCTGCAGGAGCCTACAGCTGCGAGGGTTGCAACCTTTTATTTTTGATCCTTCAAGAAAATCAGAAGTGGCGCCTGAGGGCTTTGGCTTAAAACCTTGACATGTGAGAATTATATGGTCTATCACTTCCAAGACAACCACTGTGGCTCACAGGAGAGAGAGAGAGAGAGAGAGAGAGAGAATACATCTTCAAGGAAGAGCTGTTAACAATTTTGAAACAGAAGACAGAAAACTGATGTGGCTCTTAATACTAATATTTCTAGACGATAGTTCTGGGGCTGGGTGGAAAAACAGCTTTTCTAACAACAGAAAAAGGACTGCAGAAGAACAGGAAGGCATACCTTCTTCAAACAAATCACCTTTCTCCATCTTCCCAGAAGTGAAAGAAACGCTTAGATGTCTTAAGACATTAAGAAACCATGTTAAATCATCTCCCTGAAAAGCCCTTTCGTATGTGCAAACACTACTTGAAGCATGTTTATGTGTAATAATGAAAAACAAAATACCATACATGCCCATCACCCAAGAAGTGTTTGCAAACATGTGGCATCATCATATGTTGCATAAAATGTAGGAGTTGAAATGCATAAGATAGAACTACGGGCGTCTTCAGGGCTTGAGCTTGAAACCATCATGTTGGGTGAAAAAAATAAACTGGAGAAAGATACAGTATGATACTCTGTATGCCTAGTTTCAAAATGTTTGAAGCAACTTTGTTGCTTGCCGTTGATGGATCCAACCACAACTTCTGTGAATTAGTACAACTTCTATGAAAAACAGTATGGAGATTTCTCAAAGAACTAAAAATAGAACTACCACTGGATCCAGCAATCCCACTACTGGGTATCTGCCCAAAGGAAAAGAAATCATTCTATCAGAAAGATACCAGCACTGGTATGTTTATTGCAGCACTATTCACGACAGCCACTTAGGATTCAACCTAACTACCCATGAATGAATGATTGGATTTTCAAAATGTGGTATACATAGATATATACAATGGAATACTACTCAGCCATTAAAAAGAATGAAATCATGCTTTATGTAGCAACGTGGATGGAACTGGAGTGCATTATCCTAAGCGAAACAAGCCAGGCACAGAAAGTCAAGTATCACATCTTCTACTTACAGGTGGGTGCTAAAAAATGTGTACATGTGGATGTAGGGAGTGGAATCATAGACAAGTAAGACTCAGAAGTATTCAGAAATTAGGTAATGGGTACAATGTACATTATTCAGATGTTGGATATTCTAAAAGCCCTGATTTGACCACTACACAAGTAACAAAACTGCACATGTACCCATAAATTTGTACATTAAAACAATTAGAATAGATAAAACTTGGTTGCTTATTGATGTGCATATATTACAAAAAGTTTCAAGATATGGACTGGAAAAATTAGCACCACATTCATGTTAGTGAATGATAAAGGGGTAGAGATGGGGATGGAGGGAGGGCTGGTGGAAGGAGTAGAGAAAACAGGATTGGGGAGCAGAGGAAGAGGCCAAAGTAACAAGGGACTGGGTGGCAGGGGGAAAGAGGGAGCATCCTCTGAGGAGGGTGCAAAGGATTTCAACTTTATCAGTGATGTTTGCTTTCTTTCATTTATTGTTGGATAAAAATCTGACACAAACAGGATGAAATTCTAGCATCTGTAATTTTGTGGCGGATGTTAGTTATCTCATTCACTATGCTATTCTCTCTTTTTAAGTATATATATATATATATATGTATGTATTTAAAGGTCTTCATTTTTATAACAGGGAAATGTTAACAGTCATGTATATAAAAATATGATGTTTCTAACAGCTTCTTTTCATAGTCTACCTTCCTAACTGAAAACTCATGGATTCTATTTTTGGTTAAAACTAGAATTTTTCTACTAGGAATTCAGCGGGGGGAGATGAGATATAAGTGATGACAGGCATTCCAGAAGATGATTTTCAAAATGAAGAGAAAAGAGTTTAGAGGCATTCTGACGAAATGGAGCAGTCAGAAGATGATCTACAAAATGAATAAAATTAGTTTTTTTCAAATCAATGTATTCAATGATATATACTTTAAAAACATTTTTTAGAGATGGGGGTCTCGCTATTTCTGTTTGCCTTTTCATGGTGGTTAATTTTTTTTTTTTTTTTTTTTTTTTTTTTTTTTTTTTTTTTTTTTTTTTTTTTTTTTTTTTTTTTTTTTTTTTTTTTTTTTTTTTTTTTTTTTTTTTTTTTTTTTTTTTTTTTTTTTTTTTTTTTTTTTTTTTTTTTTTTTTTTTTTTTTTTTTTTTTTTTTTTTTTTTTTTTTTTTTTTTTTTTTTTTTTTTTTTTTTTTTTTTCTTTGTTTTTAAAGTCAGGTGCGGATGCTCCAGCTAAAAAAAAAAAAAAAAAAAAAACAAAAAAAAAAAAAAAAAAAAAAATATATGGCAAAAAAAAAAAAAAAAAAACAAAAAAAAAAAAAAAAAACAGGGCTGGGAGGATGTAAATAGGCACTACACTGGTATTGCAGTCCTTGGATCTGTGGGCTCATCCGTGATCCTTGCCCAGCCTCCTCGGTATACAGGACTAACAGGTGCACACCACTATGCTGGCACTAAAATAGAAATTAAAAAAAAAAAAAAAAAAAAAAAAAAAAAATAGACATAAAAAATGTTTGTCTTTGGCTATGAATGGTATTTCTAAGGAAAAACGTGTTTCATAGGTATTGCATGGATCACACAGGTCCATCGGAGGGGGGGGGAGGGAGCATGGATCACCAGCATGAGATTATTGCAGGAATCACACAAAAAAAAAAAAAAAAAAAAAAAAAAAAAAAAAAAAAAAAAAAAAAAAAAAAAAAAAAAAAAAAAAAAAAAAAAAAAAAAAAAGATCCTTTCAGGATTTTACTCAATCACATTGATTGGCTCACATCCCCCACTTAGTTGGCACATGCAATTGCTAGAATTTTTTTTTTTTTTTTTTGGTCAGTGTCAACAGAAGGTAAAGATCAATCATGAATGTGGGCTGTTGTGACTGGGGCTTTATGTGCACACGCTGGGGGTGTTCAAATATCATGTGCATAGGTGTGTACTTGTTGGCATTGTGCCTGTATACTTGTGCACCTGCAGAGACACCTGTGGGCGGTGGCAGTGATGCTGCCTTCTACTCACTGGCTTCATCAGACCCCTGACTTCCCGGGATTTGGTATTGTGCAGACATAACCAGAACGAAAAGGGCCCTCACCTACAGCCAAATAGAGCGCTTCATGCCATAGGGACAGTAAGGAAAAACACACATACACATGGACACAGGCATCTAGCACCGAGGCTGTCACGAACTTCCTCGCAGCCGTGTTTTACAAGTTTCCATTCAACAGGACAAATCAAACTTCAGCACCTTTAATGAGGACAGTCTTAACTAAATATTTGGCTTTATAAATTTGAGGAACATTTCTTCTCAGTAATGTTTAGCCGCCCAGACATCTTGGGACCAGCTTAATGGTCTCCACATGCCTTCTCCAGGGGGTCCAGCTCTGGGAGCCTCCTCCACCCCCCCCCAACAAAGCTGACTAGCCAATGCAGAAACTGCAGGGGGTCTCCGAGGTGCAGCACGGCCAGACCTCCGCATACCATCTTCTGATCAAGGGGCATCCATCTGTGGGATAATAATTTAAACCATCTCCCTGTCCACAAACACAGAGAATAAAAAGAACAGTAGGACTCTGCCCCCCAGTAGATCCTGGGCTGGGAAAACACAACTTTGTTCTTCCCTAAGAACTGATATTTTCACAAACCAATAAAAGTTAATCCTCTCGCCGCCAAACCACCTTTACCACACGCCTTCAGCCTTGTACAAACGGCCAGAAGGCTTTGCAGTCCTCGGCCCTCAAAGGATTAATCTCCAGCCTTCCAACTGCTTTTCCTTCTTCCCCACTCCCGGACAGAGTTTACTGAGATCAGAGTCATAAAAGTATATATATATTTTTTAAACAGAAAGAAAAAAAATCCAACTATGCTAATACTAGGGTTTTCATCTCCAAAATAACCCCAAGGTTCAACCATATTGCAGTCTTTAAGAATGAAATACTGAATTCCTCAGATGAAACAAATAGAAATGCTTTGCAAATCCCCGGGTTACCAAAACCTTGCCTTGGCCAATGATGTCTGTGCTGGATTTGTCACTCACAGAGCAGGCCTGCTCCTTCCCCTGATAAGTCCTGGGGCCTAGGGCAGAAACCTCCGACTCAAGACAATAGCAATGGAAGTTCCCATGGAAACCAAGGGTAAGGAAAACATGGAAAAAACAAAACAAAACCCAAAGAGCACGGAGGATAGGCAGGGATGCATCACCACAGTTACCCAAATCTTAAGCCAGAGTCCGACAACCTTAGCTACTTCATATCTGGCTCCGATCACAATGGTGTTTTACAGGTTGGTGCAAAAGTAATTGCGGCTTTTGCCTTTTTTTTTTTTTAAGACAGAATCTTGCTCTGTCACCCAAGCTGGAGTACAGCGGCACGATCTCGGCTCACTGCAACCTTCACCTCCCGGGTTCAAGTGATTCTCCTGCCTCAGCCTCCCGAGTAGCTGGGATTACAGGCGCCTGCCACCACACCCAGCTAATTTTTGTATTTTTAGTAGAGACAGGGTTTCACCATGTTGGTCAGGCTGGTCTCGAACTCCTGACCTCTTGATCCACCCACCTCAGCCTCCCAAAGTGTTGGGATTACAGGCGTGAGCCACTGCGCCCGGGCCTGCCATTATTTTTAATGGTAAAAACCACAATTACTTTTGCATTAAACTAAATACAACTGGGCCCCGTCCCTAGACAGCAGCGTCTTGCCCTCTGTTTGATGTGAGCCAGGGGGTCAGTGCTAGTTCTATCACAACAGTTCCTTCCCCACAGTCAGTGTCATCCCCTCATCCCAATTTAGTCTTATCCATAGATTATGGATATTTTTCATTTAATAATTATTCTTTTTTACCAGCTCATCTAGATATGAGCCTTGTTTTAAGCGACCATGTCTATGATATTAAAGTTTGATGGGCTAGTTATTTTGAAATAGCTCAGCCTGAAAATAGCCCCAAAGCTTTCCAATCACCCGCTTTCTCACTCTGTAAAACACAAAATAAAATTCTAAGCTCCACTCCCCATGCCCCCAAACAACTAACTGGACTTCCTCCTTGGCCAGGGCACTCTAAAATTTAACCTGAAAGACTAGTTCCGACCATGACGGGAAGTGGGGGGTCAGGCAGACCTCATTCAACCCTCCAGCATTAACATGGACACAAACTAAGTCTGATAAGAAACATTCACATCTATTCTCTCTGAAGCCTGCACCTGGAGGTTTCGTCTGCATAAAACTTGGTGTCCACAACCTCCTGTCATAAGTCAGACACTCCCTTCTGTTGATAACTCAACCAATGATCAGTCAGAACATTTTTAAATCTGCCTATAACCTGGAAGCCCCCTGCCCCTCAAGCTGTTGTGCCTTTCGGACTGAACCAATGTATTTCTTAAATGTATTTGATTGATGCCTTCTATCTCCCTAAAATGTATAAAACCAAGCTGCAGCCGGGCACGGTGGCTCACGCCTGTAATCCCAGCACTTTGGGAGGCTGAGGCGGGTGGATCACGAGGTCAGGAGATCGAGACCATCCTGGCTAACACGGTGAAACTCCATCTCTACTAAAAATATTAAAAAATGAGCCGGGAGTGGTGGCGGGCGCCTGTAGTCCCAGCTACTCAGGAGGCTGAGGCAGGAGAATGGCGAGAACCCGGGAGGTGGAGCTTGCAGTGAGCCGGATCTGCCACTGCAGTCCAGCCTGGGTGAAAGTGCGAGACTCCGTCTCAAAAAAACAAACAAACAAACAAACACACAAACCAAGCTGCGCCTCGGGCACCTGAGGCACCTGAGGCACACGTTCTCAGGATCTCCTGAGGGCTGTGTCTCCAGCCATGGACACTCATGTTTGGCTCAGAATAAGTCTCTTCAAATATTTTACAGGGTCTCTTTTTGTCGACAACTCCCTGTTTAATTTTCATCACAACTGATATTTTCTTGTTTGTTTCTACCTGTCTTCCTCGTTAGGCAATCTCCTAACGAGGAAGACAGGGGCTGCCTGCCCCATTAAAATCACTCCATCTGGGTCTGGTAAATGATTAAGTGAATGAATGGTGTGATATGACACTGACTCAACTTGCCTTATGATGTAATCTGCACACAGACAAAAAGGTTGGGGATAAAAGAAAACCTAAAAGGAAAAATTACACCACTAAAAATAAATTTTACTTAAATAGTCGTTCTAACATTTCTTCCCCTACGACACGGCTAATCTTGAGCTTCTCAGAATTAAGCAAGTTCAACGTTAACAACAACAACAAAAGCCTCTGCTTTATTAAAAATACAATTAATTCCTGAGTGCTGTTTCACTATGTTGTTGAGAAAGAAAAAAAATATTGTGAAGTCGGTAATGAGATGTGGGAGCCATAAAGACATCTGATGAATCTCGAAACTTCTCTGCTTCTTACCTTCCAGCCTGCTCCGTCTTAGGGGCACAAAGGCTAATAGAGATCCTGCTCCAGTGTTCCCCTCCTCGAGAGTGACAGTCTAATTACCCACGCTGTAATCCTGGGGCTTTGCAGGAGCTGTCTCCAAGCACATTTTCTTTTCCCGGGGCTACTGTTTCAATTCTAGATATTGTGGATGCCTGGGCTGCCCCACCTCACACTAGGCTCAGGGCAGGATGGAAAACCAAGACCCCTCTGGAGAACTGGGATGATTTGTAAATCTGCCTTTGCAAAGATACCTGAACCAGCGGGGGATAAGCGTCAGCCAAAGGCTCAGAAGTATTCATCTTTATAATATTCTCCAGCAGATCTGGCAGCTTGAACACTCTCATATCCAGAGAACTGGACACGGAGAAGAGCCCAGGGAGGCTGGAGGGTTCACTGAGTGATGGTGGGGGGGAGGAATGGAGGTGCTCAGACCAGGACAGATTTTTGTCTTACTGCCTCTTTTGCAATTTGATAAATAATTGTACAGTTCCCTCACCCTCATAAAAACAATAAAACGTGACAAATGATATTTATTCACCTGACATAAGTGAAATTTATCTTTGAAGAAACATGAATGCATGCATTCATTCATTTACTCATTCATTCCAATACTGAGTGAATACTGGCCACGTCCTGAGTATGGCGTCAGGACCCAGGAATACCACCAAGTACAACCTCCGTACATGCGCGACGAGGGACCACATATGTCCTGCTCACCGTGGGGCTGCAGACCGAGGAGCAAGAAGTTACCACCCCAGAACTTGCACTCAAGGAAACCGCCAGCTGTCCAACAACCACACTGTGATGACCTCAGGTCACTGAAATCCTCTTACTGGGAGGGCAGCCTGATGGTCGGGTTGCTGGTGATCCTTCCAGGTCACCAAATGGGGGAACAGCAGGATGCAACTGGGGGAACACCAGATGTCCATTGGTGAAAGCCCCGAACTGGAAACAGCCACAGTGTCCTTCAGCAAGGTATGGCCAAGCGATGTAAAAGCATACAGGGAGGTACATGCTACCATGAAAACATCTCCAAGACACTGAAAAACTTCACGGGAAAGACAAGTATGTATACGCTGCACATTTTAAGTAACTTTCATGAAGAATATCACTCCGTAATACATATATACATACATGTGCATGTATATACATGCATGTATACACATATACAGATATTTAGATACATTCATACAAGCATATAATGCACACACAGAGACACACATGTATTTTTGTTTTCTGGAAGGATCACAGCAAACTGCGAATGGTGATCCTGTGGAAGGTGATCTGTACTGGGGCTGGCAGATTCAACGTTCATGTTTACCTTTCTGTCATGGCCCAATTTTGTAACTAGATACAGTCACTAATGTTTTTCTTGGTTGAAACTTCCAAGAGGATTCTGGGCATTGAATTTAGGGAACTACTATCAGTTTCTTTCTGTTTTCCTATACAAAATTAACAGCAGCAGCACTAACACTTATTATGACAATAAATAAGAACACGCGCAAAAGCAGGACTTCTTTGAGACGAACACACTCCCAGCTGGTGTGCGGGCAGCCACCGCCCTTCTGCAGAGTATCAGGCCTTCAAGTAGTACCTCTCCTCCCCTCTAGCTCAGGAATTCCACTTTTAGGAATTTATACAGGTCTACTTAAAATGTTTTCCATGACTTATATCTAAGATTGTTTATAAAGTGTTGTAACAAATTTATAAAATTGGAAATGAAGATATTCATTAATGTAATTGAATGTAGAACGTAACCACTAGGCCGGGCGTGGTGGCTCACGCTTGTAATCCCAGCACTTTGGGAGGCCAAGGCGGGTGGATCACGAGGTCAGGAGATCGAGACCACGGTGAAACCCCATCTCTACTAAAAATACAAAAAATTAGCCGCGCGTGGTGGCGGGCGCCTGTAGTCCCAGCTACTCGGAGAGGCTGAGGCAGGAGAATGGCATGAACCCGGGAGGCGGAGCTTGCAGTGAGCCAAGATCACGCCACCGCACTCCAGCCTGGGTGACAGAGCGAGACTCTGTCTCAAAAAAAAAAAAAAAAGAACGTAACCACTAATGTCTTGTTCTTGGAGATAATGTTTTGAAGTCAGAAAATGCCCACAACATTTAAAAAAAATTTTTTTTGAGATACAGTCTCACTCTGTCACCCAGGCTGGGCTGCAGTGGTGCAATCATGGTTCACTGCAGCCTCAACCTCCTGCGCTCTGGGACTATAGTTGCAAGCCACCACGCCTGGCTAATTTTTGTATATTTTTGTAGAGACAGGGTCTCACCATGTTGCCCTGGCTGGTCTTGAGCTTCTGAGCTCAAGTGATCATCCCGCCTCGGCCTCCCAAAGTGCTGGGATTACAGACGTGAGCCACTGCCCCAGGCCCACAATATGACTGTTGATGACCAAAAAGGAACCTGTAAAAACCAACTGTTTAACTTTGTAAACAAACATGATTTATAAACCTATACACACATCTATGCTATGACAGACATACATGTATATGATACACACATACAAGCACTCGTGGACATGGAGAGTCAGCACGTAAGCACTAGATTAAGAAAAATTGGCAGAAAGTACAAAGAATTATTGACAGTTGATATGGCGGATCAACCTCTCCTTTTAGGCCGGTGGAGACTACTAGTGGTTTGCATGTCATTCTTTACATGTTCTATTGGTTTTATAAGCTGAAAATTTGACCATAAGCATTCCCCTGTTTAATTTCAACCACCATCACATCTGCTAAGCGACCCTCTATTTGCACTTACACTCCTGATCATAAGGAAGGTGGATTGTAGACAGGCTGCTTGCCACGTGACTCTGTGGACACTGAATAAAGACTGGCCCACAGCGACTCTCTAAGCAGATCACGTGTCCACCAATTAGTTTCCATGTGGCACAGAGCATATCTGGGGAAATTCTCTTTACTGAGATCTGTCCCTTTACTGAAACGACTGCATTTTAAGCAAAGACCCTTCTGGGAAGTTTTCTCAAAGAGCTGCTTGCAGGCCTGCCTGTCTTCTGGACTTCCCTCCCTCTCTTTCCCCTCCTTGCCTTTCCTTCTTTGTTTTTCTTTCCTCCTCTCTTCCTCTCTTAATCGATGCCGCCTCCCCGGCGTGCAGTGTTTTAGCTGCACACAGGTACCCAAGTGTCCCTTCAAAGACTCCAGCCTGAGCGCAGCTGAGCATACGCAATCAGGCAAGCTGCTTCCCGGCTCCCTCCAGGACGGTGTCTTGCAAGGGAATTACATTTTCTCCACTGCCATTGGCCACCTGCTGGTTCCTGATCCACACTCTGTTACTGTGCTTATTGGCAAAGCCCACAGATTCTATCTGGAGCCTGGGGAGGCGACAGAGGTGCATCTATCAGTAATCTAATTCCACACGCCTGGTGAAAGGAGCCAATGTTATCACAGCAAAGACTCGCCTCTTGCTATATTGATTTTTATATTAACAATAAAGGACAGCTGGTCCCCCAATGAGCAAGGCTATGAAGAGAAGACGAACGTCCCCACTTCCCTCTTGGCCTGCAATTTGTGAATATTCTTCAGCTAAAATTCCTGCTTCGTCATGCCTGACAATCTCTCCTTTTAGGCCAGTGGGCACTCCATTCTGTGGACAGTGGCTCGAAGCCAATCTTCCCCTGATGGACCTGACACTTTGTCTTCCACGTCCCCAATCAGTCCAGGCTCAGGAAACTAAGCTGCTTTTAACTGATAGAATTCTTGGCTCTGGTTCCATATCCTTGCACCGAGCCAGGACCTCATTGAAATATTTCTCCTAGAGTTGGCATATAAATTCTTCATTTTTCTGGAAGTTTTCTTCTGTGATGCTCTCAGTACTTCACCCACAACGATGAATATTAGCTGGTTTGCTCGTTTGTCTGTTTAATTCAGTCCCGCTCCACCAGAATATGACACACACAGGAGCAGAGACCTTCTCCACCCTGTTTATGGTTGTATCTGCAGTCCTAGAACAGGGCAGGCACTTGAAAATATATGCTGAATGAATGCATGGGTTCTGCCTTCTTTTACATAATCATATTGCATGTTTAATCTTCCCTGAGCTTTAATATTCCCTGAGCCTCCTGTTTATCATTTTAATGGATATCTCTCCTCCAATACGGACAGAAGAGCATGGTTAAAGAGTTAATCTATGTAAAAGTAAAGAAACCGTAAAGAAAACAGAGCTGTTTTGGCTAGAGATTATTCCGTGCTTACATATAATTGGTGCACGAAATATTAAATAAAGTAGCACCCACTAGATGCTTCACAAGGATCTTTTGGGGCAGTTTCTCAGACCTATTTCTGTTGGTTACTGATGTCCTTCGAACTCCCCAGAGTCTCTGAAGTGAGCTCATAGGAGTGACGGGTGTGCGGAAAGATGAAATTGACTCAGACCCCCATGGCGTAGCCATATGTTGTTTTTAGCTGTCCAGCATCCTCCTAACAGGGAATTTCCTCTTTCCCACTGTGTGCAGTGTTTGGAAAGAAGGTAGTCCAGTAACTTATTGCTGTGTCACAAACCATTCCAAAAATTTCTATCTTAAAGCAACATTTATTTCACTCATGAATCTGTCATTTGGGCAGGGCTCTGCCAGGATGTCTTGCCTCAGCTCCACATGGTATTACTCAAGGCGGCTCAAATGCTGGGGTTAGAACCATGGAGAAGCTCAGTCACCCGCATCTAGCAGTAGAGCTGTCTTTCAGCCGGACTGTCGGCAGGAACACTTACAGGCAGGCTCTCCACGTGGCTTGAGCTTGCTCACAACATGGTGGCTGGGTTCCAAGGGCAAGCAACCCAAGAGAGACAGATGCGGGCTGGCAGAAGCCACATCAACTTTTATACCCAGCAAATTTGATTCATCAGATAGGTCACAAACCATCTCAGGTTCAAGAGGATGGAAAATAGTTTCTATCTCTTATTAAGAAGTAGTAAGATTCTGGGAGAGTGTGTGGGTCTGGTAATATCACTACGGTCATTCTGGGGAGATACATTCTGGCACTTTAGGTGGGCCAAAGTCCTGGCTTTCCACAACACAAGCTTTAGGGTCTCTGCTGGACCTTCCACCACATGCTGTCTTCAGTCTCATTGCAGTTAGGCAATAGGCCAAAGAGATGATCTCCAAGAATGTCTTTCTTGAACTGAAAGTTTTTATTGAGATGATTAGAGGTGTACATGTATTTGCAAGAAATAATACAAAGAGATCTCATGGACTGTTTACCCAGTTTCTCCCAATAATGACATCTTGCAAAATAATAGTACACTACCACAACCAAGATATGGACACTGATGCAATTCTCTGATCTTTTCTGAGATGTCCACAGTTTTACTTGCACATGTGTGTGTGGTTGTGTCTTTAGTTGTAACAATGTTTTCCCATGCGTAGGTTGTATGTCCACCCCCACCAGGTAAGGATACAGAGAGTTCTAGCTACACAAGGAGCCCTCCTTTCTCCCTTTATAGCCAAAGCTGCATCCCTCCACCACCCTCTCCATCTCTAACACCTGGAACTCCCTAATCTGTTCTCCATTTCTGACATTTTGTCTTTTCAAAGATGTTATTTGAATGGGATCATACGATATGCAGCCTTCTGACCTTGGCTTCTTGTCGCTCAGCATACTTCCTTGGAGGTTCCTCCAAGTTGCTGTGAGTATCCAGTTTCCTACCTTTAATTGCTAAGTGGTATTCCATGGTACACGGTTTGTTCACCCATCTCCCCACTGAAGGACAGTTTCTCCAAGATGTTGAATCATAAGCAGTGGCATAAGGGCAAAAGAAATGTTGGCATTATTATTATTATTTTTTTTTTCCAAAATGGCAGCCTGGAGAGAGACTTCAGCTCCTCCTACAACTCATGGCTGAGGCTCCTTTTTAGTGTTAATGGCTTACGAGCCAGGCTTTGTGAGTCCCTGATAGGGCTCTGACAGGTCTGCTTTTGCTTAAATTATCCCAAATCAATTTCTACTGCAGGCAACCAACTGTATGTCTAATTGGCATGCCCCTAGAGCAGGGACCTCACATCAGCAATCCGAAAATGGATATTGGTGATGGCCTCTCATTTCTTGGAGATCTATTTTAAAATCCTTTATTATTAAACTTTGATATCGTCACCTTTTTTGTTTCATTTTTGAGACAGGGTCTTGCTGTGGCGCCCAGGCTGGAGTACACTGGTGTGATCTCAGCTCACTGCAGCCTTGACCTCTTCTCTCCCAGGTGCAAGTGATCCTTCCGCCTCAGCCTCCCAAGTAGCTGGAAGTAAAGGCATGAGCCAACACTCCTGACTAATATTTTTTAATTCTTTTGTAGAGATGAGGTCTTACCATATTTCCCAGGCTGTTCTCAAACTCCTGGGCTTAAGCGATCCTCCTGCCTCGACCTACCTAAGTATTGGGATTACAGGCATGAGCCATCGCACCTGGCCATCTTCACCTTTTGAATATGTTACTGTCAACTAGACTTTAAAAGGTAAATAAAAATCAGCAAAATAATAGAAATAAAAAAGATACAAATCCTAAATATTTTGGCTTAACAAATAATTCAAGAAACAGCTATGCTCACTAATCAATGGAAGTCAATAATAACAAAATTGTCTCACACAATTCCACAAAACGGAGATTTGTAGACATTCGAAATGCAAAAAAAAAGAAAGTTTACAGGCAAAGTCTCACTTGATCTCACACTTCACTGAAGCTCGAATAGTGAAATAAAAGGAATTAATTTTATGACGAGGGCAATTCATCCGAGAAAAATACACTTAGAATAAAACCACCTACAGAAACAAAAACAGGGGCGTTCCTAACTAACAACTTCTGGCTACTTGGATTGTGCCTTATTAGACTATAGGGCTGATTCAACAGGTTTTTTTTTTCTTTCTTTTTCAATATCCTTGAGATGATAATCTTTACATTGACAATTTTTTCTAAACACTGCCGCCAACCATTTCATCACCTGGAAATGTCCAAGATCTCACACAGAGCAGGACTTTCTCAGATCATCCCGCATCTGTTCAAGAAGATGCAAGATGGGAAGGTCAGTGAAGACTGCTCACTTTGGTGGCCTTTTCTTTTGAGATGGAGTCTCACTCTGTCACCCAGGCTGGGGTGCAGTGGCACGATCTCGGCTCACTGCAACCTCCACCTCCCGAGTTCAAGCAATTCTCCTGCCTCAGCCTCCCGAGTAGCTGGGACTACAGGTACCCACCACCACACCTGGGTAATTTTTGTATTTTTAGTAGAGATGGGGTTTCACCATATTGGCCAGGCTGGTCTCGAACCCCTAACCCTGTGATCCGCCCATCTCGGCCTCCCAAAGTGCTGAGATTACAGGCGTGAGCCACCGCGCCTGGCCTGGTGGCCCCTTTTTTAACATCCCTTCCTTTGGTGACAGCACTCCAGTTGCTTCTCATGGCAACAGCCTCTCCAAGACTGCTAGGCAGGGGGTCCTGTACTCCCTCAGTCAAAACAGAACACGTGAACCGCACTTGGCCCAACAGGCAGATACACACACACTCTCTCACTCTCTGTCTCTCTCTCTCTCTCAGGACTGCAAATCTTGAGTGGAGGGAGTCAGAGAAAAAAAGATGCAGGAGTCAGCATTCCATTAGCAACTCTCTGACAAGGTCATTGTGTTCCTGTTAACTGATAAGTGTGATATTACTGATCTTGATCATCCTAATGTCTTTCTTGCAATTCCTTCTCTATTAGGGCAACCACAGGGCTTCTGTGGCTGACCACAAAGGAGGCCTGCTCTACAAAGAGGAGCAGAGACTCCAGATCCTAAGCAGTTTGCCTTATGGCCAAAACATCGTATTTACCCTCCCTCACTGGAACATATCGCTCTAAGTCACAAAAATAGGATATGAGTGAACAGGGATTTTTAAGACCCACCCAACTGTCATGATGGAGACGGAGATGCGTAAGCTCCAGAGGAATTAAGGTCTGGGGGGAAGTGTTTTTGCCATGATGAGAAAGGATCCCCTGCAAGGCTAGGACCCACAACTTCTGACTCCTGCTGGAGTACCCCTTTCTTGCAGCAACAAATGATTTCTACTCAGGTTTCTTTCCTAACTGTCACGAAAGCACATGCCAGTTCAATATTTGAAGGCTGCTATGCTAGAATGCAACACATCTCTCCGTGATCACTTTAACGTATCCAATCTATTGATAAAACCCCAATTAAGTGTCTCCTGTCAATTAATTAAAGCTGAGACAAATGAAATACTGGTTTTTATTTAAAGTTTAGTAAAAAATGGCATGCAATTAGCTGGCAACAGACGCGATCTCAGCAGGGTTTCAATTATGTTATGGATGATAGTTTTCCTAATTCAATACAAAGCTGTAATTAAGAATGTAATTAACTCTTGAAGTTGTAGTGATGTCATGCACCACAAGAACACATAATGACCCCTGTTGTTCTCATCCAAAAGCCTTTAGCAAGTCAAATTAGTCCTCTAGGGGAGTGTGTGTTTCTACTTATCATTTAAGTACACAAAATGATTTCTAATGGGCCTTTGGCCAGTAGGTTGGTTACATGTACGATGCCAGGAAAATGCAAGTAACATCACTTTTCCAGCACCTGCTCTCCAGAGATTTGGAGAACTAGAAATTTGGAGCTGTTTTTCATTACTGATAAAGAGCCATTTGTGGTCCAGCAAAAAAGAAAAGGAAACTCAAAACTGGTCCTCTAGGAATTTATCTTCAAACACAAGTCAAGTTCAGTATTTTTTCCAAACTTCTGTTTTTGATTCATTCCTCAGTAAGGGTTAGGGTGAGATCCGTGTCTGTTTTTTTCACCACCACGTCCTCAAAGCCGAGCCCCAGCCTGACATCCAACAGGTCCTCTGTAAACACTTCTTGCCTAAACTAACTCACATACACTGTCCTCTTTCCAAACTGTCTGTATTTTTGATGTCTTCTCTGAGACCATAGCACAAACAAATGGCAGAGCCAAAATTTACTTGTTTCTGAGATCTTTACAATTTCCACTAATTTAAAACTATTTTTAGACAGAGTCTCACTCTATCACCCAGGCTGGAGTACAGTGGAGTGATCTCACTGCAACCTCAATGCTCACTGCAATCTCCACCTCCCAGTTCAAGCTGTCCTCCTGCCTCAGCCTCCCTAGTAGCTAGGACTACAGGTGGGTGTCACCACGACTGGCTAATTTTTGTATTTTTAGTAGAGACGAGGTTTTCCCATGTTGGCCAGACTGGGCTCAATCTCCTGACCTCAAGAGATCCACCCGCCTTGGCTTCCCAAAGTGCTGGGATTACAGGCATGAGCCACTGCGCCTGGCCTAATTTATAACTTTTATTCTCCTCCAAAGCACTCCTTTAAGAAAAAAAAAATTCTAAGGGAATTATGTAAAAGGAAACAGAAAAGAAATATAGACTATATCAAACTTTCTTTTCAGCTTGACTCATCTTGTCTGTGGGAGGGTTTGTTTCTCGATAGATGTGAGTTTGCCCAGTTTTCTTCCTTCACGTTTCATCATCTGGTATTTGAACATCCAGTACCAAGATCTGGACCCCTAAACAATTGATAAACATTTCTGGCTTGAACAGATAAACGTGTTATCAGCTGAGTTCACTGAACGTCTGTTCTTACTTCTTTTTATTGTATAACCACATGGCAACCCAGTTGCTCTTGGCTTTGTTCCTCAAAGAAATCAGTTAAGAAAGGAGAAAGTTTTGCTTAGGAAAAAAAAAAAAAATGAGTACAGAACTGCATTTGGTGCAGGTCAGTAGAGAAGATAAGAGTCTTCTCAGAAGATTATGATGGAATATGTGGTTTTCGGCAGCCAAAAAGTCCCACATGGGAATTAAACACATGCCTGAAACAGATTTGGTTACTGAGCAAACAGAAAAGATCAAGCCCTCAGGATATTTATGTAACTGCATTTTAAAGTACATAAGGGTGATAGCTATTCAAAAAATGGAGGTCACATGGATATATTGTTAAGGTCCCAGCTTTAGTTGTGGGTGGTGGGTTCCCAGGTACTCATTACACTATTTAAAAATAAACAAATAACCCTGTAAATATGAGTGAGTCACAGACGGCCCCAGGAAAGGAGTGTATCTTGGAACAAGGGTTATGATTAAGCCAATTCCCTACCTGTGGTCAAAATAATAACAATAATATTAATGAGACAAAAAATTAACTTGAGGTGATATAACATTAAAGCTGTTTAAATAAAAAGCTGTTAAAAATAATGGGACAGAGAGAGCCTCTTCCTCCCCACCCCTTGACACCAGAGGTCCATGAATAGGCATAATTTTAAGTTGTACTGTGGTCTTCGCATGTCTGTGACACAGAGCCTCAGAGCCTGTTTCCCCAACATTCTACAGCTGCATTTTCTATTGCAAAGCCTGGTTTCCACCAAAGATTTCACAGTGGGCCCTCACTCAGTTCCTTTCTAAATGGGATGCCTGCTGAACTCCCATCCCTTCCCAAGAATGGAAACATCCTGTCTCCAAAATCAACTACAAATCCTCAGTGAAGTCCGTTGGGTCTATCTTACTGCTGTGGAGGTGGTGGAGAAGGAAACTGAGGAAGGAAGAGAAAGGGAGCCTTGCCCCAGTGGTTTTGCCAGCAATGCTGAGATGTGTAGCCCATGTGGGACCCCACACACTCGGAGCCGCCCGACTGTGGGAACCAGCAAGGTCCCTGGGGGTTCCTGTTAGAACAGAGAGTCTAACAGAATCAGTGACAAGCGTGGTAATATGCTCCGGTGACTGTGCCTTCTTACACTATGTAAGAAACAAAAACAAAATAAACCAACAAAAGTACTCCTTTCTCCTGCTTGGGGGATTTATTTGATTCTCTAAATGCACTCCAATCTGTATCAGTCTCTTGGAACTGCTCTTACAAAGTGTCACAAACTGGGTGACTTAGAACAAGAGGAATTTATTCTCTCACTATTCTGGAGGCCAAAGGCTGAAATCACGGTGTCGGCAGGTCCACACTTGCTCTGAGGGCCCTCGAGAGAATCTGTTCCATGCCGTTCACCCGGCTTCGGATGGCCCCGGCTATGCTTGTCACCCGTGGGCTTGTGGATGCGTCACTCCAGACTCTGTTTTCTTCACTGCATGGCCTTCTCCTCCTGTCTCTCTTGGGGTCTGCACATGGCCTTCTCATAAGGACCTCAGTCACCGGATTAGGGGCCCACCTACTCCAGCATGACCTCATCTTCACTAACTACATCTGTAATGACCCTGTTTCCAAATAAGGTCACATGAGGTCCTACATGGATAAACATTTTGGGGGGCCACTATCGAATCCAGTGCACTGAGACACACATCTCTGTCCTGCCACCATAGGCTCCCGACCTTTCCTGCAGGAAGAGAGTCAACCTGAAAATGCAAGCTATTTTTTTCCAAAAAGTTGGGTGGATTTGGTGAGTAGAAAAGGCTATCGTTACCCTGGCGGGACTGGCAGCAAATCTCATCTGAAATGGCGCCGTTTTCTTCCTTATTTTAAAACTCAGCTAGCCTCTAATTTTACCCTTTCCCTAGACAAATCCAACTGTGTGGCCCTGACACTTGGTTTCTATTCTTTTATGTAAATATTACGTGCATTTAGCGATACCTGGAAGGCAGCTGCCTACCCCTGCAGCCTCATCCCGTTCCTCTCCCCTCACTGACGCTGGGGCAGGGACACACTGGCTTCTTTCTGTTTGCGAAAGCTCCAAGCTCTCTTGTACCTCAGACTTTCACATGCCTCTCTGCCTGAGCATGTCCCGTCCAAGGGTTGTGTGCCTGGTCCTTCTAACTGTCCCGGACCCCGATCAGATGCCTCCTCATTGAAGAACCTTCCGAGACCATCCATCCTATTTAAAATAGACTTCCCATCGCAACCTGACTCTGGGTAACATATTGCCTGCTTTAATGTTTTTCAATAATCCTCTTGAAATTCACATTTATTTACTTGTTTCCTTGTTTACTGTCTCTCTCCCACTTCACAGGCTGGACAGCTGGAATGTGAGCTCTGTGAATCGTCCCACAACCATTTGATTTCATTCCCTGTGGCTGCCTAACAAAGGCCCCAGACTGAGTGGCTTAAAACAATGGAAATTTATTCTCAGACAGTTCTAGAGGCCAGAAGTCCAAAATCAGGGCGTCAGCAGGGCTGGTTCTGCTAGAAGCCATGAGGGAGCATCTGTGCCTGTCTCTCCCAGCTTCCGGTGGCCGCCGGCAGTCCTGGGCTCCAATCTCTGCCCCAGTCTTCACAAGGTCCCTTTTCTGTGTGTCTCTGTCTTTTCTCCTCTCCTTATAAACATACCAGTTACTGGATTTAGAGCCCACCTGAATCCAGTATGTCCTCATTGAAACTCAACTAATTGTATCTGCAATGACTCTATTTCCAGCTAAAGTGACACTCTGGGGTTCTGGGTGGATGTGAATTTGGAGGGACACTGTCCATTCATGATACCACTGAATTCCTACTATCCGGATGCCAGATGGTAGGCTCTTAATCAAAAATTGAGGAATACATGAGTATGGGAGCTTTCTATCAATGACACATTCAACTGCAATTTTGAACAGCCTCGAATAGCAGGCCTGATGGGCAGCTAGGAACTCATGCCTTCCCCAATTAAAGAAAAGATTGTTCCTTATAAAGCTCAGAAATCACCTGAAAACCAAACACCCCAATCTGCAATAAAGACAGAAATGGACAACACATTTCTTCCTTCTTTTCTCACTCCGGGGATATTTTTGGCTCCAACAATAAGTGACTGAAGTAACAGATTTCTCCACTGAGTAAGATAAAAGTCCTTTGATCTCCGAGAGACTCTTGTTTGCTTTTGTGCCAAGAGCTATTAAAGAGATTCCAAATTCAAGTGTCTCCCAGGGACCCTAACCATTTCTAGGGTTTCCCACCCTTTCTTCTCAGCTGTGAGTGATGGATTTAATCAACTTCTCAGACAACCTGCAGGAGGAAGGGAATACCTAGCCTCAAACAAGGGGCAGGTTTTTCTTCTGACGGAACTCAAAGACTCTCTTAGGGGAAAAATATAATAAAATAAATTAATCCCCACATGCTTGGCCATTTCTTTTGTCCTCCTAGTTATAACGGACTTGATCCCCACACCGTTTTCACTGTAATTCTGCCCACAGCGTCTGTGCTATGCAATCACCTCATGGAGCAGAAATCCTCACTGCCAGTGCCAGCTCTCTCTCGTCCTTCCTAACAAGATCCCAGTTTGACCAGTCATTTATGCTCCTCTGCTGGCCCCGTCCACCATCCCAGGGGCTGGATCATAAATGATCTAAGCTAATCACGGTGAAAAGAAACCCTTGTCCTGCAGGACCTTGGAGAAGAGAAAGTTCTGCTGCTGTTTGGGCCAGCAAGTCCGTAATCCCATCACACGTGTTCTCAGCTCACTGTTAATAAAGATCCAGAAAAGCCAGTCCCGATAACTGGATAATTCTCGCCTTTGGGAAAAGAATTCTCAGTGCTGCGGGGCCTCCGGTCTGCCTCAGGGCAGTGGCATGCAGGATGGCAGAGCGGGTAGGAATTCCTTGAATGAAGATAGAGACTGGGGGTGCCAAGGCTGATTCTGCCATTTCACATCACTGAGTGGCCTCGGACGAGTGACTTGGCTTCTCAGAACTCTCCTTACGAGAAGTTATGAGGTGATGTCCTATCATATGTGCAGGAGATAGCAGAGATTAAAACATCTGCTCTGACACTGACAAAGTGGATCCCTGGAGATTTGGCTTCATATGGTGAGTCCAGAAGGCCTGGCTCTGTGCTGCCCCGAGCCTGCCTTCCCAGCCCAGAGCAGATGAGAAGACACTCTCCTTGCAGGCCGGAAGCTGCCACAGGAAGCAGCAGCTTGGGCTAAGCTTGTTATGTTGCCTCTCTGGGCACTAAGCTCCTCTTCCTTCTATGAGGAGAGGGAAGATGGAGGAGGTTGAGGAGTGGGCTTGCCCTGCAGCCTGGGTAGTCCCTCCACTGGGGAAACGCAAAAGCAAGGCAAGAAAGCCTTCCTCCTCGGTAGCCCACGTGCGGGAGGCGAGCCGAGTGCAGCTGGGAGCCGCCATTGATTTCACTGAGTGAGCATCAGCCTGTGAATGAAGGGGCATTACTTTCCCAGAGCTGCCATAATAAGTTAGCACAAACTGGGAGAGAACTTTATCCTCTCACAGTTCTAGAAGCCAGAAGTCTGAAATCAAGGTGTTGGCAGGGTTGGACTCCCCTGGAGGCTCTCAGCACGAGTCTGTTTCATGAGTCTCCCAGTTCCTGATGGTTGTCGGAAATTCTTCGTGCTCCTTAGTGTGTAACTGTGTCCCCTCCAATGTCTGCCTCCATTGCTACATCGCCTTCTACGCCGTGTGCCTCTGTGTCCAAGTCTCCCTCTCCCTTCCCGTAAAATATACCAGTCAGCCTGGGCAATATAGTGAAACCCCATCTCCACAAAACGTACACAAATCAGCCAGGTGTGGTGGTGGGCAGTTGTAGACCCAGCTACGCAGGAGGCTGAGGTGGGAGGATCACCTGAGCCTGGGAAGTTGGGGCTGCAGTTAACCAATTGTGCCACTGCACTCCAGCCGGGGCAACAGAGCAAGACCTTGTCTAAAAAAAAAAAAAACCCACCAGTCACTGGATTTGGATTTGGGAGGCCCCTAATCCAGTATGATTTCATCGTAACTGACTCCATCTACAAAGACCCTATTTCCAAATGAGGTCACATTCTGTGGTTCAGGGTGGACGTGAGATTTGGGGGGAACACTATTCACACCCACAGAAGGCACCCCAGAAGAAAGCAGAACTGAGAGAGGGAGGGAAGGTTCTCAATGGTATCCTTAGGGCACCTCCAGCCAGCTGCCCTGAAGAGTCTCCACCGCCGGACTTTGCAAACCAAGTCAGCCCTGCTCCAGGGTCCCTTTCAGCGCAGCTCGAAGTTGGGTTTCTATCACCACTCAGCATCCTGATGAACCCTATCTGAGATAAGCAGAGGATATGACTCAGCTTCTGAATTTGAGTCGCCCCTTGCCATCACCCCTGCACCGTCAACGACAGCCTGGAAAAATACTGCGTAGAGACAGTCAGGAGAGGCTGAGGGCATGATGTGGACAGTGGGCGTGGGGAAGAGGTGGGGCCTCGCTGGCCCGTGCTGGATAAAAAGGTTTGAGCAGGCAGCGTGGGGAGCCAGGACCGACGTGAAGTGAGTCGCCATTTGCGGATGGCCACACCACAGCCTGTGGGGCACCAGGTTCCGGCGGGGGTGCCACGTTTCTGGCACAAAGGAGAGAGGGAACAAAGAACTGTTCTGAAAGTACTGTGGGTGAGCTAAGCGCACCTCTGGGCAAATCTAATGGACTTGATCAACATTTGGTGCTGTCACTATGGCAACATTTTCGGACTTTTACCTTTAAACAACAATAGTAGAGAATAGAGGCAGAGAAGCGGGTCCCCTCCCAACCAGAGCCTGCTGTGTCCCTCTCATCTAGGGCCACAGCATCAGTCTCCTGCAGCGTACACTCAATGAGAAAAAGGCTTCTGGCTTCCTGAGTGGGTGACACTTCACAATTCCATAATTACAGCGAGTACCAGGAGTATGGTCACAGAAGTGAGGCGAGGCTGTGTGCAACCTTCGGATCCAGCTTAGCTGAGTTAATAAGGGGTGGCTAGAAAGAAGTACGGATCTTATCTTGTCAGAGTGTTTGAGACCGTCAGTGAGAGCTCCCGGAAGATGTGGAGAGGGTAAAGGAGTGTGCAGACTTCTGCAGTCTAGGTCTGACTAATTAGCTCTGTGGCAAGCCACACGCTTATTATTATAACTAGGATTCATATGAATAATAGGGTTAACAGTTAATAGTATTTGATAATATACTTTGTATTTTTAATTTTTTAGTTTTTTTTTATATTAATAGATGATAGATATACATAGTTGCAGGGTACACGTGATAATTTAATACACCCATATAATTTGTAAAGATCAAATCAGTGTACTTGAGATCTCCATCAACTTAAATAGTCTTCTGTTTATTCTGGGAACATTTAAATTCTTCTCTTCTCCATATTTTGAAACACACAGTACTGTAAACTACAATCACCTTGCTGATCTATCTAACACAAGGTCTTATTTCCTCTATCCCACCATATGCTCGTACCCATTAATCAACTTCTCTCCATCCCCACTGGTAGATATAGCTTGGATGTCTGTCCCCACCCAAATCTCATGTTGAAATGTGATCCCCAGTATTGGAGGTGGGGTCTGGTGGGAGGTGTCTGGATTATGGGGGTGGATCCCTCATGAATGGCTTGTTCATCTCCTTGGTGATGAACGGGTTCTCACTCTGAGTTCATGGAAGGTGGTGTAATAGTGTGTGGCAAACCCCCGACCCCACTCTCTCTTGCTTGCTCCCTTGTGTGTGGCAAACCCCCCAACCCAACTCTCTCTCGCTTGCTCCTTCACTTTCTGCCACGATTGGAAGCTCCATGAGGCTTTACCAGAAGTCAAGCAGATGCCAGTGCCATGCTTCCTGTACAGCCTGCAGAACCATGAGCCAATTAAGCCTCTTTTCTTATAAATTACCCAGCCTCAGGTATTTCTTTATAGCAATGCAAGAACAGACTAATACACCCATTATCCTTCCCGGCTCTGGTAACCACCAGTCCACTCTCTATCTTCATCCTTTGATAATATCATTTAATAGTATTTAATTAATATAAATAATCATTGTGTTTATCATCACCATTCTCAAAATGTAAATACTTATACATGAAGGGTAGAATCAACCTCTTGATTAGTCAAAGGTTTGCATAGTCAAAAGGTAGTGATCTATCTGTACAATGAAATATTATCCACCCCTGAAAAGGAATGAAGAGAGGCTGGTTGTGGTGGCTCACACCTGTAATCCCAGCACTTTGGGAGGCCAAGGTGGGAGGATCACCTGAGGTCAGGAGTTTGAGACTGGGCTGGCAAACATGGTGAGACTCCATCTCTACTAAAAATACAAAAATTAGCCAGGCATGGTGGCACACACCTGTAATCCCAGCTACTCAGGAGGCTGAGGCAGGAGAATCGCTTGAAGCCATGAGGCGGAGGAGGCTGCAGTGAGTCGAGACTGCACCACTGCACTCCGGCCTGGGTGACGCAGCGAGACTCCATCTCAGGAAAAGAAAAAAAGGAATGAAGAGCTGATATATTTTACAGCACAGATGAAACTAAAGAAGTGATGCTGAGTGACAGAAGCCAGACACAGAGGTCACATATTGTAGGATTCCATTTACGTGAATTTCCAGAACAGGCAAACTCACAGAGACTGACGGTAGGGCCCTGGTTGCCAGGGGCTGGGGGAAAACGGAATGGAGAGTGATGGATTAAATGGGTATGGGGTGTTCTTCTGGGGTGATGGAAAAGTTTTTAAACTAGAGAGATGTGATGGTTGCACATTGTGAATGCACTGAATACCACTGAATTGTACACTTCAAAATGCTTATTTGTAGTATGTGAATTTCACCTCCGTTTTTAAAAAATGCACGTGTTGGTGCTTATTGTGTGCTAAACATTTGAAGTTCACAAAGAAGGTCCTGAGGATCTGTAAGAATAGGTGATTTGCCAAATGTCACAGAGTTAAGAAGAGAAAAAGCAAGATTTGAATCTTTCTGCTTAATTTTGGCTTCTCATTCCTGAAACAAAACGGTACGGCTTAACTCTGAACCGGCCTCCTTTCCATCCACCCCTGCCTCGCCAGGTCTTGGCTGGAGGCCAGCAGTGCCATCGCCGGAGATCACCGAAAGGTCCTTTTTTCTGCTTAAGTAAGGACCTTGATCCCCACCGCTCCCCCAAATTGTCTCCTCTACTTTCTGTCATCACAGACACCCCAAATATCCCCCAAAACTCCCCTCATCCCAGCAGAGCAATGACAATTATCCCTGTTACCACCACTGGAAGATAATGCTTTCCATCACATTTTTAAAATGCCATTTCCCTCTATGGAAACCAAGGGAGACAAGGTAATTGAACCTGAGAGCTAATTAGTTCACAGGAAAGAAGAGCCTCAGCACCAGGTGATGGGACCGAAGATTTCTCATGTCTGCTGCTGTGGAGCTGACCAGCGGAGCAAACCCCCGGCCTTGTGCACGGTGCTCAGCTGATGCTTCATAAAGGTCAGCTACCCCCAGAAGATGACAGTGGCTGGCCAACAACAGGTTGTCCCTGCTCCAGCCCTAGTGAACCTGCAGCTCATCCCCACCCGGAAGAGCTTCTCCCGCCTGAGGAATTGCTCCTGAAGACAGTAGGAGCCCTCTCCCAAGGAAGCGCTAAGGGAGACTTGCAAACATCCCTCCATGCACTCAGCAAAAGCTTCTTGAGTGTCTGCAACGTGCCGGACACAGTTCTAATTTCTCTGTTGTGCACTGGTCCCTGTGGTATGGTTAACTCCCTTCCTAAATACCATCAGCTGTGCAATGCAATGTGTTTCCAGAATGTGAAACAAGAAATGCATTTCTAGAATCTGAATCCCCAGAAATAAAAGAAAAAAAAAAACTGGCCAAGGGTGATATGTTTGATAAGATTCAGTAACAAATAATAATAATTTTAAAAACCTCGTTGAGGCTTAAGCATAAAACAGACTGTTATGGACTCCTACGGTGGGAAAGTCCAGGGAAAGGTCTAGGTCCCAAAGAGACTAGATTTAGGAGCTGAGATGATGCCATTAGAACCACAGGCTGCTGCCATCAGCCTGGGCTTTATGCTTAGGAAAGACAGCCACCTGCAGCTCCAGGACTCACAACCCAGGTGTAAAGAGCAGCACTGTTTCCTAATTGTTGCAGATAAAGTCCAAGGACAGACATTCCTTGCCTCTGAATGGCCCCACTTTGAATACCTGCCCAGCCCTGCGTCTCTAATTCCCATGGAATGCACCGTGCTCGTTGGACAGGCCTAGGGAAGGAACCCCACCCTAAGGGACTGACAGGGAGGGGCAGCTCCCCTAAAGTAAAGCAGGGTGTTGACCCATTGCAAGGAGGGCAATGACTTCTTGGGGTGAAGAGACTGTGGGAGTGGGGGACCCATTGCCATTTGATAGCAGGACTCACAAACTGAGGGCATGAGAGTCATGTAATATGGTGACCTGAAGTTCTTAAGAATCCTGACATAGCAAGAAATGCACTGGGAACATCTATTACAAAAAGAAAGTAAAAAGTCAAAATGCTATTGAAGAGATAATACAGTTTTTGCTTTCCTTAATTATTAATAGACATCGAGGAATAATTTAGAGTTATATTAAAACTGGATGAAGGAATTCATAATACATTTGGGTCACAAGAGATTATGAAAATATCTGGCCTCATTTTCATGTCACCTGATAGAAATTTATCCTGCAAAACAATTGCGAAATGTAATAATGCATATTAAAATACGGGTCCTTAATAGCTTTGCTGTTTTTTCCTATTTTTTTTTTCAAATCTGGAGAGCTGGAGCTTACAGTTTTATGTGCAGACAATTCTGAGTGTCTTTACTTAGACATTGCTGAATTTCTAAGACACATTTTGACTTCCAGTTGAGATATCTGTATATTTTCACAACTCAACATCCTTTCTCCCTTCATGATAACACCCCACTTTGGGGACAGAAGAAGCTATTACTTCTCCCCCAATTATGTCCAGTCTAAGAGGGAGGGTAAGTCTGTGAAACCAGGTGATAAGGTTTCTAGAAGCTCCTTGCCTCTTATGGTGCCACATAACCAGGGGTGGGTACGTGAACTAACCCTGGGAAACTGAACTCTTGCCAAAGACTCAGAACCTTAAGGATGCCAGAAAGAAGGAGGCTATTCCTTCCAGCAATGGTGGAAGGCTTCATGTAGCTCCTTTCTTTGATTCCTTCAATAATAGTTCAGGGGTTTCAACTACCTTCTTAACCCAAAGGACCGGTGCATATCCTCTTTAGTAGGGCTCACTCTTTGCTTACAGCTAAAGAACATGGGTTCACTCAGTGGCTTACCATGCTAACACATGCCCAGGCTTTTCCCAACATGCCAACGAGAGAACAAAAACCAATCTCACATTTCAGCAATAATTTACTTTGGGGAACCATCACTGATTCTTTCATTTTTCGTTTTCTCCAAAACCCTAGCAGTAATCCAATTGATAGATGGGAAATTGAGCTACAGTGGAAGTGGACAAAGGTCTCTTCCTTTTATATGCTCTTCTTGAAGTCTTCAAAACACAGGACACTAAAAATAACTAAATAGATACCTGCCACAGAAATCCTGCTGTCCCATAAACGTTACACCTCAATCATTCATTAGCCTTTAGCCTTCCAAAAATAACATTACAAAAGAGAAAGCAGAAACCCCCAAATTACAAGTTAGAATTTCTTTACAGGGTGGCCGGGCAGGGTGGCTCATGCCTGTAATCCCAGCACTTTGGGAGGCCGAGGCGGGCAGATCACGAGGTCAGGAGATCGAGACCATCCTGGCTCACATGATGAAACCCTGTCTCTACTAAAAAATACAAAAAATTAGCCAGGCGTGGTGGCAGGCGCCTGTAGTCCCAGCTACTCGGGAGGCTGAGGCAGGAGAATGGCGTGAACCCGGGGGCGGAGCTTGCAGTAAGCTGAGATTGCCACTGCACTCCAGCCTGGGCAACAGAGCAAGACTCTGTCTCAAAAAAAAAAAAAAAAAAAAAAAGAATTTCTTCACAGGGTAAAGAGGTGTTTTCCATGCAGAAATGTTCACATCTAAATGTTTCAACCTGAAGTCACTAGAATGGAAGTCTTTCTTGGGAAGAAAAATCTGCATACCTGTTTGGAAAATAAAATCTAATGTCATTGGTGTCGAACCCAGCACTATCGGGAATGAATATAGACTCAGACTGACTTCATTAACTGCACACAATCAGAGATTTTAAAAGCCTAAATTAAGTCTCAAGCCCTGAAAATGGATTACCGACTCCTTGAGATAATCTCTAAAATAAGCGTCCATTTGTAATTGTAAATATCACCAGGCTACCGTCAGTTCTAGGCATCGTCTATACAGGCAGGCACCAAACCATTAAGATCACGCTGGAGAGATCTGCCAGCAATCAGCACCATCTTCAAACATCCAGACGCAGCTAAAGCTAGTGTTCCATTTTCTCTGAAAATACCAATAGATTCAGGGTTCTTCTTAAAATAGGCGATTTGCAAATGGCAATTCTTCAGATTGCTGCTGCCGGGAGGTCTCATTTTTAATCACGAGCCAATTCTTCCATTAGAGCATAAGATAATGATGTTTAAATGTCATCTAATGCCCACTGTTTAACAGCTGTGGTTTTGTCATTCCAGATAATTTAATTTCAAATGAAAAAAAAAAAAAAAAAGCCACAAAACCACAACACAAAGCCACAGAATCATCTAAAGTTCAGCAGAAACTTAATGTTTAGAGAATGGATTGAGTTGTCCGGCTTGGTTCTAAGGTCAGGATTCAGGCCTTCCAGCTCTTGAGCAATTTGGGGGAGACAGAGTAACTGCCAAGATGGGGGTAGTATCAACATAATTAAAATGTTAAGGCTCTTTCTCCTTACAAATAAAACTCTCGCTCTTCAGACTGAGATATCACATGCAATCCTTTCTGTTTAAAGTCGGGGTCTAGCCACCATGCCTAATTTTTTATTATTATTAAAAAATTAATATTTTTATAATTTTAATATTAGTAAAAAATAAGATGTCTCGATAAAAGATAAATTAAAAGGATGTGTTTATCTCTTCAAAAATACTTAGTGACAATCTACTTTTTTGTTACTCATGAACTTGTGTAACACCAAGGGTATCAGCCAGCTGTTATGTAACAAATCATCCTCAAACGTGGTTGGGTTAAAACAATAGCCAACGATTTAGCTCATAATTCTGGGCTCTGCTGGGATTACATGTGTCCTAACTACCAGGTTAGTTGGGTCTCATTGGTCAAGAATGGCCTTCACTGGGAAGACCTCCCTGGTAATTTCCATATTTCATACTTTCACCCATGCTTGTTCACATGGTAACATGGAAGGTTCCAAGAGAAAGACAGAAGTGTGCAAAAACCTCCTGAGGTCTGAGCTCAGAAATGACTTCCACAATGTCACTTCTAACTCATCCTATTGGCCAACACAATCAGAAGGACTGCTGCATGCAAGAGGTAGAAAAATAAGACTCTACCTTTTGATGGTAAGAGCTGAAAAATGTCAAGCCCAGCAGGAGTGAGGAAAACAGCCACCATTTCTGCAATCTACCACAGCAAGCAACGCTGAGAACAGCAGTTCCATGTGCAAACTTCTCCTGATACCTAAGGCTCAGGATGTATTTTACCACCCCTTTTTGCTCTTTGTTAATTGGATAAGCACAGATATTATTTGCTTGAGTTGACCAGTTAATAAGTGGTCAGGAGTTATTTTAAGAGACAGGTTTGAAGTTCTGCAGAAACAGTAAATTAAAATCCGTATTCCCTCGTCCCGAATAAAGAAAACTTTGGAATCAGGCTCAGTCACAATGGATCCCTACATTGCGTTACTATCAGAATATCTGCTTCTGAACTTGCCCCATGAAAGATCAAAGGGAAGAAGGGAAATGCAAGGCACAACCTGAGACAGTGCTGAAACACTAAAACTTGGACCCATTTTTACTGATAAATTTTGTATTCCTGCTGTCATAGTATCCTTTTTTTAAAGAATAATAAATTTCCATTTGCTTCGACAAGTAGATAGAATAATTCCTTTTAACACCCATAAGGAGAAACCTGAACCCACATGGCATCATTAATGCTCTGGCACCCAAGTAATAAATGAATATATATCCTAAGGTCTTGGAAGGCAAAGCTGTGTCCTCCTCTTTGATTTTCCCCATCACTGATTTATTGATTCTTGCTCAGGTTGGAGAATACCATCTGGAGGTCAGGTGGGGGCATACATTGCCCTAGGGTACAAAGATGCTTCCCAAGTTGTTGGCTGTGAACCTTATTTGGGGTATCTGAAAACTGATACAAGAAGAAGGTCAAAATATCTGCAAATGATGGTTTAAAAAGACCCTCTTGAAACAGTTCACCAGGGTTAATCCATTCAACTCTGAAGCATCATTCAGCCCGTGGATCTTCAATTTATATAAATCATTTCATATGTATTAAGATAAAGACTTTGAAGTTTTGCTATTGTGTCATGTAGATATTTTTTATTAACCCTCCCTTACAAGCTGCTCCAAAGAAGTATCTGCTGCATTCTCTTAAAGCCCTGTTTTCCCTTAGTAGCTCATAGTCACCTATAAACAATAAAAGCTTGCTAGCAAATTTGTGACACGAAAGAGCTACATGATCTCTTTTAACTTGGCTTGATTTGAATAACAACTGTGTCTTCTGAGCAAAGCTAGTGCCTATGCAAATTATATTTTGGCATCTGAGTCCATTTAGTGGCATTTCAGAGAGGAATCAAAAGCGAACCAGAGGAATCCACATGAGGAATAGGACTCAGGGCTGAAAATTGGTCAAGTGATCTGATTTTGCATGTTTTGCCACTGCTGCCTATAGAATATATTTACCCACATTTGATTTGTGAGACAGATAATAATAAGATCAGCCAGCACTGTGATGACCGTGGTCAGCTCCTTCCAAGACCCGAAAATTATTTGGTGCCAATGATACAACACAAAGTAAAGAAAGTTTTCTCTCACTCTCTACCCTGATCCCAGCACTTCACCAATGTCAGGTACAAAGCTGAGTGACCATCTGACACACATAACAGAGTGTAGCCATTTATACCTGATGTGGGTTGGCTGTGTCCCCACCCAAATCTCATCTTGAATTGTAGCTCCCATAATTCCCCCATGTTGTGGGAGGGGCCAGTGGGAGGTGACTGAATCACAGAGGCAGCTTCCCCCATACTGTTCTCGTGGTAGTGAATAAGTCTCACAGGATCTGATGGTTTTATAAGTGGTTTCCTCTTTCACTTGGCTCTCATTTCTCTCGTCTGCCACCATGTAAGATGTGCCTTTTGCCTTCTGCCATGATTGTGAGGCCTCCCCAGCCATGTGGAACTGTGAGTCCATTAAACCTCTTTTACTTTATAAATTACCCAGTCTCAGCCATGTCTTTATCAACAGTGTGAAAATGGACTAATACAATACTTTAGTCAGCTACCTTCACAGGACACCAGTAATACTGGAAGCCCACTACTGGGCCTATTCTGCATCTGTTTACCAAGTCCCAGTGCAAATGAAGTGGAACTCCTTCCTCTAATCCTTGCAAATTTCTTTCCTGTTTTTGGTGGCAATGGTGGCATTGTAAATACTACCATCGCATCATTTCTACCTGATTCTTCAAAAATCAAGGCAAATATTCTGGCTCTGGGAAGGACACGGTTCCCAGGGCAGAAGCATGGCAGTCATTTGTAGATGTTAGAGCCAAAAAGAAGACGGGAAACTATTAGGCAGGCAGGCTACGCTAATACTAATACTACTACTAATAAATTTTGATATATTTAATTTTTTGAGATACAAGTAAAAGAACAATGTTTTTAAAATAGAAAAACTTATTTTAAGGGGCAACTACTAGGGAGGCCTGAACACAGCAACGAGGTGGGAACTAGAACTGAGGTCTGGAGAGCTAACTGGGATGAGGCAACTATAACTTGCTCAGCTATTTCTGTTTTTCTCTTCATTTCTGTGTCTATTTCAGTCTCTGACTTTGATTTCTCCTCCCTACACTTCCTTTCCTCTTTCATGCTTCCCTCGCCTTCCATCTCCAAGCTCTCCTACTTCTGCTTCCCGCAGCACACCTCTCCTCCATTCATTGTTTGTTTCTCATCCGTGTGCATGGTAAAAGGTAGCTGGACCATGGTCCCTGAGTTTTCTGTTCATTTGTTTTGTTTGTTTGAGACAGGGGCTTGCTCTGTCACCCAGGCTGGCATGCAGGGATGAATTCCTAGCTCACTGTAGCCTCAAACTCCTGAGCTCAAGAGATCCTCCCACCTCAGCCTCCCAAGTAGCTGGGACTACAGGCATACACGACCTTGTCTGACTAATTTCTGAACTTTTTTCTGTAGAGGTGGGGTCCTCCTATGTTGCCCAGGCTGGCGTTGAGGCTCCTAGCCTCAAACGATCCTCCTGCTTACATCTCCCAGAGTGCTGGGATTACAGGCTTGAGCCACGATGCACAGCTGGACCCTGAGCTTTTTAATAGGCGCTTAGCTCCACCATAAATAGAGCCTGGTATCAGCCAAGATTCCATATTTCCAGGGAAGCACATCTTCTTAGTCCAGCTTGGAATGAGTGTCCACCCCTGGTTCTTAGAACTGACTGGAGACCAGAATCACTTATGGAAAATACGGCTGCTTGGTGTCCTCTGATAGACTTAGAGTTCTCAGTGAAAAAGCATCACTGTAACTCAGGCAAACACACTCAAGAGTGCCCACCACAACTGTGCTGTGAAAAACTTTGTTCACAGAAGAAAAAATGCAGGAAGCACAAGGACACACAGAAGAGACCCCTTTCTCTCTCCCATAATGCCTCCTTCAAATGAGAAAAACCATGAACTCTGCTTTTCAGGAGGTCCCAGGCTCAAGGAGATAAGTTCATGAGGCTGGAACCTGATCCAACACTCTGTAAGCTCTTCCACCTTCCTGTTGCCAGCAATAACCCAGGGAGGAAGAACAGAGGACTTCTCCCAGTCTTTCATCGCAGCGGTGTCTCTTTTAAAGCCAGTAAAAAACTGCTTAGAGGACTTCAAAAGACGCCCAATCCCAGGGAACAAAAAGTCACTGAGCCACCCTGCAGACTTTGGCCCACGCTTATGGCTATCTCCTTAAAGCACCACCTGCTTTGATCATGGATTTGCCCAAACATGTTTACTCTTGCTCCTACCTGTCTTGAGTTTTGTATTTCTTATTGTGTCTAGTCTAGTATTGAACACTGCCCGAGTGTGTCTAGACTACATTGATGGAATTATTTAAATGTGGGCATCCTGCCCCAGTTCTACTGGCACCTAACTTCTGGTCTCTTCCTGGTGTGGGGTGTGGGATGTGTCTACCCAGCTCAGTGCTAACATCTTAGAGTTATGTGAACCCACCTGCAGTCATGTGGTGGGGGTGAGAGGTAGGGACCACATCTCATAGAGTAGAGACCTGAAGGAAAGGAATAACCGGGGCTGCATGCAGCTTGGGAGACCCTCGGAACAGGATTTTCACAAACCTTTACCTTAATATGACCAAGCTACACACCCTTGCCTGATTCTCTCCAACCTTCTACCAAATGTTCCCTCTATGAGAAAAACAATCTGGAATTGTTTTCAAATTTCAAATTTTATTTTCTCCCATTGCTTGAGAGGAAGACAACATCTATTCTCTCACATCTCTGTTTTACTCTGTGTTATTGTCTCTCTTGTTTCTGGTTCTCTTCTGGGTCCTCTGAACTGGCACCATCAGCTTTCTCTAAGAGCACCTCAGTAGCCATGCCATCAATAGCTGGTGAATTCCGTGTACACTGCTTAACTCAAAATCTCACTGGCCCAGCTCATCTAATGAGACCAGATCATCTTTTCAAAACCAGGCACCCAGGTATGCATTAACCACCCAAGGATCAGGTGCTTCTTGTGGTTGACTCAAACGTGGATTCAGTGTAGAGGACGGAAAGCATGGTATGAAACGTGGCTGCCTAAAAATTAAGGCTCCAAGGCAGCACAGAGTCCCCGGGACAGTGAGTCTCATGACCAATATCTCTAGTAAGATTTTGAGTTTTCAGAAAATGTATCACCTTTCAAGCTCCAGAGTGATGGTTAAAAGGTAAAGGTTGAACACAGGGCTCAGGGTCAGGATACATGGACTTTCATACTAATCCTACCATAAGCCACCGTGAGGAAGTTACCACATTCATCCCACACACATGTGCTGTTGCTCTCAGCATTAAATACCAACACTGTATGAAAAATCCAACACCACACTGGGGAAATGATAGTACATACAACCAAATAAAAGAGAAAAAACACCCCTGTCTTCATGGAGCTTCAAGTTAAATGGGGACATGTATGAGCCCATATCTGCATCCAGGGACATGCTGTGCAGGACAGGTGCAAGGTGCTCTACCAGCGACCTCGGTCCACTCCCCACTGGGGAAAAACATTCCCCGAAAGAAGGGAGCTGAGGTCCTCTGCATGAGTAGATGTGGATCAAAGACAACTCCAGCCTCATCTGTAAAGTTCATTTTCTTCCCCCAAAGGAATGTCTTCATGTGAGGATACAGAGGTGGCAGGAGGGAGGCTCTGATGGCACAGTGTAGTGTCTTCAGAGCAGTGGCCGCAGGCAGTTACCCACAGGATGCAATGGCAAAGAATTATGCAGGCACCTGCCGATGCTGGTCTCCTGGCTGTGAGTCTTAGGTACCGTAGTTACGTGAGATGCAGTCGCCGGGGAGCGCTGGGTGAAGGGGACTTGGGGCTCTCTGTACTATTTTATGAAACTTCCTGTGAGTCTCCATTTAAAAACAAAGTTAAAACAAATAAACAGACAAAAAAATCAACATAACAAGTTGCCCTGTAGGAAGAACATTTTGCGCTGTACCAGTTGCCCTTTAGGAAGAAACACATTCAACAAAACACAATGCACATGGCCCAGGGGGAGGAGAGGGCAGGAGAACCTGGGGCTGGAGAGCCTGGGGAGCTCCACCACGGAGGGGCATCGGTTAGTTTTTAGAACAATGGGAGCCGCACTGGGGTCTCGAGCAAGGGAATAACATGATTAGATGTGCATTCTCACAGGGGCTCCCTGGCAACATCCTGAACCTGTACTGGGCAGAGGAGAGGAGATAAAATGGGATAAAAATAGGAAAATGCTTTGTAACCTTTAAAGCTACATTCATAGCTAAAGGCAGGGTGAGATTACCCCACAGGCTGTCACACCAGACAAAAGCAAAACAGGGAAACTAACATGAAGGAGGGAATATTTTTGTAAATCATTTGATATTGAAGTCATCATCATGAGAAAACACATATTTTGTTGGGTTTTCTTCCATTTGCTCTATGGCTAAGTACTATTTTAATTGTGAATTGCAGACAGGTTGAGTAGGGCCCCATAATTTATTTTCAGTGCTTGGGGTCTCTAAGGAATTTCATCAGGTCCAGGGTAAATGATTGGGTTTTTAAATTTTTTTGAAAAATTATAGAGTTTTCGCTTCAAATCATGTGAGTGTCAGAAGGAAAAAGTTCAGATGAGATACTGAATCCTGGAAAAAGGAAACGAATTGTGCCCACCAGGAGATATTGCTACACTCTCTGAAAAGATTTGGGGGTAAGGGGTCAGAATTAAAGTCAGATCTTCTCAGTTCAAGTCGAGTGCCTTCAAAGCCAGCTTTTGCAGGCCTCGGTTAAATGTTAACCCTAAGCAGGAGAGACTAAGTGGGGAAAGATTCAACATCAATTAAGGCAAGACAGTCACTATCCCAAGGAGGGCGAAGCTTATTAGAGACCCGGAGCCATGATAGCACCCGTAAATTACTTAGAGGCATGACCAAGGAATAATCCAATAATCCATTTATGACTTTAAATAAATCTGGCTGCACACTAAACCCCTTCTGAGTTTACAAACCTATAATATTCACAGCCCACTGGCCTCATATCGGCAGGAGGCCATCACGTCCAGCCCAACTTCTGCATGGTGTTCATAGCACAGAAAATTACCCAGAGCCAAGTGGTCAATACCATATTATCTCCTTCACTGCAGTTATTTATTCTATTTGTTGCTCTTCATTTCAAGCCAGCACCAACTGAAAAGATGGCCAGTCCAGCCCCTAAAAACAAGACTCTTGCTGCTTTCTATTGAATCATGAAAGTTTAAAAAGGGGAAAACGTACATATGCACTTTGCAATTAAGAAAAAAAAAAAGACCTGGGATTCATTTTGTCCAAAGATCGCGGGGTGTGTTTTGGTGAAATATGCCGTTTGGCAAGTCTAGTCTAAATCTGGCAATTCCCAAAATGGTACAGAGATAAATATCTTTTATTTATATTATCATATATTTATTTTAATGCCGGTTAGAAGAAAACACTTATAGCATATCAAACCCTGAGGTTTTAAAAATAGTTTTGCTAAATTAAAGAAATGCATCCGTTTAAAGGAAAACATGAATTTCTTGCCTACTCCTGACTGTATTGCCCCATCTTCTTCCTCATGACACTCACAGTCATGAACCTGACAGAAGAAAACTTCCACTCTGAGGTCCAAGTGTTGTTCTCTCTAGCCCTCTAAGGCGAATCCAGCTCCCTTTCTAGTGACTGGCTACAGAATGGCTCTGTGCTCTAAATATGACCGGAGAGACAGAAAGGAAATTAACGGCCGGGCTGGCCCTCCTTTGTTTTTGAGAGAAGCCTCTGTAAAGCTGGTCACTCCTTCTAGCCATAAACATATAAACTGTGCACCCTAAATACCAGTGTCATCTCTCCTGTGACCATGAGAACAACCAGTCTTGGGGTGAAGCCAGGATGTCATGAGAGAGACAGGAGGCCTGGGATCATTAAGGGGAGCAATAAGCCACTGCATCAATTAACCTGGAAACCGCCGTTGCTTTTTAAGATACTATGTTTTCTTACCACTTGAGGAAGACTGTATTCGTGTTGTTATTACTTGCAGCCCAAAGCATCCTAATGATAAAACGTGAACCTCCAGTGACTGGGAAACCCAGGTCTCCATGCTGGATCGGCCCTGAGTCCTGTCTCCTGGGTTCAGGCGTCAGGCCAAAAGCTTTGCATCTCAAATCAGCAAATACTCTCAAAACGAGTGTGCTACTTCAGTAAATATAGGGGACAAAGAGAGACAAAGGGACTTGGACACAAGGAAGAAAGGGAGGCAAGGGGAGGTACAGAGAAAACCAATGTTCACTCATTCTGGCAAGATGCATTTCACTCCTTATTATGTGTTGAATACCCCATAACAACCTGAAGATATGGAAGGTAATAAGGAAAGGCCCATGTCTTCAAGAAATGACAGAGCAGAGAGAAAGACAGAGGAATGCACAACTAAATATGGTCTGAAAAGCACAACATGCTACAAGGATCAACAAGGAAATAGGAGAAATTTTTAAGGTGTTTTTTTTTTTTAATTTAGTTGGTGCTTAAAACTGAAATATATGACTGGACTGGTCTCTGATCACTGAGCAGAATTTTATGTAGGGCTCTCATTTTTCTTCTTTCTTCAGGCTGTCCCCCACCCTTTTTTTTTTTTTTTTTTTAAGGACTTGAAAGGCACATCGCTAACATTGGAGGGAAAGTCTAAGAAGTCAGGTAAGGAATGAAAGTATACCCAGGGGAGGGGGTGGAAGGTAGCAGGCTGTTACAGAGAGGATGCCTTGGACATCACAATTTCAAGGCGGTCATTGTTTATTTTCCATGTGACCCTACACATCTCAGTTTTCGCGTCTGTAAAATGGGAATGAAACTGCCTTCCCCTCAAGTAGGTCTGAGGCTGAGAGGGAATGATGCTGATGAAAGGTCTTTGTGAATAGCTATAGCTATAGCTATACCAAATATTTATTTTGGGACTGGGTGTGTTGACTCACACTTGTAATCCCATAACTTTGGGATACTGAGGTGGGAGGACTGCTTGAGGCCAGGGGTTCGAGGCTGCAGTGAGCTATGATTGTGCCACTGCACTCCAGCCTGGGCAACAGAGCAAGACCCTGCCTCAAATATAATATAAATTTATTTCTAGAGCTAGCTCCATACAGAATTTCAAAGAACCTTGGGGCACTTGAGTACTGGCATCTATTTGTGTTACAAAACAGGATGAAACAGGATAAATCATTTCTTCCTCAATTTTTTAATTTTTTTTTTTTTTTGCTGGGGGACAAAGAAGCTTGAACTTCTTATCTATCTATCTATCTATCTATTATTTATTTATTTAGGGCTCACACTAAGCATCGGTTCCTCAGATACAAGTCCAAGATGAGGAAAATTGAGGCATTAAAATATTTGAAATCTGACTACAAAATGGCTGTGTTCTAAATGTCTTTGTCCCTTGAAAATTCATGTGTTGAAATCCTCCTCTCCAGGGTGGAGGTCTTAGGAGGCGGTGCCTTCAGGAGGTGATGAGGTCATGGGGGTGGAGCCTCATGAATGGGGTTAGGGCCCTTAGAAAAGAGGTCTAGGGAGCTTCCTCTCTCCTCCCCTGTGAGAGGACATAGGGAGAAGCCCTGTCTATGAACCAGGAAGCCGGCCCTCACCAGATACTGAATCTGCGGGTGTCCTGATATTGGACCTCCAGGCTCCGGAACTGCAAGAAACAAATTCCTGTTGTTTAGAAGCTTCCCAGTCTCCGGTATTTTGTTAGAGCAACTAGAATAGACTAAGACAGCTGTCAATCGTAAAATATGGCATTTCTTCCCATGCTCAGAGTGCCGCCAGCCATTTCTCCAGCGGCTTGCATTTTCTACTCTTTCCAGAATTAGAGAGGGAGAGGGAGTCAGCTGAAGCCTGAGTCCTGTTAGGGCCACCTTGCTGCGTGAGTCACTGGGCGGTGGTTTTGCTGCTGTTGAGCATTGTTGGCTGGTTTCTGCAGATTTGCTAAGCCCCAGTTTCATTCAAAAGCCCCAAGAGGGAGATGCGTGTCTGGTCTCCTTCTTGCTCCTACTGGTCTGCTAGGTGTGTTCTACCAGGACACCTTTGGACACTTTCCCATGGGCGCTTCACAGAGGAAGATGCTGAGCTGGGGGTGTCAGGACGCCTCTAGTGAACTGGAAGTAGATCCCATTCCTTACACTTCTCAAGATGCCTCCCCATCCCCAGTCCCCAAAGTGAATGACTAAAGTTTCTACTGCTCTGCAAAACCCAAGATAGGTCACCATTTTATTCCATTCTGATTCCCCCAGCAGACACAACCACCTGATTCCCCTTCGGAAATATTCTACACCAAATGAAATCTGAGTGAGGTCATTAATTATGAAAATTCACAATGCATAATTATAATAATTACTCTGATCACATAAACATTATACCACCATGAATAATTTAATAGGAATCGTGCTTTTGAAAAGCATGGCAATTAAAATAAAACCCAGGGAGGTGACAGAGAGGATGCAGGAAATATATGCTCCAGTTTGTTCGGAGGAGGCTGTGCAGTCTCCAGAATGCTCACTCTTTGCCATAAAGAATTACTCTCAACCTTAGGAGGCTGGGAGACAAAGAAGGCAATGAGAGACCCGAGAGTTTACAAATGGGCTCCACTCCTGAGAAATGGAGATCAAGAGTTCAAAGAGAGGCTATTTTTCCCCTAAATAAAACAAGTTTAAGCATCTTTATTTTTATCCTCCAGGAAAATAAAATGAAATAAAATAAAATAAAAAATCCTGATTGAAGAAGAAATGATTCATCCTGTCTGAACACCAATCCTCAAGTGCCCCGAGGTTCTTTGAAATTCTGTATGGAGGTAGCTCTAGAAATAAATACAAGTTTTCTGGCCTCCCAATGGGTGGTGTGTACAACTAAACGAAACAATCAGGGAGGAGGGAATTATATTTTGCACTGAAAAGAAGAAATAAGACCAATTTACCCTGTGACTTTTATTAATCATGACAAAATCTTTTTTAAGTGCCTTACTAAGTCTGTGAACAAGCAGCAATTTCTGCAATGAAACAGCCCCCTGAGATTAGGGAATTAAGTTATTTGGAATGGTTGGAAAGGAGAGTTTATACTGTGGAGAGGTGCAAAATGAGACCAGAGGGAGTTTGGACCCAGTTTTTAAAGAGGATCCTCTGTCCTCACTGACAGCAATCCAGGAGACACTACAGGTTCAGATTTACACACTCCTTACCATTCAGAAAAAGCTGACCTATTATCTTGCTCTCTGGCTTTCAAATTTTTTGAAAATCAAGGTCTATTTTAAGAATCACATTTTATAACACAAGTTGGTGCCCATGCTTGCATATACACACACACACACATACACATACCTACACTAACACACAGAAAACACAGACCTACCATGTGAAATGTGCTCTATTAGGAATAAAACTTCTATGCTATTCTGTTTATGAAAGAAAACTGCTGACAGCAACAGTCCACCAAGTTAATTCCACTGCGTCATGATCCACAATTCTTACTGTACACTTAACACTTATGAAGCACCTCATCTAGGTACTAGGGTACCTAGGTAATAAGCACACTTACGAAGTACCTCATCTAGGTACTAGGGTACCTAAGTACTAAGTACACTTATGAAGTGCCTCATCTAGGTACTAGGGTACCTAGGTACTAGGTACACTTATGAAGTGCCTCATCTAGGTACTAGGGTACCTAGGTACTAAGTACACTTATGAAGTACCTCATCTAGGTACTAGGATAAGTACACTAGAAGTACCTATTAGGTACTAGGTATAAGTACACTTATGAAGTACCTCATCTAGGAACTTAGGTACCTAGGTACTAAGTACACTTAACAGACACTTACGAATACCTCATCTAGGTACTAGGGTACCTAGGTACTAAGTACACTTATGAAGTACCTCATCTAGGAACTTAGGTACCTAGGTACTAAGTACACTTAACAGACACTTATGAATACCTCATCTAGGTACTAGGGTACCTAGGTACTAAGTACCCTTAACGGACATGAAGTACCTCATCTAGGAACTAGGGTACCTAGGTACTAAGTACACTTAACAGACACTTATGAATACCTCATCTAGGTACTAGGGTACCTAGGTATAATACCTTAAGGACAAAAGTACCTCATCTAGGAACTAGAGTACCTAGGTACTAAGTACACTTAACAGACACTTATGAATACCTCATCTAGGTACTAGGGTACCTAGGTACTAAGTACCCTTAACAGACATGAAGTACCTCATTTAGGAACTAGGGTACCTAGGTACCTAGATACTAAGTACACTTAATAGATACTTACAAAGTACGTGCTGTGTGCCCAGCACTCATCTAGGTACCAGGGTTTCAGCATTGGCAACGGAGACAAAATCTGTGCCCATGAGGAGCTTACATTCTACCGGAACAAGTTAGAGAAAAACATTGACAAACCCATTTCTTACAACTGCTGGGTGAGGAAGTTGGGCAGGGATTGTCAACCTCCTTTTAATTGACACAAAAACCGGTTCAGGTAGGGGAGTGTGGGCCTCTGCCTTGTACACAGCAGCCATCTCAGGGAGGCCAGCTTTGTTTCCAAGGCTTTCCTCTAAGTTTTGCCTTTCATTCTGTTTGACCATGATTCTTTTGACTGCAAGAAACAGAAAGCAAACTTGAATGTGCATAAGAAAAAAAATGACATTTTGTCAGAGTTCAGCCAGAAAAACAAAACAAAACAAACTGCTGTAGTTACTGCAACAGAAGGGCTTAAACATAGGAGTTGATTATGTAGTGAGGCAAGAGTTACGAAGCAGAGATGGATGGTGAGACACGCAGATACCACTGACAGGAAGGCACCATGCAGCCCTAGGGGAGGAGGAACAATGGATCCCAGGGAGTTTCCAGGGGCCAAGGCCACCCATGGGGCAGGGTGCAAACCAGGACAGAGCGCAGAAGCTACCTCCGGTCAGCCAGGATTCCTGAGACGCCCTGGCCATCACTGCAGGCAGTCCAGGAAGCAAAGCAAGAAAAGGAGAGAAACACTGTGGCTTTCCCCACTTCAATCTCCCTCCTGTCTTCCGCCACTGCCTCAGACTGGACTAGAATGTGTCCAGAAGCCAGAAAACAAGGGAACCTGGGAGGTGCAGTTCCCTATAATCCAGAAGTGAGCAGGGGAAACAGGATGGATCTGAGGACGGAAAGGCAGGCACTCGACCAGCACAGGACTCAACCAGCACAGGTATTGAGTGGGATTGCTCCAGGGCATAACCCTGAGTTATGGGAACAGCAGGACAACTGAGCCTTGAGGAAACAGGAAGCTAAACCAGAGACTCCAATCCCTTCCAGACTGTCCTCTCCCTGTCACCTATTTCTGCTGTTCTGGGAATCTCAGCATCATCTCCTCCTGCAGCAGGTCGGCTGCATTCACACAGTCGGCGCAGGCTGCAGGCAGCTCAGCCCCTCAGTATCAGCCCATCCAGGGGAAAAGGGCACCTGGCACTGTATGGAGATGTTTTGGTTGTCATCAGAGAGGCTGGGTACTGCTGGCATCTAGCGTGTGGGGACAAAAACTCTGCACTATAGGGTGAAAACGGTACCTACACCAGAGGAGGGGAACTGGACTTCAAAGGACTTCATTTGTGTCATGACTCCTGGGAGGTTTGCAACACCTCTATAGATATTTATTTCTTCTTGGATGTACTGAGCAGCCTTGCAGCTGGCTCAGACCATAAGAATGTCCCTCGAGAATATGGGAATTCCTGTGCTGCTCGGGTCATCCAGCTCTTCAGAGGCGTAAGAGCTGCAGGACATAACCTCACCAGGAGGATGGTGCACTCACCCACAGCACACTCCAGTTCAGTGCCTTTCATTGTGGAAAAGATGTAAACTTCCATTCGGACCAGCAGTTCTCAACTGGGAGGGGTGGGATGTGTATACATCAGAATCCGGGAGTAGGGTTAGCATTCAAATGCATATTCAGTCATTTCTATTAGGAAATTGGGAAATCACTTCTTTTTTTTTATTATTAAATGAGCCACAGAAGGCAAAGTTAATCTATTTGTTGTTCTCTTGGCTTGGAGAATAAAGAACAGGATCTTTAAGGGATCATGTTCTCTCCTCTGAGAGAAGAAGTAGAGAAATCTCTGGATTTTTATGTTTATTTGGAAAGGGCATATATGTTTAAAGTTGGGAAATGCTGACTTGTATGTTGGTTGATGGGCCCAAGCCCAGCGATGTCCTGGTCTAGAATAATTCAGCACCTGGCTAGGGGGGGACCCTATTTGACAATTCGGGGGGCTATAACTCCCGGTGGAACAGGGCATCACGCATCTTCAGTGTCCAATATGGTTTAGCTCTGTGTTCCCACCCAAATCTCATCTTGAATTGAAATCTCCACGTCAAGGGAGGGACCTGGTAGGGTGTGACTGGATCATGGGGGCTGCTTTCCCCATGCTGTTCTCGTGATAGTGAGTGAGTTCTCATGAGATCTGATAGTTTAAAAGTGTGGCACTTCCCCCTTCACTCTCTCTCTCTCCTGCTGCCATGTAGGACGTCCCTTGCTTCCCTCTTCCCATGATTGTAAGTTTCCTGAGGCCTCCCAGTCATGCTTCCTGCTAAGCCTGCAGAACTGTGAGTCAATCAAACCTCTTTCCTTTATAAAGTACCCAGTCTCAGGTACTTCTTTATGGCAGCATGAGAACGGACTCATACAATGTTCCTGAATCACATGCCCTGCTGGGTTTCATATGGTAGGAAATAATGTTCCTTTCTGTGCCTTTGGATCCAGCCTTTCAGAATTTCAGGAAGTAATTCCTCCACCTTTTCTGGAGCCCTTGCTTCATGTTATAGGACAGGGCACGCCATCCAGAGGTTCCATCAAGGAAAGAAAAGCAGCTGATGTCAGATCTGCCTGCCCATCTTCATCAGGGCCTGAGGACAGGGTTTGCTGCATGTGAAATATGAGATAATTTGAGGTGAAACATAGGACCTTTAAACGTGCTATCAGTTACGTATTTAGCTTGATGTTTTGGGGAAAATGCAATTAGTATGTAAAAGAGTGACTTTCATGGAAATGAGTGCTTAGGGCAAAGCTCAGATTAAAAGATTTGAAATAGAGAAAAACTGTTATTAAGTAAATGGAAGTGCAGATGATACCAATACAGGCCAAAAATTATTGAGAATCATATAGGGCAGGCTGCAAATTAGAAAATGCTGATTTAAAAGTTACCAGCAATTTTCCGTCTTTGAAGATGGGGATGTTAAATACACCTCTTAGGCCTACTTTCTTTCAGAATATTCTCCAAAATGAGTTGTGAGTGTGTGTGCTTGCGTGTGTTTTCAGCTGCACCCCTATAAACCAGGTATGCTGTGTTCTTGGAGGAAACTGTGAAGTTACCATTAACCCTAACGAAGATACTCACTGTTTTGGTTAGTCCCACAAATAGATGTACTAACAGGACTGTGCCCCATGGAGTTAAGGGACATTTTTAAATTCCTAAATCTAGATTTAGATTCCCTTGTTCTTAAAAACTAATGGCTAGTCACGACGCTACATTCATATGTGTGTGTGTGTGCACATGAGTGTGTGTGTATAAGTGTGCATGTATGTTAACATGTGAGAGGGTGTGTGCATAGGTGCATATGTGCATTAATGAACATGTGAGAGTATGCAGGTGTACGTGTGCGAGTGCGTGCGTGTGTATGAGTGTGCGTGAATGCATTAGTGTGTTAGCGAGCATATGTGAGTATTTGTGCACGTGTGGGCACACATGTGAATGAATGCGCATGTGTGTTCATGAGTGTGTGAATGTGTGGGAGGTGCATGTGTGAATGTGAGTGTGCATGTGTGCGCTGAGCATGAGCGTGTGAGCACATGCATGCGTGTGTGAATGTGTGACTGTGTGGGGGGCAGTGCACACATGCAGGCATGTATGTCTAAGCATCTTCTCCAGGGCAGTAAAAGCCAAAAAGAGCTGGCTATCCTGGGGAAATCAAGGGAAGGAGGAGGCAGCAAGAAGATGTGAATTTCCCTCAGCCCTCACTGAAGGGAAGGTTGTAAAAGAAAAGGGCTTATTTAGCCTGTGACTGTGACACTCAGGTACAACAGCGTGTGCCAGACTTCAGAGGCGACAGTGGGTTTGACCCATGAGTGTATGAGAGTGCCAGCCTCCACAGTGACATGGAGCCCTGTTGTCCCTCACCTTTCGGAAAGTCCTATTAAAATTCCCACCTGCTCTGTGTCATGCTGAGGGAGCTGGGAGCCAGGTCTCCTCCCCTAGTGCTGCCTGGGAGAGAGCTGTGCCCACATGGCTGTCCCAGGGAGAACCTAGCAGCAGAACTCTACTAGATAAAGAGGCAGGGCCAGAAGAAACCACTCACGCCAGAGCAGGACAGCCCAGACCCAGCTGCAGGGGAGGGAAGGACAGGAGAGTTTCCTACAAGCAGGCCTCTGAGCCCTTCTGCCACAATAACAGGGACATTAAAAGTAAGAGAGGGCTGGGCGTGGGTCTCACGCCTGTAATCCTAGAACTTTGGGAGGCCAAGGCAGGCAGATTACCTGAGGTTGGGAGTTTGAGACCAGCCTGACCAACATGGAGAAACCCCAACTCCACTAAAAATACAAAATTAGCTGGACATGGTGGCACATGCCTGCAATCCCAGCTACTCAGGAGGCTGAGGCAGGAGAATCGTTTGAACCCGGTAGGCAGAGGTTGCAGTGAGCCGAGATCACGCCATTGCCCTCCAGCCTGGGCAACAAGAGCAAAACACCATCTCAAAAAAAAAAAAAAAAAAAAAAAAAGTAAGAGAGGATCCTGCAGGGATAACTGGGGACATCAGTGATATTAAGACTGCACCAAACACACAATCATCCCAATTCAGAACTCAATGTCCGGAAGGGCTAGATCAATTTGAAATGAATGCAGCTATTACCTCCAAATCAATACAGATCAAATTGAGGGACATTCTTCTAAAAAACCTGGCCTGTACTCTTCAAACACATCAGAGTTATGAAGACAAAAAAAGGCTGAGAAATTGCTTCTGATAAAAAGACACAAAGAGACATTACAAGGAAACACAGCATGAGATGCTGGACCAACAGAAACTTAGTTTTCTTTGGCTTTTAAATAACAGTAATGGCATAACTGGAAACATTTGAATAAAGGAGGTAGATGCATAATAGTACCGTAGCAATGCCGTTTTATTCTGACCAACGTGATTATATCACAGAATTGCCTTATTTTAGGGAATACACATGATAGAAGTATAACGTGTGCAACTTACTATTAGTTCAGAAAAATTGCACCTAGAGACATACACACACAGATATAGATAGAGATAGAGATATGCAGACAGAGGGGAGAGAGAGAGAGAAACATTCAGACATAGCTAATAAGAAGAATAGTGATAAACAAACCTAGTAAATGTTAATTTGGAGGAATCTAGGTGAAAAGTACGTAAGACTCTTTGTACTATTTTTGCAACTTTTCTGAAAGTCTAAAATTATTTCCTAGTAAAAAGTTTAAGATAGTATTTTGATGCAGGAAGTACTTTATCCACAGTGGGCAGGATTTAAACCAGAGGTTCTCGATGCACCCAAGGGACATTTGGCAATGGCTGGAGACATTTTTGGTTGTCATAACTGTGTGGGCAGGGAAAACGCTGCTGGCATCTAGCCCTGCACAGGACACTCCCCCACCCCAGCAATAAACAATAATCTTGCCCAACATGTTAACAGCGCTGAGGCTTAGAAACTGATTGCAAAACTTAAAGGAGAAGGAATGAGATTTCTCACAGACATGACCACAAGTAGTGCTGGCAAAGCCACTGCCCTTCTTGGAAAAGCAGCATCATTTGGCAGAGACAATATAGTTCTTCTTCATCTTCTTTTCCTTATTCTCTTGACCAACATCTTTACTCTTTCTACCCCTCTTTCTCAAGTTTTCCAGAATCCTGTTCAATGGACGCTAATCTCACGTGCCTGGCACTCCCTCTCTCCCTCCTTCTGGTACCAACAGATCCCTTCTGGGAAGGGATCTCAAAACTCCAGCCTCAAGGACTGGATGGGAACTTCCATGTCTGTATGGATCTTGCTGCTTTGGCCTCAGGGGACTGTGTGCCCAAACTGGGCCACTTCTAGCATCTCATCCTTTCCATCAAAGTTGAGTGGTCAAAGGCAGAAATGAAGAATTGTCCTGAGGCCATAATCTAGACTATTTGTCCCACACAGCATTTAACAATTTTTTATTTTGTTGTCCACACTTGAAAGCTGCCATTTCATATTTAAATATCCTTATTTCCTGGTTTATGTAAATCAGTAAGGCTTAGGAATTATTCTGCCCACATCTGCTACTGCCTATGGGAGCCAGGGCTACTCTCACCTGCTGTCACCACGTGGGAGTGGCCCTGGCCCCACAGACTGAGCATCACACTCCCGTTCATCATGGCCCAATCAACATGCTTCACTCCTGAGTAAACAGGGGCCCTGGAGGCATTTGAGTTTGTAAGCCTGCATCCGGGGGGGGGCACATTCCACCAAGCAAGCCAGAGTCGTTTCCTCAAAAGTTCACGTATAAGCTAAGGGAAGCAAAGACCTTCCTGAGAACTGAAGTCCAGGAGCTCTCAGTGGCCACATTTCCCATGATGTAGAAAATCCAAATGAGAGAATGAAGCCTCCATGAAAGCGCGCATGTGTGTGAAGGAGGGAGAGAGTGAGAGAGAAAGAGAGAAAGGGAGAGAGGGATAGAGATGGGGAGAGAAAGAGAGAAAGGGAGAGAGGGATAGAGATGGGGAGAGAGACAGAGAGAGAGAAAGAGAGAAAGGGAGAGAGGGATAGAGATGGGGAGAGAGACAGAGAGAAAGGGAGAGAGGGATAGAGATGGGGAGAGAGAGAAGAGAGAAAGGGAGAGAGGGATAGAGATGGGGAGAGAGAGAGAGAGAGAGAAAGAGAGAAAGGGAGAGAGGGATAGAGAGAGAGAGAGGGAGAGAGAGAGAGAGAGACAGAGAATGAATGAATATGTCCTTGACGCCCTATTCAAATCCCAGTGAACCCCTGGGTCTGGCTGGTTCCTCTCCTCTTTTAATCAATTTTACCTTGGCTTGCCTGTCTATAAAAGTTCCTCTGCTGCCTGCGCTGGTGTTAATCTGTTACTTGTGTTTAAGAGTCTAATGTTCTTCCCTGGCAACTCCATTAAGCTCTTTAATCTTTTAAAAGCTGGTGATAAGATTAATTTGATTTATTTAGTAAAATATCTTTTTTTGTTTTCATTCTTATATGTAATTGAAACACAATAATTGTACATATGTATAGGGTACAGTATGATATTCTGATACGTGTACAAAACGCATAATAATTAAATCAGGGTACTTGCGTATCAATCACTTCAAATACCATTTTTGTTGAGAACATTCAAAATCTGCTCTTCTAGGTATTTGAAAATATACAATAAATTGTTGTTCATCATAGTCACCCTGCAGTGCTGGAACTTATTCCTCCTACCTCACTAAACAGGGTCTTGCTCTGTCTCCCATGCTGGAGTGCAGTGGTGCAATCTTGGCTCACTTCAACCTCCACCTCCGAAGGTCAGCAATCCTCCCACCTCAGCCTCCCAAGTAGCTGGGACTAAAGGCACTCACCACCATGCCCAGCTAACTTTTTGTGTGTATTTTTTGGGGGTAGAGATGGGTACGCTATTGCCTAGGCTGGTCTTGAACTCCTGGGCTCAAGCAATCCTTCCACCTCAGCCTTCCAAAGTACTGGGATTACAGGCATGAGACACCACGCTGGCTGTCTTCTACTCTTCTGTTCTGTGAGAGACGGTAGACTTAGAAAGGCTTATTATTATTAAAATGATAATTTCTCCCAAATTCATCTATGTCATTTTCTTATTTTACATAATTCTAATTAACTTAAGCCATTGACTTTTAATGTTACAATATGTTTTACCGCTATAGGTAGAGATTGTCTTATTTATGTGGGCTAGAGTTACACGGGAAGTCTAATCTGTGCATAGGAGAGGTGCTCACTCTGCTAATCTTTCACCATTATTTCTTACAGGAAACCTCTTGCCATTATTTCTTACAGGAAAGCTGGCTTTGATTCATTTGGATTAGCTTCACGTAAGTTTGAGGGCACTCGCAGTGTGGTGGTCACAGCACATGTGCCAAGGACCATGGAGATAGACCCACTAGGTCCAAACCCTGACTCTGCCAATCATTTGCTGTACATTTTAGAAATGCTCTGAGTGCCCCTAGTTGTAAGACTAACAAATGTGCTTATCTCCTGAGGTTACCATGAAGAGTAACTAAGTTTATATACATATCTGTCACACAAATGATGGCCCTCCCAGAACACTATACACTCCTAAACACAAATTACTGTTTAGATGCTGTATTAGAGTTCTCCAGAGAAACAGAACTGATAGGATATAGATATATATCTATATATATATATGTTAGGCAAATTGGCTCATGTTATTTTCCTAGGAATGGCTGGTCAGTACATGGTGGTACATGGGCCCATGGTCATCTCTGGTCAAAATGCTCATTCACCACCCCGACCTGCCAAAAAATGGGTATCTTGAGAAGTTGCAGCACATTCCTTTGACTTGAACTTTATAGAATTCTTCTAAACAGATAATATAATGGAGTTCATGTAACTGAGGATACGAACTGGATGCTGCCCCTCTTCCTCCTGCTTCTGAACAGTTCAGCCCAACACCATCAGGAGAGGCCCAGCAAGGCAGACAGTGGAGACTCAGTGGCTGGGGCAGGGGGTCAGGGGAATGGCAAGGAGGACTGGCAGCATCAGGGGCTGGAGACTGAGCAGACTGATGTGGGGAAGGCAGGGGAAATGGCCTGGCCTGGGATTAGGAGAAGGGAGCTACAAACACAGAAAGGAAGAAACCTAGAATGACTCGTGTGGTGCTGGATCAGAATCTGAGGCATCAGTGTGAACTCATGGTTTTTAAGACAGATAAATAGATTAGATCATAGATAGATGGATAGGGGCATAGGTAGATAGATACAGAACAGTAGACAGATAGAGAACAGTACATAGATAGCTAGGATAGGTTAGGAGAGAGAGAGAGAGAGAGAGAGAATGCCTAGATACAGAACAGTAGATAGAGGTAGAGAGGTAATGAGAGAGGAAGAGAGAAAGGCCAATGTGTGCACAATGATTTCCTGCCTCTGTTCACTGAGTGGAACTAGAGCACCCCATTAGTCATGAGCACATGCAGAGCCAGGATCTTGATGTCTAAATACCATTTCCCCACTAAAAGCAACTGAACTGATTCCAAAACTGGGGCAGGGAAGGTACAGATGAGCCTTGAGGATCTTATATCCAGAAAGTAGGGCAGTGCTTAAAGAAGGAGGATGTGTCAGAACACAGAAGTTGTCATAAAATGGCTCCCACTGGCCAAACCTGTGATATTGTGAGCATCAAAATAAACAGTTATAGTAATGAAATGTAAGCCATAGAGTACAAAAGAAATCCAGGAACCCATCCTGTTATAGATTCATAAATGAAATGTTGAAATTCTAATGAGGAACAGGATGTTCACACAGACTCTGAACATCTTTCCACAAAACATGTCTTAATTTCAAAGGGAATAAGAGTAACCTCACAGTAGAGAAGCCCAGCAGACACCACCTTAATCAGGTGATCAAAGAGAACATCATTAATATTGTGACACATTTAAATCCCGTGTAACCCGATAAAGTACAAAGACAACAGCAGAGCATCCTGTCTGGAGCATTCCTGCCCAAAATGTAGCATCTGAATCACTAAGCAGGAAGAAACATCAGACAAATCCGAATGGAGAGACGTGTCACAAAATAACTAGCCCATAAGCTTCTACAGTGTCAAAGTCATGAAATTCAAGGGAAGACTGAAAAAAAGTAAAAAGCCATGACAACTAACTGCAATGTGCAATCCTGAACTAGATCCTTCTGCTGTGAATTATTGGGACAATCGTTTATATGGTTTGGCTCTGTGTCCTCACCCAAATCTCATCTTGAACTGTAATCCCGACGTGTCCAGGGAGGGACCTAGTGGGAGGTGATTGGATCATGAGGAGGGGGGCAGTGGCTAGCCCATGCTTTTCTCATGATTATGAGTGAGTTCTCACAAGATCTGATGGTTTCATAAGGGACTCTTTTCCTTTTGCCTCCTCCCTTTCCTGCCACCATGTGAAAAAGGTACTTGCTTCTCCTTTGCCTTCTGACATGATTGTAAGTTTCCTGAGGCCTCCCCAGCCATGCAGAACTGTGAGTCAATTAAACCTCTTTCCTCTATAAATTACCCAGTCTCAGGGGAATTCTTTATAGCAATGTGAAAATGGAATAATACAACAGTATTGTGTGGTAATAATGCAGCAATGGTAATTCTCTGATTTTGATGTTATCTTGTGCTTTTGTAAGAGAATGTCTTATTTGTATGAAATACACAACAAAACATTCAGGTATGATAAGCATCAACTCAGCCAGTTACTCTGAGATGGTTCATGGGACAAAAGTTCTAGGCACCTATTTTTGAAATGTTCTAAATGTTTGAGCTTGTTTAAACATAAAAACAACAAAAAACTCCAGTCATTTTCCACTATGTATGAGTAGTTTTTATTTGTATAAGTGTCAGCCTCAGGAGGAAAGAGAATCCAACTCCAATGTTCAAAGTCCCTTTTATGAAGGACATACTAATGGAAGAAATGAAATAATGAGGCTGGGTACCTAGAGATAAGAAATAGACATTATCTTCACCTGAAGGGGGAAGTGGAGAAGGGAGTGTTCCTGAAGGTCAGTGGGAGCTGGAATCTTCAACAGAGGCCACCCAACAGGAGTTAGATTCAAGGGGAGACAAAGGCACAGCCAGAGATGGGCCCAAACAGGCAGCGAGTGGGGAACAAATATTCCAGCTTCTCCTTTCTCTTGCCCTCCAATCTCTTGCCATGTCCCCACTGGTCAGCCCCCTATGGAATCCAGCAGATACAGGAACCAGGAGTTGCCATTTGCAGGGTCAGCCTCCTAGGGTTCAGAGCAGGACAGAGAACAGTGGAGATTGTATCCAAAATGTGCAAATGAAAAATAAAGACAAACAGACATTAGGTCATTTGACCCTTTTAAATAACTCCACGAGACACATTCTACTAGCCCCAATGACAGACACAGAAGCTGAGGTTTGGTGCTATAAGTGGCTTTCCCATGTCTACACAGTGGAGCAGGGATTTGATTCAGGCCAGTACAACCACCAAGCCTTGATCTTGCCTCCCAAACAGGACCTGTCTGGAGAGGAAGGGGTCCTAACTTGTTGAAACAAACCTGTTTTAGATCTCATCTTTCTGTCTTCCAACTGGCACTTGGGCCACCTCTTGTATCTATCTCATTTTGCCTCTTATATTGAAGGCAGCCTGGGTTGACAGCTGAGTGATAAATGATGTTTTCTTATCCTTGGTTTCAGGCAAGTATGACACAAACTCAATTAGGAAAACACATCTTCATGCTGCCTCCTGTTCATAGATACTAACCCAAGTAGACTTCTGAGAGGGAAAGAGATACAACTTGCTTGCATGACTCTTCTATGTTCCTGTGACCTCTGTTGATCACACTCTCAAAGCTGGAGACGTAGGAATATATATCATTCTTTTTCTGGTCTCAATAATTCATCCCTTTTCTGGTAACAACACCCACATTTTTCGCTGCATCCCACTTCTAGCCCATATGACCTCCTCCCACAGCTCCCTGGCCTGGATAGTTAGAGCACATTGTTTTCTACTGACTGGGTTGAATGGTTCAGAAACGGGCACATGAAACAAACAGAGCCGACGAAACACAGTATGACTTTTGCTGGGATTATTGGGAGAGAGAGATTTGACCCCTCAAGCATGTAAACCTGGAACTTCCAAGAGCCACAAATCAGAACCTAATAAGGAGGCCAACAGTATAACAGGCCAAGTAAATTACTTTTTAAACAAATTCTAATGTTATCATCGAACACCCAGATCAAGTCACATCTGATGCCTCATTATAATATCTTTCCATCCACTCAAAAGATACCTTATACTCATTAGTAGTCAGTCCCCATTATTCTAGTGATTACGCTATTAAGTTAACTGAATTTAAGCATGTTTTCCTTATATAAAGATATTAGGATGCTTTTCACTATTTATGATAGAATTCTGGTCTGTGTTTGAAGTTTATCCCTTTAATGTGGTCAGTTTTGAGACTCTCTTGTCTACAAGGAAGGAGCCCCTCCTATATGTCACCTGAAAGTAAGAGGCAGATGGATACAAGGGAGGGTGGGACAACTCAGAAATAAAGTTGGCGACTTGATAATGTTGCCCCTGGCCAGCATGTGAATCTGTGTATCACACCCCTCTTCGGGCGCTCTCACCTCAAATTGACGGGGACACTTCCCTGGAGTGGCTGACGGAGAGAAGAGATGAAGACAGGCTCCGTTCTCAGCTAGAGACCTTTAATAAAATGGTGGCCTTCAGAGATTTCTGGCATATAAAACTTACCTCCCCATTTTCATGTATATAGCAGGCAGCATGAATCTTGGGCTAGCAAGATTCATGAGACTGGCTCAGAATGAAGGACAGATAATATGAGAAGCCAAAGACAGACTGAAGTCATTTATTCACTTGTCCGTTCATTCATTTATCAAACATTCAGGGCCACACCAGAATACCAGAGGTACAACAGCCATCAGCAAAATAGACAAATACAACCATGAAAAAATAGGCTAAAATTTCTGTGCTCATGGAGCTTTAATTCTAGGGAATGGGAAGACAGTTAAATAAGTCAAAGTTATAATTTATCAGGAGGGGATAAGTGCAAAGAGAAAGGACAAAATAGGGACAGGGCACAGAAAGGGCAGGAATGGAGAACAGACAATGTGCATAGGGAGACTTCCATGAGGAGGTGCCCTTGGCACACAGATCTGAGAAGCTGAAAGTGCGTCATGAGGGTATCTACAAGTTACCCCACAGCAGGCATGTGCAAAGGCCCTGTGGTGGGAGTCTATCTGGTGTGGTGAGCCCAGCAAGCAGGCCCATGGGACTGGAGCAGAGTGTGGGGTTGAAAATGAGGTCAGAAGGATGCTACAGGGTCAGAGATTACAGAGTGCCTTGTAGATCACTGCACAGACTGTGGCGTTATCTCTGAATATGATGGGAGACACTAGAGAATCTGAGGCAGAGGACATGATCTGACCACTAGTCAAGAAGGGCTTAAACATGCAGCTGGTGTTTGCTGAGGATGGTGGACATTTAAATCTTCCCGTCGGGCTAATGAACAAAGGAAGCACTGTCTCTAGAGGATTAGCAGTGATTTAATAATAATAAAAAAATGACAGCACCAATTCTGTCTCTGAAATTTATTCCTTTTATGTGGCCAGTTCTGGGAATCCATTATCTTCAAGGAATGAAGATAATGAGTGTGCTTGAAGAATAGACAGGTGAGATATTTGAGAGAGAAAACAAAATTCCCTTTGCCTGGGACCAGATCTTCCAGGACCCTCTATTACTCAGGGTTCTCCTGGAAAATAGAACCAATAGGGTGAGTATATACCGAGAGAAACTTATTTTAAGGTATTGGCTCATGCGATTGTGGAGTCTGGCAAGTCTAAAATCTGTAGGGTCGGCTGGCAGGCTGGAGACCCACCGAAGATCTAATGTTGCAGTTCCCATCCAAAGGCTGTTGACTGGCAGAATTCCTTCTTGTCTCTGGGGTGGTCAGCCTTTTGATCTCTGCAGGCCTTCAACTCATTGGATGAGGCCTACCCACGTTATGCAGAGTAACCTGTTTTATCAACATCCACCAATTTGTTAATCTCACCCAAACAGACACACACACATACACATACATATAGAATCAAGTCTGAACAAGTATCTGGGAACTGTGGCCCACACAAGTTAAGACAAAAAATTAGTCATCATGGACACCCTGACCAATGGGGATTAGTAAAAAGCTGCTGTTTGCAGGCTTCTTGCCTCTGTGAATGGTAGAGGGGACCCCTTCCCACCCAGAACTAATGGGCAACCACACAGCCAAACCACTGCCAGCTGTCACCTCCATGGCATCGGTGCCGCAGGGAGACAGGCTGGGGTCAAGGGCCAGGACATGGCCAGGGAGACAACTGACCAGGAGAAGGCAGTGAGAGATCCCAGCTAGGAAATGTCATTTAGTTAATAGGATATGAACACGACAGATGAAAACACTGAGTTTGAAGGCAAATGAGAAAAGTCTGCTCTCTCAGTCAATTCATTGCTTACAATTAAAAAGTGGAAAATAAAGAAAATGGTAACCCGGGGCTGTGTAGCAACCCAAAAGATTTACATAAATTGAAGATAAGAACCTATTGCCACTTAGGAAGCAGGAAAGACGGAACAGAGCCGGAGCAGAACAAATGCCCTGAAACATAGACTTCCCCTGAGATTTTTGTTCTCATAAATCAGGATGCCGGGGGGGCAAGCCTTTTAGGGTCACCGTATACAGCTGCAGCATGAGAAACTGGCAGGCTTTAGCAACTCAGCCCAGGGATCGAACGGTCCTGGGGGTGAGCACCTGGGGTTGAAAGCAAGGTCTCCTTGTCTGCAAGAGGAGGTCAGTGATAGAAGATGCTATTATTGCAGTGCCCATCTCTTACTGGAGGGATGTTGGATGGCTGGATATCAATGAAAGAAGAATGAATGAAGGTCAAGACAAGCAGAAAAGAGAAAAAGCCACCCAGAAGTAGAGATGCGGTGAGAGATAAAGAAGGTCACCCTCCTAACTTGAGATGGTCCTGGACTTTGTTGTTTGTGCGTAGGCAGGAGAAACAAGCTGACCTCCCATGTGGAGGTCCTGCGTAGGCAGGAGAAACAAGCTGCCCCCACAGTGTGGAGCACACCCGTGACAAGCAGCCATCCAGTGGCTTTTGATTCCCTTCGTTTTGCTCATTTGGTTGGTGAATAGGGTTTTGCCTGCTGGGCATTCATTCCCCATCTTCTGATACAGCTCCACCTGTGTTTGGGCATCATCACACCTTCTATCTTAGTGGTGTGGGTGGAAGTGACCTCACACCCAGGCTCCCAGAATTCCTGTGCCTAAGATCTGCATAATCAGAAAACCCCATTCCCTTAAGTCAGCAGTGAGTGGGCCGAAGACTGTAGTGAGTGCCAAAAATCTACCCCTGCAACTTTTTCTATAACCATGTGAGAAGTCACTTTCTTTTAGTTGAGTATGCTGTGTGGACAGAATATAAGCCTGGAGCTGCTGCTGACAACGATGCCCTCTCCAAAATGAAGACAGCAAAGAGGACAGAGGAGCCAAGAGACTGGGAGAAACAGAAACTGTCCAGTGACATCACTTGGCCCCTGGATCCAGCTGTGCCTGAAGTCTATCTGGACTTTGCAGTTACCTGAACTAATTATTTTTTTTCTTCTTTTGACTTTGGTATGGTTTGCTTAAGCTGGGGGTTTTGGCATTTGTAACTAGAGGAATCATGAGTAAGAAACTGAATAATTTGGTGCATATTCAAAAACCATTTCCATCAAACAGACAGGGAAAACTGCTTCTGTGTGTCAAACCCAACCTCATTGTTTCCAGTGGAGACAAAAATCACATTTTCAGGAATACCTTGTTAATGGCATAAGTAAGAGTTTGTTCTTTTTTGTTTGTATGTTTTGTCTTAAAATCATCACTAAGCTGTAACTCAATGATAAGACCAGAAACTAGCCTAGAATTGTGTGTGTGTGTGCGTGTGCGCGTGTGTGCACACGTGTGTGTTAAAGGCAGGAGGTGGTTTTCTTCAAGTTCCTTTATTTTGAGAATATGAGAGTCCCTTGTTGCCTCAAAGACTTGCTAGTAGAATACTGTGTGCCAAAGTGGCTAGTGTTCGATCCACATTTCTACAGCATCTGGGTCCGCAGAGACAGTGAGGAAACGCAGCAAAAGCAAACATAATTATGGGGCCAGAGGGACCAATTGAGCAAGAAGGATGAAAAAAGTCAACTGCAGAGTTGGGAGAAAAAATTAACCTAAGAGAGAAATGGGGCCTGCTCTGGATGGTTTTCACGACTCTGAGAACTCAGAGGGAGAAGGGGAGCTTTAAGATTGTGTCAAGAATATCCTAACACTAAGCCAGATGGAATTATGCCTAAGCTGTAGTTAAGCATGAAGTGGTCAAGGGATGTCTCAGAATATAAACCTTTGGCTCTCTGTTTAGGTCTATAATAAACAAACACCTCACACTTGACCAGTTTTCCTATTCCCTGATATTGCTGAATGCACAGTTCTGTTTTCTTTGCTTTGTGTTTTAAATTATTCTCAGTTATTTTTAAAAAAATATCTATGTAAGGTTTCCATTGTATTGTACTGTGGATTCTTCTTCTCCATGGCTTTAATAATACAAATAATGATGGCCCTGACTTACTGAACTTTACTATATGCCAAGTCTTACCGCATGGAATAGTTTGCGTGGCCCCAAAAGTGAATGTCCACTTAGAACCTGTGAATATGTCCTTGCTTAAGAAAAAAATCTCTTTTCAGATGTCATTAAGGATCTTGAAATGAGATCATCCTGGATTACAGTGGATTATAAATCCAATGACTGGTATCCTTATAAGACAGACAGGTAAGGATCATTTAGAATGGACGGCCATGTGAAGACAGAGGCAAACATTGCTGTGATGCTGCCACAAGCCAAGAGCACCAGGAGTCAAGAGAAGCTGGAAAAGGCGAGGAAGGATCCTCCCCTGGGGGCTCAGCACAGTGCATGGTCCTGACAACATATGATTTTGGACTTTTGGCCCCAGAATTGTGAGAGGATCAATTTTTGTTACATTAAGCTTCCCTGTTTGTTACAACAGCCCTTGGAAACTCATAAAGTGCGCTAAGTATCTCTAGTCCACTTTTGCATTAAATATTATCAACCATCCTATAAAATAGATATTATCCCTTCTTAGCACAGTGGTCCCCAACCTTTCTGGCAAAAGGGACCAGTTTTGTGGAAGACAATTTTTCATCAGACCAGGTGGTGGGGGGATTGTTTCAGCATGATTCAAGCACATTACATTTATTGTGCATTTTATTTCTATTATTATTACATTGTAATATATAATAAAATATTATATAACTCACCATAACATAGATTCAGTGGGAGCCCTAAGCTTGTTTTCCTGCAACTAGACCATCCCATCTTGGGGGCTAGTGGTGGACAGTGACAGATCATCAGGCATTAGATTCTCATAAGGAGCACGCAACCTAGGCCCCTTGCATGCACAGTTCATGATAGGATTCATGCTTCTATGAGAATCTAATGTTGCCGCTGATCTTACAGGAGGCAGAGCTCAGGCAGTAATGTGAGTGATGGGGAGCAGCTGTAAATTCAAAGGAAGCGTTGCTCGCTTATCCATCACTCACCTCCTGCTCTGCAGCCTGGCTCCTAATAGGCCACAGACCAGTACCAAACCATGACCAGAGGGTTGGGGAACCCCGACTTATAAAACAAAACTGAGGCTCAGAAAAGCTGTCCTTTATTTTTTCACTACATACACTAGGTCTTAGGGCCAGTGGAATGAACATCGGTTGATTTTTCATCCAGCATCCATCACATCTTCCTTTAGTAACAGCTCTTCAGTTTTTCTCTGGGAGGAAAATCCTTTCCCCTTGGATACAAAATGATGGAACTATTAATGAGGCTGTCTTACACCTTTCTAAATAGAGATGGGCCTACACAATCTGTGTGCATCCCTGACAGTTAGAATCAACTGAAGAGCTTTTAAACAGTAAAACTGATCAGCCCTGCCTCTACACCCACCCCTACTCCATCCCTACCAAAGAGTTTGATTCCATTGGTTTGGGATAAGGCTTGGGGATTGGTATTTTTTAAATTCCCCAGGTGAAAAGTTTAGCCAAGGTATAGGCTTCTTTCATCCTGGAATCTAAAACATGAGCACTGAGACAAAAATAAGTAAAATGGTTCCTGTTTTCCAACTATGGTACCCTAAAGAAGCCAGACAATTATAGCTACAGGAACCCAGCACCTGGCAGCTTCCTGCTCATAGAAAACCTCGTCCTTCAGCTTTCTCTGGAGTCAACAGCTTCCAATCTCTTATAACTTAGTAATAAGCAATTAAGGTATTGAGATGTTTCTGTTGCTAACAACCAAAGACTTCTGACCAATTCATCCAGGAACTGGTGGAACAGAAGCTCAAACTTAAGCTTTTGTTTCTTTTTTTTTTTTTTTTGAGCTTATTTTTTTATTTATTTTTTTTTTATTATACTTTAGGTTTTAGGGTACATGTGCACAATGTGCAGGTTACATATGTATCCATGTGCCATGTTGATTTCCTGCACCCATTAACTCGTCATTTAGCATTAGGTATATCTCCTAATGCTGTCCCTCCCCCCTCCCCCCACCCCACAACAGTCCCTGGAATGTGATGTTCCCCTTCCTGTGTCCATGAGTTCTCATTGTTCAATTCCCACCTATGAGTGAGAACATGCGGTGTTTGGTTTTTTGTCCTTGCGATAGTTTACTGAGAATGATGTTTTCCAGTTTCATCCATGTCCCTACAAAGGACACGAACTCATCATTTTTTATGGCTGCATAGTATTCCATGGTGTATATGTGCCACTGAGCCTTCCTAATTAGTCCATAAGTGATAACTCACCATGTTGCTGGCAAAATGAAGGGTATTGAGAGAAGAAAGAAAAAAATGTTATACATAGAAAAGACATGGTCTTCTATACTAAGTTTTTGGGTTGCTTTAGGATCCCAGCCAGCTGCAAGTGTAAACTCAACATTCCTAACACATTATTAAGAACATCCTTAATCAGGAAAAAAAAAATGTGTACGCATTGTAGAAGACAAGAAATCAGTCTCTCTGGGAGAGTAACTAGAATCCATTGTCCTGGAAATTTTGCTGACTTAGACTCCAGATGGGTTGTATTTCGCATTTGTTTTCTCCTTGAATGCAGCAACTTCTAAGTTCCTAAAGGCATATAAAACAAGGGAGCTCAGTGCACAGGTAGGAAAATAACATCTTGAAGAGAAACTGGTTTTAAGAACATCAGAAGTACCCACTTAGAAACAAAAGCAACACCATTAATACAATTTTTATTCTTCTTTAATAGACATAAAGATAATTTTTAAATGACAATTCTCTTAGTCACACCTAGGGTATGTGAGTGCATGTACTTGAACATATAGTAGAGGAAAACAGTATAAGGAATATACTGTTGTAAATTTCTTATGTAGCATACAAAGCACTGTAACATAATTTGAATGCAAGTAATGATTAATTAAAATTGTATTTTGTAAGCCATAGAGCAATGACTAAAATTTAAAAAGAAGTATAAACAGTAAGCCAATAGTGGAGATAAAATGGAACCATAAAAAAATACACAATATAAAAGCTGGTAGGGAAAGAGCAAAAGAAGAATAAAGAGCAGATGGAACATAAATAAAACAATGAGCAAAATGGTAGATCTTAATACAAATAGATGAATAATTACATTAAACATAAGTGGCCTAAACATTACACTTAAAAGACAGAGATTATCAGATTGGATAAACAAGTGAAACCCAACTATATGCTGCCTATAAACAACTAACATTACATATAAAGACACAAGTTAAAAGTAAAAAGATGAAAAAGATATTACCATAAAAATACCAATCAAAAGAAAGGTGAGGTGGCTATATTAATATCAGATAAAATAGATTATAGAACAAGAAATATTTCTAAGAATAAATAAAGGCATTACATAAAAGTGGACTGATTGAACAACAACAAAAAAATCCTAAGTAAGTATGTATCTAAGACAGTGTTCAAAATACATGAAACGAAAGCTGTCAGAGCTAAAATAAAAATAGACAAAACCATAACATAGTTGGGGATCTCAATACTCTTCTCTCAATAAGTGACAGAACAAACAGATCAGTAGGAATAGAGAAGACCTGAACAACACTATACACACGTAGGGAATCATTGTGGCCTTGGGTTAGGCAAAGCTTTCTTAGATGTGACACCAAAAACCCAATAACTAAAAGAAAATATTAATAAACTAAACATCATTAAAATGTAAAACCTCTGCTCTTCCAAAGACACATACTCAGAGAAACTATCTGTAAAACACTTATCTGACAAAGGACTTGCATTCAGAATATATAAAGCACTCTGAAAAATCGTTAACAGGAAAATAATCAATAAAAAGTGGGTACAATATTTGAAAAAGATACTTCGCTAAAGACAATATAAGGACAGCAATTAAGCACAAGAAATAATGTTCAACATTATTAGTCATGACAGCAAAAATTAAAACCTCAAAGAAATGCCTGTTATACACCTATCAGAATGACTAAACAAAATCAGAACAAAATGGATAATATCAAATGCTGCTGAAGATACAAACCAACTATTATGCATGGCTGATGGGGATGCAAACTGCTAAAACTATATTTAAAAAGAGTTTGCAGTATCTTATGAATTTATATATACAGTCTGCATACAACCTAGCAATCCCAATCCTAGCTACTCAGGAGAAATGAAAATATATGTTTGTATGAAGATTGTTGGTGAATATTTATAGCAACATTTTTCATAATTACCCAAAACTTGCATAATTTTAATGTCTTTTCAGTATGAAATAAACTGTGGTGCATTCATTCAATGGAATGCCATTCAGCATTGAAAAGGAACAAACTATTGATACATTGATGACTATCAAATGCATCCTGCTAAGTAGAAGAAAGCAGATCCAAAAGCTGCATACTGCATGATCCTGTTTTTATGACATTTTGAAAAAGGTAAAACTCTAGAGACAAGTAACAAATCAGTGGTTGCCAGGACTGGAGGTAGAGGAAGGAGGGGGCTACAAAGGCAAATAGAAATTTTGGAGAGCAGTGGGCATGTTCTATACCGCAATCCTAGTGATGTTTACGTGACTGTGTGCATTTGTCGAAACTTAGAACTATACACTCAAAGAGGTGAATTTTATTGTGTGCAAATTTTACTTTAATAAGCCTGGCTTTTAAACAAAGTAGATAGCTGTAAAAATGTTCTATCAATCAGATGTTCCACTTATTCCATTAATTCAGTAATACTCTCCTTCACTTCAATTAATACACCAAAGACACATTTTTATTAACCTTGCTTTTTATGACTATGGATGTATGAAATATCTAATACATCCAAAGGCTTTGTTTTAACCTCTGCTCACGGTGGTGTTAACTACTAATATAATTGAGAGTGCTGAGCTCTTCTCTGCGTGACTATAGCCACCCTTGTGATTAAGCTAACAGTGAACAGTGAGATGAACGAAGAAGAGGTTGAAGCAAAACTCAACTGCTTAAGGGAAGGGCCAGGCGAGTGAGCAGAGGAAGAGAGGACCTGAATAAACACACTCTCCAGAGGAGGACACCCCTGCTCAGCTTTGGCACAAGGTAGCCACAAAAGAAACTACACCCAAGATTGGCAGACTCTCGACACTTTTGAGAGAAGTTGGAAATCCTAATTTGTTTTTCATAATGAAGGAGAAAACTTATTTGATCTTCTCAGTAGATGCAAAAGAGCATTTGATAAAATTCTATATGCAACTTCTAGCAAACTAGAAATAAAATCTTTTTTATAATTGACAGATAAAATGTATATACAGTTACAGAGTACAACATGATGATTTGATATATGCACACATTGTGGAAATCCTAATTTTTTTATGTGAATGCTCCCATTTCTTTTCATTTCATTATTATTATTATTATTATTATTATTATTATTTTGAGACCAAGTCTTACTCTGTCACCCAGGCTGGAGTGCAGTGGCGTGATCTTGTCTCACTGCAACCTCCAACTCCCAGATTCAAGTGATTCTCATGCCTCAGTCTCCCGAGTAGCTGGGATTACAGGCCCCCGCCACCACGCCCAGCTAATTTTTGTATTTTTAGTAGAGATGCGGTTTCACCATGTTGGCCAGGCTGGTCTTGAACTTCTGACCTCAAGTGATCCACCCGTCTTTGCCTCCCAAAGTGCTGGAATGACAGGTGTGAGCCACCGTGCCTGACCAACTCTCACAATTTTTAAATGTTGGGAGCCTTTGAAAAAAAATTGTACGGATAAAACAGTACTTGTCTGCGGGTCCTGAAGTTTGCAAGCACTAGTCAAGAAATGTGGGTATAGAAGAAGAACTATAATAGGACACATTCGGATCTGATGGTTTAATAGAATGATTTCCAAGAAGTTACAATAACTACTAAGAGGCTAAAACACGGTAAGGAATTTCGACTTGAGGGATAAGAAGGGACAAGGATGAAAAGAAAATCTATGTGTCTGTGCTAAGTGTACACATGTAAGTGTATGCAGGACAAGACATGAGCATCATTCTTTGGTGGCAGCACGAATGTGGGTAGGCTGAGAGGGGCTTCTCTACCCTGATGACATCCTAGGAGGGTCCTATTTCTCACCCCTGCCATAGACCCTAAATCCCTTACCAGAAACCCAAAACCCCTAAAGCACTGACAATCTCAAGGTTTGGCTGGTTGGTTATATTTAATTCATTCAGTGGCCAACACTGATCTGAAGTCAAGCTATTTGGGGTCTTATTATCTTTCTTTAGGTAAAGACTCATACATTGCACACAAAGTCAGCACGACGTGCAATTACCGGCTACAACTCCAGACGAAGACTAAGGGAGCCATACCACACATGCATATGACTTCATGCCTCTATTTTTCTACCTTTCCTTCTATCTTGTCATTCAAAGATCTCAATAATTCTGAATCTTGAAATATATTTGCCCCCACAGATTTCAGAAAAGAGATTGTGGTCCCACATAAGCTTCCCAGAAGGTCTCATATGTGACTAACAACCATCACTAAACTTCTGAGGGCATCTCAGCCTGGCACCGCCCTTCCACTTGCTTTATACAGGCACAATACATCAACCTCTAATTCAAGGATGTTTTGCCTCTCCTGCCTCAGCCCAGGTCTTAAATCTTAGGAAAAGATTTCTTTCTTTCAATGCCCTGTCCTATTTATGGAACCTCCCAAGAACAATTCTGCCTTTTCTGAACGCCGACAAATTGCAAAGCCTCTAAATCCACAGTCAAAAATAAACAGACAATTGGTATTAAAAATTAATCAGTGCTTTCAAGGATTCCAGAAATCAGCACTTAAATCCGTGTGCAGGAAGAGACAGAGATGGCTTTTTTTTTTTAAGACAGCAGAAATGTAAACAAGGTCAGCAAACTTTCCTCTCTAGAAGATATCTTATGGTGCAAACGCTTTACGTGTGGAAGAATCCGAGGGGGGAATGAACTGCTGCTTTTGATCATGAGAAACAAATGGAAAATGTATTTTGCAGATGATAAGTTGCAGGCCCTTATGCACCCCCAAATCACGTGGTAAACTCTGTAAAGCAAAAAGCATGGAAAGAAAGCCCCATCAAACCAAGGTTGCACTTAGCTAGAGGGCAGGGGCGGTTTGGGATAGGGGTGGAGCTTCGCTAGGTCCCTAGTTTTCAGCACTTCCCCTTGCTGTGCAAATATCAGCTTCAAATCCAGTCCCAGTTGCCTTTCCAGCCAAATCACTGCCTCCAGCACTGAACACATGGACATCTGTAACAGCCACTCTCTTAATCAAAAGTAAAATCCTCTGGATACACACACACACACACACACACCACACACACACACACACACACACACAGAATGTGAGCCTTAATGAAGAACAGTCCACACTTGCTTTAAAGGGAACATCCAGTTCACCTGGATAAATTCTCTCAAGGGCAAGGGGCGAAACCTGGAGGAGGTCGGTCACGCCCTGCTCAATCAGCACCGCCTTCCTCTGCAAAGTGCTTTCTACCCATTCAGTCATTTTATCAACAAAAAACTGCTGGGAGGTAGGTTGGGAAGGGAATTCTTCAATGGCCACTTTGCATCTAGGAAAACTGAATCCTAGAAACGCAGGAACCTGGAGCTAATTAACAGCAGAATTCAGGCACCAGATTGTGACTGCTGATTCTTTCAAATAAAATAGAAAAGTGCCCCCCTCTCCTACACCCCCACCCCGACTTGCCCCCCCTTTCCCTCGTCTCTCACTCCTTCTTCCCCCCTCTCTCACCCCCCCTCCTCTCTACCTGGAGCGCTTAGAAGAAAGGAACACTTATATAAAACATAGCAAACTTGTCTGGTTGGTGTATATGAGAAAGCGCAGCCTCAAGGAAAGTAGATTTTTCTGGATTTTCAGGCGGTGCGGAATGACTTTTGAAAAGCAAACGCTACTTTTAAACATCCATTGACAACTTGTCTCTCTCAATGCATTTCTAGCTCAGCCTCTGAGCATTAGGCGGGAGGGGGTGGCTTTGAGGGTTCTCTGCTCAGAGCCTGGGGCCAATACCGGACCCGCGGCGCCGCACGAAGGCTCAGGGCACCCATGTGCGCACCTCGGTTTAACCAAATGAACCCGAGACCTTCGCCAAGGCGCGGGCAGCAGGAAAGCGACGCTCTCCTTTTTCTACGCCCTGGACGCGCCCCGGGACTCGGGCAGCCGCTGTCCCTGGCAGAGCCTAGGCCTTGCTCCCCGCTTGCCCCGCGGCTACTGAGGCTGGAGACCGCCTCTCTCCGCCCTTCCCGCCGCCGGATCCGCGCGGCCACTCGGCCGCACACGCACATAATAATAAAGGTCGGAAAAACCACACGGCTACCATTTGTGAGCCCTGCGGGAGCCATACGTTAGCTCCTTTAAATTCCTCCAACCCAAAGCAGGGCCGTCACTCCCATTGTAGAGAAGAGGACACTGAGGTGAAGGAGCTCCGGACAGGACCGCTGGTGAGCTAGTTCCCAACGCGAGGGGCGCACCCACCTCCCCATCCGCGCTCCCAAACCACAGAGGACTCATTTGAGAGAACCCGCAGAGAGCCCCTGGTTTCTGCCAAGCTGGGGTCCCTGGTGAGCTGCGCGATGGGTGAGCGTTCCTCTAGGGCCAGCACAGAGACCGGTTGCGGAAAGGGCATGCAAAGAACCGGGCCTTCCCTTCTGGAGCACCAGCCCCACAGTGCCGAAGCTGTGGATGGGGAGCCGTGGATAGCGAGCACACAGCCGGGAGGAAGGGGCGCACAGAGCGGAGCACCTCTCCTGGATGCCAGTTCCACAGGGTGACTGTGCTGGGGCTGGGGCAGGTCCCCACGGAACTCAGGGATGGGCAACAAACACCGTGTCCCTCAGCCACGCCCCCTCCTCGTCCGCGGGGCAGCTCTGGGTCTGGGGGGTCCGGGGTGGGAGATTCGGGACTCGGGACCAGCCTAACTTGCCCGGATCCCGGCGCCCTTCTGGATTAGGGGGGCGGCTCGGCATCCGCAGAAGCGCTCTTGATGGGATCCGCGCCCCCACCGAGGTCCCCGCCGCACCCCTCGCTTCGGCTGCCCTCACCCCGAGCTCCCCCGGAATCGGGAAGTTCGCATGCGTCGGCGCACCAGACACCCGCCCCGGCCTTACCTTTGCCCAGAAGCGCGCCCAGCAGCAGGCTCAGCGCCCCGCACAGCGGCGCCGCCGGCCCGGGGCCCGCACCCTCGGAGCGCATCCTGCGTCCCGGCCGCTCACGCAGCCCGCCGCCAGCCCGCAGCGCACCGCCTGCCCGCGGCCCCCGCCGGCCGCCCCATGCCCGGGGCCACTCCCGCAGCCCGGTCGGCCGGGCCCGCTGCGTCTCCGCTGTCCGAGGCCCGCCCCTGCCGGGTCCACGCCGCCGCAGCTCCGGCTCTGGCTCTGGAGGTTCCGGCTCCGCCGCTGCTCGCGCTCCGGCCGGGACAACTTTTCTCCAGCAGCCGCCGCAGCCGCCGGCCCGCCCCGCCCCCGCCCCGCCCCCGGCCCCGCCCCCGCCCGGGCCCCGCCCCCGCCGCGCCCCGGGACCGCGGACAGATTGAGGGTACGGGAGGAGAGAGTGCGCCTGCCCCCCGGGAGGGGCGGCAGATGGAGAACCCCCCCGGCCCGGGCAACGGAGGGTGTGCCCGGGAAAGAAGACGGGGCGGGGAGGGGGCGTCTCCCCAGGCGGCTGGGACGGCTCCTCCGGGGGTCCGCGCCTTCCCAGAGAAACTCAGCGTTCCCAGCCCCCTGCCTGGGTGCCCAACGGACCGCGGCCTGTGGCCCGGAGGGTCCTGCCCAGGGACCCGACGCTCAAGGCGGAGCTGGACCCCTTTTCCCCACCCTCCCGTGGTCACTGCGGGACCTGGTGGTCGTCACCCCGCATTCCTCAACTTCAGGTGGCCGCTGCTTTAGCCGGGAGGGCTGGGGACATCTGGAATGCAAAGTCCCGCGCAGCTGCTGCGGGGAGAGCTCCTAACCGGATCACTGAGCGGGGAAAAGCAGCGCGCAGCGGAGCGTGAAGGCGGGGTGCGGGCTCAGACAGATGCGGGTGTGCACCTGTGTGTGTGCGGAGGGGGCGAGGCACGAGATCATAGCGGTGTCTCTGGGAAGGGGATTAGAACGCAGCGGGGAAGAAAGGATCATTTTTCACTGCATGTCTGTGGGGCTTCCACTCCCCAATCATCTCCCCCCTCCATAGTGTGTGTTTTATTATCTTTTCAGGGGGTGGGGAACAGCCCCTCTCTAGACTTGCTCCTGCAATAAGCAATTTCTCTGCAGACTCAGGCAAGGAAGATCTGCCCTCCCCACCCCACTTCGTTCTCTGTATCTTTTCCCTCTGATTTCTCCAGCGCTGGCCTCCCTCATGGTGGTGATCCCAGGTGATCTCAGCGGCTTCTCTGTGCGGTTCCTGATGCTTATGCTCGGGTCTTTCTGCCAGGCGTGGTCTGAGCAGTTTGAGGGCGGGACCCCGACTCCCCCTTGTGACTGGGAGTGAAGGGCCACGGGTTCGGAGGTCTCTGGACGTCCCCTTCTGTCCTGAGCTCCTCACCACGGGCTCAGCATCCCCTCTCACCGTGGGCTGGCTCGGTCCAACATCAAAAGGAAGCCTGAGGGGTCTTTTCTCACCATCAGTGCAGGAAAGAATTTCAAAAGAAAAAAGAAATCCTTGATTGAAAGAAGAGATATGTAAACGAATGATCCCCAGCAACTGCAACCCCAAGTCTTATCTCCCAACTCAGCCCCTAAGGAATGAGCTAGACATTAAGGAGAAATTGGGGCGGGGTGGGGCGAAGGCTTTGCAGGGCACTGGCCAGAGTGGGAGGCTTTCTCCTGGGGCGGGGCCCGGAAGTCTGGGCCAGGCTGTGGGGGAGATGTCTCCCTGGTTTTCTTGGCCGGCTCTACTCACGTGATGTGGGGAGAAGGCATCTTGAAAACTAGCCAGGCCCCAAAGGGAACGGTAAAAGCTTGATTCTCATAGGTCTGGATAACAGATACTTGATTTTTAAAGTGGATTATGCTGATAATCGCCCCATTCTTCAGTACATTCAGCTAGAGTAGACCTGACCTTGGGGGCAGGGGGCAGTTATAAAGTGGATTTGGGCTCCTAAAACGGAAGGTACGTTTTATTCTCAGTGTTTTGAGCCTGAACATCACCGGGGAATAAATATTTTTTTTTCATTTAAATGTTCCCAGCATGAGGGAGAAATACACAACGTGTCCCATTGTTTGTAACTGAGGATGGGAATCTGCCTTATCCTCTCTCCTCCCTATGGGATAACAGTGAAAAAAAAAACCCAAAGAAGTGCCCTCCACTCCCCTGTTCTATGCAGCCTCATAATGTAGCTTCTTTCCACATCATTTCTTTCCTTTTGGCACAGAACATTGCTGTCCCTACTGCAAAGACAAGTCAGGTCCTGGACTACATCTCTATGATGCAAATAATCAAAACCAGGGGCTATCGAACAAGCCACAGCAAAATAAATACTAATTCAACATGGGGTTGGAGTGGGGAGAGGATTCTCAGTCAGATAAGCTCACTGCACAGTACCCCAAAGGCATCCACTGTCTTCAGGTGCTCCTGAATCACAGATGCCCCTTGAGACTATGATGCCTCCGGGCAGCCCCTGTGAGAGACTTCAGGAGACCCAGCAAATGAAAGCTTCTCTGCAAACCTTCCTTTAGGACTCCATTTAATCTATTGCGTGTCCCTCTCAAGAGCACTCAAACAAACATGCACACAAAACTGAACAAACAAATAAAACAGATGACATAGTCAATTTCTCTTTCATAGGTAAATCCACAAAAATTGAGGTTCATGGGCTAATAAAGTTTTCCATATTTATTTTTTTTAAGTCATGTATCATTTAACCCCCAAATCATTAATTCCTTAACTTAGATTACTTCCAGATGGCTTTCTGAATTTCATAAGGAACATCAGAGGCTGCTAATCTCCTCAAAGGCTGTTGCAGAATTCCTTAAGGACTGTGGGCACATGGAAGCACTTAACATAATTTACGGGAGAGGAGAATGATTGGAAAGAGGAAACCTGCTGCTTCCACAGGGTCTCAGGGTTCCTAAGTCAATGAGGCAACTTCGGATTTTTTCGTTCATGCTTAAATGTTAAATTGTTAATATCGCATAAAATGAGGGATGGAACTCGTGATTTTAGTTCAAAGGCTTCTTGCATTGTCTACCTGTAGACAGGGGACAATATGGGTATGTATTGCCATGGACATGGAAAAGAAGGGCTATATGTTGGCCTCATGAAACAGCTATGGTCATCCTGCAAACTCAGTATCAAGTCCTGACTATGGTGCTTACTATTAGAGATAAAAAAAGAAGAAGAAGAAGAAAAAAAGGGAGAAAAATGAAAGAAAGGTCTATGCTTACTTCTGTGTCCTGCCATTGTTCTTAAAACATATAGGCACTATCTGATTTAATCCTCTTCACACTCATGGGGTGTATTATTCTTATCCTTGCACATTTTATTCATTCATTCATTCATTCATTCAACAAATAGGTGTCACTTGCTTACTATTTGTCAGGCCCAAATTTTGGGGTTCTACCAGTGAACAAAATAGATGAGGGTCCTAAATTCATGGACCTTACATTCTAGTGGAGGATGCAGACTCTAAAGTAATATACAAGTAATTGTATCTGTTAATGCAGTGATATGTGTTGTGAACAAAAATAAAGCAAAATAAGGGAAAAGTCTGATTTGGGGGTGCAACTTTAGGAAGGTGGGTGAAGTGAGAGCAATTTTTGGGAAAAGAGCTTCTCAGGCTGATAAAAATGAAAGTGCAAAGACCCTAAGCTGGAGTCCTGAAAGGTCTTATTTTTCTTTCAGAAGGATCACTCTGGCCACTTGTAGACCACAGCCTATAGGGGTAGCCAAGGAAGCCTGAAGTCTAATTAAGAGCTGGCTCAAGGCACCCAGGAGTCTTGGATGCTTGCACTGGAGTAAGAGGAGCAGAGCTGTGAAGTCGAGACATGGACCAGTTAATGATGCCTAGTGGAAGTGAAGCTGGCAGGACGTGCTGATGGATGGGTGTGGACTGTGGGAGGGAAAGAAGAGGCCACTGTTTTGGCCCAAACAACTGGGTACCTGAGGGTTCTCTTTATGGAGGTGAGGAAGACAGGGGGTGAGTGACCTTGGTTGGTACATTGGTACAGATGAGGAAACTGAGGCTCATAGAGGAGGTTAAGCCACTTGCTGGTATGTGACAGCCCATACATTGAAAATCAGCTCTCTGCACCCACCAGAAGCAGCCAGGCCAGTTTATGACCACCAACCCTAAGGCAAATTGAGTATTGCATTGGTATGAACCATAAGCCCTATGTCATCCCCTCTTTCATTAAATCCAGGTCTAAGTCTGGCTAAGGTAGAGAGGAGTCAGAGGCATGGAATGCAGAAATAATACATTCTTCCTCTCCCCGTGTGGATAAAGATTCCAGCCTTTATTCCATCTAATGAAAATATATTTAGGGAACATTTATTGGGGGCGATTCGCTGTATGCCCTTGTTCCTTTATCTGTTTGCTTGCTCATTCCTCATTCCATGTCAACTCCATGAGGGGACTATGTCTGATGTGCTCACCCCTGTATTCCCAGCCCCTACAACAAGTGTGTATGTGAAGACAAGTCCTTGTCCAATGAATGAATACGGTAAATCCATAGGCTATTAGCCCTATTTTACTAATGAGGAATCTCAGAATCGCTCATTTTACCTTTAGTTCATTTAGCTGTTAATAGTGATGACGATGATAATAACAATTAACATTTATTAGGTACTTACTAATTGCCAAATATCTCATTAACAACCCTATGAACATGTACTCTTGTTATCTCCAGTTCACACATAAGAAAACTGATGTCAAAGAAGGGAAGTGGTTAGTTCAATGCCACTCAACTAAGAAGTGGTTGAGCTGGGATTTAATCTAGACCATCTGACTTCAAAGTCCACATTCACAACCATTCACTAGACTGATAGGTGTGTGCTCAGGTGTGCCTGTTTCCTACACCAGATGTCTAGGAAACTTGTGTTAGGTCTCACTTGCTACGTCTCTCTTTGTGTCAGGTTTCACTTGTTGGGCCCTTTTATTTTAAACAAGCCCTGAAGAATTGTCCGTTTGTAACTTCCACTTACCATCCCAGACAACCCCTTGAGACCTTTGTGCTTCTCTGGCACTGCTACTTGAACTCAGCCTGTATGGAGCTTAATCGACCCTGAAGAGGACATGGGCCCAGCATCCCCAGATAAGATGCAAGATGCAGGTGACTTTTGGCCTGTGAAAACAACATTTAAGACTGATGGTCAAATGGCCATACCTGGTTATCATCCCATTTTCCACGTGGTACCTGTTGGATGCCCAAACTCCTCTCACATTTGTGGTTAAGACCCACAGAGTAGAATCTCAACCCTTCAACCTTCCAATAGGGTTCAAGGCCAGCAAATGATCAATTTACTACAGGAATTAGGTTAATGAAGCTTCAGATTAGGTTAAAAATGGAAGTAATCACATTGGTATTTCCTTAACCGTATTTGCATCATCATCATCATCACCATTATCACCATCATCATCACCATCAACATCACCATCACCATTATCATCACCATCATCATCACCTCATCATCCATATCATTATCATCACATCATCACCATCACCATTATCATCACCATCATCATCACCATCATCATCACCATCATCATCACTGTCACCATTATCATCACCATCATCATCACCATTATCATTATGATCATCATCACCATCATCATCACCATCACCATCATCATCATCACCATCATCATCATCACTGTCACCATTATCATCACCATTATCATCACCATTTTCATTATCATCATCATCATCATTATCACCATCATCATCATCACCATCACCACTATCATCATCATATCATCATCACCATCACCATCATCATCCATCATCATCATCATAATTACCATCACCATCACCATCATCACCATTACTATTATCATCACCATCACGATCACGATCACCATCATCATCATCATCATCTCTAACACTCGCAGATTCCTCACTCTGTGCCAGGCACTGTCTGAAGTACTTTGACAGGTGTGGACCCATTTAATCCTCCCAACAGTCCTATGACATTACTTTTGTTATTAACCCCACTTACACACGAGAAAATTGAGATACAGAGTTTAGAAGACTTATCCAATGTCACGGAACAACTAATTGGCAGAGCTGGTATTCAAACTCAACTCTCTTGCCATAGACTCCTTGCTCTAAATAGACAATTCTCAGACTTTCCTGTGTATACACGTGACCAAGGGAACTTGTTAAAATGCAACTTCTGATTTAGTTGCCAGGGGTGGGGCCTTCTCCTCTGCATTTCTCCCAAGCCTCCAGGTGATCTTGATGTTGTGAGTCAGTGGGCCACCTTTGAGTAACAACTCCCTAAATAATTACCCTATTCTGCTCCCTATCTACTTATGCAAAATCATATTATCCAAACTATATTTATTTGAAAATTTCACTGACATTAAACCCTTTCCTGCTTCTCAGCATAAAGCAATCATAGCATATTCAGTGCATTCTGTCATTCCAGAAGAACCTTGAGACTGGAGAATTCGTCCTGCAGTCAGTTAATGATGGCTATTTAATGCACACTCCTCACCAAACCCAGTATTTGGAGTGGGCAGGTGCAATGACTGGCTTTGGTCTAGTTAGTAGCTGCTCCATCAACTGAGTCCCTAAGTGACCTTAATGGGCACAGACCCCTGCCAACCTGCAGTGGACACAAAAAAATGGAATGAGAAGTGAATGTTTGCTGTTATATGCCCCTGAAAGTTTGGATTATTTGTTACAGCACCTTCACATAATCATCCATCCTCATTGGAACACCCAGGCATTCAAATTCATTGCATGTCCACTCACTCAGCTGCATTCCTGTTCCTTTTGGATGATCAGGTCTTGCAGGAATAGGACCCACTCTGTGTCTATGCATTCTTCAGTTCAATAGTAACTGCTGAGTGAATTACTTATAGGCAGGGTGCCTGCCCTCTGACAGCCCATTAGGCAGGATAATATGCATGCACAAATATCTCAAATCAACATCAGAAAATAGGCACACATTAAATGTTTTAAGGGCCTAGAGAAGATAAAAACGATTTCACTGCCCACCTGTCCCCCACGTACACTAATTATCCTGTTCCCTCTACTGGCTCTGCCCAGTTCTCTCCCTCCACAGTCCTTGTACTTGCCACTCTCTCTTCCTGAAATACTTTTCCTACCATGTCCCTCTCCTTACAAATATTATGCCCTCAGCAAAGTCTTTTGTCCCAGGGCCACATCACCAGAAACGAGCGCAAAGCCTAGACCATATCCAGCACTCAATAAATATGGCTGAAGAAATTTCATGATGTTTGATCACAGGCATCAGGAACAGTGGGAGATTAATAGTGGGGATGCAAGGAAAGAAAGACAGGTCTTTCTGGCAGAAAGAATGAGACAGTATGCAGGACAGCCCATAAACAAGAATGGAAGTTGTTATAACCAGTCAGTTCCCATAACCACCAGCCAGAAGATGCAGATTAAACCAGTTCCAACATCTTGGCATTGAATTGGGCTGGGTTCTGCTGTTATATCGATTTCACCCTCTCCACCCCTAAGTCTTTGGATTTATTTTCTCAATTTTGTAGTCTTTATTCACAAGGACCTAAACGTGGAATTGTTAATAGAAAATAATTCAAACTCATCCACTCTACGAAATGCACACAGAGTTCAGTTCCAATATTAAACTATCTTTAAAAAGCCCCTTCTGGCCGACCATGATCCAAATCCTAAACTATGGGATTACTTGTGATTACAGCAGATCCAGCCAGGTTCTGGGAAGGAGGACACTGGTGACTTTTATGTGTGATTAGCTCCTTTCAACCACCTTTCTCAGGGCAGACAATCCAGGTAACTAAAGGCACTTCATAGAAAGACCCACTGCATTGCTTTTAACTCTCCTTAAGACTCTCTGATGGCTTGTTAAAAAAGATTGAGCTTCAAATGGAAATCTGCCAAAATTGTGTTGTTTTGACACTTGGAACAATGGAATGCCAATTCCATTAATTTATGTGCGAAATATCTCAGCTCCAGACCCACACGCAGCCTGGGAATGGTTATAGAGTAAACAGCGCTCCCTGGTGGCCCTGACTAGCATTTGTTGCTAGCAGAGAAAAAAGAAAAGCTCAGATTCGGGGGTCTAAGTGGCAAACAAATCAGAAGAGTGTCACTACGTTCAGCAGCATTTCACACTGATGAATGTCTTTGTTCTCAAGAGGCAATAATGGTCACTACTGGCTTCTTTACCTCTGACTTGTAAGTAAAAGTTGTGATACCTCCTGGGGCAGCCCATCTTTGATATGTTCAGTAAATAGTGATGCCTACTTAAAGCTGTGCCCTCGATAGAGCTCAGGAGACAGCTGTTTGATCTTTATGGAGCATCCAAGAGATTACAGCTCAGCCCAGCTGGGAGCAGGACCAAGGTTGGTGGAAGGAAGGCGTGAAATTTGTATGTCCTGCTCACCACAAAAAGCGTTAAGCATAAATTGTTTAGGTTGCCATTCTACTTATGGATGGAACTCAAATGCCACTGTATCAATCAAGGTTCAGTGAGGGAAACAGAACCACTAGGAATAGGAATCTATTTTTAGGAATGAGATCTTATATAATTGTGGGAGAAGCTAGAGCTATAGGAACCAGAAGAGGGAGTCGGAGGATAAGCAGAAATTACTGACCAGCTTCCCTGAGGCTCTGGCATGGGATTCAGGACAAGCTGAGCTTTCAGTCTATTTCAGGGGAACAAACTGGAACTCGCAGGAGGATCCGGGGAGGTGGGAGTCTCCAGCTACCAGAGCAGGAAGATGAAAGGGGTACTGTTCAAAACGTGTTTGTAGGAGTTCAGCTTCCGGCATGACCAAGTCAACGCCTGCTGGATGGATCTTCACGTAGGTAACAACCATAAATTCTGAATAAGATACAAAACAAAAAGAGCAACACAAACACATCAACAACACCGCAAAGACTTCCAGAAGGCTATGAAAAGTGAAGGAAAACAGGAGATTCTGGAGGGAAGTTGACATTTGGAAGGAGAGGCGTGGAGTGACTTTCCTGTTTTGGTGGCATTTTCCCCTAAAAACAGGCCAAAATCATTGCTGCAAGCGACAACTGACACTCCTGTAGAAACTCACTCTTTCTTTTTTTTATTTTTTATTTTTTGAGATGGAGTCTCGCTCTGTTGCCCAAGCTGGAGTGCAGTGATGCAATCTTGGCTTACTGCAACCTCCGTCTCCCAGTTTCAAGCAATTCTTGTGCCTCAGCCTCCTGAGTATCTAGGATTACAGGTGCGCAACACCATGCCTGGCTAATTTTTGTATTTTTAGTAGAGACAGGGTATTTCCATGTTGGCCAGGCTGGTCTTGAACTCCTGACCTCAAGCAATCCACCTGCCTTAGCCTCCCAAAGTATTGATATTACGAGCATGAGCCTCCGCGCCCTGTGGAAACTCACTCTTTCTAAACTGAAGAACCAGACAACAAAATCTGTAGCAATCACTGCTACTGGAATGCAGAGGGGGAAATCCAACAAAGGAAAGAGCCAGAAAGAAAGACCCCCAATTGCTTGTATTAACTTTGCCCACGTTTTTGGATGACCCATGAACCCCCGGGAGCATGGGGAAGATTAGGCAGCATAGCTAAAGATAAAGGGACTGAGCTGATTTAAGCTGAACCCCAAGAGACATTTTGTAGTGTGAATCCAACCAAGTCATTACTAGCCAAAAAAAAAAAAAAAAAAATTCAGTTAACACTTTATTGATGAATACAACAAAATAGAGTCTGCACGGAATTCAAAACTTTAAAACAGTCAGAAGTATAACATTTGTCATTTGCAAGGCAGAATCCAAAATTACTTGGCATTCAAAAGCCAGAATAATGGGCAAAGGACTTAAATAAACATTTCTCAAGTGGCCAACTGATTTACGAAAAAACGCTCAGCATTACTAATTATCAGAGAGACATAAATTAAAATGATAGTAAGACGAACACCTCCCACCTTGTAAGGATGAGACTTTAAAAAGATGGAAGATAACAAGGGTTGGTGAGGATTTGGAGAAAAGAGAACTCTAGCACACTGTGGAAATTTAAGCTGGTGAAGCTGTTATGTAAAACACTATGAAAGTTCCTCAAAAAAAAATAAAAATAGCCAGCATGGTGACTCACATCTGTAATCCAATAACTTTGGAAGGCTGAGGTGGGGGGATCACTTGAGCCCAGGAGTTCGAGACCACCCTGGGCACATAATAAGACTGTGTCTCCACACAATAATAAAAATTAGAATAAAAAAATAGCTGGACATGGTGGCATGTGCCCCAGTCACTCTGGAGACTGAGGTAGGAGGATCACTTGAGTCCAAGAGTTTGAGGCTGCAGTGAGCTATGATTCCACTGCTGTACTCCAGTCTGGGTGACTGAGCAACACCCTTTTAAAAAAATAGAACTACCATGTGATCCAGCAATCCCACTACTAGGCATATGTCCAAAGAAAATAAAATCAATGTCTTCAAGATATATCTGCACTCCCATGTTTATTGCAGCACTATTGACAATAACCAAGATATGCAATCAGACATAGTGGACATCAGTGGATAAATAGACTTTTAAAATGTGGCATATATGCACAAAGGAATACTGTTCAGCCTCACGAAAGAAGGAAATCCTGTCATGTGCAAGAACATGGATGGACCTGGAGGACGTTATGCTAAGAGAAATAAATCAGGCAGAGAAAGAGAAATACTACATGATTTCACGTATATGTATGTGTTGGTCCATTCTCACACTGCTGATAAAGACATACCCAAGACTGGGTAATTTATAAAGAAAAAGAGGTTTAATGGACTCAGTTCCACATGGCTGGGGAGGCCTCACAATCATGGTGGAAGGCGAAAGGCCTTACATGGTGGCAGACAAGAGAGAATCAGAGAGCCAAGTAAAAAGAGTTTCCCCTTGTAAAACCATCAGACCTCGTGAGACTTATTCACTACCATGAGAACAGTATGGGGGAAACCACCCCTGTGTTTCAATTATCTCCCACCAGGTCCTCCCACAATAGGGGAGAATTGTGGGAGGTACAGCTCAAGATGAGATTTGGGTGGGGACACAGCCAAACCATACAATGTAGAACCTAAAAAAGTTGAAATCACAGAAGCAGGGAGTAGAATGGTAGTTACCAGGGGCTGGGAGGGGAAGGGGATTGGGGAGATGTTAGTCAAAGGATACAACATTTCAGTTTGATAAAAGGAACAAGTTTAGGCGATCCGTTGTACATTGAGACTGTAGTTAACAATATATTGTGTACTTGAAGATTGCTAAAAAAGTAGATTTTAAATATTCTCATTACAAAAGAATACAAGTATGTGAAGTAACAGATGTGTTGATGAGCAGCTTGATATAGTTATTTCACACTGTAAGCACACATATATCAAAACATCATCTTGTACACCATGAAAAAAATATATATATATACTATTTTCATTTGTCAGTTAAAACACTAAAAAATGCAGAGAGAACAAGATTGAAGAAAAATGAATAGAGGTGCAATGACTGATAGAAATGAAATTCAGTGGAATGTATGTGTAAGTAAAGTTGCAGAAGGAGAGGAGAGAGACTAGGACAGAAAACTATACTTGGAGAAACAGTGATTGAAAATGTCTTCAATTTGGTGAAAAAATCATTATTTATAGAGCCAAAAAGTTCAGCAAACTTAAAACATTTAGAGTAATATATATTATGACGATAGTTTAAAGGTGAGGACAGGAATAAATTAACCTAAAGAGTTGCAAGTTTTCTGCATTTTTTTTTGTAAAGAGGTAAAATATTAACTGCAAATTGTGAAAATTTAAAGATTACAATCCTCTGAGTGATTATTAAAAATAATTAAGGAGTTGTGGCTAAAAAGTCAACACGTAAGTAAAATGGAATTTAAAAAGTATTTGAATATTTCAAAAGCAAGTAGAAAAGGAGGAACAGATAAACCTTTAGTAAAATGTTAGACCTAAATCTAACCATACCATTAATTGCATTCAATGTAAATTGGGTAAATACTCAAATTAAAAGGCAGAGATTGGCCAGGCAGAGTGCACACCTGTAATCCCAGCACTCTGGGAGGCTGAAGCGGGCAGATTGCTTGAGTCCACGAGTTCAAGACCAGCCTGGGAAACATAGCAAAACCGGGTCTCTACTAAAAATACAAAATACATACAAAAATTAGCCGGGTGTGGTGGCGTGTGCCTGTAGTCTCAGCTACTCGGGAAGCTGAAACATGAGAATCGCTTGAACCCAGGAGGTGGAGGTTGCAATGAGCCGAGATCGTGCCACTGTCACTCGAGGTGACAGAGCGAGACTCTGTCTTAAAAAAATAAAGAAATAGAGAATAACAAATAGCAGAGATTATCAGAATGATTTCAAAGAGAAGGTCCATCTATACACTGTCTCTAAAAAATACACTTTAAATATAAAGACACAGATTGGATGAAAGAAAATGAATGAGAAAGATGTACCTTGTGTTATGTGTCAAATTATGACCCATCCCCTGCCACAAAATTCTTATATTAAAGTTCTGGTCCCCAGCACCTCAGGATGTGACCTTAGTTGGAAATACGGTCTTTGAAGATGTAATCAGTTAATTAAGATGGAGTGTGGTGGGGCCCTATATGGCGCCCCACTAAATATGGCTAGTGCCCTAACAAAAAGAGGACATCTGGACACAGACACACATACTATGTATAGACGAAGGCAGAGGTTGGCGTGATGGGTTCTCAAGCCAAGGAATACAAAGGTCACCAGCAAGCCACCTGAAGCTAGCGGGGAGGCGTGGAAAGATTCTTCCTCAGAGCCCCAGAAGGAACCACCCTGCCAGCACCTTGATTGCAGGCTTCTGGTCTCCAGAACTGTGAGATAATGTTAATGCATTTATATTGTTTCAGCCACTCAGTTTGTGGTACTTTGTTAAGGCAGCCCCAACAAACTAATACATCATGTAAAGAGGAAGCGTAGGATGACCAGAATGGCTATACTAATATCAGATAAAATCGACTTCAAAACAAAGAGCATAACCAGATATCAAGAAAGACATTTCATAATACTAAAAGCATCAGTTAAACAGAAAGACATAAAAATCACAAGTATATATGTAGCTAATAATAAAGACTCAAAACACACAAAGAAAAATTAAACAGAATTAAAGATAAATATGAAAAATACCAAAATAATTGTCAGAGAATTTAAACACCTCCTCATCAGCAATCAGCAATTGAAACAACATTCCTCTCTCCTGCTTTCCCTATCCCGTCTCTTCCTCCCTCCTGTGTCAGTAGAGATACGGATGATCTCAACATTATCAACTACCTTGCCTAATTGATAATTATAAAACACTATACCTGGTAACTTCAGAGTCCACATTATTTTCAAGTGTACATGGCATTTTAATCAATATAGACCATTTGCTGAGCACAAGAACAAGTTTAAATACATTTAAAAGAATGGAAATTATCTAGGGCATGTTATCTGTTCAAAATTGAAATTAAATTAGAAGCCAATTACAGTAAGATATCTTAAAAAAAAAAGCCCAGATATTTGGAAATTAAACAATGTCTAACTAATCCATGAACCAAATACAAATTACAGGAAATTAGAAAATATTTTGAAATAAATAATAATAAAAACACAACATAAAATTTGCAAAATGTTGCTTAAAAAGTGCTAAAAAGGAAATTTATAGCTTTAATTGTTTACAGTAGAAAAAAAGAAAAATCTAAAATCATTTACCTAATTCTATACTTTAAGAGCATAGTTGGAAAAAAAAAAAAGCAAGCGGAAGGAAGAAAATTAAGACAGAGAGGCAGAGGGGAGAGAAAAAGAGTGAGTGAGTGAATGAGTGGAAGAAAGAACAGAGAAAATGAGCAAAGTCTAAATTGTTTTCTTTTTTTTTTTTTAAATATCGATGACAATTATAAAACTATCTCAACTGATGAAAAAAGGAGGAAAATAGGAATTACCAGTGTCAGGAATGAAAGAGGAGTTATTACTACAGGTTTTCTGAACAGTAAAAGAGTATATCATCAAGAACAATAATTCAACAACTTAGATGAAATGGAAATCTTTGTGGAGAAATGAAATTTACCAAAACTGACACTGGAAGAAAAAGAATATCTGAAGAGTTCTACATTTATTGTAAGTCATTAAAATCTATTGTTGCCATGACAAATTACCACAACTTTATCGATTAAAGCAGCACAAATTTACTATCTCACAGTTCTGTAGGCGAGAAGCCTGGTATAGGTTTTACTGAGATCAAACCAAGAGGTCAGCAATGTTCCATTCTGTTCTGCACCAGAGCGTCTAGGAGATAATTCATGTGTTGCTCATTCAAGTGTTAGCAGAATTCAGTCCTACCCAGGTGTAGAATGACTGAAGTCTTAATTTCCTTGCTGGTTGTCAGCTGGGAACTGTCCTTGGCTCTTAGAGGCCTCTTTGGGGTTATCGTTGACCATTCAGGGTCAGTAACAGGGGCTGAATTCTTCCTTCACTGGCCCCTCTTGGGCCTAGCTCAGAAATATTCTCAGATTTTAAAGACTCATGTGATTAGATTGGACTCAGCTGAATAATTCAAGATAATCTCACATTTCAAGGCCTGTACCCTTAATCAAATCTGCAAAATTCCCTTTGTCCTGGAAAGTAATATAATTACAGTTTCCAGGAATTTGGCATGAACATCTTTGGAGGAGACATGATTCTGCTTACTGCAAAATCTTTATCAAAGGCTTCCCAGCGAGAAAACTCCAGGCCCAGATGGTTTTATTGGTGAATTTTATCTACCATTTAAGAAAGAAACAAGAGCAGACTTGCACAAAATCTTCCAGAAAATGAAGGAAGAATAAATTCTTTTCAATTCATTTTTATAAGGCCAGCATAATCTTTTTTTTATTATTATATTTTAAGTTTAAGGGTACATGTGCACAACCTGCAGGTTAGTTACATATGTAAACATGTGCCATGTTGGTGTGCTGCACCCATTAACTCCTCATTTAACATTAGGTATATATCCTAATGCTACCCCTCCCTCATGCCAGTTAGAATGGCGATCATTAAAAAGTCAGGAAACAACAGGTGCTGGAGAGGATGTGGAGAAATAGGAACACTTTTACACTGTTGGTGGGACTGTAAACTAGTTCAACCATTGTGGAAGTCAGTGTGGCGATTCCTCAGGGATCTAGAACTAGAAATACCATTTGACCCAGCAATCCCATTACTGGGTATATACCCAAAGGATTATACATCATGCCGCTATAAAGACACATGCACACATATGTTTATTGCAGCACTATTCACAATAGCATAATCTTAATATAAAAATCTGACAAAGTCATTACAAAAAAATTACAATTCAATATTTTTCATAAACACAGATAGGAAAACCTTTAACAAAATATTAACAAGTCAAATCTGACAAACTCTGTATATTTGTTGGGGTTTTTTTTTTAAAGCTATGGAAATCTGTCACTGTTCTGTCACTTCTGGTGCAACTTGCTGGTCATAGGAAAAGCAGTCCATAGGAGGGCTAGGGACACAGTAAAGGAGAGAGGGGAGAAGCTAGATGTCTTCTATTTCCTCTGATTGCTATAACCTTCAGACAGTAATGAGTACTGCTTCACTCCCACCTTCCAAATCTGTCAGTCTGTGAATTCTAGATCTATGAATTCATGTTTGGCCAACTTTATCCTGGAAACATATGAGGCAGGAGATCCTTGAAAACTTACTTTCTGCTTAACTAAGCAAACACAGCACACATCTCCACAGCCACTGAATAGTCCATTTAAAAATGCCGTGACTCAGTTAATGGTTAAGCCTTTTCAAAGAGATATAGGTAGGGAGTTAAATCTTATTTGTTTTTAATTTAATTTATTTTAATTTTAAGTTCCAGGATACATGTGCAGGATGTGCAGGTTTGTTACATAGGTCAATGTGTGCCATGCTGGTTCGCTGCACCTATCAAACCATCACCTGGGTATTAAGCCCCACAGGCATTAGCCATTTATCTTGATGCTCTCCCTCTCTCACCCAGCAGGCCCCAGTGTGTGTTGTTCCCCTCTCTGTGTCCATGTGTTCTCATCGTTGAGCTCCCACATGATCTTGTTCCTTTTCATGGCTGCATAGTATTCCATGGCGTATATGTACCACATTTGCTTTATCCAGTCTGTCATCGATGGGCATTTGAGTTGATTCCATGTCTTTGCTATTGTGAATAGTACTGCAATAAACATACACATGCATGTATAATCTTATTTTTAAAGAAAGAAGGTAAAAGTTTGATAGATGTTTGAAGTGATGAAATGAGAGTTGGCATCATTCCGTTTTTGCTGAATTCTCAATTGCACTTGAAAGTTGAGATGGAGACCATGGAGGCTCTACAGGTGTTAGCAGCAATTCATCAAAAACACAGAAATTTGAGTATATTAACTACAACACACATACACACATGTACAGAGTAGAATGCAGAAAACACTTCAGTGCTGAAGATCACACTCAGCCCAGTCTTTGCTTCTACCTTCTTCCCAGAAAGTATCTTGCTTGAGCATCTGTTTCTCCCAAATGTGTCACTTTTGGAGATCTCAGTCCATTCCTGAGAGGTAGCTGGCATTACAAGAAAGGGAACCTCACCAAAGAAAGTTTTGATTTTGCTGCGAATTGTCACATATTAAGACTTTGGGAAGGAAAAAGATAAGACTTCATTTTTGTTTAATGATGCAAGGAGATGACAACCTCCTTGAGAAATGCCTTGTTTAGCTTGTAGTGAACACAAGGATCATACTCTCTTATAAGACAACATCTAGAGCTTTAATGCTGAGCTTTCATCACCAATTAAGAGATTTAACAAGCAGAGTGCAATGGAGAGTTATCACACAGGTCATACAGAAATTTGGGGCTTTGGTTGAAAAGAACTGGAGGTGATTGCAGGATGGTCATGAGAGTCAGGGAACTGCTTCAGTGATATACTCAACACTATTTCTAGAAGAGCAGAGGGCAATAGTTTGGATTAGAAGTGTTACACAACATTTTAGCATCATGATTTAACTTCAGCACCACCAAAGATGCCTTCCTCTATCTACATTTTTATAAGTTCAAGATACTTGACCACCCTGTGGCTGTTTTCTAATCTTTAAAATGGATGTAATAAAAATACATATATTCTAAGTTTGATGTGAGTATCGAATCCATCAGAATGTTCTTGGTGACAGGAAACTGGGCCCAAAGTGTCTTCACCAGTGACGTTTGTTGATATACTGTAAGACTAAATGTCCATGAACAGGACTGCCTACAGATGAGGCCTGATCCTAGACTCACACGAGGTCTATCTATTGTGTTCCTTTTGGATTCGTTTTCAGCTCTGCATGTTGGGTCTGGGGAAATTTAGGCTCATCAACCCATCTAGTCTAGCAGAAGGAAAGAAAGCTTACTCAATGGCTTAAGTATAAGTCCTATGATTGAGTCAAGATTTTGCCCAAGAATGGACTGCCTTGGAACCTGGGCCAGGTGGAAGGAGTGGGCTGATTGGTTTGGTCTAAATTGCATGATGCACTCTGGATCCTGGAGGTTGAGTTAGCTCCACAAAGCTCTGTGGCTGAGATTAGGAGTAGAATGTCTTTTTCTAAAGAGTTCTGTTGACCCAAGAAAGGGAATGGACAATGAGTAGCAAACACCACAAGTATCCACTATGGCCAAGTAGTCCTAACCCTGCTTTTATCAGCTATGTCAAGAAAAGCATCAATTTTCAGCCCATGTTTTCCATATGGGCAACTTCCCAACTCTAAGCACAGTGTCAGAATCCATTAACTATTTCCAGTGTCTCTAGCAATTAAAATCATGTGCCACAGGGGTGAGCTCAGACCATCTTCTATGAGAGCTTGGTGGTGGTATTTGTTTTAGGTTAATTACAATAAAGAGTATGCTGACACTGTTTGATTCCTTCCACGTCCATTCCACCCTCCTCCTGGTTGGTGAGATTGCGAAGCTAAAACTCTATTCCCTAGACTCTCCTGCAGCCAGGGTTCTGGAGAAGGTGGCCTTGCTGATTAGATATCCTTGCTTAAGATGAGGAAGGGGGAATAGGGGAGTTCTTCTCTTTCTCCTACTGATGAGTGTGTGGAAGCTTGAGATTTCTCTGTATTGCTGCCCATCTTCCCATTCTCCAGCTTCCCGGCAAGATTATAATGGTTGCCACTATAATTTCATATAATAAAGAGACTTTCAATTGCTACAAATTGTGAAGGATAGATGGCAGAATAAGGCACATTCTTGCTGGGACAGGGTAGGTGACCACATCACACAGGCTGGTACGTAGGCCCGATGTTAGATGATCTGTGGCATCTCCCGCTCTTCCAGTGGGAGTTTTCTCGTGGACTTCATGTGGACATGGGAGTTTGCACTGCATTGCCTGTTGGTTGGCTACCTTCCAGCATTCAGCTCCCAGGAGAGTGGCAGGGAAGGGAGAGCCTGCAGGTGTCTGCTTTCCTCTGCAATGATGTTTATGATAGGGCCAGCGTGAGAATTCTTTACTAGTACACAGGGCAGCCTCCTGTGATTTTCAGAGAAAGAGGAAGGCATTTATTTGCACATTCTTTTATTGCAAGAATGGTTATCGATCACTCCTTTTTCTTTTGGGTTGGTCAGGGCACTTCGATGAAATTGATAGAAATTCACAATTGAAAAAAAAAGTCAATTATTCTCTGTTGCCACTGTCAAGAGGAGCAGTGTAGAGCTAATCTTAGTCTCAACTAAAACCAGGGACTTGAAAACTTTAACAACAAGCTTGTCCAACCCACAGTCTGTGGGCCACATGCAGCCCAGGACGGCTTTAAATACAGTCTAACACAAATTCATAAACTTTCTTACAACATTGATGTTTTTTACAATTTATTTTTTAGCTCATCAGCTATTGTTAGTGTTAGTGTATTTGATGTGTGGCCCAAGACAATTCTTTTTCCAATGTGGCCCAGGGAAGCGAAAAGTTTGCTCACCCCTGCCCTGCAGGCTTTCTCTACTCCCTCTGCCTCTGTCCTCCTTCCATTATCGCTCTCTCCCTCTGTCCCTTTCTCTCTCCCTCCCCCTCTTTCCATTTCTCTTCTTCTTTCTCCCTCTCCCTCCCCCTTCTCTTCTTCCTCTCTCTTTCCCTCTCTCTCCTCCGCCTTCCCCTCCTCTCTTTTTCTTCTTTCTGCCTAGTACTCCATTTCTCCCTGTGTGTGTTAGGTATCTCCAGAGAAACAGAACCAATAGGATCTACAGATATAGATAAAGATATAGACATAGATGATCTAGATATAGATAGATAGGTATAGATATAGACATACAAGGGGACATTTAATATGAGAACGGGCTCACGTAATTATGGAGGCTGAGGAGTCCAGCAATGTGCCCTCTGCAAGTTGGGGACCAAGGGAAGCCAGGGGTGTGATTCAGACTCAGCCTGGTGGCCTGAGAAATGGTGTGTGTTGGCGGGTGGATGGCGGCGTAGGTCCTGGTTTGAATCAGAAGGCCCAAGAACCAGGAGCTCCTATATTTGAGGGCAGGAGAAGATGGACGTCCCAGCTCAAGGAAAAAGAATCTGCCCTTCCTCTGCCTTCTTGTCCTGTTCAGGCCCTCGGTGGACTGAAGGATGCCCCCCCTCGCTGGAGAGGCAGATCTCCTATACTCAGCCCACTGATTCCAATGCTGATTTCTTCCAGAAACACCCTCACAGACACACCCAGAAACCATGTTTAAATGTTTGCCAGCTCTCTGAGCATCCCTAAGCCAAGACAAGTTGGCAGTTAAAACGAACCTTCACCCTGCAACAGCTTTACTCACTTAGACCACCTGTTCTCCAGGAGGCTGGAGCCAAGAGTGCTGGAAGCTCCTGGGCTCAAATCATGAAATCAAACAGTCCCAGGGAGGGGGCTTTTAATGATCCAGCCACAGGTTCAGCTTTTCCTCAACACTCTGTTACCAGAGCAGCAAGATCACGTAAGTGAATGGAGTTGGTGCCTCAGGCTGCTAAGTGGCACGTGGGTGTGTGTCTATATGTCCATCCCAAAAGAGAGATGGGGCAGAGTGTGGAGAATGGCATCCCAAAAGCAGAAGACTGCATTTCCAACAAGAAGACAGAGGAAGGGCTGGGCAAAGTCTCTGTGATTCAGTCCTGCCTCCTGGGGGTCAGGAATAGGCTAGTGCATTCTACATACTTTTTATTTGGGTGTTTCTTTTTTTTATCTCCATGGTTACTGTGTCCCTAGGGAGGCATTTGGAAATTACAGACACTTTTAGTTGTTCCAATGGTAAAGGCCAGGAATAGGAAACCGCCTCATTGTCCTACACAGTGAACTCTGTCCTGCCCAAATGCCACCGGTGCTTTTGTTGAGAGAAGCTTGTTTCCTGTAAGGGAACATACATGTATCAAACCAATGGCAAATGCCTCCCGTTCTGACATTTGAGATGCCAACTGAAATACTAATCCACCACTTCAGAATTATCGAACTGGAGTTTCATTTTGCTCTACTAATAAATGCTGTTGAAAGTGACGAACTGAATACTTAACACCTCAATAGGAAATGGTTCATTAGACCTTTCCACGGAGAAAGAAATGGCCCCAGCGGCTACGGAGCAACAGGACTTCTTAAGATCATGCAAAGGAAGAGGAAGTGGGCATTTAAAGAAAAGCAAATGTCAATTTCACAGCTGCACCAGCCCAAGTCAGTGTGAGGGAGACAGGGCTGGGGGAGGTGAGGGCCACTCCAAACACCCAGGTGAGCCGCATCTGCCCTCACCTTCATCTTGGGGCACGAAGCGTCCCCTGATGGGTGCTGCCTGCAGTTTGCTCCTCCCGGTAATTATCCACTTTCCAGTATTTCATTAGAAAAAGAGCAACAAGCTATCTTCCAGCTTCTGAAATCACTTATTTAAATTACAGATGTGCAGGGAAAGTGGCTCAAAGAAGAAGTGTGTTACTTCAAATCAGAGTCCCCCAGCTACCCCCAGCTCACACGTGGCACCCACCATCCTTTCCTCGTGACTGCCCCTCCCTTGCAGGCATGAGGCTTCATGAAAAGTGCTAAGGGCAAAAGGTGGCACTTGGGATGAAATGGAGCCTTTTGTTAAGCTTTTTCATAAGAAAAGCTTTTTATTTAATTTTTTTACGACTACAAATGTTCAGCTGTCATGAGGATGAACTGTTCAGTCTTTGTATGCGTGATACCGTATGGTCTTTAAAGGATGGAAAAGCTGGTGGCCCTCAGAACCCATGCACCACCTCTCCATCGATGGATGGAAGTAGATCCTTCTAATTTTGGCTCCTGTGCTTGTTTCATACTTTAAATTGACTTTGGCTTAGAGACTCTTTTTTTTTTTTTTGTCACCCTTTCCCAAATCCTGGATCATCTAGCTGTCAATAGTAACTGCTTATGAAAACAGTGTTCTGAGGTTCTATGATAGGCTCTAGCCAGGGTTAGGGTTAGGTTGCATCATTCAAATGACCCTTTCTTCTGGGATCTTTCACTTCATGTAATTCATTCCTAACCACTCACAACTCCCTTCATGCTTGAAGCATGAAAACTCTGTGGTGTGTTTGTGTAATGATTCCTGGATGAATCTTCCTAACGGTATAGCCATGAGTGAAAGTTAGCACCTCGAACTTGTCACCATAACAGGGCTGGCCTGAGAACAGATAGTGTGTCCGGAATTGGTGGGTTCTTGCTCTCCTTGACTTCAAGAACAAAGCCGCCGACCCTCTCAGTGAGTATTACAGTTCTTAAAGATGGTGTGTCCAGAGTTCGTTCCTTGTGATGTTCGGATGTGTTCGGAGTTTCTTTCTTCTGGTGGGTTCGTGATCTCACTGGCTTCGGGAGTGAAACTGCAAACCTGCGCGATGAGTATTACAGCTCATAAAAGCAGTACGAACCCAAACAGCAAGCAGCAGTAAGATTTACTGCAAAGAGCTAAAGAACAAAGCTGCCAGAGTGTGGAAGACAACACGAGCGGGTTGCTGCTGTTGGCTTGGGCAGCCTGCTTTTATTCCTTTATCTGGCCCCACCCACATCCTGCTGATTGGCCCATTTTACAGAAAGCTGATTGGTCCATTTTACAGAGAGCTGATTGGTCCGTTTTGACAGGGTGCTGATTGGTGCATTTACAATCCCTGAGCTAGACACAGAGTGCTGATTGGTGCATTCACAATCCTTTAGCTAGACATAAAAGTTCTCCAAGTCCTCACCAGAATAACTAGACACGAGCACTGATTGGTGAGTTTACAAACCTTGAGCTAGACACAGGGTGCTGATTGGTGTGTTTACAAACCTTGAGCTAGACACAGAGTGCTGATTGGTGTGTTTACAAACCTTGAGCTAGACACAGAGTGCTGATTGGTGCATATACAATCCTCCGGCTAGACATAAAATTTCTCCAAGTCGCCACCCGACTCAGGAGCCCAGCTGGCTTCACCTAGTAGAGCTGGTGCCAGGGCCACAGGTGGGACTGCCCACCAGTCCTGCGCCCTGTGCCTGCACTCCTTGCCCTTGGGCAGTCGATGGGACCAGGTGCCAAGGAGCAGGAGGCAGTGCCCATCAGGGAGGCTCGGGCCACATGGGAGCCCACGGGGGTCAGGGTTGGGGGAGGCTCAGGCATAGCAGGCTGCAGGTTCCGAGCCATGCCCTGTGGGGAGGCAGCAGAGGCCCGGCGAGAATTCGAGCGTGGCGCCAGCGGGCCGGCAGTGCTGGGGACAAGGCATCCCCTCTGCAGCTGCTGGCCCGGGTGCTAAGCCCTTCACTGCCCCGGACCAGCAGCGCTGGCTGGCCGCTCTGAGAGTGTGGGGCTGGCTAAGCCCACGCCCACCTGGAACTCACACTGGCCTGCCAGCGTGGCAGCCCCGGTTCCTGCCCGCACCTCTCCCTCCACACCTCCCCGCAAGCAGAGGGAGCCGTCTCCAGCCTCAGCCAGCCCAGAGAGGGTCTCCCACAGTGCAGCGGTGGGCTGAAGGGTTCCTCAAGCGTGGCCAGAGTGGATGCCGTGGCCTGAGGAGGTGCCAAGAGCGAGCAAGGGCTGGAGGTGCCGAGAGCGAGTGAGGGCTGCTAGCACGTTGTCACCTCTCACTAGCATCCATCTCTTTTTTGGCAGAGCCCAAACTGGGCAAAAACCTGGTCCTTGGAGATGTCACTCACTCACTCACATAAATCACTCAGCCCTAGCTCGGATGCCCTTTTACAAATGAAATAATAAATTCCAGGGTCACGCGAGCCATGCCAGTTGTGTTTTCTGTGACTGTAGCAGTTCAGAGCCCTCAAAAAGACCCAGTGCTGTTTCCTCCTGCAGGCTGTCCCTTGCTCTACCACTGAGCTGCTGGGACCCTGAGCTCGCCACTTGACCTCTTTAGCTTTCCTTTAATTACATCTGTCAGTAACCTGGGACAATCTCAAGAACTTTGTGATCTCTGAAATTTTAATTATCTGTGGTTTGGTTTGTTTGGGCTTCAGGGATTAAAGAACTAGGCTTTCCCAGCAGGGAGCTGAGAGGCAAAAACTGAGCAGCTCATACATGCTGGGCCCTTTAAACAAAACATGTCACAGTCCAGCACAGTAGCCCAGCCAGGTACCATTGCGTGTCCTGCTGCACAGATGATAAAACCAAGACTCAGGGAGGTTTAGCCACTTGCTCAAAATCACATAGCTTAGCGGTGACAGAGCAGGACTTTGAATCCTCATCTGCCCCAATTCCAGTGCTGTGATTTTGCTATTTCTCTCTCTCCCTGAGAGAGAGAGAGAGGAATTACTATTTTCCAAGACCTTCATAGAAGGAAGTTTTACAAGCAGCAGACATTTTGAGATTTCACATTTGTCCTATTTTTCCACATTTAGATGGCACCATAAAACCAAGATGCTCAAAGTGAACAGAAAATTAAACCAACAGACGCTTCTACATCTGGCTGGGCTCCTGATAGCTGTGGCGAGCTCTTACTCTGCAGCAAGCTGACTGGGTCGGCGCAGGCCAAAAGCCGGCCACCTGGAAAGCAGACGTCAGCAGCCTGCTCCACACAGACTGACCGCTTTCTCGGAGGTCTGCCTGCATCCTAAAGCTTCTTATCAGCACCAAATTGAATTAGGTTCATTCAACTGTCTGATTAACATTGCCAGACAACACACATCCTAAGCCACAGAGATTCACTCATGGCTCCACTGATTCCATCAGGGGAATAAAAGATACTTTATCTGTGGCTTTGGACAGGGGTTCCATTGCCTTTTGTTTTCAAAGTTGGTGCTTTGATGTAAGCCTTCAAGTCATTGTAGGTGTGGTCTTAGCCTTTCTGCATCTCATGGTCGATCTATCTTATTTTCTCAATTTACATTAACAGTGATCAAAACACCTGCCCACAGATCGAGACAAGAACGCAGTGAAATGGTGCCAGTCCACCAAGAAGTCTCATTCATCACATATTCTGCTCCAGGCACCCATCCCTTTGGATCTGGCTTTGGGGCTATAGAACATTAGGTGGCTTCTGTTCTCATAGGTAAAGGAGGAACTCCAAGGCTCTGACTGCTTTGAGGCTATTTTCCCCAATACTGTGGGATGAAGCAAAACCTCCAGAGGGATAAAGCTGTGAGCTCTGTCTAAAGACCAAGGTTCTTATTTTATGACACAAACAAAACCAATGTCGAAAGTCCACGCTCCAATGAAAAAGGAACTTCTTGTTGGGTCCATTTGTGTGAGGCTACTTTATGAAATAAAAATCAGATTAAACTCCTTTTTCCTCAGATGGCCTGGGAACATGAGAGAATTACATCACCTGTCTGACCTCATTAAGCTCCATGTGGGCAAATGGATAGAGCAAGATGATGCAATTTGCTGTGTGAATCAGTGTTTTGAATTCAGATGTGCCGTGGGAGGGCAGAGGAGACAAGAGGTTGTGGGCTGACATTGGAGCCCTGGGGAAGGAGTTTCCCCTGGCCACGTGCGCCATCACTGAGAACAGCAGTCAGGAGACACAAAAGACACACAGGTCTGGAAGCTGCTCCCACCACCTACTCCATCCTTGGTTAAGAAAATCTGTGTGAGCTTGGGGTAGATTAAATCACCTAGGGAAAGTCAAAAGAGCCAGGCTGGCTTATCAGAAAGGATTGTGCCTGGGAGATTAACAAAACACTTCACTACTTGTAGCTTAAGCAAATCAGAGTTTATTTGAAGCATATTATAAGAAGGCAAGAGGTAGAAATTGCAGACTTTGTGAAGTGGCTCAATTTTATCCCATTGACCTCAATTCTATGTTTCTGCCCCCATCATTGGCACTTGGCTGTCTGATGGTTACACAATGGGAGCTGTGCCTCCAGGTATCATTGTCTATGCTCCAGGCAGAAGGAAGAAGGGGTGCAAAAAGCAACATGCAGAATGAGACAAAAAGGTAGGCAGAGTTCTAAGACGGCCTCCCAAGTTTTCCCATCCTTATTTTAGATATTGTCTATAGGATGAGGTACCTGCCTGTGATTATATTATGCTCCCTGGTAAATGATTTTTTTTTTTTTTGAGACAAGGTCCGGCTCTATCACCCAGGCTGGGGTGCAGTGGCGCAATCTCAGGTCACTGCAACTTCTGCCTCCGAGGCTCAAGCCATCTTCCTTCAGCCTCCAGAGTAGCTGGACTACAAGCGTGCACCACTGAGCCTGAGAAATTTTGCAGATGTCATTAAGGTTACTAATCAGTTGACTGTGTTCATCATAAGGGAGGTTATCTGAGTGCACCTCGTCTAATCATGAGAGCCCTTTCGAAGCAGAGCACCTTATCTGGCAGCAGAAGAGGTTTGAAGCACAAGAAAGAGTGGACTGATTTCTTGCTGACCTTGACGACGGAGGCACTCATGTGCAAGGAGTGCAGGTGGTCTCCAGGAGCTGAGAGTGAAAGGCTTGGGTGACAGCCAGCAAGGAGAGAGGGACCTCTGAGAGTGGGTGGCCTGGGTGACAGCCAGCAAGGAGAGAGGGACCTCGGGCCTCCAGCCCCACAGAACTGAATCAGATTTACTAACCCTCTGAGTGATCCTGGAAGTGGATTCTTCCCCATGGCCTCCAGATAAGAGTCCAGCCTAGCTGGCACCTGGATGTCAGCCTTGTGATACCCTCAGTAAGAAACCCAGTTAAGCCTGCCTGGACTTGTGACCTTCAGAACTAGGAGCTGACGAGTGGCTCCTGTTTCAAGGAGCTATGCTTATGGTGTTTGTTATGGCAACAATAGAAAATGAACACCCTTCCTTCCTATGCGGTTTGGAGTTTTATCTGAGACGGAAGGCACCTCCCCAGCTGACTCTTCCCAAAGTCTGACTAGACTAACTGGCTGAATCACAGGCCCACCAATGAAAACAAATGAGTGGCACAACCACCGGTGTTTCAGCAGGATTGCCTTTTCAGGCAGTACAAACCCAGGGAGGCAGGAGCCTGGGGCAGGCAGGAGGAGGGTCTTTGCTGAACTGGCAGATGTTGCACCATCTGGATTGATGACTCCACCTTCTAAGTCTAGCTTCCGAGAGGGTGTGGGAAACAGAGAGTCTCGGAGGGTCCATGGTGAAGGAGAAAGGAAGAAGAATTTACCCCGGTCCCCACGTCCCATTGATCAAAGGTTCACCCCTTGTGTGTTAACCCTGGAACTTCCCAATGTGCATATGTGGGTGTTAAGCAATGTTAACTCCTGCAGCATCTTGAACCTCAGGCCAACGGGTGCCCTGGTGCAGGTGGCAGGGGACACCCCGATGACCCTTCTGAAAGATGGGCAGGTCTCCATTTGCCACAGTCCCCACCTTTCCCTGCTGTCTGACACCTGCTCTATGTAAGGCATTCATCTTGGCGAGTGGGGCTCCCTAGATTTAAGTTTGTGATCTCTAATATAGGGGCTGCTTTATTCATATCTCATTCAACAAATATTTATTCAGTGTGTAAGCTGGGCCAAATACTGTGTCAACTGTTGGGGATATACTTAGTGAACAAGACAGGCATGGTCCCTGCTGTCAAGAGTCTTACATTTCAGGCAGATAAATAAGATCCTAGCATTCTGTTGCTGGAATGAAATTTAAAATTTTCAATGCCATCTCAAAGATTTTGGACTTGTAGATACTTTTGCCTGTGTGTTAATTTTCACTTCTTGGTGGCAGGGTATGAGGTTGAAGTCATGCCTTGAAGTTACTTGCCCCATTTTGGTTGTATTTGAGGTTCTTGCTGCTCTCAGGATTGTTAAACCACCTGCCTAAATTCCCAGCATCCTTGTAACTTCTGATCTCTGAGCAATGCAATATTTGATATCTCAAGATTATGAATATCCTAAAAATGACACACAAGCTTTGAACATGGCAGGAATTAACATTCTCACCCAGTTAACAACTCTTAGCCGGCCTTCAGGAACTACAAACTTAGAATCTTTTTTAGTTGTATAGTCAGAAGGTTTGCTAAGAAAATTGACAAGATTTTGAGATGGCTCTCAGATGTATCTGAGAAGATGTATCCTAAAATCCTGAAAACATACAATTTTCTTAGCAAACCTTCTGTTTAAAATTTAAGGAATGGTTTAAAAATTAAGCAATGGTTACTTTTCATTAGGAGAAAATATTCCATGTTTGCTAAAGTCAGCATGATCTTCTCAGAACCACTCTGTAAACTGTGCACCCATTATGGAAGAAGGGTAGCTAGTGTTCAACTCTGGCTTAATGTTCCCAGGTGCAAATGGGGAGCACAGCGTGGCTGAATTGACTGAGTTTTATGTTAATTGCCCTAATTAGTTGGATACTAATTTCATTTCTTTAAAACACAAACTAAGCTTTGAAAAGGCATCCATGGTCCGATGAGTTTTTTTCTTCCTTCTATTTTGTTGTATTTGTCCTAAATAAACAAGCAGAACCCCAGGGGGAAATTCCTGCATCAAACTAATCACAGAAACCTTGTTAGCAAGTTACGCTTTCCATTTTCATGTTTCTACCAATGCAGATAGGCTTAAAATCCTGAAAATCCCTGGCACAAGGGTGGACAAAACTCATGGATTCTTCGACGTACGGCTCTTCCTCGCAATTAAAAACTTGGCTGACAACCGTCATCAGATTACACTTGGACAAAAATGTATTGGTTTGGGCACTGGAAGGAAGTGAGGCTGCTTGAGATTTGGTCATAAAAGCAAACAAAAGGATACTTTGGAATCAGGAGAGAACAGAATTAGGGAGCGACTGGGGTCTTCATGCAGACATAGAGTCGCTGCTGTCCACAGAGCCTGTCCTTCTTCCAGGGCTGAGGACTCTGCTGGGCTGGGGCTATGGCTGGCACCATGAAAGAGGCCTCTCTTAGGAGTGCGTCAGTTTCCCCGAAAAAGTAAAATTGTCTTCATCGTTGTCACCCATGGAGAAAAACATTTTGGAATGTTATACGGAAAATGCAGACACTGCAATGAGATGCTGGATGTCGCTGGTTGGTTAGGATCTGTCTCAGTTTCCTGATTAGTATTCTGGGGCTGCCATAACAAATTACCACAAGCTTGGTAAAACACAGACACTTACTCTTTTACAGTTCTGGAGGCCAGAAGTCCAAAATCAAGCTGTGGGCAGGTCTGTGCTCCCTCCAAAGTCTCTAGAGGATGAGGTTCCTGCTTCTTCCGGCTTCTGGTCCTCGGGCATTCCTTGGCTTGTGGCCGCGTCCCTCCCATCTCTGTATCTGTCTTCACATGGTCTTCTCCCCTGTGTCAGTGTGCCCTTTTCTGTCTCTTAACAGAACAGCCTCACTGGCTTAAGGGCCCACCTGAATCCAATATGACCTTGTTACAGGAAAGGGGTCTTGATCCAGACACCAAGAGAAGGTTCTTGGATCTCGCACAAGAAAGAATTCAGGGTAAATCCGTATAGTGAAAGCAAGTTTATTAGGAAAGCAAAGGAATAAAAGAATGGCTACTCCATAGACAGAGCGGCCCCAAGGGCTGCTGGTTGCCCGTTTTTATGGTTATTTCTTGATGATATGCTAAACAAGGGGTGGAATATTCATGCCTCCCCTTTTTAGACCATATAGGGTAAGGTTCTATGGTTGCCATGGCATTTGTAAACTGTCATGGCGCTGGTAGGAGTGTAGCAGTGAGGATAATCAGGGGTCACTCTGGTGGCCATCTTGGTTTGAGTGGGTTTTGGATGGCTTCTTTACTGCAGCCTGTTTTTATGCAAGGTTTTTATGACCTGTATCTTGTGCCAACTTCCTATCTCATCCTGTGAGTTAGAATGCCTTAACAGGGAATTCAGCCCAGTAGGTTTCAGCCTTATTTTACCCAGCTTCTATTCAAGATGGAAACGCCTCTGACAATCTTACCACCATCCTTCCCTTAATTACACCTGCAGAGATTCCACTCCCAAATAAGGCCACATTCTGAGATTCTGGTTAGACATGAATTTTGGGGAGACACCATTCAACCCAGTAGTGGATTGAAAGGCAGAATCATAGGAGGATGGGAAAGGGAGATGATGTATTGTTCCCTACCCCCTGTATCTGTCGGCATCTCAGCAGGTAAGAAATGCACACTCAAACTGGGAATGTGGAGAGAGTTTTATAAAGGGGCTGTTTATAAAGCTGTGGTCAGGGTTTGAGGAAATCAAAGAAATAATGCAGATTTGGGGCTGGGGAGAGTGGGGAGCTGTGATCATTCCCAGACCTAAGGAGACAAGGGGAAGGGGTGGTTCTTGGAACATGGAACAGATAAATAGAGATTAAATTCGATAGGCACTTTGGCCTTGGGTAATGGATGCAGGCCAGCCAGGATGCTCTCACAGGAGGGTGTGGGGAATAAATGCCCACCTTACTTTCTTCCCACTCTCCCATCTTCTGTTGGTGCCTCCCATCAGCCAAGCCCAGCTGGATGCTGAAGACAGAAGCCCGTGGAGGCCACCTCCCTGGGCACAAAGATGGGGGGAGCAGGAGTTGGGGAGAATCTGCCAGGAAAGCAGAAGATCTCAAACTCAGCCTCTCATCTTGGAATCAGTGGAGAGATAAGCGCAGGAAGCGGATGGATGCAGAAAATCCACCTGCTTTATTGTTGCATCAGCTGGATTGGAGGACATGACGTGATGGTGGCCAGGTTGGGGTGTTCTCATCTGCTCCCCCCAGAATGGACTGCATCCACCCAGAACTAGCCCCCTCCTTACAGGCCTAGAGGAGAGCAGAGGAGAGGCGGGTGGGTGGGAGTGGGGAGGGTGCTCTGAAAGGAGGGTAGGGAGGGGCTGAGCTGCACCAGCTGTTCTTCCTCCCAACCTACCTGTCAGATAAACACTCCTCCTCCAACAGTGAGAGTCAGTGAGGGCAGAGAGAAGGGTGGGTCTTGCCCCAACAGTCCTTGTCATGCCAGGACTGAGAGGAAGCTCACATTCTCATGGAGAAATGGGAGTTGGGAAGATGAAGCAGCCTCCCTGCTAAGGCAAATGTAACAAACTATCTATAGCAAGGGTGGGCAAACTACAGCGAAGGGGCCAAATCCAGCCCTCTACCTGTTTTTGTAAATAAAGTTTTATTAGCACACAGCCACGCCCATTATTTATATATTGTCCATGACTGCTTTCCTGTCACCATGGCAAAATTCAGTAGTTGCGACACAGACTGTACAGCCCTCAAAGCTAAAAATACTATCTGGCTCTTTATGGAAATGGTCTGCCAACTCCTGGCTATATAATTTGGAAAATCTTTTCAGTTGTCCTCCAAATACAGCATAGGATGCCGAGGGTACTGGGAGATTCCCTGTGACAGGCTCTTAGGAGTTCAGACCATCTGCGGGGACAAGAAAGTCACATTTCCTATCCTGTCCTCACCTTGGGGACAAAGAGAGGACAGCACCCTGCCCACTATTTAAACTGTTATTTCTCTCTCTCTCAGCAGAAAGGACATAGTTAATTTTGTGTATGTGAAATGTATGTCTAATGCAAATCTAATTTTTGTTAAAATTTTATGAAATTTTGTATAAAGAAAACAATGAAGTGAGCCATTTAGAAGCTTTGAAGGAATGAACCAGCGCATTTAACATGTCATGGAAAATAAAGGAAACAGCCTTTGTCCCTGACACCATCACCGAGTCCAGCACAAACCCTGGGTCTCTTCGACCCTAGGCTTCCCACACAAATATACATATTCATGTTTTGTATCACGAGTTGATTATTCTGTTACTTGTGGTCAAAAGCATTCCTATTATGCATAAAATAGGCACAGAAAAAAGAGTCAAAATGATATTAAAATGTTACCAGGGGCAGGACCATGGGCAGTTTCTTTTTTCCTTTTTACTCTCTCTTACAAATTCTTCACATTGAACAGCTATTTCTTTTATAATCCGAAAAAGAATGCATCTGCTATTTAATGTAATGCTGTTTGACAATCTACAAAACCAGTTGCTTCCCGGTAGAGCTGCCTTTCCCTGGAGGGTACTGAGTGGGTGTTTCCAGCAGCATCTCCTTGGAGGCTGCCTCTCCAGAGAGCACTGCAGTGGGTGGGACTACAATTCAAGGGGCACCATCGTATAAGTGAGGGGTGAGAGTTAACGCCCCTTCCCTGAAATTTCAGGATTTCCAGCAGGCTCATGTTCATGCTTGTGCATTTGAAGTGAGTCAAGTGAGTCACTGTTTGGCAGAATTTTTCTTTTCCCAATTGAAAAATCCAAATTCCCTCATTGACTTTTGAAGTCCCCAATTATTTTCTAGCTGGTTGTGATGAAGACGAAAAAATCCAGCCCAAAGAACCCTGTTTGAGGAATCGAACGTATAGGCTGGGCAGGGAGGGAACTGCAGCCAGGTGTTACGGCAACAGCAAAGGGAATTCACTCCCCCAAATGCTGTTGTCCTTTTCTCCCTACCTAAGGGTCATGAGTGACACAAACAGATTTAGAGTAGACATCTATCCTTTAGCCAGTTGAGGAAAAAAAAACAGAAGGAAATAAATGTATCTACTTCCCTAGGAGCGCAATTCCATTGGCACACCCTGTCTGTCCAGGACTGTGGGGCGTTGGGGCCTGTGTGGAGCCCTGATCTACTCCAGCGTTTTTAAAACAGTGGCTGTGGCCCACTGGGGGCTCATAACGTTGATCGAAGATGCTGTTCCCAGCATTTAATAAATGAACTAGAAGCAGATAAAATAGGGACCACCTGAGCGCACAGCCTGTGGAAGGGTAGCAGGTGCAATCAGTGCTCCCCCAGGCCCCATCAGCAGCCTTTCCACCTTTTCTGAGCTTCCTGCTGCCTAAGCCTGCAAGGGGACACTGGGGCACAGATGACTCCCTAGGGTCTTCTTGCTTTTAACAGCTCACACTTGTGAGTCTCCTTCAGGGGCCAGCTGGAGCCACTGCTTGACTGCAGAAGAGAGGCTGAGACACCCGGAAATTGACATCCTTTCTGGGGGGGGGGCTCTTGAGCCCTTGATGGGCCTTGCTGAAAGCCCAGATCTCTTGTCTTGAGGTAGGACAATTTGGAGGAGCAGGACCTGGACTGAGGTGACACAAGGGAAGCTCCCAGGTGCAAGAGTGATGAGGCATTCGTGCTTCAGGTCACACAAATGTAGGGTCACAGTGGAGGTTCTGGGAACAGAGTGTGAGTTCATCGCTGGCACTTGAATCTGCCCATCAGGGTCTGCTTGGGGGGACCTCGGCTATGTTAGGCTGAATCATGACATTCAAAGATGCCCTTGTTCTGATCCCCAGAACCTGTGAATATGTCACCTTACCCTTGCATGTGAGTGTGTGAATGCAGGCATGTGCTTGTGTGTCTTTGCAGACATGAATCAATTAAGAATCTTGAGAGGGGGAGATTATCCTGGGTTATTCAGGTGGGGCCAGTGTGGTCACAGACTTTTCATAAGGAAAGAGAAAGACAGGAGTCAGAGAAGAAGATGTGTGATGGAAGCAGAGGTCAGAGGGATGTGGTGTTCTGTGAGGGAGATGCACAAGGGAAGAAGAAAAGACACACACAATACCTTTAAGGGCCAACGACCTTTATCCCATGTAAATGGCAATGCAGATGTAATAAGCAAAGGATATAATAAGCAAATTTACACTCACCAGACGATGGAGGATTCATCATCAGACTGGGAAGCAACAGGCTGGGCTCCAGAGTCGGCCACGCGTCCCTACACAGCCAAGGAGAGGTCTCATGAAGCTTCGGCGCAGTCTGGGACCTGAGCTCTTTTTGTAACGAGTTGTTTGGCATGAGGTCCAGTCACGAGGGCCCTTCGCGACTGGGCTCAAGGAACACAAAAACGTCAACCTGTTTTTGCGATTGGCTGTTGTTTTTCAATAACTGACATACAGGAATAGATTGAAATAGAGACTTCTCCGAAACAGCGCTGGATGAACGCCTCAAGGGGCTCACACGACCTGTTCCGGGACCTGCTGGCTATTGTTTGTGTTCATGTTCAATTGAGTTCAAATTCAATATTTAACTTTTCTTCCACATGTGACCATGAGCCAAGGGAAGTGGGTGGCCTCTAGAAAAGGTAAAAAAGTGGATTCTCCTTTGGAGCCTCTGGAAGGAACTCATCCCTGCCAACACGGTTGTTTTAGCCCCGTGAGACACATTTCAGACTTCTGACTTCCAGACTATATGCAAATAAATGTGTTGTTTTAAGTCACTAAATTTGTGATAACTTGTTGTAGCATCAATATGACACTAATACACTGGCTTAAGAAAATAAGAATAATGTTTATTCAGGAAGCCTGTGTCATGTGTGCATGTATTTGTGCATGTAAATATAAATGTGTGCATGTGTATGCATGCATTTGTCTCTGTGTGCATTTGTATTGTGAGTGTGTGCATGCATTTTTCTCTGTGTGCATTTGTGTTGTGAGTGTGTGCATGCATTTGTCTCTGTGCATTTGTATTGTGAGTGTGTGCATGCATTTTTCTCTGTGTGCATTTGTGTTGTGAGTGTGTGCATGCATTTGTCTCTGTGCATTTGTGTTGTGTGTGCATGCATTTGCTCTGTGTGCATTTGTGTTGTGTGTGCATGCATCTGTCTCTTTGTGCATTTGTGCTGTGTGTGCTTGCATTTGTCTCTGTGTGCATTTTTGTTGTGACTGTGTGCATGCATTTGTCTCTGTGTGCATTTGTGTTGTGAGTGTGTGCATGCATATGTTTCTGGGTGTGCATTTGTATGCAGTGAGCATTTGTGCATGCATGTGAGTGTATGCATGTGGGTGTGTGCATGTGTGTATTTGTATATGTCTATGTTTGCATGTGTGCACTGGGTCACCATGTAAAGTGCACTTCTTACTGACGGCTGTGGTCAAGAGATTTGAGGACCCCTGACCTAGTCCCTCCTCCTCCCACCTTAGGTCTCACCACCTTCAGGGTTCTGGGTGCTGTGCAAGTTTCAGGAGTCACAGTGGTGCAGAAGACAGATCCTGCCCTTGTGTGGCTGATATGCTAAATGAAAGTGGACAGAAAATATTTATCCCACTTCCCTCTCAGGCAAGACAACCTGAGAATATATTTTCATCATCTTCCTCAGTGATCTGTTCCCATATCAAAGTTTCTCCTTGTCTGAAAACTCTCTCTAAATTGTAACCCAAATCTCTCTTGCTGTAGTTTAAGCATAGGTCAGACCTTCATTTGTGGAAAGGAAGAGACAGGGGATGTCTAAATTCATGCATGTTCCCAACTTCACGAGTTTGCACAAAGTTGTAAGGCCTGATGTGCCCTCTCTTCTGTCCTCTGCCTAGCCAGAATTGTTATTCATGTTTTAAGACCAAGGTTGACTCCCACTGCTTCCAGGAAGCCCTCCTGGATTTCTCCAGCCCTTTCTGTTTCCAGGACTCACAGCACTAGCTGTCTCTCAGCCTCAGCAGGTAAACTGACCATGCACAGTGAGAACCAGACCCTGAAGACCCTGCAGCTCTCATTGCTCACTGGTTGTGGTCTACTCCTTCCCCTGGGGTTGGAATCCTTATCCTGAGATTTCACACTTTACCTTCTGGGGACTTCAGCGTCTTCTCGCCCTTCCTTTGCTCCCTTTCTTCTCCTCTTTAGCCAGTCAGGCCTGTGCATGATTTTCTCAGAGTGCAGCTTGACGCAGGCAGAATGAGCCAATTCTTGATTTGGAAATTTCAACAGCAACGTCTTGTGAACTGGGAACAGCAAGAGTTAGAAGAATGGATTGGGGGGAGAATCTCCTGTTGCCCAGAAACTAGACAAATTCCCCCCCACTTAGAATGGTGTGTGGAAGAACCATATTTAGTGGTACATTTCTAAGGGAATGCAGCTGCTACAGTCAACCTCAAAATGTTAGTGGCTTAACCAAGAGAAGTTTATTTTTATTTACATGAAAGTCAGATTGGTAGCAGGGGGAATGGGGATGGAATGCAGGAGGCTCGGCTCCACATAGTCACTCAGGGCCGCAGGCTGGTGGAGGCACTGCCATGTGAACATGTAGATCCCCAGGTTCCTAGGTGTTGACAACCAGATGCTTGATGAAATAAGAGAGAATAGACAGGGATGCTGGAAGATTTTGTGGGCTAGGCTTGATGAGTACCTACATCACTTCTTCCTATGTAGAGCTGGTTAGATCCAGTCCACATGGCCACACCTAACAACAAGGAAGAATGTGGAATGCAGTTTAACCATGGAATGGAAAAAAGGCAAATGGGTGTGATGAATGGCTGTTCAAGAGTGTGGGACCTTGTGAATGGGCATGACTTTTACTGAGAAGATACAAAGACATTTTGTATATACCACCAGGAAGAAAAGATGGTCCTGAACAGGTGCTCAACTCACCCTCTCTTAAGCATTGAGAATGTGTATGCAGACTCCTACAGGGTCATCACCCTAAAGCAGTATAACCTCAGTGGTAGGAGAGAAGATCTTTCCCATTACTTAGACTAGAATTTGCAATGAGGCGCTCATGGACCTGGTTTGGGTCACTCATTATGGAACCCATCTCTATGGATGAGGCTGTGACACGGGCAGAAGGAACCAGTTCTTAGTTTAGGAGTTTCAACAGCAAGGTCTTGTGAAGAAAGAAAAGGAAGACTTAGAAGAATGGGTTATCCAGGCTGGAGCTCATATCCAACCCCAGAATCATGAACTGGCTCAGCTTCCTGACCCATAGCGGAGGGGCATGTTCCTAAGGGAAAATGATCCACGGGCAAAACCAGCAGGTGTCCACTATAACTGCAATGGCAAGACTCGCCTCCAGTGACAGTCCATACACTCCTCCTGTTCTCATAGAGGGGCTTTTCAGAACTGGGGAGGGGGTGGTGCATAAGACTCCGAGGGAGCCATGGCATCTACAAGAAGCAGGGCTGCCAGCACTTCACAGCAGCTGCTGCTGAGAGTGACTTCTGTCCTCTGCGGTACTTCTAATTACGCAGATATGAAGAGGGTGGATCGTATCTAGATTAATAGCCAAGAATAAATAGATTTTGCATGATTATTGTTAAACTTTTCTTGCCTTGGTGCAATTTGGAGCTGCCTAGATACAGAACCGCAGCTGCAGGGCACCCAAAAGAATCCTGTAATCAGCTAACAAGGAGAAGTGATTTTTAACTCCCTCCTCTCTCTGGCTGTCTTTTCTTTCTTTAACCAACACTCCTCTTCCTTTATTAAAAAATAAGAATATAAATATTCATCCAGAGCCAAAGGGAAAATGAAGAGAAGAAAAGAAAAGGGAAAAGAACAGGACAGGGAGGGCTTAAGAGCAGGACTCTGGCCAAGACCACTTGGCATTGAATTGCCATCTTGGCCATTGACTTACTGTGAAGCTTTTGGGCAGGTTTCTTAATATTACTGCATCTTGGTTGTCCACTCCATAAAATGGGAGTGATCATAATTCTAACTCTGTGAGTTTGTGGGGAGGATGAATTGACTCAGACAGGAACACCCGCTTAGTAGTTTCTAAACAAATGACCATCAGATCGAGGAAAAGGAAGCAGAGAGGAAGGGAAAGAGAGAAGGAGATCCAAGACAGGAAGGCCAATTCTAAAGGAAGAACTCAGGTGGAGACTAAGTCGGCAGTAGCAGCTGCTTTTCTCCTCAAGTCGCCCAGAGATTTGCATGTGAAGGAGAAAAGTATTTCAGTTCTACAATTTAGTGAAAACAAATTGCAGCTTTTCTTAAGTCCACTTATCTCTGTTGGAAGTACCTAAGTCTCAGATGATCGGAGATGCCCAAATGCTATAGATTTAATGCTTCTGTCCCTGTAAAATTCATATGTTGAAACCTAATTCCCAATGTGGTGGTATTTGGAGGCAGACACCTTGGGAAATTGTCATAGGGTGCAGCCCTCGTGAATGGGATTAGTGCCCTTGTGAAAGAGACCCCAGAGAGCTGCATTGCTTCTTCCACCATGTGACAGCCAAGACAGCCATCCATGAACAAGGAAGTGGGTTGTTACCAGACACTCAATCTGCAGGTAATTTGATCTTAGACTTTCAGCCTCCAGAACTGTGAGCAATAGAGTTCTGTTGCCTATAAGCCACCCAGTTCATGGTATTGCATTAGAGCAATGCAAATAGACTAGGACACCATCCCCTTACCTGGCATTCTCGCTATGTTCCAGGGAGCCAGTGGAACACAAGAGTGAGGTGTTACTGACGAGTCGTTGATGGTGGACGCTGAAGCCACACTGCCTGGGACTGAACCTTGAGTCTGCTGCTTATCATCTGTGTGGCCTTTGCAAGTTACTGGGCTTCTCTGTGCCCCTGTTTCCCCAACTGCAAAATGAAAATAATAAGAGGATGTAATGCAGATAGCCATTGTGAGGATTAAATGAATTCACACAGAGTACGTTGAAGGCATGACTTCAGGGAGCATTATTTACATAAAAAATATTTACATGAAACATACTGTAAAGGCATCCTCTGGAGCACAGAAAATGCCCTGCAAAAGGCAAAGTCATTCCCACGCACGTGGGAGAACACATGCTGGCCTCATCTCCCCATTCCAAGGTGTGCAAACCAGTGAATGTCTTTGCCCAAAGCCAGGTCCAACCATCACTCCTTGACACTTCTGCCTAAAGCAACCCAGGAAAAGTAGCCTGGGTCTCCATGCAAAATGGGTGCGGCTAATGAATTACTTACTGGTATCTCAGAGACATCTGAATTTCCCTTCCGTGAGTCTCCTTTCCAGTAGGTGACACCAAACCTCAGATTCCCGTGCATTTGGGGTTAAAATGCATTATCCAAAGAGAGTTATTTAAATGTGCATGTTTTATTTTAGAGGGGATGTAGTAGCTGATTATGAAATCAGAATAAATCAGTTAATAGAGAAACACAGAGTAGCGCCTTAGACCACTTGGGGAGCTTGAAGTCCCAGTGTGCAGGACTGTCTTCCCCCAGATATCCTGGTTCACTTGGTCTGAGGGGTGTGGCTTAGACTTGAAGCCATTTAAAAATCTCCCCAGGTGATTCTGATGTGCAGCCAGGGTGAGAAGCTGGACCTTGAGTGAACAGGAGCAGACCCATCTGTGCTGACGGAGGAGACAGAAGGGCCTTTGGCAGGAACAGGGCTCAGCGAGGACAGGTACAGGTGTGGAGGATGTGCCAGGAAAGGAAGTAGATTGATGTTCCCAGTCTCAGGGCTATTAAATTCCTGCAATCGCTGGCAGTGCTGGGGCGGTGCAGAAACCCGTCATTTATCAGAGGTCCACATTTCCTTCCAGGGAAACCGCATCCTTGGGCAGGACCATCTTAATTAGCTTCTCTCCAGTGTCCTCCCTCACCCCCTTCTTCCTCCCTCACTCCTACCACAATGGCCTTCTCCCCATTTCTGGAACAGAAATCCTTCTCTGTAAGGGCTTCATACCTGGGCTCGCTTTGCCCAAGTGCTCTTCTCCTATAGCTTCTCAGCCAATCGGGTGGAAGGGGCCAGGGCATCACAGTCTTCAGTGGAATTATCCTCCCCAGGGGTCCTCCTGCCACCCCGTCTAAGCCAGCCTCTGTCCCAGCCCCCATTCTTATTACATGCACCTGCTTTTCTTGTCATTCCAGCATCTCACACTCTCTGAAATTACCATTTTTATTCTAATGGTTGATGAGCTCCCTCCTCCCTGGGTTATAAGAGACTTCACAAAAGAGACGGGGTCTGTCCTGTTCATCCCTGTACCCTTGACCTCTAGAATAGTGCCTGGCACATGGTAGGTGCTCAGTGCACACATACTGGATGAGAAAGAAACAACTTTTGGGTATTTATTTATTTATTTTGATTGTGGTAAAATGCACATATTGTAAAATTTGCTGTTTTAGCCATTTTAAAGTGAACAATTCGGTGACATCGAATAAAGTCACCATGTTGTGCAACCGTCACCAGTATCTAGTTCCAAAACTTTTCCATCACCCCGTGGGGGCTCAGGATACACCACCCCAAAATATGACTGTAGGAGACCAGAATATGCCACCCCAAAAATATACTTCTTTGGCATATTTTTGAACTGATTATTTTGAGAAATTGCAGACATGGGAATAGCTCTAAAAAGCTGCCCTTTGGTGAAAGAAATTTACATCTATAAAGGAAACCTACATTAGTAAAAGTATCCACTCCTGGAAAACTTTTACTACCCAAGAAACCTTTCATCTGTGTAACAAGACAGTCTTTATTCACAGTAAGCTTCCTGCCCTTACTCTCCCAGAACCTGTTTCCATGCATCCCCCTCCCCCCAGCTCGTAAGAAGCCCCAAGTCCTCCTTCTTTGCTGTAGCTCGGGATGCTATATAAGCTTCAATCACCTGGCCTTTCTTTCTTCTTTGAGCCTCATATTTCTGTGGGACTCCCATGTGTATGTATGTAATTAAAACTATTTTTGTCCTGTTAATCTGCCTTAGGCTAATTTGTAGCCCAGCCAAAGGACCTAGGATAGTGAAGGAAAGCCATTTCCCCTTTTCTTCATTCCTGAAGGAAACCCGGTCCCACCAGTACCCATTAAGTATCATTATTATTTTAAACAGTGAGATGCCTTTCACTCTGACAGTTTGTACTGAATGGCAATGTTTAATAAACATTTTCAAGTGTGCGTTTTTCCTTTCTCGAGAGCCGGCAATCCATCCCGACATTGCTACGTCAATGTGCTAAAGCTTCTTCAAGGAGATCAATGTGCAGACCGTGTATTAGGCTTGTAAATTCAACCAGCTGTGGAGTAAAACTCACTGAAAGACTGTCCTATGTAGGTTCCTCACATATTTCAAAATCCCTGGGGCAACATACTCAAGACTTTATCATTTAAAATTGAGGTAATAGGCACTTCATATTTACTGTTTTATGCTTAAGAAGTTATATTTGGGATTGGAAGTCAGAATCTCAGAGTGCCCATAACAGCTTTGATTTCATTGCCGTGAGATTTCTCCAAGTAGAAGAAACACAAGCAGTTAATGTTTAACCAGCATTTGGGACAGCTTTTGCATTTAGGAAAATAAAATATAGAATCTGATAAGTGGAGGGTGATTCTACTCTGGGGAGTTAAATGCTAAGGTGGTTGGAATGCCAGCCACACAACTACCTTCTCACCTCCAGGGATGGGACAGGTCCCAGAACACTGGGTGAGAAGTTTGACTGTCCAAGGGGAAATCACAGCTAAGTGACACAGCAGAATTTAGTGGGGAAGCCTCAGGGATGAGTGAGGAGTTTCTATCTGGTTCTGTGGTTGCTCTGCTGTGTGGCTTTAGAGAAGTCAGCGAGACTGTGTGGCTCAGTTCCTTTGCCCATCAAATGAGAATAAAGCCTCCTCCTCCTGCCTTCTCCACACTGCAGAGTGGCCTTCTCACAGCATGGGTTAGAGACACATGCTCCAATGCCCAGAGGCCTCCACATCACGTTAGGATTTAACTCCTCTCCTCTGCATCTCAGACGGGGCCTGCTGCCTACCACCCTTAACAGGAATGAAAAAATAGCCAATCTCTTTGCTGTAGAGCTTAGTTCTCTGGCCAAATGCAGTTGAGAAAAGCTTCTTAACTGGCTTCTCGACTTCTCAACTTTCCAGCGGCTGGAAAGCTGGAATGTAAGTGTAGTCAGAAAAAACACTTGCAAAAATTAAAATAGTGAGGTAAAATGATAATATGGGCAATTATAATTCATTTTCTGAGAATTCCTTGTTCCCAAAGGAAGTATAAGCATCATAGAAACAATTAACCCCTAGGGGTCGAAAGCCCAGTGGAAAGAACAAATCATCAAGGTTTCAGGAGAATATTATTAGCTTAGTTTGAACACACAAGTGCCTACAGAGCCAGGTAAGTAATTGAAGAGAGGTGGTGTAACAGGCAGTGGTGGGGACTGCGGCACGTTGGAGACATTATGCCTCTGTTAGTGCCCTATTACTCCTGTGACAAACTACCACAAACTTAGTGGCTTCAACCAATGCACATTTGTTACCTGACATTTCCAATGATCAGACGCCTGAACACGAGCTTCACTGGGCCAAAGTCAAGATGTCTCCAGGACTGCGTTCTTTCTGATAGCTCCAGAGAAGAATCTGTTTCTTTGCCTTTCCCAGTTTCGGGTGAACATTCGAATTCCTTGGTTCACGGCCCCTTCCTCCTTCTTGAGAGCCATAAGCATAGCATCTTCCCTTCTCTCCGTAACTCTGACCTGTGCCTCCTTCTTCCACATTTAAGGACATCTGTGACTACATTGGGCCCACCTGGGTAATGGAGGCTAATTTCCCCATTATAAGGTCAGCTGATTGGCAACCTTAATTGCACCTGCAACCTGAATTTCTGCTTGCTCCATCACCTGACACATGCACAGATTCTGTGGATTTGGATGTGGATGTATTTGGGGAGCTATGTTCTGCCTGCCACAGTGTCCCATTTCAATACAACCATTGCATATAAAGTTAAGTCCAATTATGCCACCCCCGACAAGCTTTCCACTCACTCCCCGTCTCAACTCCAGGAAAAGCCCAAGCACTTAAAGCAGCCTCAGAGACAGTACGCCACCGGGAACCCCCGTTAGTCCTCCCAGCCCATCTCCTGCCGCATTCCCCTCTGCTCTTCTCTCAGCCCATGCTGCCTGCCGGGGTTCTCTCGGGCCACAGGGCCTTTGCACGCCCAGTCTCTGCTCACTCTCCCTGTTTGCTCAGTTCCTGCCTGGCTCCCTCACCTTCATCAACACTTTTGCTCATGTGCCCCTTTTCAGTGGGACCTCCTGCAACCCTCTCTAAAAGTGCAGCTTCAGCTCCTGTTCCTTCTCTTTGTTGCCTAGGTTTTCAGTCCATGTCATCAGCGAACATCAACATTGCTTATTTATTTATTTTGTTTGTTGTTTGACTTCTCCTACTGGAATGCAAGCTCATAAGGGCAGGGACTTTAATGTTTTGTCTGCTGCTGTGTCCTGTCTTCCAAAAGACTACCAGGAGGGCCAAATAGTAGAAAAGAGAGCTTTGTTGTGTTACAGGAAAGGGGTCCCAATCCAGACCCCAAGAGAGGGTTCTTGGATCTTGTACAAGAAAGAATTCAGGGCAAGCACATAAAGTGGAAGTGAATTTATTAAGAAAGTGTAGGAATAAAGGATGGCTACTCCATAGACAGAGCAGCCCCAAGGGCTGCGGGTTGCCTATTTTTATGGTTATTTCATGACTACATGCTAAACAAGGGGTGGATTATTCATGCCTCCCCTTTTTAGGCAATAAAGCGTAACTTCCTGACGTTGCCATGGCATTTGTAAACTGTCATGGCGCTGGTGGGAGTGTAGCACTGAGGACCACCAAAGGTCTCTCTTGCTGCCACCTTGGTTTTGGTGGATTAGAGTTGGCTTTTTTACTGCAAGCTGTTTTATCAGCAAGGTCTTTACGACCTGCATCTGGTGCCAACCTCCTATCTCATCGTGTGACTTAGAATGCCTTAACCTCTGGGAACGCAGCCCAGTAGTTCTCAGCTTCATTTTACCCAGCCCCTGTGCAAGATGGAGTTACTCTGGTTCAAACGCCTCTGACGGTTGGCTGTATCAGTTTGCAGACCAAGAAGAAACAGTATCTTGTACGTGCCAAAGGTTGTTCTCTTCAAGGAGGGAAGGGACACGTTGGGTTTTGTGCCTCCCAGGGCCCATATTCCACAGTGGAATCATACATATTCAGCAGGTTTGGAGGGAAAAGCTATACATGCTTGGGAGGAGCTGAGTGCATGTGTAATGGATAGACACATAACACACATCCCATGTTCACTTTGGGGTGGGCTTTTAGCATGAAAATGTGGTGAAATTTGAATTTATATCTGATAATTTGCATGACAGCTTCTATTGCTAGGGAATTTAGGAAGAGTGTGGTTTTTCTCATAGCCATAGGAATTTAGAAATTTGCCAGAAGGTAACTTCTATTTCTTTAAGCTTAGAGTCTGTCTTAGTTGATAAAGGGTCTCTATTTCGGTCTTTTAGATAACAGTCCCCAGTGCCTAAAATAGTCCTAACACATAGTAGGTGCTCACGTATTTTTTTGTTCAATTAGGGACAGTCTTCCCTATTTAAAGCCGCGTGGGAAACAGCCCCAGGAGAACAGGAATTCAGACTTCATGATGATTTTTATGGCAGTGAAACACTAGAAAAACGCAAATGAAGCAAATCTATGTCATTTAGCTGCACACAGCTCATGGGCTGTTTGTGGATAGTAGAGAATGACCAGAAACGAAAAAGAGAGACCTGTAGAAAAAGGTGGTTCTGGGATCATATAAGACATCTTGAGACCTGGATGGACAGGTCTCACCGGTGGTCCCTCTCTAGACCCCCTTCACAAAGTCATTCCCTTGAGTGTTGTTATGGATGAATTGTGACCTGTCCCAAATTCATTTGCTGAAGTTTTAACTCTCACTACCTTAGAGTATGACTATATTTGAAGGAGGGCCTTTGAAGAGGTAATTATGATTAAATGGGGTTATAAGGGCTGGGGTCACAGGCCAGTACAACAGGCATCCTAGTGGGAAGAGGAAGAGGCACCAGAGATGCTCAGACAGAGCACAGGCCACATGAGGACACAATGGGAAGTCAGTAGTCTGCAAGCCCTGGAGAGAGGCCTCAGCAGAAACCAAGCTCCGGCACTGAGATCTTGGATGATATGGTTTGGATGTTTGTCCCCTCCAAATCTCATGTTGGAAGTGAGGCCTGGTGGGAGGTGTTTGGATCCTAGGGGTGGATTCTGATAAAAGAAAAACTTCAGCCGAATTAAATTGAAAGGAATTTTATTGAGCAATTAATGATTAGTGAATCAGGCAGCCCCTAGAATCACAGCAGATTCACAGACACTCCAGTACAGCCACAGAGTGGAGGAAGATTTGTAGACAAATAAAGGGAAATGATGTACAGAAATCAGAAGTGAGGTATAGAACGGCTGGATTGGTTACAGGTTGGCATTTGCCTTATTTGAACACAGTTTGAACACTCAGAAGCATATGAATGGTTGAAGTATGGCAGCTGGAATTGGCTAAGACTCAGCTAATTGTTATGGGCACATACTTCTAAGTTAGGTTTTCAATCTTACCTACCTAGGTTGCAGTTCATCCATGAGGACTCAAATATAGAAGTGTAGAGTCCTTCTCAGGCCATCCTTAGTTCCCTTTACAATTCCTTTTGAAGGGCTCAGTGCCATCCTTGCAGCAATGAGTGGGTTCTTTCTCTATTATTTCACGTGAGAGCTGGTTGTTTGAAAAAGCCTGGCATTGCAGGGCACAGTGGCTCACACCTGTAATCCCAGCACTTTGGGAGACTGAGGCGGGCAGATCACCTGAGGTCAGGAGTTCGAGACCAGCCTGACCAATATGGTGAAACCTCATCTCTACTTAAAAGACAACAATTAGCCAGGAGTGGTGGTGGGTGCATGTACTCCCAGCTACTCAGGAGACTGAGACAGGAAAACAGATTGAACCTGGGAAGCAGAGGTTTCAGTGAGCCCAGATCATGCCACTGCACTCCAGCCTGGGTGACAGAGTGAGGCTCCATCTCAAAAAAAAAAAAAAAAAAAAAAAAAAAAAAAAAAAAAAAAAAGAGCCTGGCATTCCTCTCCTGTTCCATCTCTCACCATGTGACATGCTGGCTCCCCTTGGGTGTTAGTCTGTTCTCACATGGGTATAAAGAACTAACTGAGACTGGGTAATTTATTTCTTAAGAAAAAGGTTTAATTGGCTTATGGTTCTGAAAGCTGTAGAGGAAGCATGGCTGGAGAGGCCTTAGGAAACTTACAATGACGGCAGAAAGTAAAGAGGAAGGAGGCACGTCATACACGGCTGGAGCAGGAGGAAGAGAGTGTGAGGTGGAGGTGCCACACACTTTTAAACAACCAGATCTCACGAGAACTCTATCACAAGATGGCACTAGGGGCATAGTGCCAGACCATTAGAAACTGCCTCATGATCCAATCACCTCCCATCAGGACCACCCTCCAACACTGGGAATTACAATTCCACATGAGATTTGGAGGGGACACAGAGCCAAACCATGTCACCTTGCCTTCTGCCTTGATTGAAATCTTCTCAAGGCATTACCAGAAGCTGAGCAGATGCTGGTGCCATGCTTGGGCAGCCTGCAGAACCATGAGCCAAATAAACCTCTTGTCTTGATAAATTACCCAGCCTCAGGTATTCTGTTACAGCAATGCAAATGGATTAATACACTGGACTTTCAGCCTCCAGAACTGTGAGAAATTCCTTTGCTTAAGCTGCCCAATCTGTGGGCTGCATTTTACTTTGCTTAAGCTGTATTTTTTGCGTAAGCTGCCTTTTTCTGGCAGCCCCAGCAGATGAATACAAGTGTCTTCATGAAAACAGTTGAAACAAGGGCCTTCTAGCTGCTCTGTTTGGAAGGAAGTGCATTTTCTGAGGTTCCACATACACACACATACACTCTTGCACATGCACTTTTGCCTCTAAGAAGAATATGCTGTACATACCAAAGGCCTATGGAAAGCGTCAAGCAGTTCAGAGTTTGAAGTCTACATTGCATTACCGGGCCTTGAGGAAGACAGAGGCAGGGATGTGCTGTGATTTTAGTCATTTCCTTTAATTCTGTGATATGGAAGAGGAAAAAAAAAACCAAGAACAGTCACCATGCAGGTGGTGGTAGGTGGCGATTTGCCCCATCGGGTGCGGACACATCTTCTTGAGCTCTGAGAATTTTACTGCATGGCTTTGGTGCAGAAACACGCAGCTGAATGAAATAGAAATGGCTAACTTATGTACATAAATTTTATATTTTATATTTAAGTCTCACTGTCCTTAAGCCAAGAAAGTCCCACTGTCCTGTCTACCAGGTGCTCTGAGGAGGGTAGTGGGGTAAAATGGTGCAGAAGAGCGCCTGGCTTGGAACAGGAGAGCTGGGGCTGAGGGAGTCCAGGGAGAAGATGTGGCTGCCTGGTCTTCGATTGCCAGTGGTCCTCCTTTTCCAGGTATGCCCTTGGTTATGAAGTATTTGGGAGGACTTCACCATCAGTTTAAAAGAGCTACCCCAGAAACAGAGAGTTCACTCTGTTACTGCTGAGTTACTATGGTGGCACCCACATAACAGACAGCACATTTCTAGGTGTCTGATCCACTTCTCCCAGAAAGGTTATGATCAGAGCATCCTAATCTCCTTTGGAGTTTATTTCTCCAGTCTCTTCCCTCCCCTCCACTCTGTCCCCTCCTCCTGCTTCCTTTCTCTATCTCTTCACTTCTCCATCTCTCTCCTTCTTCCTCTTCCTCCCCATCTCTCTCTCTCTTCCTTTTCCTGTACAGTTCCTAAGATCTCATGGGTTTTTTCTTGCATGTAGAATGAATTAAATTCCATAAGCTAAGTCCAAATTCAAAAGTCAATCCCAAACATCATGTCCCCCACCCCTGCCCACTGAGGAGAGCCCACTGTGTTTAGCTTCTATTAGAAAATTAGCATCAGCCTAAATCTTCCCCAATGTTGTCTACCACTCTGAGAGCGAAGAGCAAGAGTTCCAACTGAGAGGGGCCGTGCCCAAGGCTGCCTATGGAAAGGAGAATGCTGAATACTTCTTATGTGCATGTCTGCAAAGTCAGATAACAGGGTTTGCTTGAAAACCCACCTTGGGAGGTCTGCGGAGGGGCCGAGAGAGAAGACAGAATGTGGATTGAATGTGAATATTTAAGATGCAGATATTGCTCATGCTTCTGTTGCAGTTTCTGCCTGTGTCCCTTGCTTGGCTGGAAGACTGGACTGATATTCTGAGGTTCTCACTGTGACCCAGAGCCTTTCCTCACTTCTATTCCTGGAGGAAAGTCAATACTCCCTCCTGATCACCTGGCAACATTGACCATGCTGACTGTTCAGCTTCACCGCTGCACAGGTTTCTGATAGCTGGTGCATTACTAATGGACTCATCCCTCAGAGGACAGGAATGTGCCAGGAGGAATGTGGCCTGATAAGCTGATGCTGGCATCCCAGGACTGAGTGCAAAGTCAATTAGAGGAATCAGAAAACATTTTCTCCATGACTAGCGAGCCTGAGGATGCTTCAGATTTTCTATACACTCAAGGTGGTGGCCAAGTCAAGATATGGAAAGGAGGACCCTCCCGTCAAAGTAAAGAGGGGTGATGTGAATCCATTTGCATGTTTTAAATTTGTCAGGCTGAATCTGGTGCCCATCACTTCAAGGCAGACATGAGGAAATTTTACTTGATTTCCCAAAGTATTGCTCCAAGTGGAAGTTCCCTTTTTGGAAGAATATGCAACTTTCTTGGGAATGATCACTCTCTCATCACTGTCACTGGTGCTGGAGAAGAGCATTTTTGCTTGGCCTTGGGTTCTCAAGCCTCCAGCTCCTCCTCTGGGGTGTGGGGCCAACTGAGAGGCAGTTCCTGGGTGGGCAGCACGGGGATGATTTGGTGGTCCAGTGTTACAAACCTTCCCTAGACTTGGAATCAGCTGCAGGACACCCAGCTATGCCTTGAGCCAACAGTCTCAAAAAGTAAAAATCAAATCACCCCCAAAAATAAGTTTTCTTTTTCAAGTCATTTAGCCTACATTGACCTCATTTGGCTTGGCTCTCTCTTTTTTTCAGTTTTATTTAAAGAGTCTCGCTCTATCGCCCAGGCTGGAGTGCAGTGGTGTGATCTCAGCTTACTGCAACCTCTGCCTCCCAGGTTCAAGCAATTCTCCTGTCTCAGCCTCCCAAGTATCTGGGGTTACTTATACCACCAAGCCTGGCTAATTTTTGTATTTTTAGAAGAGACAGGGTTTCGCCATGTTGGCCAGGCTGATCTTGAACTCCCGACCTCAGGGGCTCTGCTCGCCTCAGCCTTCCAAAGTGCTGGGATTACAGGCATTAGCCACCATGCCCGGCCTCATTTGGCTCTCTTAACAAAACTTGAATTTTAAAAATATTCATATTCTATATTAAAGCAATTAAAAATGACCATGTACTGTGTTTAAAACACCAAATCCTGATTCCTCTCTAGCCACTTTAGAGTGACCTTTAGGCAGGAGTCTGGGCAAAGTTGATACTGAAAGCCCTCTCCTCCTCTTGATCATGTCATGAAAGATGTTCTGACCCTTCATGTCCTGCATATTCAGCTGGGGGTCGTCCTCACCTCTGCGAAGGCTTCCTTGATGTTGCTTGTAGACCAGTCACTTCAGTGTCCACTGTGCCCTGGGGACAAATGTGAGGTGACGTTTTGAATGTCGGGGTCAGGACTTAAATGCTGCATGTAGACTATGGTTTACATGGTGTTTAAAGAGAAAGGAGAAGGGGCCGAGAACCATGGAGATTAATATGAGTGTGATGGTTAATACTGAGTGTCAACTTGATTGGATTGAAGGATGCAAAGTATTGTTCCTGGGTGTGTCCGTGAGGGTGTTGCCAAACGAGATTAACATTTGAGTCAGTGGACTGGGAAAGGCAGACCCACCCTCAGTCTAGATGAGCGCCGTCTAATCAACTGCCAGCACGGCTAGAATAAAAGCAGACAGAAGAACATGAAAGGACTAGACTGGCTTACTCTCCTGGCCTACATCTTTCTCCCATGCTGGATGCTTCCTGCCCTGGAACATGGGATGGACTCCAAGTTCTTCAGCCTTGAGACTCTTAGACCTTCGACCACAGACTGAAGGCTGCACTGTTGGCTTCCCTACTTTTGAGGTTCTGGGACTCGGACTGGCTTCCTCGCTCCTCAGCTTGCAGACAGTCTATTGTGAGGCCTCACCTTGCGATCATGTGAGTCAAGACTCCTTAATAAAGTCATGCTTATACATACATCTATCCTATTGGTTGTGTCCCTTTGGAGAACACTGACTAATACAATGAGCAAGTGTGTGCCAGGCTGTATGTGAAGGGGAGAGGGATGATGAAGACACCTTAGTGTCGTGAAGGCAGAAACACGGCGAGGAGAACAGAAATATTTACTGGAAATTTACTAATTCTGTTCAAATAGAAATAATTGTCTCTTTTTTTTTTTTTTCAGACAGAGTCTCACTTTGTCACCCAGGCTGGAGTGCAGTGGTGTGATCTTGGCTCATTGCAAGCTCTGCCTCCTGGGTTTACACCATTCTCCTGCCTCAGCCTCCTGAGTAGCTGGGACTACAGGCACCTGCCACCACGCCTGGCTAATTTTTTTTATTTTCAGTAGAGACAGGGTTTCACCGTGTTAGCCAGGATGGTCTCCATCTCCTGGCCTAGTGATCTGCCTTCCTTGGCCTCCCAAAGTGCTGGGATTACAGGCGTGAGCCACCGGGCCTGGCCATAATTATCTTTTCTTTCCATGAAATTTTCAGCAAAATCAAAAGTGTTTCATAATGTTTTATGGAATAGATTTTTGGGAAGGAATGAAATTAATATTGCTTAAAACCATTGAGCACTTACTTAGTATGTACCACTGTATTCGTCTGTTCTTGCATTTGCTATAGATACCTGAGACTGGGTAATTTATAAAGAAAAGAAGGTTAATTCGCTCATATTTTTGCAGGCTGTACAAGAAGCATGGTACTGACACCTGCTCGGCTTCTGGGGAGGCCTCAGGAAGCTTCCAATCATGGCAGAAGGTGAAGTGGCAGCAGGCACATCACATGGGGAAGGCAGGAGCAAGAGCGTGAGGCGGGAGGTACCTCACACTTTTAAACAGCCAGATCTTGTGAGAACTCACTCACTATTGCAAGGATAATACTAAGGGGGCTGGTGCTAAACCATTCATGAGAACTCTGCCTCCATGATCCAATCACCTCCCACCAGCCCCACCTCAACGCTGGGGATTACATTTTAATATGAGATTTGGGTGGGGGCACACAGCAAACCATATCAACCAGGAACTCTTCTTAGGACCTTGCTTGTGTTAAAATGTCAAAGCATTGCAACAAACCTGTGAGTTATTATCACCATGCCCATTTTACAGAGGGGAACCTGAAGCTACTGGATTTTGGGTCTGGAGCCAACACTTTTTGCCACAGGTAGGAACGAAATGTTTGGAACAGGGAATGGAAACATGTTGCAGTTCACTCCCAGACCAGCAGCGTTTCCCAAACACACATTGTGGGGCTCAGGTTCACTCACCAGAAGGCACATGTTCACTGGGGGAATTCAAATGGTCCCTGTGAGTGCTTGAAAGTCGGATCATTCCCTTCTTCAAGACCAGATACACCTTGGATGAACACACCCAGACACAAACCCATTTACTCTGTGCCACATCTTCAGAAGCAACTTAAAAAAGAGTTTCAACAGGAGTATTTGAATGTATCTTTTGATAGATGTGCAGAAACAGGGGTAATTGCTTCTGAAATGGAAAGTTTTACAAATAACTATATCACTATTAACAGTGAAGAGCATTACCATTTTTTTATTTGGACTTTTTGATAGAGTGAAGTGTCCTTTGGAATGTACAGTGGAAGATCAGCAGCAGCATCTCTGCTGCTTGAACAATATGTTGCATATTGTTTCATATTTTTGCATGTTACATTGTTGTTGCATTGTTGTTTCATAGTGCTGCATATTGCTTTCATATTGCTGCATGCTGTTTCATATTGTTGCATGTTATATTGTTTTGTTTCATATTGTTGCATGTTATACTGTTGCATACTGTTTTATATTGTTGCAGGTTATTTCATATTGTCACATTATATTGTTGCACAGTTTCATATTGTTTTATATTGTTGCATGTTGTTTCATATTGTTGCATATTGTTTCATATTGTTGCATGTTCTATTGTTTTGTTTTGTATTGCATGTTGTTTCATAGTGTTGCATGTTGCTTCATATTATTGCATATTGTTTTCATATTGCCTTATATTGTTGCATGTTGTTTTATATTGTTTCATATTGTTGCATGTTATACTGTTGCATACTGTTTTATATTGTTGCATGTTATTTCATATTGTCACGTTATATTGTTGCATTGTTTCATATTGTTTTATATTGTTGCACATTGTTTCATATTGTTTTGTATTGTTGCATGTTGTTTCATATTGTTGCATATTGTTTCATATTGTTGCATGTTCTATTGTTTTGTTTCATATTGTTGCATGTTGTTTCATAGTGTTGCATGTTGTTTCATATTGCATATTGTTTTCATATTGTTGCATGTTATACTGTTGCATACTGTTTTATATTGTTGCATGTTATTTCATATTGTCATATGTTATATTGTTGCATATTTCATATTGTTTTATATTGTTGCATGTTGTTTCTTATTGTTGCATATTGTTTCTTCAGCTTGGGGTTTTGAGAAAACAGACTTTTAACTCAAGATTCTTTGACAAACAAATGCCTGACCAGAAAGTTATTTAATTTTTTTCTATCCAAAGCTCTTAAAGGGGGAAGGATTTATAACAGAATCACTACAAAATTGGCTGTGTGTGTCCCTAGGACATTGCAGTCCTTTGGCTAAGATCAATGAGAAGAGACACCTCTCATGATGAAATAGGCAGGAGAACTGGTGGGGAGTCTAGTTTAAAATCTTAAAATATTTCTCACGAGTGTGAGGTTCAGATTCTATGTGACTCTCACCCTCCTCCATTTTATTTTGTTTTCAGGAAACTTCTCCTATCAACTCAGAAACCCCTCTAGGCACTGGATATGCTTTCGCCACATTCCATTTGGTCCCTCCTACCAAAACAATCAACACCCAGTAATGCTGCAGCTGTAATGATCCTTGGGTCTTGGGATCCTAACAGCCTGGGTGAGCTGATCTGCAATATGATTAAGCACTCTTCAACTGGCCCCAAGTTTTAGAAGATCCTCAGCCTTGTACTTGGAGGATTAATACGTTGAGTGCTGGCTAGTCCAATTTTGAATAAGATTTTTCTCTCTCTTTAAATGTCACCTCTTCTAATGCATAACCTTATAGTTGTTTATAGGTCATGAGCTACAAAAGTCTAGCCCGAAGCTTACTCATTACACTTGAGTTGAGTGGAATTAAAAGGCTGGACCAGATAAGCATGAGACATTTAATTTAAAAGTTAGATTTTCTTAGAAACTTAGAAAAGAAGAAATATCTTTTTTCTTTGACAAATTAATGTATGTTAATGGAAAACATTAAATGGAGTATGATTCATCCATTTAGTCTAAAGGATTTATCAGCAACATAAATGGTCTTCTTTTTTGGAAGGAGGTCAGATATAAATGCAAGCCTGTCCCAAGGGAACTTCTCTCTTTTGGCTTCAGGGAAAGCCTCCAATATCTCCTGGACAAGACTTGACATTCACCCTCCCCTCCTCTTCTTCTCTCAGCCCTTACTCATCTGGTGGTGTGGGCTTGCCCTGTGTGACTTCCTCCTCCATCAATATTTCATCAACAGTTTTCACTGACCATGCTTTAAAATCCACCATGCTGGTGGAAATAGTTCCAAGTTGAGAGAACCGAGAGGCCTCAGAAGTGTCTTGTTTCTGCGATTGCCTGAATCTCAGGCCAGGCACTTGCCATCTGGGCCTCAGTGTCCCATCTTCATAATAAATTGATTACACAAGATGAGCACCAAGGCTGCTTCCAGTGCTGCCATGCCTTGATTCTAATTTATAAATAATTTCAGCACCTCATAAAGTGAATCTAAATTCTCAGGCTGTAATTCTCAGGCATGGTCAGACAGACTCATCATGGCCTCATCTTAAAAGTTTTAAAAATGTTAAAAGAAGACTAATTTAAAGTTGAGCCCTGAAATTTCTATTTTGGAATTTCAACCTCCTCTTTCACATTCTGTGAGACCATTTTTTTTCTTAATCATTGGGATTAAGGGCAATAAAGTGCGACTGAAAGAAATGAGTGTCCATTTGGGGACAACCAAGTGCTGCAAGGGTTGCTGGAATGGCTGTAGCTCTGAGCAATCAGGTTTATCAAGTATACAGACATCTTGGAGTCAAGAGTGCATGTCAAAATCTCAGACCCAACACTTACAGTGACAGGGTACTAATACATGGCAGTGACTTGTTTAGACCTGGGTTGTATGCCCTGCATTAGGGCTCACAGGGAGGAAATTCCATCCCGAATATATTGAATGACAAAGGAAAGATTTGGAACCTTAAATGCAAATTCATGGACACTGAGAAGAAAACTCGGATGACAACAACAGCCAAGCATTGGCTGTTGCCCCCATCTTGTGTTCCCTCCATTCTGCAATGTCCAAAGAGATAATGAATCCATACACTTGTGCACCCAGAAGCTCAGCAAGTTGTTCTTGAGAAAAGGAATCAGATCTGTCAGTTTCTGGCCCTCGGTCCTAGTTGAGTGAAGGGTGTTCTCCAAAATTTACATCCACCTAGAAACTCAGAATGAGACTTTATTTGGAAGCAGGGCTATTGCACCTGTAACTAAGGTAAGAGGAGGTGATACTGGATTAGGACAGGCCCTAAACCCAATCACCATTGTCAAGATAAGAAGAGGAGAAGACATGAAGAAGTGGAAGAAGGTCACGGGAAGATGGAGACAGAGTGAGGCAGCAACAAACCAAGGGTCGCTGAGGATTGCCAGGAGTCCAAGAAGCTTGGAAGAAACAAGGGAGGTTCTTTCCTTGAGCCTTTGGAGGTGGAATGGCCCTTGCACCATCTTGATTTCAGACTTCTAGCCTTCCAAATTGTGAGGAAACATTAAACCCATTGACATGGAATATGGTAAGCCTACGACCCAGTTTCTGGCGATTGGCTACAGTTGTCCTGGGAAATTAACACACTTTTCCAAGCCCAGAAACCCAAACCTGGTTCAAGGTTTGTGTGTGGTGCAGACATCATAGCACCTCCTTCTACACTTTCAGATCCTCTTTTTCCTGACTCCCTCACTAACACTCCTTCCTTCTTTTGTTTTAAGCAGATTCACCTGAAACATGCCTTTGATGTTTATCCTGAGTCACTTTTCTACTAGAGGTTACTGTTTCAGAAAAAAACGCAACAACAGAAAGATATAAATGGCTTGAATCTCAGCAGATTAATAAAATTTAAATTCAGAAAAATATATCAGAGATATAGAAA